>NC_137628.1:18748943-19481166 GCF_963383615.2 Lipophrys pholis
AGAGGAAGCGGTGGAGTCTCCACGGTCGCTCTGCGGTAATCTGAACGGTCACCTCTGGGACAGTCCGACTCTCAATGTCAATCAGTGTGTCAAGTTTTCACTTGCAATTGCACAACTGTAATTTCAAATTGAGTTTTTAGATTTTTTCTTATTTCTTTCATGATTTGGCTTCGGTAAAACATGTGATTGGATGTGATAACCGTCCATGTTAAAATTGTGTTCTTGTTTTTTTTTTTCTCCAATTAAAACTCCTCAGGATTGTTTTTTAAAGTTTTACGTGCACCAAAGATGGCAATTTTGAAGAAGACATAAACAAGATAACAAGTCCCACCTATATAGAAGAATAAAGAGGTCAAATGCACCATTTTATAATAAGAATTAATTAACTTAACCAACAAAAGCAAGATAAATAAATAAACACATCCATATACACTGAGTTGTCTTTTGTTAAGCGAGGTGTCAGTGGCAGCCTTCAATACATTCTAAAAAAAAACATCTGAAGCTCTTCGTTTGTACCTCAATGATTCATGCCTTTGTTTGCAGGGCTTATCCACACAACTATTTGACAGAAATCCCAATTTCAGTGCTCCTTCCTGATTGCAAACATTAGAAGGGTTTTGTGGCTTATGCCGAGAAGGGAGGCAACACTTGTTTGGCATAAACCGCACTATAAAACACACAGATGAATAAAGCAATACTTTCATGCAACAATGCACATGACACATTTTCATTTTTTATACCAACGTTCAGGGGCAGAGGTGAGAAAAGCAAAGATCAACCTTTGCAAACATTAAATATTGATAAAGTTTTATGAAGTAAATTCTTATGCCGGAAAGAAAAGGAGGACATGTGCTGTTTCACATGGCAAGGGTCATACATTTAATGAGCGTGGCCAAGGCTATCATCTATTAACTAAATTGATGAGACAAGATGTGTCACCATCTGGGTGGTTTACCACCTCAGCTACATTTCCCAAGGGGGAAGCACAGCCTGCACATGAAACACATACAGAAAACACACATTTGGTGCACGTCAGAACCAGGTATTTTAGTTTTTAATCATCGGACTAAGCTTGGATACAAGACAAAGTGATTATATCGTATTTTTCGGGTTTGTACTCCTGAAAACACCTGCGTAAAAACATGTGGTTACATTTGTGTGTCATGTTGAATATATATATGAATACGTCCAGCCATTAGAATAAAACACGTGGATGTCATTCTGTTAGCACACGGGTGACGCTCTCTGTCTCTTCTGGGAATAACTGTTGTCCCTCTGTCAAAGGTGACGTCGGACCCTAACAGCACACAGGCAGACCTCTGTACTCTGGTCACACGTTACAGAACTACTGCAGGAATCCACCACTGAAAGCAGGAGGCAAAAAGCTACAGGAATGTGTAGGTGTAATATTTCAAACGGATTCTTTTTTGGTTTGAGGCACCTCTGCTAACAGCTGTAGTATTTTATTAAGCTGGTATTAGTTCTTCATTTGACTTCCGTATTGTGCTTTCACATCAGAAATTCTGCAAGCTGAAGGTTTGGGTCATGTCTTCTGAATATCATTCCTTGTATAAAGTGCCATCTTTGGTGCTTGTTGAGTGGCAGATGTAAGGGCCGGGCTCCAGACAAGGGGAAAAAGATAGAACAGGCAAGAAAAGAGAGAAGATGGATGGACTGAGGGGGGAAAAGGGCAAAGTTCAGGGTGGAATTCATAACTGTCTCATGCTACCTTTTTGGCCCACAGAGAGAATGAGAGAGGAGAAAGAATGAGGAGGAGGAGGAGGAGGAGGAGGAGGAGGAGGAGAATAATTCCAAGTGCTGAATCTTTTCTTTTCATATCTCATTCCTGAGTCACCACTTCATCTGTCCACCTACCCCGAGCTCTCTTTTCCTGTGTGTGTGTGTGTCTTTCTCACACATTCGTCCTTCCCTTGTTTTCTCGCTCTCATTCTCTTACAAGGAGCATCTCTTGTTTGTTCATGCACCCAAATGTCTGCAGCATCCTGCTCTCTATTTACAGAGCATGTGGGATGTGTGCGTGTGTGCGCGTGTGTGCGCGTGTGTTTGTGTGAGTCCCAGCTTTGTACTTGTGCAACTCCGAACATCCGTACGTATATGCATGTGGGTTCAATTGGACGGTTTTCATATGATACTGTGGGTCCTGGAACATTAAACACTTGGCAAATTATATTCAACACTCTGCTTTTGTTAAATATAACACATGAAAGTGTTCATGAAAGGATACCGAAATAACACATTTCTCCTCATGAGTCAGTCGGATAATTGGCTAATCAATCGGATCATTTTCAATTCTCCTTGAAAGGGCAGATAAAGGAAGTCAAAGGATAAGGGCATGAGTGCATTATGATAAATCCTTTACTTTTTGGATTTAAAAGTTTCAGACCCTCTCTCTCTCTTTTTTCTTTTTTTTTTTACCTTGTGAAAACTGCGTTAGCTTCAGAGCGGTTTATTTAAGACACTCGGGGACTCAACACTTCAGTAGATTTAGGTCTAAACCTGGATTTCAAGGTGATGAATCTGATTGCTATGCACCTGGTGTTGTATCTGAATCCATCTGTCCGTCTTTATTCTCTTTCATGAATCACCCAAATAAGAAGAGATAATTCTTTGTCCAAGTTATAGGTTTACAGTCAAGTGCTTGATGGTTTAAACTAAACAGCTGCAGACCTTGAAAATGGGCAAAAATGTGTATGAAAAAGCAGCGCTTTATGTTCAGCGCCGTCCTTTACAATGCTTACTGTATCTTGACGCGAGCAGTGATAAGGTCAAAGTATCAGTGTCCTGAATTGGACCATTGTGTGGGACGAACTGGTAAATTCTGAAAGCTCTGTATGGAGGCAAGCTCCTTTTTCTTCTGTCTTAATTATCCATCCCCTGGGCTGTCATCATTAAGGCAAGCCAGACACTGAGACATATTTGGCATTATATTTTTAATGCTACAACAACCGGCTCAGCAAAAACCTACCACAGATTATTCACAGTGTGTGTCTTGGCTCGGCTCCATATACTGTGACACATTATTATACTTTATTCCTTCCTCTTCCTCCTCCCCCCCCCCCCTCCCACCATCTCCTCACCTCCTCCTTCCATCCTCTATTCCCCTCTTCAGATGCTTTTTATGTCTTCTCTGGTTTGAAAAAGGAAAGAACAAAGTACCATCATACATGTTCTGTCAATTCACTTACAAGGTCTATATTGCAGTGTGTGTGTGCGTGTGAGTGCGCGCGCAAATGCAAGTGCGGCTGACGGTGCATTGTATGTGTGCCAGTTGTTTGTGTGCCTCTCTGTGTGCAGCAGGAAATTCAAAAACTAGGCCATATCGACCACCCAGGGGTTTGAAAGCTCAGGGGGTACCAAAGCAACATGGTTTAAATAAGAAAAAAAAAATGTTTCAAACACCAAAAAGGAGGGGTGTGTGGGTGTGTGTGTGTGTGTGTGTGGGTGGGGGTGGGGGGGGGTGGGGGGGGGGTGGGGGGGGGGGGGCAACGCATGTGCACAATTTCATGCATGCAAGCAGACACAAGCTCATACAGAGTCTCCCCTCCCATCTGATAAACCCCTGGCACACATTGTGTTCAAAGAGCCGGATCAAACGCTTAATCACACGCATATCTGAATAAACCTTAACCAGCTTGATAAACATCCATATTTCATTTATACGTTCCTCCTCCAGCAGCTCGTGCTGGTGGCCAGACATTTTCTTATAGATTAGGACTTCCCCTGCCGACAGCACTGAGCAATGAGCTGCAGACCTTGTCACTATTGATCCAGTTCAGGGTATAATGGATATGAATGGGATCAGCTCTGATCTGGTTTTGAATTATATCTGGGAGGCAGTGGATCAACACATGTGTTTGACCAATTCAGTGGGTTGGGCGGGTTAAAGTGTTAATCTCCATGTTTTTGCAGGTGCGTGCTGGCAAAAATCGTGAATGAAGATTAAGTAAATACATATTTAATTAACTGTATAAATCACTTTTTTTTTTTTTTACATTAACTGTATGAGAGGTTAAATGCTTGACTAATCAAGATTAACTTATATCCTATCAGTCCAAAAGCATTACAGTGGCATTTTGTCTGCATATGAGGAGATGGAGAGCGAGGGAGTTTTAAGTGTTTCTCTTTCAGGATGACCTGGAATATCAATAAAGCCATTAATATAAGCCCTATATCCTGTCCTGCCACTACAGATCATCACCTCACAACTGCATCTCCATTTAGAGATTGATTAAGTAATTCCACTGTTGACCTTAGGCTCTGACACAGCAGAAAATAGAAACCTTATTCAACCTCAAACTACGAGGTCGAGTCACCCTATTGGAAATTGAAGACTGAGGAAAATATTTACGATGGCTTCTTTCAAGTGACGAAGTGGAGGGAGCAACTGAGTCAACTTCATGATTGTGGATTTTTATGTATTTCACGCTCAGAGTTACTCTATAGTTAAAGGGGGGGGGGGGGGGGGGGTTACACCATATATTGATTGGGTTTAGGTTGTCGTCCGTGCTCTGCAGCTTGTAAGAAGCTGATCATTAAAGAGGCATATACTGCATTTTTATACAGGATTAACGTTCAGTGCCTCAACTCACAAAAGAACTGTTCATTTCTCTCACTTTGGGGAGGTTGACATCAGTAAATCTTAAACAAGCAATAAGATGCCTCTCAGCTTCAACTATAAATAAAAACTGACAAGTCTTTGAAACTTAACTTATATACAATATATAGACAGAATGATAGATTCATGATTTTCATGGTCACTTTTACAGAACAGCTGAAAAGGTTTTTGGTTTGAACCGTCTGATACTACTGTATATAAGGATTTTTTTTATGTTTCCCTTTTATATCCAATCCTCCCTCTCTTCTATCTCACTCTATATATGAAGGCAAGGTACGCCCTGGTCAAGTCGCCAGTCCACTGCTGGGTAAACACAGACAAACCAACAGTCACACATTTTCTGAAAATACACAATAAAATGCACCCAGGCTCAACTGGTGCTCGAACTGGGGATCATCTTGAGGCAAGAGCGCAAGCCACTTACCTTCCCAGCCATGTCTGACTAATTACTGTACTTCAGTGCTGGTGGAATTAAGACCATTAACAATGACTCAGTCCCATTTAGTATTATGGCTGAATAGTCAGCCAGCATGGAGGATTACCTCTCACCCTAAGAGGAAATGCAATCTTTATTATCAGTACATGTGCGTTTCTATCTGCCAAAATATCTGCCATGGAAACTTCCATTGTGCATGCTGGCTCATTGTCATGCTGTGTCACTTTTAACACTTAGTGGGACTCATGAATGGAGCCACAGTCATCATTAGCATATCGGTTTTCGACTGTCCTTCCCTCATAATAATGTCTTCTGTGAAAAACCAAGGCTAAAGCTAAAGACTTTGACACATAATTTTGTTTTCCCAGTTCAGACATGAAATTTAGGTGAAGCCACTGATTTGACAATAGAGCTATTTAGCAAACATATTGATGAAATCCTACATTTTGTTTCATGTAGAGAGCCAATAAGATGTGACTGTTTCTATTTCTTGATGGTTACAATGAGAAAGCAGCTCTGGCTCAGAGACTGAATGTGACACTACTATAGTACTGCACTGCACACACTGGTCAGCTCTGTTTCTTTGCGAGAGCGGACAAGATTTATACCATACACCAGTGTTCAGTGTCAGTGTGGCTACCCTATTATATCGTACACACCACAGCACACGCGCATCACACCAGTGTGATGTGCATGTGCTGTGGTAAAAGATAACGGTGTGAAGGTCAGAATCTTGTTGGTGGATGCCTGAGTTATATGTTTAAATTTCATCGCCAAGACTCATGTCCTTTCTCTGTCCAACAACAGTTCAGATGACAAATTTTGTCTCCATGTCACCAAAGGAATTATTTATAAATATGAACATTATGGCTGTGAAAAACTTGGTATTATCAAGTGAGTGAGCACTGAACCTGTTAGAAGTCAGCTCTGTGATTTCTCACACTTTATGTGCACATAATTAAAAACCACGACTGCCAGCCAGGAATCCTGACCTTCACTTTACACATTGAACTAAGTTATTATCCTAATTAAAGTTGACAAAATTATTTTCCACAATTTATTTTACAAATCTATTCAATCAGATTCCATGTATGCATGATGACCTTGTCAACTACCATCACACACACACACATTTCTAGGATTTTTTTTCCTCTAATGTACAACTGCTAAAAAATATTCAACCACCACTTTACTAAATGAACATAGAATCTGTTTTCCAAATGGCTTTCAAATAACTTCATATGAACAACCATTATTATCTCATAGCACCTCAGTGTGAGTTATGCAATGCACCATTGGTCACAAACAGCAAATTAAACTCTTATTAAATACTCATTGATAAAAATACATAATGGCAGTCTTTGATTTTAGGATTAGACTTTTAGTTCTGAACACTGACTTTTTTTGGCTTGTACTCCATGCTTTTCCCTCACTGTTCCTCTGTCTTCTCTGAGCTGCAGCCTCTGCACAGATACTGCCATTTCTTCTAAAGATCAGCCTTTTCACAGAGGTCTCTCTGTGGTATCATGTTTGATATTTTGTCACCCTGCACCAAAACGTTAAAGTTTGACACACAGTCGCGTCCTAAAACAGGGGTGTCAAATATATGGCTCGCAGTGCAATTATGGCCTGGCGAGGGCTCAGTCTGGGAAGCTGGATAAACATTATAAAATGGGAAAAATAACAAAGAAAACTTTAAAACTACTGTACCTGAAGTTCCTAATTTGTCCACTCAGGGTGACACTGTTGACCATAATGCAACACTGAGACCCAGAACTGAGCAGCAGATGGCAGCAGACCTCATAGCCCATAGATACCGCTGGATATTTCATTGCTAACACAATAGTATTAGCATCAGAGCCATATACATGTACAGTGAGCTTCAAGAAGTGACTATGTAAGGGGATGTTGACATGACAACGTTTTCATGTAAAAATTGAAAGCTTTTGTTGCATTTTGGAAGTCCGTTAACACGCCATTGGTACTCAGAGCCACTGCAAAGATACATTTGATAACGGCTCTCAAAGTGGTATTTTTCTTTTTAAATGCTCCGACTAAGACTCTGTGTAAACTAGGGAAAAGCCTACTTTTTGACAATGCTGTCACTGTGCATGTGCACCATAGCAACAACGATGGAAGGCCTCCAGAGTGTCATGACTCCACATTCTACTGAGACTTGGTGGTTTTATGGTTGACAGTTACCTGTAATCGCAATCCAACTTTGTTGCTTGTCCATACCAATGTCCGTGTCCTCCCATTGCTGATGTTTATGGTGCATTGTTCTCAGGCATTCTGTGGCCGATGGGTGCAAACAACGTGAATATACACAAATGAGCTGCTTAAACAGGAACAATCTGCCAAAGGAAAACACTGCAAAAAGAAAATGCTGCAAACATGGAGACACGGTGCAAAAGGAAAGATACTCTTTATAGAGAAGTGATGCAAAAATGAAAACAAATGTAAAAAGAAAATGCAGCAATATCCAGTCACACAACCAAAATGCCACATGCCTCCAGGGGCAGTAGTGAGTAGCGAGGCAGACAAGCATGAGCAAGATGAATAACAGTAGTTAAGGGAAGTATGAAAAGGTATTTATTCCATCGTCTCTATGAATAATAATAATAATAATAATACATTTTATTTGTATTGTACTTCACATTAGTAAATCTCAAAGTGCTAAAAACAAAACATTATGAGCTAAAGCAACAATATAAAACACTTAAAATATCAGCAATAAAATCAATAGAAGCAAATATAAAACACTTATCATTATTACTATTATTATTATTATTATCATCATCTATGGATAAACATAAATAACAGAGAACACTTTGAGATGGTACTAAAAAAAAACACTTAAGCACCCACATCATCACAGTGATTAAAGGCTAAAGACTTAAACTGTAAATGGGGCCTCAGTCTCATGACAAACATTTTATTTTCACAAGAAAATTTGAGGTATTAATATATTCTGCAAAAAGTGCAGTCCATGTGATCAATTTCAGGATGTACCTATGTTGTTATAAAACTAATTGAAAAGTTTGGTGATTTAGTATTTATTAGTTACTCATTTATTATTTTAAATGTCCAGCCCAAGTGAGATGAAACCAGGCCGTTGATCTAAAATGAGACACTCCTGCCTTCAAGTGAAAAATAAATTCTAAGTTTTATACACTGCATTGTCCCCCTATGCCTATTCTATTCTGCTTCATCCAGTTTATCGTTGCAGGTCGCTATAGTCAAGTTAATTTCAGGTGAAATTGGTGAGTTGGTCAGAGGGCAAACTAAGAGATTCAGACCAACGTGCAATTTAGGCTCAACAGTTATTGTCACATATATGTTTTTGGACTGTGAGATGAAATCAATAGAACCTGGAGAAGCCCCATGCACACCCAGGAGGAACTTGCAATCTCCACACAGAGAGGCCTTCTCCCCAGACTCAAATCCACGAAATGCTTTGTTATTAGGTATGAGAGCTAACCAATACACCACTGGGCAAACCACACCGTATTGCAATTAGTGTAAATGAAACCTTTTGCAATCTAGTAGTTGGCTACTTGAAACAGTGATGCGATAAAAGTATTGCTATTTTTTATACTGCCCTCAGGGCCCTTTAAGATTTAAAGCGTTAAAAGTAATTTCGCCCGCTTCCTTTGCTCCAGGCTATTAGCAGAGTTAAATCTCTACACCTGCCACGTTGTCAAGGCAGAGCATATTTGCAGCATACTGTGATAGGTGTGCAGATGTGGCTTTCCCAGCCCTTTCCAAATTTATGAAAATGTAGCATAAAACTTTCTTTTACAGAGTAAACACGAAGCGGCTCAAACGCTGAGTGTTCACAAGATGAATCATTCTTTCTCTGCAGAAGCAAACCACCGTATGAGAAAAATAGGAACAGGGAAAGAGAAAAGTGCAGGGAACAGAGCAGATGAGCACTTTGGAGCCCGTCTCTGTGGCTTAAGATGTTATGCATTAATTCTCTAAGGGCCTGGAGGTCCCACTTTCCCATGTTAATTGATATCCCCATTAAAGAGATAAGTAGACTTGGTGAGAAAGAGAGCGCTAGAGAGCAGAGAAGTTACTGCAAGGTATAGCCGAAAGAAGAAAGAAGAGGAGGAGGAGGAAAACGAAGAAGATGATGACAGAGTGGACCAAGAAGGAAGAGAGGGCAAGGAGAACAATGCGCCAGCCGGCTGCTGGTAGATGACCCCAAGTGTTTTATTGTTTTTGAGTGTCTGTCGAAGCGAATATGCAACATTGTGTGTGTGTGTGTGTGTGTGTGTGTGTGTGTGTGTGTGTGTGTGTGTGTGTGTGTGTGTGTGTGTGTGTGTGTGCGTGTGATAAAGAGAGGGGCACAGATAGGCGGCCACAGAGAGTGAGTAAGAGTGCTCTTATTGGCTGACAGTGCTGGTCTCACCTAGTTTGGGATGAGTCACAGTTCGCAGAGCTGTTAATTACGCCGACGGCTGAATCAAAACTCAGAGAACGGGAGCAGCTGTCTGCGCATTTACATATCACACGGTCTACATGGAGAGGAAGAGAGGGAGGCATGAAAGTGAGGGAGCGCAGAAAGGTAGAAAGTGACAGAGGAAGATGGAAGGGGAATTGACTCGGAGAGGAAAACAGTAAAGATGACTGAAGAGGGACTAAAAATTCAAAGAGAAAATGAGAGGTAAAAAAACAAAAACAACAACAAAAAAAACAAAACAAAACAGAGCAGGCGGGAGAAAGGTAGCTGAAGACAGTGAGAGGTGTGAAGAAAGAGTGGCAGAACTGAAGTGATTAGAGACAAATGTGGTGACAATCACCATATCTTCAGCACCAGTCGTGGGGTTTTGTCCTTATTTTTTGTTTTTGGAACTTTCTCTAATCTCATGTCGTCGCATTATGAAGTCACAAAGGAAGATTTGTTTGTTGTTTTTTTTTCCTACTTTTCAAAAAGTCTAACATTGTTCCCAACAATACCTGCCATACCTGACAGTGAAAACAACCTTTTAGCATGTATCCCCTAATTCACTGACTGGCACATAGTTTCCCAGCATGTTGCCAAACATCTCAATTTTGACAGGAACAATAACAATTGGATCTATTTATTTAGTTCTTTTTTCTTTTTTCTTTTTTTAACCAACTGCATTCCGAAAACTAACAGCCTTGAGGCCAGCACTGACCAGAATAAGACTTGCTTTGATTTCAAAGTCAAAAACAAGGCAAGCCATTAGCATACAGCTGCCAACAGGCTAGCCTGCAGCTGCACTTTAAGCCTTTAGTTTCCTTCCAAAAATAAAGCAGCAAAACAAGGCAAGAAACACAAAACCAAATGGTGACTCTGCATTGGTTCACCATTTGAATATCAAATACTGAGCCTACACGAACAGAAGCATCCGAGTACCCCAGAGCACTGTACTCAGAGTGACTTCAATCAACACCACTGCATTCAAAAACACGATTTTAAATAAATAGAACAACACAAAGATTTGTTGTTCTTTTATTTTCAGCTGTTAATGGTAGCAGTTAAATGGTTTACTTCTAGTGCTACTTACACATATTTTGTGGTGTGGAGAGGACGGACACTCAGAATAAATCTATCCATCGGGATGTAAATAGGTTGAAAAACAATGAAATAAACTTTTTATATATATATTTCCACACATCACATAGAGAACACTGAAACCAAAGATGGAAATCCTGTTTTTCATAAAACCGTCTCATAAGACATATCAAATCTGGGGATTTTCTGAGACGAATGGAGCATTGGTGTTTGATGTTTGACATGACGCTTATTGGTATGATCACTATCTTTCAAATGACTGCTGTTTATACATGTAAAACTGAATTTCTAACTCAGCTCGGATTCCTAGCGAGGGAGATGAAAGTAAATAGAAAAATAAATAAACGCTAAAGAAGGGGAAGGACAAATAAATCACGTTGTGCTTTTGAAGGAAGGGGAGCTGTGAATCTGTGACAGCGGCTCTAATTTGCAACTTGGGACAAATTTAATTGAGGTGATCTCCAACTCAAAATTAAAATGCCATCTCGGGGAAGACTTTACAATCAAGTTTATCATCCGCTCTCATCAAACAGACTAGGTCACTGCTTTTTGGCCACTGTGTTTACTGGACGTGAGAGGAAGGCAGATGGGATAGTTGTGTCAATCACAAAGGCTTCGTTCATGACAAGCAGGTGGCCGTGGTGGCGGTGGAGGTGGAGGGGTGTGAGCAGGGTCCCTGGTGAACAGTCGCTCTCAGTCTTAGTCATCAGAAACTGCAGCGAGCTGAGTCGCAGAGAACGGAGAGGACAGGACACCATGTTAACAGACATGTGGCTGTGAAACTCGAATATTTTCTTCATGTAACAACCGAGCTAAAGTGCCATCTTTTCAAGCCGACAGCAGAAGGAAAGGCATCGACTATGATGGTGACAAAATACAGCGTTTTTATACAATGTCACCACAGTTTATCTTGATACAGTTCAGTGTTTGGTGGCCAACGTGGACAACAACATGAATTTGTATTTTACTGTATGCGGCTTCTTTAGGTAAAAAAAAAAAGAAAGAAGAAAGCTTGTTTTGCTTTGCCACAAGTGTGATTCTTATCGTCGTCTCCTTTGGTTGATTTTCGTTTTTGTGTATTCAAATGGTTATTTGTAAAGCCGCTGCTCGAACAGTTGACAGAACAGAGAAATTCTTTATCTTTGAGTCGTACAGCTCACATAGCCTCCAGAAGATTGAAGAGCAATCAAAAGTAAATTGAACACTATGGAAGAAGAACATAATGGTGACCTCTAATATAGAGAAATGGTGGCATGGCAGAACCGCACAAAGGTTCATTTGAGACTCAGGATTCACATTCGTTTTAGAATAAACAGAATAAAAACTTTTAGATGCTCCACACCCTGTTATAGTCACAAGCACAGGATAAACTCATACAAAAACTAGACCTCAAGTACAAACAAGATTAATATTCATATTTTAGTTTCTACTGAAGACACAGCTTGTGAACAGTGTAAGTTTGGAAAGCAAACCACTGGTATGTTAAACCTTTGGACCTGGTGGCACCTCCTGGAGTTAACAGCAAGACATTTTCTACAGATATGGATATTTCACAGATGGCCTAAGAGAAAATATTTCTTCAGAATTATTTTTGGGTCCTACCAAAATGATATCACATGACCCAGATTTCGTTGCAGGAAGACCAGGAATGATATTGATTATGAGAGGAGCCTAGTAGACTGTGATCCTTCCCTATCTAGCCTTTTTTAATCTTAAAAAAAGATTCAGATTCAGCATTCTTCAAAATATCTTCTATCGTTGGGTGGCGAGAATTAGGACTTTAATAAAATCAATTTCTTCAGGTACAAACAAAACAAAGAGAATCAATTGAAATCTCTGGTAAGCAAACAACATTTATGATAACAAAATAGAAAAAATGTAAAAGATATCAGTTAGTGATAATTATATTGGTCTTATTTCTACCTGAGAACCAGAGAAGCTCCAATTACCAACCGAATTAAAGCAAGATTACGCTTCGCCATTCTAAACCAGCTGAATCAATCAACTGTTCATGAGAACTAAAATACATGAACACATCACATTCTAATTTGGAGAACATTTCTATTAAAGCTGCTTAACTGATAGCAACTGAATGGTGATTAGGAAGTGAGTGGCACAAAACAAGAGTGTTATGTAGGCAGATAATCAGGTATACAGTTTTACCTGCATAGTAATTAAAGGCACTTCATTAGCAGGCCTCACACAAATAAAGGCTTTTAAAATCACTGTAAAGCAGAGCTGTCACCCGTCACGATTTAGGAGTGAACGTAACACGACTAACACTGAACTCAAAATCCTGCCGCTCACCATTTGCCTCACAGTAAGTAGTAAAATTCTCTGTATTTTTAAACTAAATGAATACCTTCACTGCAGACTCACCGGTCATAAATGGCACTTGTTGGTGTAAGTTGGGAACTTTTACTCTCTGAAAAATGTATTACATGTATTACACTCCTACACTGTATTTTGTCTGCACTCCACGAGCATATTCATCATGTACCTTGTTCCTGATGTCTCAACTCATTAAAACATGCAAACCCCACCACACTTGGATGGAGGGTATTCTCACTGGAGGGCTAACCATTACGCGTCATGTAGTTAATCAATAGCATTGAGAATAAACAAGAATAACTGTGTTATGCTTTGCTTACCTGAATTGACACACGGTTTGGCAGAGAGATTGAGGATATATGCTTCAATCTGACCTGAGCTTACTGCTCTGGCACGTTCGTTTGTCATCTGTGTCAGTGTGAATCTCCCCGTTCAGATTAAGGACGGGAAGAAAAATAAGAAAGTGAATAATTGATTGTTCTCAGAAGTTGTAAATTGAGGTCAAATTTGATTTAATTCATGCACATAGTTAGGCGTATAGCAGTAATATTTATACAATTCAATTATTCAAACTTGCACCCAACTGGTGCAAGGTTGTTCATTGGACAACTTTAAGAATAGCAAAGAGTGGATAAAACCCTAAAATAATATGCTTCAAAATGTCTTTTAAAAAGACAAACTGTCATGGGGAATTGAACGGTGATATAAAATACTGTGTTGGCTATTAAATGTATTTTCTTTATCACAGCATGTTTAAACACCAAAACAGCGGAGAAACAAGAAAAAAGATTTACTACACAGCAGAGATACTTCTGGGAAATAGCTGAATGGTATACTCACATACAGTCCAAGAAACCACTGTCAAAACCCAGATTATCTCAAGAGGATCACGATTCAACCACTGCGGGAAAGCTCTTCACATGAATTAATGCTGCGGCATATGGATAATACAGGATTACAGACCTTCTGATCTTTATCAAATATGTGTCTGGAAAAACAAGATTGAACCACTCCTGAAATGTCATGAAGGCAGATGAAGACTGTAAAATTGCCTCTTTAAACGGGGCCGATCTACATTGTGATCCAGTCTCTTGATATTATCGGTTGCAGGATATGGGCAGTGGCCTGGAGCTGATCGATTGGACCTGCTATGTTGGATAAGTCGTTATTCAACATGGAGTCACTCTAGAGCAGTGAGGAGCAGTGCTGCAGTGTGGTTCCTCCGGGAGGCTTTTTACTAACAACACAGAAAATCACAAGTCACAACAGCTAATCTTAACTTTCTTCAGCATTATATGTACATATAAATTGGTTATTTGGGAAATAAATAAATGTGCATTATTGTGTTTTTTACAGAATAAATAATATTGCCTAGGGCAAACACAGATAGAGCTTTAGCTTTGGACTTAAGATCATTACTTAATTAGTGTGTGTAGTTTCAGTCTTTGTCACCCGGTGAAGAAATCAGCAAACAAGGACCCACAGTTGTCTCTGTCATCACATCACTGGGTCTGTCCTGTATCGCATGAAAAGTTGGGGATCAATAGTTCCTCGGCTTTGTAAGGTTTAATAATAGCACCTTTGCCTGTGACTTTGCATCAACTTGATTGATTCAGTCCATCATCATCACCATCATCATCACTACAGACACGTGACAAATAGTTCAAGGTTAAAATTATGGTTTGTTGTTTTATTGATAGAACATCAGTCTACCCCATCACTTTAGCAAACACATCATCAAAATACATACATATGAATACAGTTGTATTGTTGCAGATCGTCACACCTTCCAAACCTGCGAAGTGAAAGATATAGGAAATAAATTGGGACGATATTGAAAGATATATCGAGATAGTAGGAAAGTATATTAGGAGCGTGACCCCTGCCTCCCAAGCAGTTTGCAATAAGAGAGGGTGTTGTAAAACTTTTAATTCTTGTTGCTTTTAATATTAAAATTTTATCAAGACAATTATTTGAATGAACTCTATCACTGTTTCTCTGGAGCTTCATCACATCGGTGGTCTTGCCTCACTGTGAGAAGGTCCTGGTTCAAATACTGGCTCGGGCCTGTCTTTGTGGAGTTTACATATTCTCCTGTGGGTCCATGAGCTCCTCCTGTGTGCCACTCCATCCACCGATTTCAGTAAAGACATTTCTCTCAAGAGGGATAAATATCGGACAAAAATCAAATAAACATGTCGACCCTCCAGAATCAGGATTCTCCACTACGATCCTACATCTGTGGGTGGACTTTGTCACTGTTTTCCATGATGTTCTTCTAATCCTCCTCTTATAGCTTCTGCTACCCATTACTTGTTAACGGGACAGGTTGATTTTAGAACAACAATTGCTTTTTACCAAATTAGAGTTTATTAACTCGCTGAAAATGGAGAAATCTGCAACAAGACACCAGACAAACGAGCATTACAATGTGGATCTCAAAGATTACTTCTCTTTTGGAGGATCCCACTGCTTGCTTCCAGCAGATATTTATTCTTTTCTGAAGTCTTGTTTTTGTGTCTGACAGGGAAACGTGCTTCACTGTTTGTGATCAAGAGGGTCAGTAAACTCTTCATGAACAGAGGAAGATTCAGCTTTAATGCGCGACAGGGATGATGAGACAGATGCAGAGAAACTAAACTGGGCTGACAGGAGATGGCCATGCAGTATCCAACACTGCGTGAGCCAGTTGTTGAAAACCACAGGTTTGATCACCGTTTTGACACAGAATTTATGCGCCATAGTTTTGAAAAAACAAAAAAAACAATCAAAACTGACAAACGAACCCTGCTCATAGAAAAATACACAATAGAATCTAGTCAGTCGAATGCTGACTTATTTTTGAAACAAGCATTAGATTGAGTCCTTGCTCCAGGCTCCAGGCAGTCACACAGCTGAGGTGGCCGTGTCAAAATCCTTAAGAAGTCTGAGATTATTTAATGTTTAGCGAATTTTGTTCGCTTAACAATGAATGTAATTCATTCTTTTTGCTGAATATTTTTTTTAAAAATGCCACACTCATCCTCTAATTCCATGTTCAAAGTCTGGCCAAAAGGTCAATCGCAGCCTAAAAAGTCCCATTTCATACGGTCAAAATAAATAAATGCAGCATGCAACTCCTATTTTTAACTCATGTTTATTGCATCCCTGTGTAGGCCAGTTACTGCTCTTGATGTCTGGAGATGCAGAACACATTTTGCCCCGAAAAAAGGACAGTTTGATTAACAATTTATGGTACGAAAAATTTGAGAGCAATCGTCAGTTTAGGTTTTTTTTTAATTGTTTAAAATGATGTAAACAGAGGCTGTTGGCTCACATGATCAAATCTGGATTACATTGTCAAAAGTTTGGACTGGGCAATTTCAATAGAAGACGAGTGAAACATTGACAGAGGTAAAGGAAGAGATATTAATCTATTGAACAAAACACATCTTTTTCTATTGGCTGGCACAGGCCTGCACATGGTCTAATGTGGAGAAAAGGACAGCTAAAAATACACTCATAACATGTGATAATAACAACATATTTGCATGCACGCATACACTTCTGAGGAAGTTTATGCAAGGACAGGTGAAAAGAGCTCAGGAAGAAAAACTTTCCATGAGCAATACAGCATTCACTAACATTTACAAAGCACTCAGTTGTTTGGCTTAATGGATGAATGGAACCTTTTGGGACTTTGAAGAAGACTGCTTTCTCTATTTAGGCCTCACTGATCACAATGATAGAGGGTCGTTTTCCAACCATTTTGAGGCAGAGAACAAAACACATGGTATAACAAATGTAGGCTTCAGTCTCTTGAGATGAATGCCTCTACGCGCCTGAGAATGAGTGATCACAATTTAAGGAATGCAATTAATCAGGTCAGCAAGGGTTATTGAAATAATGAAATTGATGAAACTATTGTTAATCATTCCCCTGCCGTCTTTGCCGGAGCAAAATTGCTTCAGATCTATTAGAAAAATAAGCCTTGCGTAAACTTGGGGAACATTTTCTCCCCCAGAAAAATAAAAAAATAAATTAAAGAATCTGTTAAAATTATTGCAACCAAACCATTGTAGGATCTATATATCAGAATAAATCATCTACAATTAGACACCTCATCTAAAGTGTACAATTTCTCTCTTGTATTTTCATTCAGAATATTAATTCCTTGCTGAATCATTTCCACCAGGTGGTTTAGTTGAACTAAAAAAATATCGACTCGATTTACTATTAAGAAACTAATCTTCATTCAAATAAAATAAATGTATGACTCAGAAGGAAAGGAGAGACACTGCTCAGCTTTGGCCCACTGCCATGCCAAACATTAAATAATCCAGATATGCAGCCTACTTTATTTTGGTTTTGTCTTAAAAATGCTTATTTCAATTAGAAGATTTTTTTTTTTTTTATTGAAGTAATGAAAAATGAATGGTAAAGTTTCAGCAATTAGTGTGATGACCCAGATGAAGGCAGGAGAAGATAGGACCCCTCAGGGTCTGGATGCTAGTGTTGATGAAGCATGTGGTGGAAGGCTGATGGGCACGCTGGACAGACTTCCAGAAAATGATGAAGAGCGAGGTAATGATGAGGAGGAGAAGGGGAGCATGCCAAAGTTCTGAAAAGCAGAATGGCTGTTTTTGCAAGCTTTAAGGGCTGATGCTAATTCTGATATTAGGGAATAAAAAATTTGGATAACCGGTATATCGTCCAATTAAATGTTTTAGTGCAGTGCAGACGTGTTGATGTAAATACATCGATTAGTGATTAAGTGCGACGATGCGTCACATCAAAGATGGCCACGTCCGGTCAATGTGGCAGCAGCGATAAAAGAATGGACGGAGAACAAGATAACCAGTTAATCAGTCAGGCATGAATGGCACAATGAGGCACGTCATGGGAAATGGGAAACTCAATGAATTGTCATTTCTTTCACAGACTTAACACTGAGGTAACTCGTTCGTTACAGTAAATACGCCGTGTGTGTGTGTGTGTGTGTGTGTGTGTGTGTGTGTGTGTGTGTGTGTGTGTGTGTGTGTGTGTGTGTGTGTGTGTGTGTGTGTGTCTTCTTTCTTCTTTTTTTTTTTTTTTGTGCCGCAAAAACAGTATGAAAAGTTCTATAGAAATAAAGTTTGATTTGATTTGATTAGATGACATGAAAGAGGTGGGAGTGTCCAGTACTGGATACGTAACACAAGGACGTCAGAAAAACACCACATTCTCTGCTTATTATTGGTGAAAATATAAGTGTGATCAATCACCGTCAATCGGCCAATCTTTGGCACATTACAGATTATTATTATTGCAGAAGGATGGATGGATGGATGGATGGATGGACGGATGGAAATAAAGCAGAACTTATACAGATGCTTCATTGCTACCAATGATTTGTCTTTTGTCGAAATGGAATGAGAAAATGTCAAATGGCATACTTGTCCCTGCAGTTCAATTGAATTGAAGTGTTTCCACTTCAGAGACATCTCAAGGTGATACTAGCTACCACACGAGTGGAGCTACACTTCAGTAACGGTAAAATAAAGTGCTTTTGCTTCAGTTATTCAGTATTCAAGCAAATAAAAATTAATACATTCTGAAAATGTAATTCATTCCTTTTAACAAAAACTCCTTTAAACAGTCTTTCATTCTTTAGAAAAAGAATTCATTTTTAACCTGTAGCTTCTTTGGCTGAATGATTTTTTTGCAGCTTTTAAGTATATTTAAAAAAAAACTTGTTGCTTGGCTTTCATACTACGGTAATTCCATTTGGCTTGCAACACAATAGTTTTCACTCTGGCATTGTGCCTATTGTTGCCAACTGCAGTTCAGTTTTGGGTCTGACATATAGTTGATTTACTACCTGGACCTCAGTGAACACATTGAGAAGAGCCGTTATTTTTGCTGAAAGATTGCTGTCTTGGTCCTTGTAATATTTAACCTGTTCAAGGTCGACCTGTAGGCCTCACTGGCAGCTCGAGACTGCATGCTGAATATCAGTCAACCACGGTCTAATGCCAGATCCTTCATCTTCAGCAAAATTTTTAATATTTATTACAGATAAAATACTTCTTACTGATAAAACATGTCCAGTTGAGAACAATTATGGACTGATAAGCAGAGGACTGTATGGGAGCTGCAGTATCTGCTATCAAAGGTCTGTACTGCTGTGGGGTCAGGTCTTCATTCTAAGAGGAATCGCAATACTATAGCACAACTTCTATACCAAACAATAAAAATCCTGCACATTCGGCCAATAGATAAACTGTAGGTGTTATCTGATCAGAAGTATATAGTACCAATTACATTTATGTGGTTCATATGGTAGAGCATGACTGATTCTAGATCAATGGTTCAATTATTCCTCCTATCTATGTGTTTAAATGAACTGAGGCAACACACCCTTAAGTTGTTTATGACAAGAAAGTACATTGCATATCAGCTTCACTGCATTTGGTGTATTAATGTTTACACGCTGCAAACAATTCATACTTCCTTGAGACTGCTATGGTGAACATGCACCACGTGAATCCGGTTAATCTTTCACCTTAAACAGCATATAAAGAGGAATTGCTCAGTACGATTGGTTGTGTGGGTTTAATTACTGACGTCAGTGGACGTTTATTATCAGGTTTACTGTTACACCGTGGGTAAAATTAGAGAAACATAATGTAAATTGACCTACGGCTGATTAACACACTGTGTTTACAGTGAATCCAGCTAACGCCAAAAATAGAATCTTAATATGAATTATTTTTATATAATGACATATTATTTGCAAACATAGCACATAATTTGGACAGATCTTCAGGAAAAGTGTTTACAGGCAAGTAGCAGAACAACTATAATCCTCACGTGGGAAGGACTTAGTTTATTATTTGAGACAATGTTAGTGAAAATAAAAAAAAAAAAAAAAAAATAGGGAAATAAACAATGGAGCATGACAGGATTTAAGTAGAACACCATATCTATATTCCTTCATGCTGCACTTATTCATCAAGTCTCAGCATGCCAGTGACCCAAAACTGTCCTATCACTATTTGTATAGAAACTCTTCTTTCAGATCTAGAAATGAAGACTCATCTGTCATGTGGAACAAGTGCACAGCCTTAAGCTAGTCAAGAAATACGTGCACGACAACAAACATCTTGTTTGAACTGCAACGAGTTACCGTTTACAACTTTTTGGAGAGTTGTAGCAGAAAAGTGGCACTCTTATAAAGCACCTTTTGTAAAAGTGCATTGGGGACTATCATTCCTACAAGGGCAATACAAATAAACCCATGGCTGAATTCATCCATACAGATGGCAAAATCTGAGGAGTGCTGCTGAACAGCTGCCATTAAATCTTTGAGTAGTTAAACGGCTTCACATTGCCTACAGCAAAGTACCTTTTAAAATGACAATTTCCTTGTACTTGAATAGAACATAGACAATGTGAGCACTGAAACGCTTGGAAGGAATAAGCTCAGCTGTGTAATTTCCATTCACTCTGTCCCACTAGGAATGAACGGCGCAACATTTAACAGTTAACATTTTGGACAATCTGCTTTGTTAATTCGAGTAATCAAGGAGTGGTTTGCTTTTCATAATGCGATTGTGCACAGCTTAGTTAATCAGCACATGGTGAAAGAGTATTTGTCATCAGTGGAGAGAGAAATTAAGTCTCAACAAATACTGAATCCTTCATGGAAGAATTATATCTGAAAAACCTTTATGGACAACTGAAAGTTAACTACCTCATGTTTACTTCATTATCCTTTTGCTCTATTCATCACTGCGATATTATCTATTATCTTATGCAGTCTTGTAGATGTTAGTCTTTAATTACTTGTTTATATTGTTTGTTATTGTTATTATCTAATGTTTACATTTGTACAAAGAGAGCACAGTCTATCCAAATTAAATTCCTTGTGTGTTAAACATACCTGGCCAATAAAGCTGATTCTGATTCTACAATTTCTCACAGACACTTGCGGCAATAAATAATTTATTTAAAAAAATAAAAAAATGTAATTTGTGTTTTAAAGATCAGAAAAACACCATATATAAGTTTTCAAAGGTTTTGTGTATCCGTCAAGTTGGACAAACGAGTGAAGACACATGCTGAGTGGGAAGAATGAGAGAGCCTTTCTCTTGAGGACAGCAAGTTTCACTATGTACATGAGTATTATTATCTTGTCAGGATTATTCACACCTACATTCTTCTTTTCTTCAGATGCCACCAGTAATCTATGGCCACGAGAAGTTACATTTCAGTCAGGAAAACTTGTTATTAAAGCTCTACTTGATATTTCATCACAAAATATTTTGATATCTTGCAGCATTCATCTTTTCATTTTTTTTTTTTATATATAATTTTTTTTTAGAATTTTTAGCATTTAACATTTCAGTATTTGTGGTGGACACAGAGTGGGATTTAAATTCTGAACTCACTGGTCACTATGATTCTCGTCATTTCAATAGGATTTCTTTAATCATGTGGCATTTAACACTGGCATTCACATTGTCTGTCAATATTTTCTGCAATAGGTTAAATCATTTAGCATTTGGTCACATGGGAGGATTTACTCAACATACTAATCAGGATCATTGATGCACACGGCCGACAAATTGGCTACATACAGATTAGTCTTGTTCCTTAAAAACCCACATACAGATTGCCAGTCTACAGTATTTTCTTTAAAGCTATAGCAGCAACAAAAATGAATGCAATCATGAACAATCTGCGACTCGCCGTACGAAGTCTGTTGTGTTGTACGGATGCTTCTCTTTTGGAGAAAACAGAAGTTCTGTTTGGTTGAAGGTCTCGCAAAGGTCGGTGGTGTTCATTTTTTAGCGTGTGTTTGCAGATTTGAGTGGCAGTATACACTCCTAGGTCTGCTAACGTTAGTCTCTACCAATGATAAGATTCACATGGACTGCACAGTGGAGTAGTGGTTAGCGTTCAGTGGGAAGGTCGCTGGTTCGAGTCTGGGGTGAGAGGCCTTTTTTGTGTATTAGGGCTGTCGATTTTCCTCCAGTCTTATTTGAATTCCATTCTTTATTGTTCTTAATATTCAAATGATATTAGAATGATTAAGAAAAAAATCGAATATAACCAATAATTGAAACCCACGCTCTATTTACAGGCCTATGCTTTATCAATATCGCAATAGTTTTTGCATGTTTAATCCACTAGGGGGCAACATAATCATAACGCAACCAATACATTTTTAAAATTCGAAATAATGCCAGATAATAAGTCTGACCACAAATTAAGGAATGGGTCAGAAGTCTACAGTATGTTATTGACTATCTTCCACTATTTATATAGAAATATTTCCCGTCAGCCTCTTTCAGTGAAGTGTGAAAATACAGTGAGGAAGTAGCATTAGCAGGTATGACCTCTAATGGCTTTTTTTGTGTTACTGTGGGGGGGGGGGTTTGTACATGTATCCAAAACATGTTCATACAAATGAAATAGTAATAGTTATATTTGATTAGTATTCATGTATTTAATATTTGCACTATATTCGATCGTTGAATTTCAACAGCCCTTCCGGATATAGTTTGCATGTTCTCCTCGTGCATGTATGGGTTTTTCCCAACAGCTCACGGTCATGCATTTCAGGCTAATTGGTGACGAGAAAATTAACGCTAAATTTAAGTGTCCCTCAATGTAGAAACAGGTGAGTAAAAGTTGGACCATATGAGAAGCACAGAATGTAGAATTATTTCTGTTTGTTTATCTTTTTAAAAATATTAACCAAATCCAACATGATCGATGAACAAAATCTATTAGTGATATGGAATGACCCATTTATGCTTGAAAGTACATAATTAAACAGGCGTCAGGGCTTATTGCCAAAACAGCAATACTCTGTTTTCGCCACTCGCTGTGAGATGAAAGATCACTGAAGGAAGTTGACTCAGAGGTGTAAAAAGTGTGAGTTTCACAAGTTCAAGTGTAAGTTATGACTAGTATAAGAAATTTTTTTTTTTTAAACCTTAACTTCCCCTAAGTTGGTATCATGGCAGTCTTAGTTTTCAGGTATGTAGTGATCGCTCGACCTGCAAGTATATTCTTTAATATGATGGCTTTTTGATATTGCTAGTGGTATATGTGATTTCTTTATTTTACTGACTTTTGTCCTAATTTGACCCCGGCAGTGATTGATTTAAGACACTTAAAATTCTGATGGACATTTGAATCTAATCTGACTCTAGGCGACTCATTTATTTTGTACAGCTAGAGTTTGTTGTTTGTGTGCTGTACTGTCATACTGATTTGTTTAACAGATCTTTTAAGATGAAAAGATATAAATGAAAATGGTCAGACATCAGTGGTGAGAAATGAAGAAAGTTCAGCCACAATGAACCACTTTTTCCATCCAGATGCAATAATACTGAATAGTTTCACTCAAATTAAATTCTGACCTAACTTAATGTGAATGCCTCAGTGCTGTGACCAAAATGACTTTAATTCAACACACACACACACACTTCAAAGAGTTAACATATGAATCCAATAATATACAACAATAACATCTGCACGCACACAATGTGCCGCCTTTAACTTTAACCTCGCCTGTAATGGCCTCCCATATTTGGTACACTCGCTAATAGCTAATACAACTGCATAGTTTATTTTGGAGTTAGTCTGCTGTAGTTTTGGGAAATACACTTTGTGTGAAAAGGCACGCACATTGAAGGCTTCATGTCAATTGTAAAACAAAACACAATAGCCCCAGAGGCAAATATGCTCTCAATGGTCTATGCACTGGTTGAAATGTGAAAAAAAAAAAAAAGGTCTCCTCCATTTAATCCAACCATAAGATGTAGGCACCAGTGGGAGGACCCCACATGGAGCAAAACGAGTAGGCAGCAGGCACAAGAAGTATTTGGTTGGTCGTATGTTGTGCTTCAGGAAAGTTTCCGAGTGCGAGAAAGTTGAGCTTTCGCCTGAAGAAATGCTCATTTCAGCAGCCATTAAAATGTTCCTCAGGTTCTGTGATCTTTAAGCTAACAGAGCTCCTCGAGGCGAGATAGAGCGAGAGAACTCAACAGTCAGGATCCCAGAGGCAACACAACAAGTAAAAAATGGTGTAATTAATTTAATCACATTAGATGAGGATGTGTAGCACTCAATGGCCGGAAAATCCTTAATTGTTGCATCTGTTAGAACATTGCACAGATTTGAACTCTATGTCAGATTTTGCATTTGTCTGGTTAACGCCCAGTTAAACTCTGGCCAAGCATTGAAAATACTGTTTAAATCATCATAGTAATATACTGTACATATGCTGAATGTCTTTTGTTGTAAAATTACAAGTATTCAATCAGCTCATTGATGTGTCAATGAAGATGCAGCAAGACTCAAATATTATTTTGGCCCTGAAATTGAATAAAAATTTACTCCTTATTAGTCATTGACCTTGGTTTTGATTCATCAGCATGCTTGAAAACATTTTTTAATTAATGCTATAATTCTTATTATATCATTGGAAAATCAGTCAGGTACTCTCTCAGTAATAGTGTCGGATCTTTTTTTTATATTTATATTTTACCGGGAGTAAAAGAGAAATAGAGGATGTGCATGTGCACATGTGCATCAATCATGGTCAGTCCATCGTTCCAATCAAAATAATGTGTGTTGACACATTATTTGTTAAACCACATAGCTTACCAAACAATTTTGTAAAACATTGATGTCTTCAACATTCTGTAATCAGAAAAATGATCTGAGAGGAAACTAATAAACTCAGGGAGACGCGTTTTCAAGCTGTGAAGTTGCTGCTCCAACCTTGGTCTACAAATCTACCATTACGTCATTGGACTTGTAAAAATGTGCTTCACTATTATTCAAAAATCACACAAAAGCACCGCAAACACTGGAAGACTGGAAGTAGAGAACATACACTGTATAAACACAACAGAGATAACGCTGGATGTATGAAGTGGATGTAGCCGACCGATGACCAATAAAGACACATCTGGTGGTTGGAGAAGGTGATAAATAGAAAACTGTGACCAACACGAGGAACAGATGAACTGTTGAACACGCCATTCTGGGGGTAACGTCTTGGCCATGCCCGTCTGACCTTGTTCGGTAAAACACTCTTGTCAGCAAGTCAGTGAAGGGGCAACCATTTTTTTTTTTTAGAGCAATCTTTGATCTATTTTTTCCAGACCCTCTTTTCTACACTGTGATGTCTAACTAAGGTCAGAAGTAGTCATGAAACTTCGTTTAATATAGTGAATGCTGTTTAGCCACATATACAACCCCTGAAAAGTCACATGTAGTATACATTAAAGCATGTCTCCCTGAGTGTACTAAAAACTGCACATTGCAAATCGGCACATTGATTAATGCAGAAAAAAAGGTCGACGTGAAGGATATAAAGGGATTTTCACCATTCTTACATCATTTGGGAGGTGTCTTATTATCAGTTTCAGGCATGAACCTCACAAAGAAGGTGTCCCACCTGTCAGACGATATATTTCACTCCTTTTTGCTCACATTCCTGTTTGCTCCTCTGAGCCTCAGTGTTTCCCCTCCCTCCCGAGTATAACACTTTCATCCTCACACCCAGCATCTCAGAAAACACTCATTTTTTTTTAGAAAGACATTGTTTAAATGTATTTAAAATGTCGTGTTAAACATTTGTTTGTGTATTTTACAAAGTCGCATGTGAGTAATGTCTTTGATTTTTTTACTGAAGTTGTCCTCTGGAAAGACTCCTGGAACTCACAAACACACATTCAGATGAACAGATATATAAGACACACAGAGACACGCAAGTGGTGTCAACACTACACAGCAGTGGATGCTGTGGGAGAAGATAAAGTGACTGATTACTTTCTTCATCACAAGAACCTAAGAGAGAAAGAAAGCACAAGAAGAAGAGAGTGCTGTCATCTTCCCTCTGCTCGTGACAGGATATAAATAGCAAGTAGGTTCTCTTAAAAGTCGAGATGAAAACATTTGCTTTGTTTCCAGAGCATCGCTGCACCACAGCTTTGAAACCTGAAGTGGGGAGAAGTTGCTCCTTCATGTCTCCCTCAGTAAGCTGTAGAATAACGAACAACACAAAGGCTCTTTTAAAGAAGCTCGACCTAATATTTGACAGACAGTCAAGAAGCATGTATCCAGGGGCTGAAAACCGATATACGGGGAAAGACGAGCCAATATTGTATGTTGTTGTACCGTTTTGTTGAGCAACTTTATCTGAACCACCGCTCTGAAAGGGGAAAGTAGTTAATTCTGAGACGATACAGTATATTTTACATCATGATAAATAGTAATGCTGTGTAACTTTGGTAAACTACTATGGAGCGCTGGGAAACTGTTTAAAGCTGAATTATTTCATTATCCTCATTGTCTACAGTGTGAATTAAAATTCAAGGTGGTACTCATCTTAAACCCTCTAAAGGCTCACTTAAATAAATTGAGAAGTTATTGTCCCATTGTAGACTGTATTGTATGAACGATCTGTCAAAAGTATGGGGAACCCTCGCAGAAGAAGAAGTTGGTGGAGGACATAATGAGGCATTATATCATATTCATGAGATCCAGTTTCTTTATCGCACTCCCTGTTGTGTAACTGACTAATCAACATCACCCAAAACTACACCGTCTTTGTTCTCTGGCTAATACATTCTGATGGGTTCAAAGGCACGGGAAACAGAGAATATTCAAGTGAGAGAGACCAAGCATGTGTGTGTGTTTGTCTTTACGCGATTGCATGTGTCAGGAGACCAATTACATTTCCAAGTTGTACTTGAAATGAGGCACAACGAATTACTGCCCTTCCATGATTTGGCTCCAGCAGAAGAAAAAAAAAAAAATTGATGCAAACCTTGGCTGCATAAGTGTGCATGCACAAAGCACATGCATATAGAAAAACCCACACATAAACCCATTTTATGTCTATAGTAACTCATCGGTTCACTCCAGCCGGCTCCAGGAGTTGCATAAGGTCTTTTCCCTGCGATGGCAGCTGCTTTGCTTATCAGGTGAGGATGAAACAAAAATATTGATTCTGGACAAACAAATAGCTACCGACTCACTGACTGGGCAGAACTTGCAAGTAAACAGAATAAAAAATAGCATTATTGATTTTACCAAATAAATAGCCACCAACTGACTGACATGTGCACAACTGGTAAGTAAACAAAACAGCATGATTCAAATATGAAACGGTGGAGCGGCACTGAAACACTTTGTCACGTGTCGATTTAGATTTGCTGACTAATCCGGCCCCTATCAATTCCTGTGCTTTGAAAGCTCAGAGTACCCCACCTCCCTCGGAAGGTAATCTCACTACAAGTAATCTTCGAGATGCATGAACATGGAGGGTGAAAGCTCTGGCTTCAAGTACACATAAATACATAACACAGGCCAAATACGGCACGCATGCATCCATTAATCCATGGTAGTAAGAAATCCAGGAGTGTTTATGCACTTGGCTAATCTTCCCCTCTTCTGCTGAGGGACTGAGGACTTGGCTTCCACTCGCAGGTAAGCCTCATTCCCGTACATCGGCCACAACCGCTAATCCCAATTCCAGATTACAGACCAGCTAGAGGAAAATACAGGGGGATTGAGAGAGAGCGAGAGAGAGTGTGTGTGTGTGTGTGTGTGTGTGTGTGTGTGTGTGTGTGTGTGTGTGTGGTGTGTGTGTGTGTGTGTGTGTGTGTGTGTGTGTGTGTGTGTGTGTGTGTGTGTGTGTGTGTGTGTGTCTGAGAACTGTAAACCACATTAAAGCCAATAATTTAATGGTTGCTTACCATTTCTTCTTTCAACGGTTCAGAATGAGGACTTCACAGACTCTCACCAGCAAATACGCAAGGTAATGCACTAACACAAATCTAAAATATGGAAATATAGATTTCCATCCATCCATGTGTTTTCTACTCCACCCCAGACTGGGAACGTAGACGTGATCATTCAGTAAAATTTAACACTGCTCAGTAATTATAATCAGACCTGATTTTCTTTGTACTCTATCCTAGTTATCAACTACTGCACTTCATGAATTGTATTTTTCACAGGATTGTTTGATTATTCTGTTACAGACCCGGATTATGAGGTGTATTAAAACCTTCTGGCTGCTTTTAGATTGA
Source organism: Lipophrys pholis (assembly GCF_963383615.2). Classification (NCBI taxonomy): domain Eukaryota; kingdom Metazoa; phylum Chordata; class Actinopteri; order Blenniiformes; family Blenniidae; genus Lipophrys; species Lipophrys pholis. Next base: position 18,776,978 of record NC_137628.1, read on the forward strand.
GCTTTGTTTTATTTAATCGAGGATAAGACTCCAAGGGTTTGGACACAGATCAGCAGTTTTACTATTGCATCCACAATGAAATCCTGGTTTTGTTGTTTGCTTTTGTTGTGTAATGACTCGCTTGCATGCAAACTGCAATATCTTTAGCCCTTTATAAGGCACTCGTTTAAATACTTGGATATTGAACATTTCCATCAAGGGGTTTTGTTTAGGATAGTTTTTAGTTGTTTTTTTTAAACTCTGACACATTATAAAATCCTCCAAAAGTTGTCATCTCAGTGTTTACCACACATATTTTCTGCTGTGTATGACTATCATTTACTTGAACAATGACGTTATCAGTGTGAGTTTGACATTTTATACACACTCTTGACATCTTTTTCGTGTGCATGTGCATATATCTGTGCGTGCGTGACACATAGATGGCGATGGAGAGACGATAGCGTCCTGGACTCCAGAGGCCTTGAGGCTCTCTGACCTATTTCAGCCTCGGAGGAACTGCTTCATCACAGGCAGAAACCAGAAACTGCACCTGGACTTTGACTCTGCACGCGTGCAGGTGTGTGTGTGTGTGTGTGTGTGTGTGTGTGTGTGTGTGTGTACAGGACTTATTATTGTTGTGGGGACTTAAATCTCTTAACCTCATCAAAATAAGAGATTTGTCTTCCTTGTGGTGATGCAAAGCAAATCTCCATAAAGAAGATAATTAATTGTAGGTGAGGACAATGTTCAAGGTGGGTCCGAGGTTGAGGTTACGATCAGGGTAATAGCTGCGTGTAAAATGTAAGCCAATACAGTGTCCCTTGAAGGTATTATTTCACATGCATGTGCACATGTGAGCAAAAAAATAAAAAAAAGTCAGGTATTTTATAGCTGTTTTGTGTTCCCTAATGTGAATGCACTGATTACTTTCTCCAGTCTTCTGTCTCTAATCCCTGCCATCTGATAAAGCAGCCCTTTACCACCTCACACACACACAGACACACACACACACATGCATACACATGCATGCACAAGCACACAAGCGCAAGTCTTTTCTCAATCTCTTTCCTTTCTCAGTGTCTCCCAGGTGCCGCCTGCTGCGATGTCCAGTGCTGAGTGTTGCTGTATCTGCGTTCACAGCAGGACATGCTCACACACGCACAATCGCACAAACCCACACACACGCCCACACAGATCCTGTTACACTAAATGTGTTCACAGCAGGGCAAACCTGATTCAAACAGCTAGTGAGAAAGTCTAATGATTGATGATAAGCCCGGAATATCCGCAGCCGCAGCAAAAATCACACAAACAGGTTATCTGGGACCTCTGGGCACTGAGCTGCTTTCACATGGCAAAGGAAGAGTGCTTGGGATCATTAGCTCACACACACAGGTCTGCAGCAGCCCTCGAGCCACACTCGCATGCATGATTGTGCCAGAAGACATGGGTACGGAATATGCACACATGCCTACAGTACATGCCACCAGATTCCCTGAGTACACACCAGCTCACACTCTGCTGCTGCTTCTTTCTCTCCCCCGTTTCTCCCTGGTACTTTGAGACAACTTTCTGCTGAAGTGCTGAGGAGGCAGGCAGGTAAGCAGGCACATCAGCAGTGGGGCAGAGGTGCTGTTAGTCTGATGAGCAGTAAAGCTGTCAACACCAGAATAGCTATGAGGAGCTGTATTTGGGCTCATGTTTACTGAGCTAAAATCCTTTTTGCCTGCTTGCCTAATGTAGTCCTTTATGCTACAGTATCGTCAACATCTTTGCCTATTGCAAACTTCAAATCATGAACCGTCGAGCGAGTCATGTGAATTCCTTGCAAACCAAAACAACATGTCACACATGTTGGAAAGTGTCAGGACTTCAGCTTTCTGGAGCTGTATCTGTTGTTGTGATATAGCACGATAGAGGTGTTGCTCCTGCACTAAATGTGTGATTGGAGTCTTTGCTACTGACGTAAGCTGAAGAGGAGTATTCTCAGAGAACAGTGATGTAATGGACTGTGAAGGTACTAGTCAGTCTTTTTTTTTTTTTCCTTCTTCCTCTTCCTCTCTGTTTCACTGGGTTTTTTCTTCTCTCTTTTCCATTCTTTGTTTTTTTTTCCTTGTCTCTCCTTTTTTGTCTTGGCAGGCTACTCTTTCTACTCCTTTGGGGACACTGAAATCAAACCCAACAGCTCCCTCGCTTGGTCACTAATGAGAACTGCATCTAGGGATATCGATCGCTCCTTGGTTTCTATGTCTCCCTCCGTTTCATCCATCCATAACTACACAGCACATTTCTCCTCCCTCTCCCCATTACATCATTGATATTCAATTCATTTGCCAGACACCACACAGCGATACCCAGCTCGCCCCTTGAATGGTTTGTCAGACACTTTCTAGATACAGACAGTTCTTTTGTCACATTAACTGTCAGTGATGTGAAACATTTATTAGACTCAAGTTCCCACTAAGGAGTCCCATACTAGTGCTTCTCCTCCTCCTCCCCTCCTCTTCTTTTCTTCTATACTTGTTCTCTGTCTTCATCAAAGAGGAACCACTGACTCGCTTTGCCCACGGGGACTCCACAACGAGACAGGCTAAACCTCTCCTCCACTTGACCATCCCAGGGTGAGAAGTAAAAACAAAGAGTAAACATATGAATCCAATAATAGCAACAATTCCATCTGCACGCACGCACGCACACGGATGCACGCACACACTATGTCGCCATTAATTTGTCCTTGCCTGTTTTGGCCTCCTTGGCTTTCAATACTTGACATTAAAATTTTGCTATGAAGAATTGATGCTAAGTTATATATACAGACAAAACACTTATGCCGCTGAACGAATACATACAAATAGGATGGCAGCTGTTCTTTCCAAGAAAAATACCAACACAACCAAAGAGCATGCCTGCACACACGCACACGCACACACACTGTCAGGCTGGAACACACACACATACCACAGTGCAATGAGGGGGCTTTGTGAAAGGAAGCCCACAACATAAATATCCAATTACCAAACACATCAAACGCACAGAGGATGAAATATTGATAACTTTGAGATATTTATGTAATCCACAATGGCGCCTTATATAAGTGTTCCATTTACAAGGAGAAGCAGAAATGTGCAGGGAGGTATTGTATTTTTCTTTTCTTTTCTTTTTATAACATCACCATAAAAACAAGCTGAAACTCGGCTGTATGTTGGCAGACAATGGCGAGAGCATATGAGAGTAGTGCTTGGAAGCAGTTGGGAAAATTTGGTTCCGTTTCCAGATCTCTCTCACATGAAGCGCTCACACAGAAGATTCATGCGAACAAACAGACCCCTAACCCGCAGGTCGCTGTTAAATTTGATTAGGGAACAGTCTCATACAACTCGAACATGTCATTAATCATACTATTGAACCAGCACACTAAATGGAAATAAGAATAAAAAAATGAGTGACGACTTAACCACTAGTGGAGCACTACTCCACTTGTGGTGTTGGATGTGCATTTATGAGGGGGAGTGACTGGGATGTTTTATTTGGCAGTTCATATGCGGTTGTCAATCGCTCAGTGTTGAAGCTTGTTCCAAGCATATGGAGCTGACGGGGGAGGTTTTGGACTTCTGTCTTTATGGCTCCGCTTTGAGCTGCAGATCATAGAGTCTTTGCGAAGGCATAAACAAGCAAGGAAATATGGATTCTCTCTAATTAATTGTAAATTATCACCGCTTGAAGTGGGTATGCTGAGTGATGTGCGCATGTAGAGTGTGTGTTTGTGTTGTCATGTGTGAGAGAAAATGAGAGGGAAAAACAGGGGAAGACTGAATCATTTGACTTAACTTTCGTGGCTTATCAACGAGCCACTCTTCATGGTTTTTCCTTTGAAACTGCTGTTCCCCAGTAAGGCCGAATAAATTAGAACTCTAAATAGGAATAATAATGAGAGCATACATTATTTCTGTTGTTGGTACTGGTTGATGTTGTTGTTGTTTGTGTTGGCAGGAAGGCTCAGATCTCCATATATGCAAAAAAAGGTAACTTCTCTGCATGTTTTATAAGTTTGGATGATCATTTTAATGGTGACCCAAAAAGATGTCCTAGATATTTGGGGAACATCCTTTTGAAAAATTCCTGAAACTACAGACAGTGAGACACAAGGAAGAAAAGAGAGAGGAGGAAAAAAAAAAGAGAGACAAGGGGGAGGGGGGGACGATATTAAATGAAACGTCTTGTGGGTGAAATAAATTGGAAATGCAAACAGTTCTCTTCAATATCAGCTACAAACATAAATCCCTTTTGCAATACCAAGCCTTTGTTTATGTCCAGATGTGTGAGGACACAATCTGTCGAGTACTCTATGAACTGAGTGGTAAATCCTACTGAGGATTACAAGCAAGCCATTATTATTAATGTCTATTTAAAGATGATACCCTACTCTCACTGACCTCAACCTCAAGAGCCTCTCACCCTCAGTGGTTTCCACAAGAGGTTTAACAGCTTCTTGTTTACATCCGATCTGCACGCCCCCTCAGGGAAATCCCTGATGCCATTTTAAATACTGTTGCCGTTTTTTGAAAACTGAAGAGCTCTTTAGTGCAACTGAGCTTTTCATGTCTCGTGTATGCTGAAGAGGGAAATCCTTCCTAGAATTTACTATGAGCCTTCACTATTGCTGCACAGGATTGACACATATATGGTCAATGAACTAACTGCTAGAGTCATTGATGCAATTTAACTGTGCATCATCTTATCCCCACTTCTGCTACATAGGTTGCACAAGGGTCAACATAGCAATATGGAGAATACAACATCCCAGATATCTTTGTCTACTACTTCCTCTGGCTCTTCCTGGGGGACACAGAATCCTTCCCAGAGCAACCAATGGACATAATCTACTAGTTGCAAGTCGACTACAGGGTACCATGCTGTACTGCCTGGCACATCTCAGGTGGAAGGTGACAAGGGAGCAGACTAATCAGATGTCTGCCACTTCAACTGGATCTTTTCACTATGGAACAATGACAGCCCTTCTGTAAATGGATTGCAGTTTTAAAGTGATACAATTAGTCTGTATTTTGCTGTTTTTGGGCACTCAGTACTTTTACTGCGTTGTGTTTATTAAGGTCTGACTGAAATAAGCTATTACTTCTGAAGCAGCGTAGAAACAAACAACCACACACAATTGCATTCACATGAAGCAATTCAGAGTTACTAATAACCTCAGATGCATGTGTGTGTATTGTGGGGGGAAACTAAAATACATGGAGAAACTCACACAGGCACACCCACACACATATAGCACATGCAGATACGTAGCGTCCTGACTCTTGGAGATATTTTCACTCTTAGGTGAGAGTGCTACCCACTGCACCCCAGTGTGGCCCTTAGTGCAATCTATTCTGTAAATAGAGAAGTGCATTTTTCATTTAAATAAAAAAAACAAAACGGGCAAAGTGGAGTTACCTTTATTTGCATGTAATCTATAGAATTATTACTTGGACTTTCCAGATTAAGCAGGCAAATCCAGGGAATAAATGAGGCTGGAATAAATGTACTTTTTTTCTGCTTTACTGTTTTGCTAAAAAAATAAAAATAAAATCACAATCGCTCAACCCTGACCTTCCTTCATGTAACATATTTGCTCTGAGGACCGAGGCTTTGTAGTCTTGAATATAATCCAGAGCCTCCTGGAGATATAATGATGTGAAGAAACACACTTTTCCTCCAGCATACAGTCACACAATCACCACCATCAGTCATAAACTAGAAAAAATCCCACTTGATCATTGATCCTCTTCAGGTGGCAGATGTGTCAAAACTGATGAAAAATTAATTACCTTTCTTGCCTGTAGATGGCACTCATAATAAGCATTGTAATTACTGATACTGCTGTTAGCTGTTACTGCCAATAAGCGGCACAAGGTGGACTGAAATAGCAAGCCAGTAATTGTTAACCTGAAAATGTAGCTGAACTGTAGCTCACCTTGATGTTTTATTATCTTGCACAATGTAATACGATTTGCTAATTGTTTCAAATGATAATCACCTTAAATAGTTGGTAATATGTGCCGATGACTGAATAGTGTCGGTGAGCAGAGCCAGTGTAGAGGTTAATGTTGGCTGCTCACCTTCACCGCCCTCTTTTCATGGAGAGCACATCTGAAATTCCAACAGTGACATGTGAAATACAGACAGCAACTCTTATGGCCTCACAGTACTGCACAACTTTCTACTCCTCCCAGTCCATAACATAGACCAGCTCTAGAAATTGCACATAGCACTGATTTTTGTCCTTGAACAAAGGCCATTTGGTCAGATAATTTATTGAGGCTCCTTTTAAAAAATCTGCTAATAAGAATGATACATTTCAATTTGATCTTATTTCATAATCCACTGCAGCAAATCTGAATAAAATATTAATCAAACAAAGTTTACACCAACGTTGCATAGAAGTTAAGATTGACAAATGTAAGTGGTTTCCTCTGGGAATGTGTCCCTATTATATATTCACACGTGTAACTTCTGTGCCTGTTAAGATAATGCAGAATCCTGTGTATGCAGGCGGTATATACAGTATGCATCTTTGTAATAATCCTGCTTTCCACCCCAGTCACAAGCCAAGTATGAAGTGCTACTGCCTGGTGGCACAAAGCACAATCTGAAGCTCATGTGACTGTATTAACCTTTCAGACCTAATCTCCTGCAGTCACGAATGACAGAAAAAAGAAAGCAAGAGGGAAACCCGATTCAAGGTTAGACAGAATTCAAAAGCATGCAACAAAGTGAGCAGACAGGAAAACAGCTCAGATGTGTTCTGTTGCTCCTCTGAAGCTCCCCAGTCTCGGTTTCTATCCACGGTTTGTTTTGACATGTAGAACAGAGGCTCTTGATATGTAGAAGTGCGGATATGGCACGGAATTGTCAAGTAAATCGAACTGAAGCACAAATCACTGCGCCGCTCCCTATGTGGCTTCAAAAGCAACAAAACACCGCGAAGAATAACGGTGACATGTTCTGAAACCAACACTGACAGCAGGAAAAAGTCTCTATTATTTCCATGGTTGATTTCATTGCATGAAGTGCACTGTTAAGAGTTCCTGCTGAGGCTCCAGAAAGATAATACACTGGTGGGTCAAGCGGTCTCATTGGTTTCATGACAGCGGTTTATAGTTTTGTCACGCTGGTCTTTTGGTATAAGAATCAATGCAGCCTTTGGTCAGGATCATCTGACTTCACAGAAAGGCAACATGCAGTAAAGCTTCCCAGAAGGCTGACTATTATTGAGCAGATCACAGAGCAACCTGGGAGTGATCCATCAAAGGCAGAAATGTAGGGTGGGGGTCAGTGAGAGGCGGAAATATGTCAGCGCAATATCTGAACAGAATTGATATCTTTACCTTGAGCAGGAAGATGAGTATTCTTATTTTAAAGTAGCATCTGCACAATAGTTAATTTGTCAACAGTTCCCTGGTTTTGAGCTCAACCACTTATACATTCATAAACCAATTTTGATGAAGAAACTTCTGCATCACAATACATTTTGGGGGGCTAAAAGTAAGTAGCTATAAGTGTGAATGGGGTCATTTTTCCTCACAATCAAGTTTTGGTTGAACCAGCTTGTACACGGGCACATACGTACAGGGAGAGATGGGACATTGAACCACTAACCTTCAAAATGGACAACCCACTCTCCCAACTGAGCCAGTCACTCCGAAAGCTATCACTATTGCCCTACTGACTGAATCACTCATTGAGTTGTGTTGAGGTTATTGGTGAAGCGGTGAGCACTTGGACCTTGTTCTGTTTGGAGTTTGTATCTTTTCCACATGTGTTTTCAGGTTATCTCCCACTACTCTGGTATCCTCTCACAGTCTGCAACTGTGTTTGCCCTGTGCTGGACTCTTGACCAGTTGAAGGCGTAACCCGTTTACATTAATGGTCAGCTGGGATCAGCTTCAGCCCTCCTCAATGAATTGAATGAAGAAGTATGGAATCAATTATAGAAACAACCCTGCTGGAATAAGCTAAAAAAAAAAAAAGTGTAGTTGGCTGGTAAGACATAATACAAACACAGGCTAAAGTATCCAGTAATTAATGCTGCTATTGGAGCACTGCACTCTGGAGAGAGGGTGATTTCACTGTTAGTTATACGTTGCGGTCAGTAGGATTTAGTTAGCCTGGGATTAATGAGACGTGCATCCTCCAAGAGCTCCAGCTAATACTACTGCATACAGTCAGAGTGGTGGGCAGGGCAGACAGAAGGAGAGCCGATCTTAAAACCGTTTTCAAGAACAACTGAAACCGAGAGTAACAAACCCCTCTGAACTCAAAGTAGTTCCTATAATGTTTATCCATCAATCATCTACACCACTTTATACAGAGAGATAAACACGCTCACATTCACACCTATGGAACATTTTATAGTCGACCAATGAGCCTCAAATTGAGATAAAGCTGGACTACTATAGAGAAAACCCATGTGCGCACAGGGAAAAGCTCTACATGACTGCATTACAGTGCTCCATTGGGGTAAAATTGCTTTCTATCACTTAATCTAAACATTTATTCATCCTTTATACCACTTTATTCAAGTTAGGCTCACAAGGCCCTGAAACAGTCTCAGCTGAGGAACGATGGAATATAAACTGGATAGGCCATCAGCTCATCACAGTGCTCACACACTCAATCACACGCTAGTATATTCATACCTAAAAGGAAACATATAGTCACCAATTCATCTTAGAAGCATGTCTTCAGACCATGAGTGGATACTATACCTGGAGAGAGCTAGGGAGAACATGCAAACCCCACAGGGTGAAGTGGAGTTCGCATTTTCTCTCACATGATGGTGTAGTGGCAACACTAGACCAGACGTTTTTTTTTAATCATTGAAATATGTTTTCTGAAGGTTTTTCCCTCTGAGACTGTAAAATAATGTAACATGTGTTTCTGTCTGAATCTTAGTTCAACATAAGAATACATGTCATCAGCTTTAAAGGTATATTATCATTGAACAGAACATGGGCAAAACTATTAATTGTAATCAGGGCTGGAAGTAAAAATGTAGTAAGAAAGTTACTAAATATGAATAGATGAGGTGTTAGCTGGTCCCTTTTACAGATTTTGTAACAACCAATAATGTGTAATGGCCAGTGACATAATGATTGTGGCCACTCTGAATGTAATAAAGCCAATAACATATGAACTTGTCAATAATGTACAAAAAAAAGTAATAGATTTTTTTAAAACCATGATTAAGAGAGAAAGTTGCAGTATATGTATCTTCAATGAATGAATACGATGACTATGCCATCAACCACACCTATTTTTCATAGGGAAACTGCACAAAACCAGAAAAAAAGGCCTTTTTTTTTTTTTTTTTTTAAATGCAGCCCCATTTATGTAATACTACATCAATAGCTGCAGGTATCACATTTTGAATAAATATTTACGCTCCCTCAATCATGTAATAACATATTACTTTATTGCCGTAATGTTATTATGATAATAGAGCAAATATCTTGTTACACCATTCGCAAGTTATTATGTTATTGGCAATTTGCATAGTTTTTACACCTGATGCAAGTGGGGTTCCAGCATGGCTCCCCAAAACTAAAAGCGAAATCTAAACCAATGCACTACCATGAGTGATTTGACTGAATTAGCTGAATGTGATTATGCTGAGAATAATATGATCATCACATAGGTCAAAATGAGAAAATTAAATCGACCAACGCAAAGCCATGGCATGAATGCAAACCAATAAAATGTGAAAATGCTTTGGGAAAATAAAGTCACCCAAAAAAAAGAGGTAAAAACAAAGGAAGTTTTGTTTATTTGTTTAAAAGTTTGACTTGCTGAAGGCACTGTAGAAAAAAGCTGATAATCAGCAAAATCCAGCCATTTTGTATTTTACGACAATTTATTTCAGTATCGATCATTGCGATACACAGATTTATGGGGATTTTGCTTCAGTTATGAAGCTCACAAGACAAACAGCTTGGCCCAGCGTCACAGCACAGCCTTTTCCCGCTGAAAACTTGTGTGATTTCCTCAGTTATTTCTTTTTCTGTTTGCCTACTGCATCGATCTGCTTGCTTTATCATCGTCAGACCGGTGAGTACAAAGCAGAGGGGTGCAAGCTCGTACTTTGCTGTATTCACTTGGACAATTTAAACACCTCAGCACAAGTGGTTGTTTTGTGCACTTGGGATGTCTCAATGATGCTAACCTGGATGTGAATATAAATAAACTGCGGAAGGAGAAACTCACCTGGGGATTTTCCATTGCCTGTAGCCATACACTGTGGCTGACACCGTGCATTCACAGAAAGATCCAAATTAATGTAACATCTGCTTGCCGTTTGCCTAAATTCAAACAGTAACCATGACATTATGAGACAGAGCAGGAATCAAAGAAAAATGCTTGCAGCATAAACATTCCTAGATTAGTTAACACAAGTCCAATTATTATTTTGAAGATAATCTGCAAGTCTGAAACCAAGATAACTCACTGTACTCTTTCAATCCTAGATATGCATTGTCTACTGGAGGAGTAGGAGGCGGATAGAGTGGTAGAGAGGGAATCGATTTCTTTCTCTTGCGTGTGTAACACTTTTAGGCAGACCTGTCGCGATATTGTCAGCAACCTTTGCTTGTAGCATTTTTTTGCTATTCTCCATTCTACTTTCTCTACCTCTATGTCACATCACTCACACCCCAAACTCACAGCCCACCTATAATTGCTCCTCCAGAGTTCACTGTGTGTGTGAGACATGCCGCCCATGCTTCACCACAGTCCTTGTAAGGGTCTCAAAAGCATTTAACACTGGAGTGTTCATCGCACATAAAGTGTACGTAAGGACACCATAGAGACACCTGGTGGTATGAACAAACCCTGGGTTAGCATTGCTTAACATGGTGATGTCCGATTTTCAACCCCCCTCCCCATGTCTCCGTCACCTGCTACCGTCACACTCCCTTGTAGAGGCCCAGTTTACTGTCAAGCCACCTGGAGTCAACACACTCTGGACTGTACGTCTCGTGGTAGTGTTTAGTCACACCGAACATTTGGGCAAGATTTTTAGGGAAAGGAAGAAAGGAGTCTTTCGATCGTTTTGGAGTGTATTCCTATGATTTCGCGGACAACATGGAGTACCGCACTTTGAAAGGATTCATGCTGGTGCTGGTGATACAACACTGCCGATGTGAAGGTAAGTTAACACAAAGCAAATGTGCATTTATGTGTGGCAATATCTTTGTATTTTGTCAGAAGAGTAACATGCTCAAATACTCAATATCACACTCAATTTTAATGCCAATGTCTAAAAGTGTTTCTCCTACAAGCGATCAATTTCTTGTTCATAAATGAGTGAAAGAAGGTCAGACAGCATTTAAGACTGAATAACAATGGCTGAATGAGTTAATCACATATGAAATATTTTGATATGTTTTAATTTAATTTAAAAAAAAAACCAACATTATTATATATTCCGTCACTGCTTATTTTGGCTGCTTAATAGTTGACAATCCTATATTCCATGTTTGTTTGGCTTATACAGCTCGAGCCAAACGCCAACAAATATTTGATAATTTCTCCTTAGGCCCATCCATCGCCATTCATTCCTCCACCGTGGTCACACACCAAGAAGGCCAGACTTTCTCCCAGGAGCCAGCTCTGCCTCCTGCAGAGGTAGTACCAGTGGTGTCTCCTCCTAGCCTGAAGGAGGTGCAGCAGGCAGTGCAGGAAGCCTCAGAGCAGGTGGAGGGTCGTGGGGCAGAGGAAGTGCTGAAGGAGCTGCTGGAGAGGGTGGTGGAGGCAGCACTGGGACAGGTGGAAGCGGGGAGTGAAGCAAAAGGAGACGAAGCCACAGAGCAGGAAGCGGTTGAGGAGGATGCGCTGGGGGCGGAGGCGCGTGAGAGTGAAGCTGCCACAGAAGCAGAAGCGCTCGAGCAGACAGTGGAGGATGAAAGTACAGGCATCAAGGGAGAAGGCACCGGTGCTGAGGAGAAGCAGGAAGTAGAAGAAGGAGCGGGGTTTGAAGGTGTAGGTGGGGAAGCAAAAGAAGCTGCCGAGGGAGGTGATGGAACAACTGCTGTATCCATGGAGAGGACCACAGCAGATGCAGAAACTGGGGTTGACGAAGTCGAAGGTGAAGGGGATATTTATACGCCTGCTGGACCTGAATTGAGCCAGGAGGCTGTAGAGGGAGCGGCAGCTGGTTTAGAAGAGACAGAAGTATATATACCATCAGAGGAGGCATTGGAGGAAAACATAAAGGAGCAAGTTGTCATGCTAGAAGAAACAGAAGAACTGGGAGAAGTAGAAACTCCAGCTGTTTTGGAGGTGCCAGCTGGTGGACAGCTAGAGACTCTGGAAGAATCTGAAACTAGTCTAGGAGAGGGTATTGTAGGGCAAACAGAGCACGATTTGGGTAAAGATGAGGAGAAAACTCAGCTAGTTGAAGTGGAGGATGGAGAAATAACTCTGCTTTCTGATAACTCCGAATTAGAAAACACAGAGACTGGAGTAGGAACGGCAGTAGAAGAGGGAGACGAGGAAAATATAGTGATAGACACAGAAAAACCAGAAAATGAACAAGTCTCATTAGTGGATGTAGGAATTGCAGATGAGGTAGAAGCCGAAGCTTCAGACACAGAGGAAGTAACAGAAGGCGAAAGAAATATAGTCGCTGTGATGAAGGAGCAGTCGGTTTCATTGTCGAATGGAAAAGGAGACCAAAAAGCAGGAGAGGATCTGCAGACTACCCTGGAGACTTCATATGGCATTGAAAAAGAGGATCAAGGTGAGCTGTGTGAAACTAAAGTATGTAATGTGAGCAAACAAGGGAAATGATTTACCAACAGGGATGCAGCTAAATACAAAACAATAAGTTGAAGTATGATGTGCCAAAACCGGTGAAAAGCTCAACAAAATTTCAAAATAATGTTGAAAATGTTCCAAATTATTCTGATATTCAAGAGATCTTCACTTCCCAACACACTTTATATTTAATGTAATCATATGTTTCCTATCACACATCTTAAGTGTGTAAACTCTGATTATACTTTTGGTTAAAGGAAAACTAAACTGCTTTCTGATTAAGCTTCTACAATCAGCAGCATTCGACTCTTTGGTTAAGCACTGCATTGTTTGCATCTTAACCTAGTTTGGCAGAGGAAATGTCTTAAATAAGGATAATAAGCCTTTCTAGTGCATTTCACAAAACTTCACAGTATTGTTGGTTACCATGCCGTGCCAAAAAACCCCACCATATATTCAACTTGTGTTATCTAACATCAGAAAGAATGTTTGAGGGGAAAATACAGACAATTTTCATTTCACCATCTAAGCTATAATTGTCCATGTCCAGTGCCATCTATTCAATATCCAAGTGAAGGTTTACACACTGTATTGTGCACTAATAGTGAGAGAGCAGGTTGACCCACCTCCATACGCCAAGCTACTGCATATCTATGCACATTCCATATGCCCACTTGACAAACCCTAAACCTTGGCCTCTCGTCTTAATTTTCATGTGTGTGTCACATACCAAACCTCTCCTCTAGAAGGGCTGCTGATCTCTGGCCCAGAGCCTGAGGATAGTGCTGAAGCCTCCATAGAGCAGAGCCCAGAGAACCAGGCTCCGACCCCAAACCCGTCCTTTGGTGAGGTAGAAACAGGAGAGAGCCCCCTTGATGGCAACGAGATCATCACACCCACCAATGACCTTTTGCCACTCGACCTCGATGTGGCCCAGCCGACGCTGGATGATTCTGTGACTGAGGCTCAAGCAGAAGCACCTCAGGCAGAGGGAGAGGAACCAGGGGAGGTCAATGAACTCGTGGAGGATACACCTGAAATCTCAGGTAAAAGTGAAGAAGCAAACAGTTTTGTTCAAGCTGTGTTTCAGTTCTTCTTCTTCTTTTTTTTTTAACCATAAAGATAACACTCTGTGTCATCGTCACACAGTTTTAGAACCACACTTTAGAATATAAATGGTTCAAAACATATTTAGTGGCAGATTCTTTTGCAGCTTAAAACTTGGGCAGAATAAAAAGGGAGGAAACAGATCATTAACATGATTCTGCCAACAAAAATATGCAGATGGCCAAGTTGATGCTGTTCCATTTGACTGAGCATTGAAGCAAGCTAACTATACACTCTCACTGTTGAGGGGAGATCAAAACGTTGGGACCATCCTGTCACAATATAACTCGCTATGTTCTGCCTCCAGAAAACGGAAGCTAACCTTTTACTTCACAATCCGTTTGTGGTAGTATGGAAATTGCTGATTATATAAAGTGAGACAATGACACAGTGGTGAGTTCTTGTTTGAATTATCTGCACAAACTGGATTTCATTTTATGAAGTGTAACAGCGCCCTTATAGAGCATTTTAGAGGAACGTTGACTTAGCGACAGCAAGTCAGAATGCAAAACAGCTTCGTTTTTAGTTTATTATTAAACCCAGTGTCTTCTCTCCTTTCTGCTTGCTCCCTGCTTCATGTATCTGTTTAGAGGCAAATGAGCTGAGCCTGGAGGCATGGAAGATTGGGGCAATTTCTGCTGCAGTTTTCCTGGTTTTGGAAACAGTCGTCATCATTATCTATGTTTTCAAATGTCGCAACAAAAACAGGTGAGTGATTAAAGTTTCTGTGCACAATAGTCAGGTGGAATCATTACAAAGAAAAGTCATATACTGTATTCCTTGAATATCTTTTTCAAATGCATCCAAAAAAAGGTTTGATTATTAGTGTTCCATCTCAGGTCAACATTATTTTGAAATCTTGCTCAATTGTTGGAAAATTGTGCATCTTCACACGATCATTACATGCTCTTTTCACACTCAGCCTGTGTAAACTCGTACGTCTTCATTTTTTATGAATGACAATTTGAATTATACTTCTGCTGCATACGCCAGTGCTTCATCTCTAATAGTTGCAAGACGCATTGTGATTGCTCGCTGTAACACCAACCGTGCTACAGTCACAGATGGGAGTGACAGCAGTGTTGCTACATGATTGCTTCTGATGTTGCTCAAGCAGCGGCTAACATTTCAACACTGAAACATGATGAAACTACAACGTGCACACGGTGGAACGCACACCTTTGCCGACGCCACATTGGTTTACCGAACCGAGTTAGCGTCATTAGCATGTTAGCCATTAGCTCATAGCATCACTAATGGTCCTTGGATGATGACAAATCATCCCAGAAGATTTCATGCAATTCAGGTCAGTAGTTTTTGTGAAAAGTTGGTAATTTACATACATACATACATACATACATACATACATACATACATACATACATACATACATACATACATACATACATACATACATACATACATACATACATACATACATACATACATACATACATACATACACTGAAAAAAGACAATACTTGGACCAACTTAACTAATTGCCTCAATTGGTAACACAGAAATGAATTAAGTTCTTTAAACTTAAAATAATTCATTAACTTCAGTACATACCCAATAAATACATGCAGACAAATAAAACACGACCTTCACCCCAACGTTTGTTGGCGAAGGCAATGATGGCACTGTGTTCAGTAGTAGGGTGCTCACAGAAAGGGAGTACCGTTCCCTCAGTAATGCGGTGGACTCATTTCCAATTATTTCTCCACGTGGCTCAATGCAACATGTAGTTAATTTTTAGAAGGGCACCAGTAAGCAAAAACAGCAATAATGGTGATGAGGGGATATTGTTTATGTGTTTGTGTGCACGCAGCACCACAGCTCTACAGCGGGCTTGTGAGGAAGGCTGCGTTGAGCCAGAGGCAGCGACAGGAGGTGACTGCAGTGACGACATGCTGCCAGCAGGGAATGGAGACACTCAACAGTATGTTCACGCTCTGAGATATCCTTAAAAAAATTTAAATATCTATATAGTGCATTAATGTTTAGAATAGTGGCAGTAAATCTGTAAGTAAATGTTCATCCATAGTTTTTCAAGTCTTTAAAACTAATGTTCTTGTTTGACACTTTTCTCCAGGTCTGCAGTTAAAAGTTGAGATGAATCACTTCATATTCATAAAAGTTCTCAAAAACTCTCAAATCTACAAGACACTTAATAATAATGACTTTGAACAGTTTTGACAGGTCCTACATCACAATTGAAAATACTGGCTGAGCTGAGACTTACCCTCCACACTGACAGCAATAAAATACAAGGCTTCACACAGTAACAATACTCTGCATTCTTCTCCTAACCCTCCGAGACTGTCATTCCTTTCTTGCAGTGGCTCTCTCCTTTTCATTTAAGCTCACCAGACGTCAGACTGTCCTAATATCAGCTGACTAAATATCATGCACTGACCTGCACACTTGTGGTTCATAGAAACCAGCAGTTGTGTGCTTCTCAGCTGATGCCCTCCTGGCTGTTTTGCAGCCTACGTGCTCAGGATTGTGCCCACCGCATCACATGGGGTTGTGTGTCCCGTGAACCCTTAGCATTACCGGGTAATTCCACTATTTTCTCCTAATCAGACTTTGCAGACTTGGATCAATAATAGGCTAAAATTGTGCGCAAGTGTGCCGGTGAGCAGCCAAGTTAAAGAGAAATCACACCGACAAAATGAAGTAAATGAGGGCTTTTAATTTCTAACTAGAGTTCATGAAAAGCGAGATGGATACATCACAAAGAAAAAACAAGTATAAAATGGTCTTAAGACATAAAAATAAACAATTCTCCAACCAAACTGGAAGGGCACTGTGTAATAAGACATCGGAGAATACATAGCAAAACTACCTTGTCAAACGCATTCAGGCTATTTCCTACAATGGCTGTTGAGCAGAAGCTGATAAAATAGGGTCAGTTTCGAAGGGTTAATTTAACCTGTTGTTGAGATTAACTCATGCTGCCCACCATTGCTTAAACTAACAATGGCAGCTGTCACATATTCCTCTCAACTTGAGTAACAAGCCACAGTTATAAAGTGTCCATCTCAAACACAAGTCCAAGCATGTCAAGAGTACTGAGACGTGCTATTAGTGTCAGTGACTTCAACAGACTGTTGTTTGTGTTTATAGGGCAGTCCCTGCTGTTGTGGACCACTTAAAACAGGAGTCTTTGTATACGAACAAAACCCAGACACACATCACAGACAATGAACAAGAGCTGACTGTATGCCTATTGCTTGCATGCCTCACACAGACGCAAAGCAACGCTGAATTATTTAACACTCAACAGAGTCATGTTGAAATGTGTCCTTGTTAAGAGGCTTTAAAGCAGCAGGGAGAATTCAGGGCACATTGGAAGACGGGTTCACCGAAATCACCGACAACAAACAAGAAAAGTCACTTTTAGAATTTGGTCCATGAGTGTTTCTTCACCAGTTCAGTTTCACGCACTTACTAGAATGCAAGAAGCCATCGTGTAAAGCAGTAAATTAAGCTTGTGTACATACAATACATGAGCATGTGACTATAACAAAAGACCTTTAGAAAGGATGAAATGAATGGACATGTGTCTCTTTACCTTCATGGGTATTTCCTGGCACAGTTACAAAGCCCAAGTGACTATAATAGAGACTACATGTGGATGTGTCAGTAATCACTTCCTTGTTTTTGTAGACTGGATATTACAATGAATTGTATTTTCAATTCGATAAAATGCTTGATTTACATAGACTGATTGCATCTACCGGTAACTGAAAAAAAAAAGGGAAAAAAAAGGGTTTGAGACTTGTTTGCTTATCTTATTCAGTCCAGGAGAATAAATTGTACTATTTTTGCAACAAAGAGGAATTCTGGCTTATTTAACATACATGTACATCAGTTGTCTAGAGCAGAGCTAATGCTGATCAATCTGACAAATCTTACACCACTTAACAGAATTGACTTTCCATATTAAGTGGTCAGCCTTCTTCTTTTGTTCCCATTGACCACAGAGGGGTTAAACACAACCTTCATCTTTACAATGATTTTCATGAAATAACAGCAACTCCACCACTGAGTTTTGCCTCTCTGTGGACTCACACTCGTCTTTGTGTTTGTGCAGCAAAGGTGACTTCGTCAAAGCATAAATTACCTGCACCTGAACAACCGCTATGTTCAACAATAAGCCTGCAGCATTAGCTTTCCAGTGTTGAAAAAAACAAGATATTGTCTCCTTGTTTTCTTCCAAAATAGTCATTCAGAATCACAGCATATTGATGTGAAAATCAGAGTCAAAAGCAGAAAATAAACAAGTCTGTTTTGGTCACAGGGCTCTTCCTGTTAGGACAAAGGTGTCAAACATGTGGATTGTGGGCAAATGCTGCCAGCAAGACTGTTCAAACCAGCCATTGAGATGATGCTGCCAATTGTAAAAATATCTAACTAAACTAATGAGACATCAACCACCATTTTTTTTTTTTTTTTTTTAAATTGGTTCCACTGGGTGTTGCACTGTTCAAGGTCATCGTGCAACACTGAGAAACAAACCTGAACTGAACTTTATTGCAAAACAGCAGGTTGGCATATTTTTCTTTGAGAACTTTTGTAGATTTTGAACAATTACAACTAATCTATCGGCTATACTTGTGTTTTTTCTGTAA
The DNA here is from genome assembly GCF_963383615.2 of Lipophrys pholis. Lineage (NCBI taxonomy): Eukaryota > Metazoa > Chordata > Actinopteri > Blenniiformes > Blenniidae > Lipophrys > Lipophrys pholis. The sequence continues at coordinate 18,795,517 of NC_137628.1, forward strand.
TTAAAACTTTGGAGTTGTGACTAATTACAGGTTATTATGGGATCAATTTCCCAGTCCAAATGAAATCAGATTTGTCAACATGTGACTGCCGAAATAAAATGCGTTTGTCACATCTGCCCTAGAAGAACAATAGGATACTGCAATCTGGCTAAGAAGTAAAGGCTTGGCACACATGCAAAACAAATCTGAAAGTGCTTTTAAGGCGGTGGTGTTGATGCCCTTGTGAGACCGCCAACTAGGGCATGTGAACGCATGCAAGCACTTTCTGAAATTCTTTCACCCAGATCAGCATCACCTGCAATTAGTCAATAATGTCAAGAGATCTATTTATAAATAGGTGTGTCATTACCTCCATGTGTATCCTGTACCACCGTACTTTGTGAGGTTATCCATCTGCTGTAGAAGTCATTAAATAAGCAGACCTTTCGGAGAGAATATGACCGTTTTCTCACAGCAACATCAATTTATCAGCCATTAAAACCTCACCAAATTTATTTGTGCCAGAATTTCACTGTTATATGTAAATACCATCTTCAAAGGTGCCTGTATTTTGTTTTCCTGTTAAGTAAAACTCTTTTTATCCTCATTTGCTTCAAATAGCACCTATTGTTCTACTAATAGTACGCTTATTTCAGTGTCCTCAATCACAGTTTTTAGAGCAGCCATGGTTTATTTCTCTGATTTGTTTATCAAATAAAACATTTCAGTCTCTGCCAACTGCCTCACTATCTTAGGATATCCATGCTTGATGCATCTGATGTGGCTTCAACCCTGGCCAAAAAAAAAGGGCCGCCAGAGGACAACGCAACAGCCATGTCCGAGCTCCCGCCCAGCTCCACAGAGGAGTCGGCCAGTACTGGACTCAAGCCAGACTCCTCACAAGAACTCAGGACTTCCATTCTCTAGGGGGATCAACTGTTTGTCTTTTCCTACTGTAGCCTAAACACCCCCCCCACCCCACCCCCAAAAGCCACTGTCTTTTCTAGACACTCAGTAAATCACCCCGTGTTATCAAATCTTAACTGAACCCAACACAGACTGCCTTCAAATCCGGCTGTAATAACAAGTGAATATGTATCACATTTATACTTGGTGCATGTGATTGTCTGTTCCGTGTCTGTGTGGATTGAAAGAGTTCTACTGTAACACATTAAGCTTGTGTCAATGGGCGGATGAGTGACCAGGAAACGCTGGTTCTAAGATAATCTGTTCATGCACAATTGTGTAAATGTGAAAATAAGTAATGTGTCTTGTTTGATATCTGTCAAGTCTATGAATTGCATTTACTGATATATATTTTTTTTCATATTGACCACATTTTTGAATCTGTGTAAAAGGAGAGGTAGACAGCAGCAAGTGTCATTTTTATCTCAGATTCACATCAGTTCATTCATAAAGCAGTGGAAGTAGCGTGGAGTGTATCATCAGATCGGTCTCAATAAACTACATTAAAAAGACGGTTTTCCATTGATTTTTTCTTCTTCTTAATTTTTCTTCCATGTAACTCTTGTCCTTTGTATTGTTTTTTGCAATTTCAGCAATACCAAATTAAACCGATCTTGTTGAATGGGTTCCTTGTTCAGTGTATCTCAGTACGTAGATTTCTGCAGTTGCTCTTCTTTGTGTGATCAAAGTCTTTTGATAACTTAGGCACAAACATTTGCGAAATTACTTGCCGTTAACAAGTGACTCATTTGCATGAATAAATTATCAAGAATTTCTCCCCGCAGTCACCTGTTGTCTAATAAACCATTGCATTTCGACACTTGGCTGAAATTAGCAAAATTTCCACAAGCATGACTTTGGCGTGACTGCCAACAGTTGAATCCTTTTTTTTTTTTTTTTTGTGCACACCGACTGGCGTCATTTGGGCTATGATCACAAGGCTTATGAATGAGTGTTTGAGAATGCTCGAATAGCCCCAAGTGTATCTGTGTGTGTGTGTGTGTGTGTGTGTGTGTGTGTGTGTGTGTGTGTGTGTGTGTGTGTGTGTGTGTGTGTGTGTGTGTGTGTGTGTGTGTGTGTGTGTGTGTGTGTGTGTGTGTGTGTGTGTGTGTGTGCATCGGCTTACACAAGCATCAGAAAGGTCTGGTCATGTGTTTGATGGCTATTTAAGACAGACGAGGGTATGGGGCCGACTCTTGGGTGGCTACACTTCATCAGAGGAGCAACATGCACGGAGAGAGGTAGGGACCAGTTTGCACGGATTATGTTTTACACAATACACTGAAGTTTATAAAACAGGCTTTCTGACTAAATCTAAAATAGATGTGGGGCAGTTGGGAGTTTTCGCAGGTGGATTCAGACCATCTGGAACTGACTAAAGTACTGAAGCTGGGTTTGCTGGATATTTTGCAGGGATGCAGGGAAACTTGTGTGGCTTTTATCCTTATTTTGTTGTTGTATAATTGATCTTGCCAAACTCACACGCACTCCTTCATTCATTCCTAATGAACAAGTCTGAAAACATGAGCACATTTAACTACAGGAAAGATTGAAGCAAACCATCTCTCGCTGTCTATTGTTGAAAGCATTTCTGAACTTGTAAGAGTTTATAACTGATGGCTTTGTGAATTATGAATAGTGACTTGTACTGCCTGCAGGGGCGTGTAAGATGTGAAGTTTTAGAATAATGTTAAGACAATTGCCTTTAAGAAGTGAACAAACTGAGTGAGTTTGAGTTTAATTGCAGTGTATGTCTGTGTTGTATTGAATTGTTTCGTCTTTGTTTCTGTCCTGGGATTGACTCTGGGCCTTCACAACCCTGAACATGATGAGTGGGTTTTAGCAAAGGGTGGATGAAAAAACTATTTTCACCATGTCTAATCTCCCACCCTGTTTCTAAAATGTCTGACCTACTTTACTTTTACCTTAAAATCCTCTCTCCCCCTACTCACCCCATGTTTCTAAAAGAATTCTCTCTTCTGTTTCTGGTGTGTGTCAGCATGTGGAGAGTGGGTCTCCTCGTGGTGACCTTGTGCGCCACCCTAACACTCGCCCAGTTCCCGCGGGAGTGTGTCACACCTGAGGGGCTGCGCAGCGGACAGTGTTGCCCATCTCTTTCCGGGGTTGCAGGGGATGAGTGTGGCTCCAGCGTGGGAAGAGGGCAATGTGTGTCCATTGCGGCTGACAATCGACGTCACGGACCACAGTACCCCTATGCTGGGCGTGATGACAGGGAGAGGTGGCCGCTGAGATTCTTCAACCGCACTTGCCAGTGTAATGGGAATTTCAGTGGCTACGACTGTGGGCGGTGTAGACACGGACTGACTGGACCAAACTGTGATCAGAGGATCTCTGTGGGTAAGAGAACGCCTGCTGTTTTGACCTGAAGGCTTGAGGCAGCTTACAAATTCCATCTTTTACTATCCGCTTTATGATTTCACAGGTCTACATCAGCCGAGGGAACGAAGGCAGGCATTTACTGCTTGAAATAGGAAATGTCTGTGTTAATTTTTAATACCATTTTCTTTTTCTCCCCTGTTCCTCCCACACCAAAACAATCCTTCATTCTCTCTCTCCCTTCACCCCTGTCTTCCTCCACCCCATTAACCTTGCTCCAGTCAGGAGGAATATCATGCAGATGAGTGCAGCCGAGAAGCAGGCATTTGTGAATGCTTTGGACCAGGCTAAGAGGACCGTCCACCCTGAAGTGGTCATCTGCACAAGACGGTACATAAGTATAACAACATAATCCTAGGTTTGAAAGATTGGATTTCAAGAGGATTGATTTTTTTATTATATATTTTTTTTTTTAGCCCAGTCCCTGTTTGATCTTCTATCACGACTGGAGAACAGACAGCTGGCTTTAGCCCGAGGAGCTTTATGCTCAATCTCCCTGAGTCTGACTATTGAAAACTCAGCATTACAGCTATGGATGAACCCATGCTGTGCCCTTTTGAAAATTATCAGAAAACCCTAACATTTCTTCCAGCAGCACCCTGTAAAGACTGCAGGTGGAAGAGCAAATTATCCATTTAGGAAGGAGCAAAGGAAATTATACTCTTCTCAGTAGCAGTGCACAAGTCTGTGAAAAAACCTCCAATTAGCGAGGGATGGTTGTAGATTGATTTTGCTGCAGGTCGAAGAACCCCTTTAACCTTCTGATAAATATGTCCTGGTTATTTATTAGCTAGAGGTCACACATTTAAAGTAAAGTTCCCTCTCGCCACAACATCAAGCAATAAGATGCACATGTACTATGTACACATGCATTTCAGTCAGAAACATGGAACCTTCACTTTGAATCAGTCAAGAACTGAATGGATTTGGGGGATAAATAGGCTCACTTGGAGGAATGTGGAGACGTAAACACAAAGTGACATTCAGTCCTTATCTTTAGGTACCAGGATGTGTTTGGGCCTGATGGCAACACCCCGCAATTTGAGAACATCACCATTTACAACTACTTCGTGTGGAGCCACTACTACTCCGTCAGTAAGACTTACCTGGGGCCGGGACAGACCAGCTTCGGAGGCGTAGACTTCTCCCACGAAGGGCCAGGTTTTGTCACGTGGCATCGCTTTCAACTGCTTCAACTGGAGAGAGACATGCAGGTGAGTGGAAGGGGGGCAGCGGAGAGACACCAGGATAACGAAAGAGAAAAAAAGAAGACTGACAGAAGAAAGTGATGCAATGGAATAAAGGACAGGGAGAAGGACAATGTTGGGAAGATGATGAGAAACTAACAAGACTGATGTAGGAGAGAAATATATTTTAGTTGAAAGGAGAAAGTCAAATGATAATGTAAGTAAATTTAAGCTGTAAAACATTGATGAAGAGGGCGTGCAAAGAATTAGTGATACAAGAAAAACGAAAAAAAAAATGTTATCAGGTCATTACTTTAATGAAAACACTTGTAGAGGAAGCTGTTGTTCTATACACACGCATGTCAGTCGATGTATTCAGGAACATTTGTCCTCTCCTTTTGTATTCCTACAGGACATGCTGAGTGATCCCACCTTTGCCCTGCCATATTGGAACTTTGCCATTGGAGGCAGCGAGTGCGACATCTGCACTGACGACCTGCTGGGAGCCAGGAATTCGTTCGACATGGACTCCATCAGCGCCAACTCCGTCTTCTCCCAGTGGAGGGTCATCTGCGAGAGCGTGGAGGACTATGACACCTTCGGCACCATCTGCAACAGTAAAGACCGTCACAGAGACACACACCGTATCGCGCTGCACAGCAGAGTTGTGTTAACAACGTCGTCTCAGCAGCATCAGAAAAAGAGGGCAAAGAACCCGTAAAGAGAGCATGTAGAACATAAGCTGCTATAAATAATGCTTCACAGCTGTTGTGCTAAATTCGATATTGCTTGCTATTACTACAGTGTGTTTAAAATGACTCCAGTTCCTCAACATTGCCTTCCGAGCTGCTGCGTGCATCTGAAGTGGCGCACGCGGCGTCTTAACACAACTAATTTTGAAAGGCTTAGTTCTGTGAGCCTCGTTTCTCAATACAAGATACAAGAATGTGCAGCAGCCTTTAAATGTGAATTCCAAATGGGTCACAAGGTTTAGTCTAAAATAAGGGGACCATTATGCTAATAAGCTAACGCTGCGTAAGCCAGACTTTGTAGAATCAGATTTGTAGGGATTGGATCTCATTCCACAGTGGCACCAGATTAAATCCTTAATTCACCACTTTAGCTGTACATAAGAAAGAAAAAACAGGTAGAACATGTGAGCTGATGTGTGAGTGATCCGTCTCATTATTCCCGTTAGAGAGTCATGACAGGCCTGGTATTTCCTGCATCAACAAGCAACATCTCCTTAAATAGGTTAGAGGGGGGGTTGCCTCATTTGTGCATGTGCTTGTTGAAGACAGGAATCTAGCAGTCTACTGGTTCCTTTGATCTGCGGGAATAATCTTCAAACAGAGAGACAACTCAGTTATGTAGCCCTCTGTTTATGTGCTTGGGCTTGTGTGCTGGAGAGAAAGTACAACAAAAAAAAGAAAGAAAGGAAAGAAAGCGATCATGCATGTATGAAAAAACGAGGGAAAATGTTCAGTCACAAAGCTCCCACTCTCTACTGTTGACTTTTATTGAATAATTGAAAAAGAAATCTGCCATCCTGTCATGTTTGAGATAGATCAAACTAGTCAAGTCTCCCACACGGAATTAGAAAGCGATTAAATAATACAACATTTCTAATCATACTTCCTTTCCCTTTCTTTGAGGATGGCCTTACGTCTGAATTGCAACGTGAATGCCCTACTAACCAAGTTATGTTTGATCTTATCAGTGGATACACTGCATTAGTACTGATCTTGGCTTCTGTCTCCGTCACCAAGGTACAGAGACCAGTCCCATCAGGAGGAACCCAGCAGGGAACGTGGCCCGGCCCATGGTGCAGCGGCTGCCAGAGCCCCAGGATGTGTTGGACTGTCTGCAGCTCAACACCTTCGATACTCCTCCTTACTACTCCACCTCCTCTGAGAGCTTCAGGAATACAATTGAAGGTGCAGTTATGAGTCAGAGATCAGAATGTCTGCAGCAATTCAGATTTACCAGATCAACCAAAGGGGAATATCCAAGTTCAGTTGGGCTCCGAAAATAAAGTCCCTGAAGTGCTGTGTGATTATATAGATACCAACTCAAAGCCAAAAACACACACTCACTGAGTCTACCACCCACACGCACATATGGTTAGCTAGAACACAGCCTTGTCTGTTCCTAATTTTGGTAGATTGAAGGCTTTCATTAACAATGTTTTTTTTTTTTTGTATATTTTCTAGGCTACAGCGCCCCCCAGGGGATGTACGACCCGGTGATCCGCAGCCTCCACAACTTGGCCCACCTCTTTCTCAATGGCACAGGTGGACAGACTCACCTGTCACCCAACGATCCCATCTTTGTCTTGCTACACACCTTCACCGATGCAATCTTTGACGAGTGGCTCAACAGACACGCACCAGGTACAGCCACTGGACACAGTAAACCACTGTGAATTATGAGAGGAAGGGTGAAACATTTGTCCTCTGCCTTTAGGTGAAATAGTTTATCCAGAGGAGAATGCCCCAATTGGACACAACCGCGCGTTCAACATGGTTCCTTTCTGGCCTCCTGTCACAAACGCTGAGATGTTTGTCCCTGCCTCGGATGTCCTTGGGTACTCATATGAGGTCCAGTGGCCAGGTGAGGGGCAGCGCACATGCACACATGCACACATGCACAAACATATCCACAAAAACACCCTGATCTGATCCACGCTCTGCTTTCTCTCTCATGCCCTTTCTAGCTCGTGCTTTCACCCTGTCTGAGATCATCACTGTAGCTGTTGTTGCAGCAGTGCTGGTTGTGGCGATAGTGGGTGGTGTTATTGCCTGTGCGGTGCGAGCTCGCTCCTACCGCTCAGCCGAGGCCTTGGAGCCTCTGCTGGGAGAAACCTTCAGGCGCTACTCGGAGGATGACCACAGGTTGAACAAATCACAGTCTGTTGTCTGAAGTCACGGCTTTTAAAGAGGGCCTTAACATTGTCATGCGTTTGTTTTTTATTCTCAAATTTGCTCTAATAAAGTTACGATAATTTTTAACCCAGAGCCCGTTGCATCTGTGTATGTGTTTGCCTTGAACTGTCTGACTCTCTGAATATCAGCCCAAAGCCAAGGGGTCAAAAACATGAAGTGTCCTTTGACAAATGGACCAATAGTTTGTGATAATGTGCCAGCTATATATCTGGTTTCTTCACAAGTGTCTGTTGTCATTCATTTGATGTTCACATCCTCCTTCCTTTCATTCAGTCTATTTTTGGCTTATTAATCAGGGGACAACAAGTTGCAGTCTTAGATCAGACCGCAGACATGTCTTAATACTGCAGGCCCTTCGCTGGAGGCACAAATTTGTCTGAGGCCTGCGGCCAACTGGCATATAACAGCATTTAGGTGTAATGTGGTACTTCTACAAGTCAGATTAGGTCCGTGCAAATTCTGTTGATAACAGCACACACATCGCCCTCATGTGGAAAAAATGCAGTACTGCAAAAAGAAGACGTTGGCTTTCACACATTGCATTTTTTAATTAAACATGTAATGTTGGGATAATTCGTTCTGTTCCATAAATATACACAGAACTATAATCTGAAAAAACAGAAAGATGAATTAAATGAGCAATCTCTTCAAAAGTGAGTTCGATCTTATCTTTAAGTGTGACATGTCATTATAATTGAACGAAACAAAATATATATTATTTAATGTGTCAGCCACACCAAGAGGCAAAATACCTATGACAGAATATGCACACGTTGCATATGTATGGATAGCAAATACAGACAATCAAAATAAATCACTCTCACGCACACCGGCAAGTAATTTAAAGTCACCAATTATTCTCAAATGGATGGAAACAAGAGTAAATCTACACACTCTGCAAAGAGAGGCCCCTATTCCCAGCTTGAGCCTGAAGTCTTCTTGCTGTGAGGTGAGAAATCTAACCACTACACCACTGAGCACACAACTTTGGATGCAGTGTCCTTGGATTCGATTATTTAATGAATTTCAAATTCATGGCATCCAATTAATCAAAATCACTAATTAATTAGTGGCAGAGTAAAAGATTATGTTTAAAAATGGCATGTGCACCTTTGAGAAACTTGGGAAAGCAATGTTTTAACGAAGGTTGAATGGTTCTAAACTATCAGTGTGATAACGAAAAGAAAAGAGTGAGGTGAAGAAAAGGCAATACCTGAGAACTCCAAGCACAGGGAGAATATGCAAACTCCACAGCCAAAGCCCAGACTTCAACAAGTTCTTGTTGCCAGTACGTCACCACGCGGACCCTATTTATACATAATTTACACAGCAGTTTGAAACAGTCTTTTGGATAACTGAATTACTGAGTTAAAAGAGGGAAGAAAGTCTTTATTATCAAAATTCAAAAGAAATAAATAGGGCCCCATTTACACGACAACAAATACAAGTGTATACGCAAAACTTACTTCACTATGGGGGGTCCTATTTACAGGACACTGGTGTGTAGATCCACTGTATCAGCAAAGTGTTGTTTACCAGCTCCCAAAGTGGAAAGATTCTTTCATGTTGGCGACAAAGTGCAGTTAATGTGCATGTGCATCCTCTCTCCCTTCTCGATGTAGTTTCTTCCATAGACATATACACGATACATAGATGTCTATGGTTCCTTCTCCTCATGCGCCTCTAAGCAAACATGGTGGATCCGTAGTGGTATGACTCTTGAACCGTATTCGTTTTATTGTCCAAATTGGCAGTTTAATAGTTGAGACTCGCCCCTGATAGCATCCTATTTGTCATCAGTCCACACGAATGTCAGGTAGTCTCGATTTTGTTCACGTTTATGGTGTATTGTAGACTTTTTTCCTACTTCCGCGTTTTAAACCGGATGTGGAGCTCATCTACTTCCGGTGGCTATCGCTTTAGCATTGGACAGTGACGATAATGGCTCAGTCTCGACGCGGTTGTTTTTGTTGTGTTCCTGGTTGCTCTTGTGGGGCAAGAAAAACAACCACACATCTCTTACCACGCTTTTCCTACGGACCCGGGCTAAAGGAGGCAGTATGCAGGCATGCCCGTGTAGTTCATTACAAAAACAAGCCACAGCGCCGTCCTTGTGGCCCGGCATACTAACTACATCGTTGTCATTGTGTCTGCTGCAACGTAAAGGCGCTCCCTTGAATTTTTTTTTAACAGATTAGATGTTGTCGCATGAAACAATATCGTGTAAACGGGGCCTAATGTGATCTTCACATTATGTTTTGTTCAGACAATGGGGGCTTAAAACTCACAAGAAGAAGACACGACATGCCATGCAATGCTTCACCACTATAACTACATGACTGCATCGAATTACTTCTCGCTTCAGGCTACACCAGCTGACTAAAACAGGCATACATGCTTCTCTGTGCCAAATTCTCAATCAGTCCAGCTCATTTGCTCCTGACAACCCCGTCGCACTGAAATTGTTAGCCAACACCACAGTATGGGCTGGAGTTACAGCAAATCTCCCTTTTGGGATATTTCGGTCTCGCTTTAAAGGAAGCACGATTTTAAGACTCAGCACTGGACGGAATTACTTAGGACTGGCATTTCTGCTGTGCAGGCTAATATTTCCAAATAAAACCCCATGGGAATGGGTGAAGAGGAAGAGGAGACTTTTTTGGATCCATCATCAGTGGGCAGTTTTTTTTTTCTCCCTTTTGTACCACCAGGTTACAGCAGAAAAAAATGACACAATCCTGTGGAATTGTGGATATGGACAGATATGACAGCAAGACAAAGAACAAACATTTGGCCACAGCTACCTCCCCGAGAGAGAGAGAGGATCATTAGTGCGTTTCAAGTGTCTCATGAAAATAAAGTTTTATTATTTATCTATGCAGCCATCAGAATAATGTTTTTACCACTTTGCAAATGGTTGAAAAGAAAATGTGGGAAAGACTCGGAGGTAAACAGGGACCCGTTGCTTTTGGCCTGATGACATATTTCTTCTAAATATTTACAGGAAATAGTTTTCAAGTTTAATAATAAAAACTTACATCTCCTAGAAAAGATGGAAGTTGGAAAAAATGCTGCATGCATTTTAATATTCACAGAAGAAGAGAGATAATATATTGTCAAAACCATCCAAGTTAAATGCATCTGAAAGGATTTTGCCATTTCTTCATCTTAAAACTCTCCTCATGCCAGCAGGCAAGCAATTGTTCATCTGGAGAAGGATAAACCAGACTGCGATGGCTGGGTTTCAATAAAGCTTGCAATGTGAGCAGATGGCTTTGATTAATGCGGAGGCTCCAGACAGGATCTCCCTAGATGCCTCCTATTTCCTAAATGAGACATTTGTGTGCAAATGTAGTGTTTGTCAAGTTGTCACCAGTAACTCCAGTAATTAAAGAGAAAGTTCTGTGCCTTTTCAGAGAAAAGGCACAGGTGTACTCTCCCTCTGTGTGTCTCTGACTCAAGTTGAAAATGTCTTTGTCCTCGCGTTGGACTCATTTCTTTTTCTTTTCTCTACCGTGTTGGTTTTCTCTTTTCCTCCCCTCACCTCTTGTCTCCTCTCCAGTTACTCCATGATTTAGAGCTGCCCGACAGTCTCTGTTTGACACGTCGTTCTTCCCATCACCTTGACTAAACCTGAACGATTCGGCAAATATATTCATGTTTGACAGAGTGAGAGGAAGCTATAAAGACAAAGAGCATAACTACCATTATAAAACACCTCTAAGGCAAAATGTAGTTCATCACTTTGGAACTATATGCAAAAATATGCAGAAGCAGTTCTTGCATCTATTCTTAAAAATGTGTCTACGGGCTCCGACGTACTTTAACAATTTAACAATTCAGGATTTTAAGATTTGTGAAATACTTCCTCCTTTGTTTATCTATGGGCAAGGCAAGAAAATGTGATAACCACTGGCTTTTCCTTGGCCACAATATTCCGGAGAGACATGACAATCAACAAAAAAGAAAACGCTCAGTTGGTGTCAACTATTATTAATGTAAGACCGTGTACGATATTTCTTTCACTGTGAAATTACACACAGGGCAACTAAGTGAACAGAAAAACTGTGTCAGATACAAAACTCTACCAAAAGAATATTTAATAAGATCACTTACAGGAGATTAACAACACCATGTTACACAAAGCCTAACTCATAGATGTGCGTGTTGTGGCTATGATGACTATTCACTTGAATGAAATGAAATAAATTACAATGAGTAAGTATTGCAGTGTAAATGAAGTCTTAAAAAAAAACCCCAACAGATCAGCGTTCCTAAATAAAGATTGCACATTAGACAGTACCAATGTTTTCTTCTATTCCTAAAACAAAAACCAAACTCAACTGATCCATTTGGAGGAGATGAAAACACAAACAGTACACAAGCAAACAGCATCCTTCAGGTGTAACAAAATGTGTGTTTTCTATTCTACCTGTTCAACATACAGTGACTGTAACCGCTAATTATCACCATGTCACGCGATGCATTAATCTTCCATGAAACGGTGACACATTTTTAATTGCGAGGATACGAGAACGAGAACAGCGTTTCAAAGCAAATATCCGAAAACCATTTTGCCATAGAAAAATTGGCAGAAGCACTTGGCATTTTTAGGGTCTTAGGAGTTCGTCACAGTACGGGAGAGTATAGATACACGTCACCTTGTTTCTTGAGAGATCTTTCTGTCGCATTCATTAGTATCTCGAGCTATCTATCTATCTATCTATCTATCTATCTATCTATCTTGGACACTGTCTTATTGGCTTTTTTATTTCCTGCTGGACTTTGATCACATTAATCTCTTCTGTGGTCCTTTTTCAATAATACCTCTTCATATATATAAACGTAAAAATTAAGAAATTCATGTGAATATGTGGTAAGACCAGAAATACTGCGTATATGTCAACACATCCAAGCTGTGTTTGTAGGTAGAGGTAGCTTCCCCGAGTAGCGAGGGACTAAGTAATGATTCCTCTAATGATTAAATGAAAATGTCTTCGATTCCATCTTCCCATCTTGGCGTCCTCAACTCTGTGCGAAGCAGTTCCAAAAGAAGAAGCAGCTCCGTCCCTTCAGGGCTATTTTTGTGAGATGTAATCAAAACGGGACACAATGGGCCGGGACTCAGGAGAGCACAGTGAGGACTACAGTGCCTTTGGTCTTTTTCAGGATGTCCACAGCTTCAGCGTGAGTCACGCCCTCCAGGCAGTGTCCGTTCACAGCAATGATTTGATCTCCACGCTTCAGCCTGCCGTCCTCCATGGCTGCCCCCTGAAGAGGAGAAAGACAGGCCCACGATCATCCACCAGAGATCACAGAGCCTTCACGCTGACATAACGACACATACAGTATGTTCAGCAAAATGAAGCTGGAACAGAATAATCCTGATGTGAATGACTGATTCAGAAAAATAAGGTAAAAGGCCATGAGATCCACTAACTCACAATGTGCTGTGCTGTTATAATCTACAGTGGGAATGTTTATTTAATGTTGCTGAAACAGGTAAAAATAGAATAAAAACGTGTGAAAGTAACAATACACATGATAATAGGCCGAGTATTGTGTTTAATTGTACTTGTATGGCAAAGAATCAGCGAAATATCTTGTTAAAATACTTTGTGGTTTCAAAATGGACAACTGATATATTGTTGATATTGTACTGTTGTAGTATTATACTGATATTACAACTAGGAAACAAAGCCTGCGGAATGTTTTCTCACCTTGTTGAAAACGGTTTTAATGTAGATCGGTAGATCCCCATGTGGGCTGCCAAAGCCCCCTACGATGCTAAACCCCAGGCCTGAGGAGCCCCTCTCAAGAGTGATGGTCTTATACGTGCGAGCGCTGTGGGGAATAAAAAATAAAATCAACGGAATGAAGTTGTGGAATAGCTTTCTATCCGTTTCATTTATTTTAGCCTTGTTCGCTCATTTACATGGAGGCTCGAACACCAGTGCTGTGTTATTTTAGTTTTAACATAATCCAACATGTGAGGTCAAGATGTTACAAAATAAATCTAGAAATTAAACACAATTTTGTCAACATGAGTGGGTTCAGGTGAGAGTTCGAGAAAAAGAACCACCAAGAGCAGCATCGTAACTAGCGGGTGGCCATCTGCTTCAACCGACGGAGCTGCTGAAGGAGATAAACACTCGAAGAAATGCTAATGTGCACGTGTGTCACCAGTGGATGATTCAGCTCGACACTGAACAGGAGAACATTGACACCGATGCTTACCAAAGGTTGTTGTGAGTCCAGGAGAGACTGCCGGGCTGGACAAAGGACGCGGCATGGATTTCACTGTGGTCCTGCGTACTGCATCCCCAGGAGCCTGGCGCCACCTCCAAAACCAACACAGACATGTTGAGTTTTCATGTGTCGTTTTTTTGCGACGCTGCATTCACTGACATCTCTGACCCTAACCCATATCTCCACGCTTAACTCTGAACCAAAACCTAAAGTTCCTCAGGTTCAGCCTGGAGGCGGACGAACAGTCTGCAAGAACAGAGACATTTGTCATCTTGAGGTAGTAAGTGCAGGACAGGGCAGTGCAGGACTTCTGCTCCATTTCACATTAACCACTCCTGTTCCTGACCAATCACACATTAAGATGTTGGAAACCGCTTGAGAAAACCACGGAAGACTTTCAGGGCCACTCATGAGAAAAAAACATTTCAAAGAGGTAGAGTCTTTTTTTCCCCTTCCATCATCTACTTTGTCGTTGAGAATAAAGTGAAAACATCTCCTCTGCTGCGTCCCTGACACTCCTCCACAGAAATTCAGTGAGAACGACGGAGAGCTGCACGCTTCACAGTCTCTTCAAAGTACTAATACTGATAACTACTCTGGGTTTGTTGTGTTTGAGCTAAAAGAGAAAGCATTTCTTTGTCACTCGTCTATTCTGAAGTTCTACCAGTTCAGCATTCACATGCGCTGGCGATTCCAACTTGTATTTGTGTCTATTTATGTGCAATAAGGTCATTTTCACTGGTATATCTATTTCATGTTTGTTTCATTTATAATCCCACAAAATTACTGTTATTAACCAACCTGGAATCTATAACTTGAGTCATAATACTATAATGATTCCTGCTTCAGGTATTCCACCTGTTCATTACGTCCCACTCCGGCTTTAAATAGACTTGTGTGCCTTTCCCTCTCTCCTTTTCCCAGAACATTGTTTAGAGAGGTGAGCTGTCCATCTCTGCCCCATTCATGTTCATAATGTAATGTAATGAATGGTACTTATTTCATAATAAATGTATTTTACTGATCAGAATGGATCCATGGTGTGTTTTTGCCACTGCAGTTTGCGATGCTGTGTACATACAAGTGTTGCATTTCTTTTCTTGAGTTTATATTTTGGTAAAAAGTCCGTCACTTGGTTTGAATTGGAATATAGTAAGCTAAGATATTGCATGTGGATCTTGTAGTTCAGGCTCAGAAGCAGTGTCCACGCCGTCTTGTCAGAGGGCCTATATGTATTTTATATTTGTCAGGCATGTTGTTTTGACTTTTAATTACATCGCATGTTTCCTGGAACCTTGCTCGCCGTGCACGCAGAAGGTGTGCATGTATTTTGTATCGTCAGAAAATAACAGATGGTCTCCAGAGAGAAGCCTGTGTCCAGCCGGTTTGTCACACTATCAGCACAATGCAGAGCTCAACCTCGCCAGGTTACATACAGACTTTTAGTCTTATTTTGACTCTAACATGATGATCTGATCACCATTCTCTTGAGCTGCCTGCTAGATGCTATGAAAGGATCATGAATGTAAGAGTATATGACGAGTGGACCTGCAAACCTGGCACTCCCAGGGATTTTTGTTATCTATTTCTTTTCTGCAGGCCCGAGACCAAACTTTCTGTTTCTTATTGCTACTTCATACATCCAAGCATACTCAACACAACAAGTCTGTCCAAGGATCATCTTCTACACTGCTTTATCCAACTTAACATTGCGGGGATTGGAGTTGAACCCAGCTGACTGTGCGTGAAGGAAGGGGACACCCAATACAGACGGGCAGTAAATCGCAGGAAAAAACACGGAGACAGACTGATACTCATAAAACTCACTGATCTTTGTTAAATACATTGCTTGCTTATTGGTATTCTTCTGCAGACTTTTTTTTCTTTCTAATTAAACCTGAAACCACTTGTAACAATAATCATGACATCATTGTCTTGCTTCTCCTTATGGAAAGGACAATATCTCCCCCTTGTCTGCACATGTCGAAATTCAACTTTGTAGCACCTTAGATACTTAAAGTTTCATCCATCTAGGAAACATCCCATTTTTTCATTCATTCATTTAGTCCCTTGACAAAACACAGTAGCACAGAAATAGCAGACATAAAATCTGGGATTAGCAATAAAAAATTCTAGCGGGTTCTTAAAGAGTACTTAATGCAATTTACCTGCAAATTAACTCACACAACTGTGCAAAGCAGTGATTCGGATCTTTTGTTTACATCAATTTGTATGTAGTTCCATCCATCCATCCATCCATCCATCCATCCATCCATCCATCCATCCATCCATCATCCATCCATCCATCCATCCATCCATCCATCCATCCATCCATCCATCCATCCATCCATCCATCCATCCATCCATCCATCCATCCATCCATGTTGTTCACATTTACTTTTTGTTTTGAGTGTTTTCACCCACTTGAATCAGGATAAGTAAACCATTGATGTTAGTCTTCAATGACAGACCAACACATGATTATTTAATTACATCAATATATAGGTACAAAACATGTATTTATGCTTCTTGTTCAACATTTGTGTTTGAACCAACTGTGTTTCATGTAATAATGTAAACCTTTACAAATGCAGCCATGGGGTCACAGGAAGCAGACTGTGAGATATTCTCCAACAATATGGAAGAAAACCTCACTGGTGTTATTGCTCAGAGACTTACTGCCTCCCAGGGATTACATATTAACTACTGTATGTCTGTGTGTGACACTACCTGCAGACTGATGGTTCCTGTGGCATTCTTCAGCAAAGATCCAGCAAGTTCGTGAGTCATTCCCTCAGTGGACACATCATTGATGCTCAGGACCCTGTCACCTGTCTGGATGACACACACACACACACACACACACACACACACACACACACACACACACACACACACACACACACACACACACACACACACACACACACACACACACACACACACACACACACACACACACACACACACACACACACACACACACACTATTGCTTTGCACCTTCCAGAATAACTGTACAGGTTTATTGTTAATCTCTTGAGACGTATTCTTATAACCACTGTCCTCATCCTTGGTGCTTTTAATGATGAGTGTACATATGAAGCGTCTTCATGTCTTCCCTAATCGATACCGCAAATATAATACATGTTTTACATGACCATTATTTTAAAATACACCGCTCAAAAAACTAAAGGGAACACCTAAACAACACAATGTAACTCCGTGTATCACACTGGTGTGAAATCAACCTGTCCAGTTAGGAAGCCACACTAATTGTGAATCAATTTCACCCGTTGTGCAAATGAAACAGGCAACATGTGGCAATGAGAGGCAATGAGCCAGACAACGCCTATAAAGGACTGGTTCGTCATTTCTGGCTGATGTTTTGGTCACTTTTGAATTTTGTTAGTGTTCTCAGTCCTAGAGGCAGCATGAGGCGTGTCTACAACCAACACAAGTTGCTCAGGTTGTGCAGCTCATCCAAGATGGCCCATCAATCCGAGCTGTGGCAAGAAGGGTTTGCTGTGTCTGAGATCCTCAGACCCCCTGTGAGACCAGATGCTGGTGCAGTGGTTCCTGGGTTCCTTGTGATGCAGGACAATGCCAGGCCTCATGTGGCTGATGTGTGTCAACAGTTCTTCCATGATGAAGGTATTGATGCTCTGGACTGGCCTCCCCATTCCCCAGACCTGAATCCAGCTGCGCACATCTGGACATCATGTCTCTCGTTCCATCCACCAACCACACGTTGACCACAGACTGTCCAGAAGTTGACTGATGCTTTGATAAAGTCTGGGAGGTGATCCCTCAGGAGAACATCCGCTGCCTCATCAGAAGCATGCCCAGGCATTGTAGGGAGGTCATACAGGCACAAGGAGGCCACACACACTACTGAGCCTCATTTGGACTTCTCTGGACGAACTTCCGCTGACCTTGGATCAACCTGCAATGTGATTCTCAACTTTAAATTTTGAGTATGATTCCAAATCCAGACCTCCATGGGATGATGATCTTGATTTACATTGATCATTTTTATGTTATTTTGTTCTCATCACACTCTACTATCCATTGAATAAAAACTTTCAACTGCAATATTTCATTAATTGAGATCTAGGATGTTTTATTTTAGTGTTCCCTTTATTTTTTTGAGTAGTGTAGATAAAAGATATATTCGATCTTGGGAAAAAAAAAATTGTATTTCAGTGGAAATAGCTAAGGCTTGAAATACACCACAGAAATATTATTATTTTTAGTTTTTTAATTAACAGTAAAGCAAGACGAAGACTAACTTATGGCTTTATTGGGACAAAGGCACTGGCAACTGAACTTTAAGGAGAGATTAAAAACATTGAATCAGTTGATTGCAACTTGTCCCAAGTTTGTGAGAATGAGTTGTCATTTCCATTTCAAAAGAGAAAATACATCCGAAGGCATGAAACTCAAACAGGCTTGTTAACAAACTTTTATCAAGCGACTGACACCTAAGAAAGCAATTAAACAAATATGAATCCTGTCACCCTAAACACACATGAAACAGCCCACTGAGCAACAGTGATCCAAATGCCGTCTTGAAGACGTCTTCAGGGAGGCTAGAATGAATGGTTTTTGTACGTCTTTCCTGGACATTGCATAGAGGTCCTGTCTGGACGTCATATTAATGTCCAGACAGGACCTCTGGATGACGTGACGCAATGACATTTTTTATTTTTTTTTTACATTTCCTAGCCACTAGACCAACAGTACACTTTTGCTGATGACAATTCTGACAACAAACTTGTACACATGTCACTTATATCTGAAAAGCTTAAAAACATATGATAAATCGATGTTATCTCAGGCACACGTTCAGTCACAATACTTGTTTGAGCCCGTCGTATATAAGTGACATGATTATGTATGGAAATGACATTTTAAGGATGTCGTTTGGACCACTCTTTGCTCAGTGGGAGCATTCTTCTCACAAAGTGTAGCTTGAACTGTAAGTGTTGGCAGTTTATGGACACGACTAAAGAAGTAAAAAGTCCACACATACACACAGGCGTGGACACATGGCTCCCCCCACCTGTAATTTCTGTGTTTTGGCAGCCAGTCCATTGGTATCCATGGTAGCAATAAAAAGAGGAACGTTGCCATGGGGACTTCCCACTCCTCCAGCTACACTGATGCCCAGCGAGTCACATGGACCCTGCAGTGATACCACACACACGATATGAACCATGTTAGACATTATGAGGTGATCACATGGCAGACTGAGGACATCATGACATGTAACACTTCAAAGGTCTGTAGTGATTTATGGAGAAACCAGAGGGCAGGGAGTTTCTTTTGCCTTACTTTGAGGGAAGTTTCAAGAAGTAAACGTAATGAAAAAGAAGGTGTGAGTAGAGTTCAAGACCCATGTTTTAATTTCTAGATATGGATAAAGTATAAATCCAGCCAAGACAAATTAGACAAAACGAGCTATAGTGCAAAGCCTTTGGTGTAGCTGGTGCTATAGTTTCATGATTATATATAAAGATTGTAGATACATTTTCCACTAAAAGGCTATAGCACATCACAGACAATTTCATTGTACATGGATTTAAACTCACTTGGTGTGAGATAAAGTATGAGTAGAGGGAGATACAGAGAGATAAGAGTTATTCAAGTGAGTTCTTTTGATGGGCAGCAACTTAAATGTGTCTCATAAATATATTGAATGCCATGAGAAAAGTGTGCAAAGCTGCACAGCCTTAAAATATCTATAACTTGACATTAAGTGAAAGAATAATCTTTTCAATGAGGGCAACTCATTTTTGTCACTTCAGGAAGACATTCAACAATTGAAAGGTCACTGCCATCTGTACAGCAGGGTACTCATAAACACCTTTAGCTTTCATGGGCTATTTGCTAACTGGCTTACCTTGTGAATGATTACTTTTCTGATGTCGAGGTCTTGTAATGCTGCAAAAATTCAAAGATTGATGAATTAAATTTTTATTTCTGGATGGCGAAAGCACACTTTAAACGGATGGTAAATTGCATTACAGGCAGAGATGTGTGGTTTGCAGTCAATTCTAGTGAACACAATAAAGTGCCACTCACTGGTTTTCCATGTTTTGTTATCTGTCTCCCTCTGGTGACTGAAAGCAGCATCACATCCACTTGAGGGGGTCAGTGTGGAACAGTCAGAGTCTTCGCTCTGGATAAAACACAACTTAAAGTACTCCTAGGTTCACAAAGTACTGATGTTAAAAAAGTGCAGGACAGTAATAGATAAGCTATGTACTATGCTATATAAAAATAAATCTCAGTTAATGCAAGACAGGACGAGTGAGTAAGTAAACATTTTGGTGATTTCTTTTAAAGGAACATCGAAGGGAACAGCGTACCTGACTCCGTTGTGAATACTGCACCCCGGCTTTAAAACGTGCCACCTCCAGGTGAACTTCTCCGCCACAGCCCTGAGAGTGACGGGACATCTTGAGTAAACTACTCGTGAGTTTACAGACTCTGCTTGTGGAAATATAAATGTCTCTGACCTGGAGAAGTGTCTTTGCATGCTCCTGCGATGCTGCACGGACGTCATCCCCGTTGATTGACAGAATCTGGTCACCTAGCAACAGCCTGCCATCTGAATCCGCTACGCCTCCTCTGATGATATCTGACACAAAGATGCCCGTGTCATTACTGTTGAAAGAAAACAGAGGTCAAAAACTACATCTGTTCCACGCCTATGGAATAAATTATGAGACCTGTGTGGCTGCTGTTTAGCATAATGTCACACTTGATTTGTGGAAATAAATGAAACTGTATGACTTAGTATGTGTCTGGTGTTCTCCTCAGTGTGAACCTGTGGTGTGGTTCGAAAACCTTTATGGATATTATTCCACTTTAGTGTGTGATTTTAGTAAGCATCCATCACCTTTTTTACCAATAAGATCTTCATGCCCCAGATTTCTCAAACATGTAATGTAGAGTCCGTTTATTGTTCTGAGGGCTTGGTTGAACTATGCACAGGTGGAGGATAACATGTCTACAACAGCCAACCTGCATGCAGTACTATATTATAAAATCCTTAAATGTGAATGGCATAAGCAATCCCATTAAAAGGGATAAAATAATTTCACAGTTAAAACGAGAAAGAATCAATATTTCCTTTTTATAAGAAACATTTGTCAAACATAGAGCATGAGAAATTTAAGAAAATGGGCTTCGGAAATACATATTTTTCCTCGCACAGAACAGGGGAAAAAAAAGGTGTAGCTGTCCTCATAATAAACTCTGTCAGTTTTGAATTTATCTCAGAACACAAAGATAAAGAGGGCCGGTTTGTGTTGGTAGGCAGGTTAGAGCAGAAAGATGTTACCTTATCTAACATAGTAACATCATCTTTTTCCCAGAGATATTTAACCTCATTGCTACAGAAACAACAGGAAGCTGTATATGTGCAGGAGATTTTAACTTGGTGCTTAATCCTAAACTAGACCCAACTTCTGCAGAAAGGAAGGACTTCTGTAGAAAAACGAGTTAAGAAAATCTTGGAAGCAGGACTTGTTGACGTATGGAGAAATCTCCATAAATATGATCAACAATTCACTTTCTACTCCGCAAGGCATAATATGCACTCCAGACTAGATTTATATCTTCATGTTTAGCAAAGATTTAGAGTGAAAGACTGCACAATCAGACAAAGAGACATTTCTGATCACTCTGGTTTAACTATGGAAATCAGTATAAATAGAAGAGGCAAAAATACTTTAGGAGATTGAATACAGGGCTATTAAACAGTAAAACCTTTAAAACGGCGATGGCTCAGGAAATAGAAAAATATTTAGCCTATAATGACAATGGAACAGTCAGTCCAGTAATATTATGGAATGCAGCCAAAGCATTCCTTAGAGGGAAGATAATTGCTGAATGTACCATAAGTAAAAAGATGAGAACAAAACAGCTATTAGACCTGCAGAAAAAGCTAAAAGAATTAGAGCGGCTCCACAGTAGGTATAAAGACCCGGCCATACTTGAGCAAATGAGACCTTAAGCAGGAGATTGATCAAATTTTAAGTGAAGAAACTGAAGAAAAGATAAGATTCATTAACCAACAATACTATGAGGCCGGATCCAAGTCAACTAAGTCACTAGCCTGAAAAATTAGGAAACAATTGGCAGAAAGAACTGTCTATAGAACTCGAGATCCAAAAACAAATAAATTGACCACCAAACTTGAAGACATTCGGAGGGCATTTAAAAAAATACTATACATTATTGTATACACAGCCGGACAAAGCGGATAAATGTACCATACACAACTTTAGACCTCCCCTCCACTGGTGAAAACGAAACTGACAGGCTTACCCAGGACATTTCCTCTGAGGAAATCAATAGCTGAATCTCAAATCTCAGGACCAATAAAACACCAGGTTGTGATGGATTTCCTCCAGAAGGGTATAAGAGTATGAGAGAATCTCTATTTCCATTATTAAAGACTTCTTTTAACTATACCTTAAAAGGAGATGCTCTCTCACTATCATGGAATGAGGCATTTATTTCAGTTGTACCGAAAGAGGGGAAGGATAGGATGGACTGCAAAAATTATAGACCAATTAGTGTCTTAAATGTAGACTATGAATCATACGCAGCAATACTGGCCAAGAGATTAAGTACAATAATGCCCTTCTTGATAGACGAGGACCAGACAGCTTTTATACGTAACAGGCAAAGGAGCGAGGAGAATAACCTGAGAGGTATAACAATTGGTAATGTTGAAAATAAAATTTGCTTATATGCAGATGACGTTCTGATATCCATTGAAAATCCAGAATCAGGTATCCCGCTGGTCATGAATATTTTGGAATCATATGGCAAATGTTCTGGTTATACACTCAACATCCAAAGAACCCAGGTCCTGACCTTTATATTTGCACCAACAAAACATTTACTCGACAGGCATCAATTCGATTGGCACCAATCACAAATTAAATACTTTGGTGTGATATTGACAAAAGATCCTTCACAGTTGAATGATAACTCCAGGCTGATAAACAGAAGGATCTATGATGATCTGGACCGGTGGAGCCTGCTCCCCCTCGACCTTGGCAGTAAAATACGGACAATTAAAATGAACATTCTCCCGAGATTATTATACCTATTTACGGCACTTCCAACAGAGTTGCCTACAAAACAATTCAGGGAATGGGATGAGCGTTTTTCAAGATTCATTTGGAGTAATAAGCGACCACGAGTAAGATATGCAACATTGCAATTGCCGGGGAAGGGGGGGGGGGGTTGACTCTCCCGTGCCTTAATGATTATTATCAGTGAGCCAAGCTCAGGCCTCTGGTGTGCTGGTGTAATCCAGGCTATGAAGCAAGATGGAAGGACATTGAATTGTCACTAATGGATATTCCTCTACAGTCTGTTCTGGGTTGTTTGAACAAGCTCCATGAAACTTGCCATCTGCGAAACCCATGGGTTAGTATATCCCTGAAAACCTGGTCCAACGTTGTTCGAAAGTATCGACGTCAAGGAGAAATACAACTGTTGCGCTGGTCTGCATTCCATCCACACCTCCTCCCTGCTCTGCTGGATCATAAATATAAACAATGGACCAAACCAGGAATCACCTCCATCTGTAGTATCACCAAAAGTGGTCAACTAATTAGTTTTGAAGATTTTTGTCAAAAATATGATTTGGCTAAAGAAGACTTTTTTCGACATTTACAGATCTGGCACTTTATTATAAAAGAAATTAAGACTCATGGACGTAAAGACAATTCATCTATAATTCAAATATTTAACAAAGCATATGACTCTAAAAGCCCAAAGGGCATTATTGGTAAATTATATAAAAGTTTTATGTCCAACAATAAGAATTCTACAGATTAAATTAGACAGCGTTGGGAGAAAGAAGCCAATATAGTAATTTCAGACGACATATGGCTACAACTCTGGAAAAATGGATTCTTTAACAACAAGCTCCTTACTATGGCGAGATTTTAATTTGAAGAATCTTGTTCAATTTTTTATTACCCCAAATCAGAAGTGAAAATGGAGTGGTTCAGCGGTGTCCTGCTGGAGGGAGTGTGGAACGGTTTCTGCAGACTGCTTCCATAAATTCTGGTCTTGCCCCAAATTTAAAGAAATTGTGGAAGGAGGTACAACAACTAATATCAAAAACCCTGGGTATTGGACTGGATCTTTCTTTCATGTCAATGTACCTGGGAGACCTTCCAAAGGGTTTGAGCAGAGGAGACTCATACCTGCTGAGGATCATTATGGTGGTGAGCAAAAAGGCAATAACCAAAGGTTCAATCACCCACCATGAAACTGCTTAAAAACATAATGAACCTGATTCACAAGATGGAGATACTGACTTTCACACTGAGAATACAAAAAGAAAAAGGAAACTCAAAAACTCTTAAGGACTGTGTATATCTGAGTACGTAATCGCGCAAAACCTGTGCATTGCTCCTACTTGTTGGTTACAGTATATATATATTTTTTTTATAATTGTAAATATCCTTACCCTCAATTGTTTTGCATGTTGTTTGAAAAAGCAAAAAAAACATAAAAGTAAAAAAAACCAAAAACATGTAATGTAGTGTAATATTATCTTGTGATCATCTTATAAAGAAGATTGCATTTATTTATTTATTAATAAATATATTGGTATTATTTACACGCTTAGCAAGAAAGTGTAAAAAGACTAAGCTGTTATGAAAAGTAATACTATTGAAACAACCTTGGAAAAACAGCATTGCGATGACACTTGTGAAATAAGAACTCAACTCATGCGTTGCGCTTCAAAACCTAATTCATGATAAATCCAGTTGTAGAAACACAATTATTTAGCCAACAATGTGTGCTATTTTTTGGCTCACTGGGGAATATAATGCGTAAACAGTGACAGTAACAATTGTATCCAGGATTCAGTGAAGGAATAAAGTAGCAACATTCTGATTCAAACCAGGTATGAAGCATCTTAAAGCACATAAAACCAGATCCATTGGATAGGAAATGTCTTCCAAAACATATCACCAAAGTCCAACTGACCTGATTCGATCTGACCCACTTTATCTGAGTCACTTGCTTTTTAAATGGTGGAAAAAAAATCTGTCGGCTTTCCCTTACTTGTTTGTCAACCGTCAGAAAACAGGTGGTGTATTTATGCTTAATCCCATGTTAAACTCATAATCAACCACCCTGCAGTTGCCAGGGAGAATCTCTGCAATCTAAACGCATGTTGAGTTGAATATGGTTAAGAACGTTTGTCAAGCAGTTATTTAATCACATATGTGCAAAACATATTGCATCTTTACATCATTCAGGGCTTGAATCACAATATTAGAGTAATAGGATAATAAGATCCTGACATGTTTTTCCATCTGAGAATGTTGAATTTGTCACATTCTGGTTAAGTAGCAGCAAGACTGTACCTCTTTCCCACGGTAGTGAATCCCAGTCCTTCTCCAGGACGAGGCTTCAGCTCCAGGCTGAAGACGTCCCAAAGGTCCTCCTCCCTGTAGGCCTCCTGATGCCTAAAAACACACAGCTGGACCCGCTGCGTGGTGAGCCGCAGCACGGCGATGGCCTCGTCGTGAGTAGCCTGTCGCAGGTCTATGCCATTTACCTAGGGTTAGAGTGTACAGGCAGTGTATGAGTGAGAAATGTGTAACATTCAGTTATTTTAATATTCAGAAAATAAAAGTTAGTGGCCTTTGCTCATGTGGCCTTTGCATAAGGCCAATTTGAATCTTTTCAGACGACAAACTAATTCACTAAATACAATAATGTCAAGCGCAGGACAAACCCAATATGAAGTATAATGACCATGAATTATCTTTAATTTAATAAAGACTGACTGAAGAATTATAACAGCATAATGAAATTAAAATCAGTGATGGAAATGTACACTATATGTCTAAAGGGAATTGTACAAATCCTATACTGATAAGGGAAGGATGGATGAAAATGTTGGAATCAATAAAGATATAAAATGGTGATCAGAGATCCATATAATATTTTTCTATTATGTTGCAAGATTAAGATACAATTGGGGTGTGTGTGTGTGTGTGTGTGTGTGTGTGTGTGTGTGTGTGTGTGTGTGTGTGTGTGTGTGTGTGTGTGTGCCCGTGTACCTCTAATATCTGGTCCCCAGCTTGCAGTCTTCCATCTCTTTGTGCTGCCCCGCCATAATTTACTTCATGGATTATTACTGCCCCCTGGTGTACATTTAAGAAAATCACACCTGAGTACAGGACCATATTCAACACAAGAGTTTCTATTTTACTCCAATCAATCGAGCTCATATACACACACACCATATCGAACGCCTAATAATAAGCTGTAATTGATTTGCATATCATCAACAAATGACCCGAGTTCATCTTTACCTAGAAATATCCAATCATTGAATCAATGAGGTGATCATGCAGTTGATTCGATGGTTATTCTTACCAGCAGAGTGTCACACCCTCCAACAATGCTGAGACCAAGGCCAACGTTTTCTTTACAAATCTCGATGGTAGTTTCTCTTCCAGCAGCCACTGGACAGCTCGCAGGGTCAGAGGTTGCAGGCACAGATCCAAGCCAATCAGATTGTTCAATTGGAGAGGTCTGCAAGGCACTGCAGGACGAAGAGGAGGGGGAAGAGACCGGAGGGAAAGGGGAGGACGAAGGACAGAGCGAGGACGGCAGGGAAAGTGTTGCAGGGACAGGTAGAGGACAGAGGGGAAAGAGACTCTTGGAACGGCTGATGGAAAGCTTGACAGTGACCTGGTGTTTGAGAATCAAACTGGACACCTGAATACAAAGAAGACGGGGGAGTCATAAATCATTAAATCAACGTGACCTTGAAGAGCATATTGCACAAAATGTGTGTGTGTGTGAGGGTGTGTGGACGCATTTGAACCTTGTCCACTGACAGTCCAGCTAAAGGTTCATCACCCACTGCGAGGATTTTATCTCCAACCTTTATTCTTCCATCCTGCAAACAGAAGCATTAATAAAAAATGTTTGCGAGGGAATATTGAGGGGAAGTGAGATAATAAATCAAATATGCCCTCTGGAGAAATATCTGAATAACTATTGCCTAGGGCTGTACATGAAAGCTTATTAGTACATGACGACACTGCTTTAAATCCGAGCAATTGTCATTTGAAGGGTAATCTGGTTTAAATATATGTAAAATGCAGATACACTAGGACCTTTGCATCAGGCCACTTGAGCATGAACTGTACAGTAATGTGGAGCTCATAATCGCCTCTTTGTTCTGACAGATGATGACAGTGATAGCCAATAATTTAGAATGCATTAGATTAGATTAGATTAGAGATTAGATAAGACTTTATTAATCCCACATGGGGAAATTTGGTCATCACAGCAGTTTTACATTGCAAAAAATAGTTAAAGAATAGATTAGAATAGAATAGATATACTTTATTAATCCAAGATTTATTCGCATGAAACGCAAAACAAAAGCCTGTATTTATAAAATGAGGATTTCAGAAATGTACTCTTGATAGACTTTTGATAGGAGGTGAGAAATATAAAACAGCAGTGAAATAAAAATCAATTCACTTGAGGAGAAACTGACTGTTTAATTTGCAATAAAAGTTTAACAATGAATGCATGAAATGAACCCCTGTGTAAATAAATTGTTTATCGTATGAGTGAAGATAAAGCATGATAATGATGTTGACTGATGTCACACCTTACTGGCAGTGCCGTTCTGGATGACGGACCGGACCACCAACCCCTCCTTGGACTCGTCTTCTGCCAGGCAAAGACCAAGACCTACTTCATCCTGGAGGCAGAGTTGAGGAAATAAACCATCAACTTATACTATTAAATTCCTCACAAATATAAGTAAATCATCCATCTGTATTTGTTCTGATATTGACAGTGATTTCAAAGGGTTTCCATGTTGTGTTTCTGCCTCAAAGCACAATAGATAAAAGCTTCCACTGTACTGTTTGTTCGAGCAATTACAAAGGATCAGCAGGAGGAGGGGAGTGGTTGAATCCAGGATAAGCTGAGGGTATTGTACCTGAGGTAGGGTAATATGTTCAACTCCCCGGGATAATCCTTCAGACGAGGCGGCGTCTGTCTGGAAGTCAACCGTGTCCTCGCATTCTCGTCTCAAGCCCAGGACTGTTTCACCAAGAGCTGCCTTGTTTCTAATAGAACAACGAGCAGTTAGCAGTGAGCAGGTTGCTCAGTGTTTGAGCCAAAACCCAGTAACGTCAATGTTACCTGATGAGAATGATCCTGACTTTAGATGGAGCATTATTTATGATGGTGGAAGCATTTTGGTGACTCCGGCCATACAAAATTTGGCCATTAATCTAGAAGAGAGAGAAAGAAAAAAAAAATTGACTCCTTAGAAATCCACTTTTATTTCATTAATTTCCACGCTATTTTTCCACCTTCACTTCCCCCACCCTGCTTCGAGGCGCTCCTCATCTTTCTCATCTCTCACAGGCGATTGCTCATTGCATAAAAACTGGGCCAGCACCAACCATCCTTCAAATGGTAATTTGTATGATAAGTCTACTGTGAAGGTGCTGAACAATCTCTATTCATTGATGCCCCCAGCCCACAAACCCAATGCTATTCTTCAGCTCCTTTCATTTTTGAATTGGACGTTTTGTCTCCCCATTCTTAAATCTCATTCCGTTATTACAATATTTTGTCTCTGCCCTGCTAACTAATTATCTCAAGATCTCCTCCGTTCACTCTCTTTCTTACCTCCAGTAGCTCGTCCCCAACCTGTATCCTTCCATCTAAACCAGCAGGTCCTAGAGGGTCTATATGTGCCACATACACACTCATGCGGGCTCGAGAGCCATCCTTGTTGCCCGTGAGGCTGATTCCCAGGCCGTGGGCCGCGGGGTCCTTCTCCAGCTCAATCATTTGGAGCTTTCCGGACAGACTGCCATAGCGCTGCAGCATCTTTTCTGGACAAGGCAGAGTTAAAAAAAAAACAAAAACAGGAGGGTGTTAGAAGTACAAGATGGGTTGAGTGGCACAGTACAAGTAATGGCTGACACATGGGGACATGTGGCAAAGGGTTATGGCTTAAGGAGAATCTGTGTGAGTGTGTGCGTTGTCTTTTGTCTTGAGGGGATGTCAGTCATGTTATTGGAGAGGTATTGTGTGCAATGTTTGTGCTTCAGTATAATCCACATGTAAAATTTGATTGAATGTAGGCAGGGCACGATGAGCTGTCTCGGTATGTGCACACACACGTACGGAACAACAGTACATATTTCTGCCAATGACTTAATGAATGTGTGATTATTTATCTGTACGTTTGTGCAAAGGTGTTAACATTTTCTGTGTTTAACAATGCATATAAATACTTGTTTTCGTGTTACTGCGCAGCACATACTGTATATAAACACATGTTGGTACCCTGGAGAAGTTTGGAGCACTCAGGGCATCTTCTGTCTTTGAGAGCCACTCTTGACACTGTGCACACAGTGTATGCGGAATAACTCAAGGACACATGTGCACACGGGCTCATTACACTTTCCTGTCAACAGTTTGACGTTATTTCAGCGATCTCCAGATAACAACAGGCCGACAAAGGCACTGAGGAGGAAGGTTGCTTGTTGGCAAACAATACAGGTTTGAGAAAAAGCTAAATAATAAAAAAATAAATGAAAAATCCCTTTTGCAAAAGGAAAGAAATGCAGAAAGAAAGGCATGCTTGTTAGACCTCAAGGATACACCGTGTGAATTTCAATGAGTAACATGAAATGTAAACAGAAACTTTGGTTGTTTACAAGACAACTCCACAGGGCAACAAGTGCACTGAGCAAATCAAACAACAGGTAAAATTTTAAGAACTTTTTTTCCTGCCAAAGAAGAGAGGAAAGTTTCCCTCGTACCCAAAACCTAAAAGTCACACGTGCAACAATAGAAATCTGTGCATGAGAAGCTGGTATCACATGTGAATGACGTGGTAATAATTTGACTGAATGATGTTCTGAGTCGTGCCAACAGGAAGGACCAGGAGACACTTTTATCAGTACTACAACTTTCTCTTCTTGAGACTTGGGTATGCTGCAAAATCTACTGTTCCTTTGGGCTTTGGAGGATCCTTCAGTATATCTCTGTGACGTCTTTATGATGCAGACTTACTCCTGCCTGTGTCGTCCTCCTCTTCAGGTCTTGTGGAGATTGGTGTTGTGACATTTATGGGGCTTCTCCGATCCATTCTATCAGGTGTTGGTGATGGTACCTTGGGAGAGATTTTGCATTATTGAACAGGCAGAGTTTGGGATGCCTCAGGGGTCCTTCGGGCATGCGTTGGACTACCCCTGAGGCTTGTTCGGCGGGCTTGATGAAGCAGTGGGGAAAAACTGACGAACGGCATGAATTAATGAACACAGTTTTAATGTCAGCTAAAAATAACATGAAAGATGACCAGAATCATGCATTATTTTGTAACTAACTTACAAGTATACAAAAAAAAAAAAAACTTCAAAAGAATGCACTGTCTATTTAGAGTTTTGCATCTCCATCAAAGGGAGAAAAACAAAGGGGTTTAAACAAACAAGGTATCTGCAAGGGACTTTGAACTACAAGGGTTCTATCAAAAAATATGCACGTTAATTAAGTTTTCGGAAGTGGGCTCGATGCAAATGCAAAGCTGCGCAACGCATGCATGGATATACACACACAAACCGCATACAGACGAACACACACACAGTTACCAACCTTAAAGGGGGTGGGTGTAAAGGGGTTTGCTGGGGAGAAACTAAGGAACAGACCACTGAGATTCTCTGTTTCCTGGGATAATGTAGGGAAACACAAATATAGTTCACCTCTCAGAAAGTCTCTTTTAAGCGCAGTTTTTGGATCGCAATGTAAGGGTTTATGACTCATCCCTCTATATATAATGTAGTATATACAGAACATTCCTGATACACTCAAATCATACACAGCTATACATCAGTCACTTTGCAGGAACAGAAGTCGAATAAAATGACTTCATTGACTCACAACTGTAGTCCAAAAACAAAATATGTAATTACCTGACAATTATTTTGTAAGCTAGTATTCATTTAAAATGTAATGTATGTGAAGTGGGTCGTGATCGAAGCTCAAAGCTGGAACAAAAACTCACACCACACTTCCCACAGTTGTCTCTAAGACGAACAACATCTATAAGGTTGTGAGTATCAAGAGAATCTGTGTTACCTTGCTGCTGTGTGAGTTGGACGGTGCTGTTGGAGAAAGTCTTTCATGGCTGATGGGAGCAGGAGACTGTGGGCGAAACAAGATGTAGAGTAGGCAAATGAATATCAATGTAACTATGAAACATAGATGTGTTGGCGATACCTTTTATTATCTGTCAAACATACTTGCATACAGTAAGCTTTGTGTCCAGAGGACATTTTAATGTTACAAACACCCACACACAACATTGTTGAAACTTTTAGTGTGGCTTTCCAACTGCACGGTCATTTTGCATTTGTTGAACACTGAAATGCAGCGTGAAGGAGTCTGCAGCATTAAGAGATTCAAATTCTATCCAATGTAATGCATTCATACTTTATAAGGTATGTGGTACACTGCAGTATGCATTTATGTGTTTGTTTGTTTGTTTTATTTGAACACACGCAGTACCTGGGATCTGTGTTTTCCAGACTTGACGAGAAAGATCACAGTATTTCCAGCCGTGCGGATGGCTTCAACTGCTTCTTCATGGCTGGCATCTCTTAGGTCCACACCACACACCTTGCAAATATTGAATGCAATGTCATTAGGTTACAAATGTACATTATTACATTGTTTAAATAAATAAATAAATAAATAAAATAAGAAAAAGCTATATTTTAATGAGCCAACGTAAGTAAATCCAAATACATTTTTTTCAAAAACAATTCGTCTTTGTGCAACACTGCCCGAAGTCGTCCTGATTCAAAGAGAGCCCCGCAGCGAAATTATACAGCAAAAGTTCTGACAGTTGACAATTTTCTTTTGTCTCACAATCCTGTGCACACAGCTCAACTCTAATACAGCAGGATGGCATGTTTTTCCAGGCTTCAGCTGCCCAGCTTTGGCATGTCTGTGTCTCACTTCAGCCTCTAATTTCTGCTCTTGGTTGACAAGATTGGAAACTCACAAGGTCTCCTGCTGTTGTGGCCCATCCATTTCATGGCTGGACATGTTGTCCATTCTGATGCCGCTGTGCTTAGCACTGCAGCAAAGAGCTATCTAACTTACTATAGTCCTTCTGTCAGGTCCATCCAGTTAGAGCATTCTCCTCTGGCTTCCCTCATCAATAATGCATTTCTACTGAACGCTTGATCTTATTTGTTTCTCATGAAATCTCAATGTAGACAGTTGTGCATGAAAGCCCCTGAGATCAGAAATAACTAAATGAACACGTCAAAACCCATCAACCCCCTCAGTGAAAAATCACTGTGACTACACATTTTACATGTTGGGATGTTTAGTGTGAACATTAACGAAAAACTTCTGACCTCTATGTGAATATTCTAAGCTCTGAATTGTTGCTTGAATTATTACATGAATAACCAAGATTGTATTGTGTGTAATGGAAGAGGCTATAGCTGTATGGTAATGTTAGGTCGTGTATCATATAAAGACTATGAACCTCAACCTTTGACCAGTGATAGACCGATAATAACTTTTAGAAGACAACAGAATGGTTCATTACTATATAATATAATCATATCATCATAATTTAATCCAGTGGGGACACCATCAACACCACATTACACATATTTAGACTATATATAATGTGTGTACACATGATCATGCAGCGATAAAACACAGCACCTTATTTTCTTGTCATTCTCTCTGCTATTCAAACACACACACACACACACACACACACACACACACACACACACACACACACACACACACACACACACACACACACACACACTCACTCACTCACGCACGCACGCACGCACGCACGCACGCACGCACGCACGCACGCACGCACGCACGCACGCACGCACGCACGCACGCACGCACTCACTCACTCACTCACTCACTCACTCACTCACTCACTCACTCACTCACTCACTCACTCACTCACTCACTCACTCTCACGCACGCACGCACGCACGCACGCACGCACGCACGCACGCACGCACGCACGCACGCACACACACACACACACACACACACACACCTCCAGTATCCTGTCTCCAGTCTGGAGGGTGCCATTAAGTGCTGCCGGGCTGTCGGGGCTGATGTGCTTGATGAAGACTCCCCTCATCATGTCTCCGCTGCTCAGTCTTCGGCCCATACCTCTGCCTCCCATTATGCTGATACCCAGGGACTGGCCGGGTGCTCGAGTCAGCCGCACGCTGAAACATCCACCAGAAAGCATCGAACATCTCTACATAGTGTGGAGCGGAAGATCTTATTTACAGTGCAGACCCAGTGATGAATGTGTGTTGTTTTTTTTTCTTGATGCCTCACGTGGACCTACTTAGTTTAAAAAGCTGCTGCCAAAATGCACAAGCAGGAGAAATAATCCAATGGGTATATTATTCTTCTGTCAGAGTTTTAGCGATTAAGTCAAAACAATGGAATATCATACCTGCCAAAGAGACACAAAAGCATTTTTTATTATTGTTTTGCATTCTGTGCATTGTATGTGATTTATCCAAGTGGGACACAGCTATTAAAGCAATAAATACATGCCGAAAAAGGAGTCACTCTCTCTAAGGCTAAGAAATATGAATGTATTGAGTCTGCTGTGCTGCTCTACCCCTGCTGTGAACATAACCTGAACACACAAGGCTTTTGCTAAGCCTCTGCTGGAACAGAATGGATATAGGGCATCATGGGTAGAGTTTTATACACCAGCAGAAAATGGAAAATTTGAATAAAATCTTGAGACAATTGTTACAGACATCACAGATTCACTAACCTTTTTGGTTGATCCCAGGAAATGGTGGCATGAGAATAAAGCTCTTCATCTCTTTTTTCTTTTCCATCCACCTTTATCTCCACGTCAGGCTTTAGGACTTTCCCATCTGTATTAACCTCAGTCTTTTTCTGCATGGTCTCGTCATCTTTTTCTTTACCCTTGTTTTTAAGAGGTGGAGTTTTGGGAATTTTCCAACTAATAATGAGAAAACGTTCAGAAAGATATTAACAAACATTGCGAACAATCATTAACTGCTGCCTTCATTTTATGTTGGGAATACCATGACACGACAATACACATGCAGAATGACCGCGGCTAACATGGTATACTGGAGTACTTTACAGTTTTTTTCAGGTATGGACACGTGAGACATATGACAGTCCTATGTCTCATGTCCCATGTCTCAGGCTATAAGTCATATTATGACTTATTGGAACTTTTACTGGTGGGCCTTGAGAAGATACACTGATTTCGGTGGAAATAGACCTGAGCATACACATTTACCTGAAAGCGAGATCATAGCAAGGTAGTGTCTTTATGTGCATGTGTTGTGTGTCTGTATTTGTGTGCCAGGATGTGTGGGCACCTGCGTGCGTGCGTGTGTGTGTGTGTGTGTGTGTGTGTGTGTGTGTGTGTGTGTGTGTGTGTGTGTGTGTGTGTGTGTGTGTGTGTGTGTGTGTGTGTGTGTGTGTGTGTGTGTGTGTGTGCATAGTACTTGTGTTAACACATATTCCGTATAGAGTAACTGTGTGTATATAAACTGTGTGTAAGTGTGGAAAAAAGAGGCAGAGAAGGAGAGAATTTTTCATGAATATGTTTAACGGTGAAGGGCTTTAATAAGCCCATGGATGTGAGTGATAGTGGTGCTATCTGCACAGCAGGAGCGTATAGCCAGTTAAGTTACAGAAGAGGGCAGAACAAATGGCTCCACCAGGGCTGAAAGAGAGCGGCCAGGGGAGGGGGAAAGGATCCGGGCAGGGAGGAGAGGAAGGAAAATGAGGTGAAGTGAAAACGGCCAGACCCAGATGAGTGAGAGGGAGAGATGAAAGACAGATGTGGGCACACACAGAGAAAGAGACAAAGACAATGTATTGAAAGATAAGAGTAAAGAAAAGGCTGCAGAGCGAAATGGGAGTGAGAGGGGGAGGAGAAAGGCAGAGGCACAAAGATGGAGTGAAAGCAGGGACAGACAGAAGCGAAACAATTCATTTTCGCTGACAGTCAGCACTGAGATCCATAAGCGAACAGCTAAATATAACTCAGAGATTCAACATTCAGAGAAGCGTTTGCCTTTACCACTGAGAAGAATGGAGAGGAGAAAATACGGACTGGAAGAGACTCAGCCTCAGCTGGTTGCATACTGAAACACATTGTCTCCTCATGGATATGCTTAATTGCTCAAGTGTCAGACAATAGCTCAGATCATTAGTATGACTTACGCTACTCAGTAACTGAGTGATGTGCTACAGGAATGAAGCCATGACTGCTCCAAAAATCAAAAGCCTTAGGTTACAACATTAAACAGCCTGAAATGTATTACTATTTCCTAGTCTGAATTCTCAACTGTGAACATATCAACTTGTAATAAAGCTCAAGCCTTGAAGTCTAATAAACCCTTAGACAGGTTTATCTTGCACTCTGGGGCTTGAATAGGGATTAGGTGACCATAAATAATAGGCTGAGACCACTGCATCTTACATTACCTGGAGTCTGAGTCTGTGGTTGGACCTCTGAGGGGAGCTGTGAATGAAGTGGAAGCTCTGACTGCTGGGTCTGGAGTCACAGCTTTAAATTTGACTGAGGAGGACAGTCTTAGTGTGGAGGAAGCCGGGGGACTGGACGACCTGCTCGGGTCTGACGAAGGCTCTGGAGAGGGAGTCGGAGCGGTGGGCGACGTGAAGCCGTTGTCTGTGGCGATTGATGCCAGAGGAGGCAAACACAAGCGAACACGATGCTCATCCACCTGATGAGCTGGGACATAGGTTACTCTGAGGAAGTGAGATGGAGGGGTGTGGGTGAAGAAGTGAGGCGAGAGGGTAAAAACAAATACAGCATCAATCACTTCTTGTTCATTTGAATTCTTGCTTATCACCAAACCGCTGGATGTTAAGAAACAGCGAAAACCACAATAGCAATGAATGAAATCCCTGTATGATAAATTGATAATCAGATCTGCAGGAGATAAAAGGACGATTGTAGAGTAGGGTTTAAATGGGATATCAATTGCTGAAAAATTACTTGTACTCTCTTGTCTTATCAAGATTCGATGAGGAGACAAACAACACTATGATTTCACTTCAGGGTTTTTGAATGAGATGTAAACCGGTAGGATTTTACGGACAGAATGTCCAAAATATTACTAATTTTAATGAACTACGTGTTCAGCTCATGGAAAAAAAACCAAAACCAAAAACAAATATTGGATAATACATGCTTTGTTTTCATGGGACTTCCAGACATTTCTTTTTAAACTCTTGGCTGGATGTGGGAACTACCAGGAGTCTTTGAGGCTGAGCAGCACAGTGGGAGTGATATCAAGCTTCT
This sequence comes from Lipophrys pholis, assembly GCF_963383615.2. Taxonomy (NCBI): domain Eukaryota; kingdom Metazoa; phylum Chordata; class Actinopteri; order Blenniiformes; family Blenniidae; genus Lipophrys; species Lipophrys pholis. The sequence goes on from NC_137628.1 coordinate 18,831,694, forward strand.
CTAACACTCTGCGAGAAATAAAACATAAGTTTATCTCTGTAAATGCTGATGATTTAAGCCTCACCAATTGTCTACTATCTACTATCTGTATTTATGTGTAAAAGACACATACATTTAATTAATTGGACTTCAATGCCAGTCCAGATTTACAGAAATACAGTTAAATGACATTCTAGTTTGGTTGGAAAGTAAGCCAGACGAGGTTGAGATGGTTTGGTCATGGATGTAGGAAAGATGACGGCTATGGAGGGAAAAGGATGGAGGATGGAGCTGTCAGGCAAGAAGAGGTTCAAAGAAGCAGGTGGGAGATGATACGCTGTGGTAAACCCCTTATAGGAAATTGCTGACTGAAAAAGATTATCATTCACTGGCAACCACTAATTTACTCTTTTTTTTTTTTTTTTAATCTTTAACTTTAAAATTCGAAAAACAAAATACTGCTCTTAACAATCGCTGAGGCTGCTGTCAAAAGTTATCGAGCGCTCTCTTAAGTATGAAGATCCCCCTTGTGATTATAGACGAATCCAATAGTTTTTGTTTTGCATAAACCCAGGTCTCTCTATGCTGTGACGGAAAAGATGTCAAGGACATCATTAAAACCCCCTCACTCCCACTTCCATTTCTCTTCTTGTTACATCGTGTGGCGCTTCTGGCAGTCATGCTGTTTGAATCTGCTGAAAGAGCCAATTTCTCTGTTTCATTTCAGGGTGGTAGATTGAATATAGTGGTCTTTTACTCCAAGCTGTTGCGACTGAGCCATGTGGACAGCCTGTCTTGTCTCAAAAGAGGCAGTTTGATAGTGACAAGCCCTCACCCTTCTATGTGTCTTATTCCGAGGCTGCCAAAGCAACTCATCTGCCTCCACTCACTCTTAGTTTGTCTGAAGTGCTGTCAGGAGCAGGCAGTGTGAGCGAGTGTGTGCAGATGCGTGTTGTTGGTGTGTGTGTGTGTGTGTGTGTGTGTGTGTGTGTGTGTGTGTGTGTGTGTGTGTGTGTGTGTGTGTGTGTGTGTGTGGATGTGAAAGGGAAAGACGAAACGCATGTGCGTATTTGTGTGTGCATCTATGAGAGGCTCTTTAAAACGCTCTTTTATTCCGAAGCACACTGTTCAAGGTGAGATGAGTGATGAATTATTCAGAGATATTTCCCATAGCAGGAAAAAGGTGTTTTTGGAGGTTAGACCATTGAAAGCCAGTGTGTGTGTGTGTGTGTGTGTGTGTGTGTGTGTGTGTGTGTGTGCCCCTGTACAAGCAAGAGAGAGGGAGCGAAAGAGAGAGTGGGTGTTTTGCAGGGCAGCAGGGTGGTGGAGGTGGGGCGCATCTCCAATCAGACAAACAAGCACTGTCAATGTGAAGCCATAACTGCTGATGTTAGAACAAGTAATAATTTACCCAATTTACCCTCAGGCAATCTTTAAAATTTCATTATCTAATCTAATCTAACATGACTGTAGTGCCTCAGTCAGCTGTGACTGCAGCATCGAAAACAAGGCGGCGATGGGGATGATCACTTATCGGTGACGATGCAGTGAAAGTCATGTTTGTGATGACAGGTTGCACATCGCTCAGGATATACGTATACTCACTCATTCCAGTAACACAGATCTGCATGGGTGGATCTAAAAAATGTGAGGGGGTATTCAATTATTTTTCAGTGGCTGATTGCATTCCCAGAAGACATTTCCAGTGTTTAACCCAATCTGAAGTCTCTGGCCTTGGTGTTTTTCTCCAGCGTCACTGTTTAAACTGACATGGCAGAAAGACGCACACACAGATGCAATCTAAATAACCCAACTAAATAAAGGGTTGGGGTTTAATGCAAAAATGCCACCCACATCGTACGGAAAGCCAGCCACTTATTCTGGTTCCTTTTTGAGCGCGATTTGTGTGTGTTTAAAGATTAACATAATAAAAACTGCTCATGAGTTCATCTGAAATTTGATCTTTTTAACATTTTCACTAATAATTGTATTCTGTAGCAATGCAGATGAACAATTGTTCAAAAAACCCAGTTTATGCTTTTAAAATGATCCGTTACTATAGAAGAACACTAAGGAGTAATAGTGAACTGAGGGAACTTGGTTTTTCATCTTAAAGTCGACTTTTCCAGTGTTTGGCTGGTGTCTAAAACTATTTACAAATATTTACAAAAACACACACAAATTCACATAATTCTATAATGTGTAAATATTCTTGTAATTGTACCCCCTTCAATGCCGTTTCCCCACTGTGGGAGTAATAAAAGAACACTTACAGCAATATAATCTATCACTTACTTTTTTAAAAGGAGGTGATCATTTAAAATCAAAAGCCCAGACTGAGTCCTTTAATTCAGACCTTTTTAATGCACCTTTGGAAGCAACCACGACTTCAAAAGGCTGGCCTAAGCTTTGCACACCTGGATTCTTGCAGTTTAGCCCCTCAAACTGACAGATTCTCTCTAGTTCTGCCAGCTCGGATGGAAAATTTCCACAAACGGTCATCTTCAGGTCTCTCCACAGATGTCTTACAGGGATGAGGTCTGACCTTGGGCCAAAGCTAGACCATTCAAGGACACTTTATTTTTTGGGATTCGTATTCACATTGTATGGTTATTAGGTATTTTGGATAATCTGAATTCCGATCGCCTTGTAAATATATTGTTGAAGCTTTCCTGCCAGCAAAGCTTTATTCATATGAATTGATTCGGATGTGAAGTGAAAGGTGAAAGGTTTTGCTAGCGCAGTTTTCTCTGGGTTACAGTCGTGCTGAAAGGAGGAGAGCCATCGCCTGAATCTCATGTCACCTGCACTCTGCACTCCTCTGCATTTGGCTGCATTTATCCTTCCATTAGTTCTGACCACTACACCAACCTCTATCACTGAAAAGCATTCGCAGAGCAAGATGCTGTCACTCTCCACTGTTATACTTCACTATCGGGACGGCATTAGCCAGAAGATGAGCAGTGTCAGAGGTTCATCAGTCACAGTGCTTAAAGCTGTGCTGGAGAATCGAACCAGAGAATCATTTTTCCTTTACTACTTTAATTATGACTTGGGAAACCTCGAGTGGGCTGTTATATGCTTTTTACTCCGGAGCAGCCTTGGTCTAGTTACCACATCATTTAAGGCTGATCTCTGCAAGGGGCTTCTGAAACTCCATCAGAGTGACTGTAGGAATCTTGCCATTTAACTGACACAGATATAGCTCAAGCATGACAAACTGCATACACCTCATACCGTTTTTGCGGCTAATCATAATCCCTTTTTTTTTCTCAACTGCATTGCTTCTGCAATCCTTTGTCTGTGTGTTCACATAGCCCACTCTAGCAAGTGCTTGTGGTTGTGTATCTGTTATGGAGACTGTGCGGGCATCGGATGCCTGTGCTTCACTGACATTTCTGTGACCCAATGGTTTTGCTGCATTAAGCTGGCCAGTGACACCTTTATCATTTTTGGTGGTTCATTTGTGGAGGCTTCCCTTGGCATTAACCTGACTCAAGGTCTAATGAGTCAGAAGAGGTGAACATTAGTGTGAATGCGCAGTGTCAGTGTCTTCAAGCGTTTAACACCATAGGCCTTAATTTTTTATTAGCAGATGATTTGGCTTGTCATAGCAGGATAAGCACATAGGATCTAATGACATTAGCATTAACCCTGCCTAATTAAAGTTTCCCTGAAGGCATTATATTGAAACAAAGAGAGCCGGATGGATCTCAATGGTGTGTGATTGCGTAAGTGCTTGGGTGAATGTGATGGATCATGTGAAGTGTGTTGACACTGCTGAAGTGATAAGATGTGCTATATAAGTGAAGACTGAAGTTAACATTTTATTATTGTGACCTATGATTATTTTATACGACATCACTGCTTTTGAATAAGGCTAATTTTATGAAGCAGGGCCCCAAAATCTCATTGATTTCAACCAGTTAGTTTATGATTAGCAAAAAAAATTATACATTCAGACTCCTAATCAAAAAGTTACTTGGTAAAACACAGTAAATTTGAAATATATTTGTGGTTATCCTGAACTGCGTTGTTTTTACTTTTGGTTTTTATGTTGGTGAAAGAAGTTGTCAAAACAATACATCTGTATTTGGTGAAAAAAAAAAGGTAAATAAGTAAATAGGAGATTCAAAAAAGATTGCAAAGCTTAAGAAGTAGTACAATAGCAAAAATATATCATGATAAAGTCTTCAAATAAAAGTCAAGGTGAGCCCCTCGCCAGAATAATAGTGGTATCTTTCCTTAAAGACTGAGCCTCCTTTTCAAAAGTTTTCAGGACATGCACTCCATCAAATATCTATCTTCTAGTAATTTGCACTATTTGGTACACGTCTGATATTCCACATTCTTGAAGGCAAACAAGCTTCACAGGAATGGCATGTCAGAAGCATCATCAGTGTGTCCTGGAACATGAGCGAATTTTTATCAAGTCTTTCCAGGTACAAATGAGAGCAGACTAGTGTTGAAATTCACTTTAGGTTTGTCATATCCATGCAGTTTGTTTTTCTTCTCGACATTCGTTATAAAACTTCAAGGCTAAAGCGGTAATTGGTGTATCGGAGAGACAATGACAGTATTACACTTCCAGTCACTCACTCCTTGAGAACAGGTGACCTTGAGGCAGTTACAGTATGTGATGTGGACTAAAAAAAAAAAAAAAAAAAAAAACCCTAAAGAAGATTTGTGTGAGTTATATGGTGATCTAACAATAACAGTTAAATGTTTTTCAGTATAAAGGTCTACACGTAATGCAATGCTGCGGGGCAGTAGCTGTCTCCTCACCTCATCTCTGGCCCTATGACAGAGTGTCTGCGGAGCATGGCCCTGGCCTTGGCATTTGTCAGGTTGGAGGTAGGTTCTCCGTTGATGGCCAAGATGGCGTCCCCCACCCCCAGCCTGCCATCCTGGCTAACAGAGCCACGCTGGACCACACTGCGCACCAGCATGGCTGAGCCGTCCTTGATAGCACTCACCGACATCCCTGCCAACGTGCACACAAACACATAAACACACACACACACAAGCACACACAGGCACAGGTGAGTGGAGCGTTGGCTAAGGCTGCTTTGACTGCATGCCAAACAGACAGACAGTCGCCCAAACAAACACCCGACGGTGGCATAATCAAGACAGACACTAGGCAGATTAGCACACAGACATGGCTACACATGCTTGACATTTACACAGCATCATCCTTCATTGTCACACTCACATTAGGACACATTCACTCCTCGTAAAGGTCAGAGGGCACAAGTGACGACAGGTGGGAACACATGCCAGTCGGACACACACCTGACTTTGGCATTATTAATTTGGACACGAGGTGGATTACCCAAACACTTCATTAATGCAAACAGGCAGAACCAAGCAAATCAAGCATCTCACACACATCCTTGGCGTGTACCTCGCGCTCACACATAAACACAGCTGACAAGGAAGTCCTGCGACTAATTAGGGAGACGGCTACGGCGCTAACATGCTAGATCGCTATGTCACGACGAGGCACATCCACAACACTATGGTCGTACATAATTTGAAAAAAAGGTCAAAGAAATGACTTTGAACTTATTTTGGATCATATAAATAGTTTATTGTTTTTTTTGTTTTGTTATTACATTCAAATTACAATACAATCATAGTGCCTGGAATACAATCAAGTGGAGACACAGCTATCGACACTGACAGGACTAACAGAAGACACACATTTCAAAGACATCAGAGGAACTTTAAAGGTAATAATTCTGAATGTCTCAAAAAAAAATCTAAAATGATAAATTATGATGACAGATCCATGAAAATACATTTTACTATAAGAAACTCTGCTGCAAGAACATTGAACAATGACTCATTGTAGATCTGAAATGTCTGTACTATTCTTTCTCGTGTCAAATATTTAAGTGCAACAGGTTAACGTCAATTAAAAACAAGAATAGGCTGTTTTCAGTCATGTTTAAGATGAGCAAGGCAAGAAAGAAAAGACCCATTTTTAAACCTTAAAGCCCGTTTTTAACAACCTGCTCTGAAAGCCATTCAGACTTTAAAGTACAAACCACTGTATGTTTCGTCTCCAATACTGGGCATAAAAACAAAACGACATATATTATTGTACATGGCACCTAAAAAATAGAGAAAGTAGCACAGATAAATACTGTGCCAGGTCATAGAAAATCTTCCATAATAAACTTTGTGGACGTAAATTATTACTTCTTGCTCTGCAGAAGCTTTTTCTTTAGATATGTTGAAATTTCCAAAACCAATAACGGAATTCTTGTAAACCTTCCACAATTGGATTACCAAGAAACCAGACCTGCAATATTTTAAAGAGATAAAAACCAAACAACATTCATTGATACACAGACTGTCGATAATCTTAATTTTTCTCTAACTAAGGACATTTACACAGTCCAAAACCTTCACATAAACACACAAGTAGTGTGGAGCCTTATCAGAGCCCACCTTCACACTACAAATGAGTTTGCTTCGCTCTGCTTGGCATGGTGCCCCTACATTAAATCGTAGGACCCTATAGCCACCCTGTCATGTTTGAATATACCAATTCAGGACTCATGCTTTGAGCAGTTAAAACGATAAACTCTCCAGTCGAGGGATCAAAAATATATATATACATGTCTGCACTGACATTAAAATTGTTCATTTCATTTTTACATCCCTTCACTAGCTTCTAAAACAAGCACGCGCACGAAAACACACACGCACACACACACACACATACAGACGGTCATCTCCTTTCTCAGATGTGAAGAACACATCAATTCACAACTCCTCTTCTGGCCAGTCGTCATCACCACCGCCTATCAGTGTCATTATCGCCATGCCTGCGACGTACACACACCAAGACACCATCACCGTGAGAAAGATGGAGAACATACCAAGGCTACGGTTGCCCCGGACAACAGTTATTGTCCTCTCAAAGCTGGTGCGGGGGGGCAGAGGTGGGGCTTGCTGCCCATTGTCATCTTCCATGATACCGTAGCGATGACGCAGCTGGGTTCTCTGAGAGAAAACACAACAGGGCGCATGAGAGTACGGCGTCAAATAAGCGATTAAGAGTTAAAGGTTAATATGGAGGCTTTGCAAAGCCAAATGTCATCTCCCGCCTGGACATGTCCACTTTTCACATCCTGTCCATTAGGGCTGGGGAGTTTTCACAAGTTCATTTGTACAGGCGTGTCTTAAAAGTGACTGGTGCTTTGAGCAGAATACTATAGTACTTTGCTGCATGTAACATAATCCCCCTTATGGCGGGCTCTACTCAAACAGAGGGAACGCATGCCAGAGCAGCATTTCTTTTTACCCAATACAAAACACCAAAAATAGAACCGAATTACTGTTTTTATTCTTTTATTTACTGTCCTGGTCTGGACAAATGAGAGCGTCTACTTGAACTTGAAAAGACAGCCGTTATTTTGTTGTTGTATTTTGAAGTTCAATACAGAACAGGCATAATATACTGTATACCATTATTTTATTCCAGAGATAATTTTTTTTAATCACCTTTGATTGAAGGAGAGAGAGTAACCTCTGAACATATCCAACTTTGTGTCTTTGATCATAGAAAGATGTGATTATATTTCTATAAGAACAGAGGATGCATATTAAAAGGCATCTCTGGATATGTTTATGAGCCAATATTTAGCACGGATATCATTGTCTTAGTTTAGCGGGTTAACAGTGTAGTCATGAAAAATTAAACGTAATTACAGCTAAATCCAGAGAGGATATGAATAATTTTACAGGCATTTGGTTAAAAAATAAAGATTCAGATTACTTGTTTTCACAATATCACAAGATGAACTGTGAGTTATTACAAACCGTGTTGTCCAGATATCTAATTCCTTCCTAATGTCTCTGAAATGAATCAATAAAATCTATAAAAAAGCGAGAGTGAAAAATTAACAGCACCTACTGACACCTAGTTTTAAATCATAGTCTTTTATTTTTTTCTTCCAAACTGACTCGTGAACAGTCAAGAAGCAAAAATTACTCGCTGGTAGGAATTCATGGTGATAAAGATGTTACCTGTTACAGTTCTATTGCAATTCAACTGAAAATTGGGAGATGAATTTTTGTGCAAACTATCATCAGAAAGACATTTTCTATCAGGTCAGTCGGGTGTTGCAAGACCAACGTGACAGGAGTTAAAGAGAAGTCTTTTCAGAAAGTAATCAAGTATTATAAAGACCTAACCTGGCACGTAAACTATCACTGAAGCTCTTAGATTTGTTACGTGACGCTTAAAAAGTTTTTTTTCAGACAGCTACCGACGCTCGAGGGTGAAGGCCTTTGGAGTAATTCTGGAATGTAAAGCATGCAGAGGTAGACTCCTTATGTCCCTCTGGGTAACTCTCAAAGAAAAAGGTCAATGAGGAGATCTTCTTTGAACCTTCACACAAAGTACAAGCAGCACCAAACTTCAGAAGCTACCTTTGCAACAAGCCCGTCTTTGATGGAAACACTCTGACACTTGCTCTGAGTTTCTTTGTGTGTACGTGTGTGAGAGGACTTAAGAAAGAACTTCATGCCCTTCTGCGAGACCACGCGCCAGTGGAGAACAAGCCGTAAGCACTTCCCATTGAGAGCCAATTGTTGGTAATTAAGCAAAAGCAAATACAAAAGGCTGCATCAATAGGGGTTGAAGTTAGGCCACAATGCGGGGACAAATCTTTGACACCGAGCACTTTCTCTGTCCGTGACCCAGTGATACTGATACAGATGGCTCGGAGCTCCTGAGAGAACAGACGCTGACATGGTAATCTCTTATAGAGCAGCTAAAATGGCGATCCGCTGAATCTCAGGTTTGCGTGGCAATGAGTATTGCTTCTTTTGTGTTTGAGTGCCAGTCCAGCCTATTAAACTGCTGCTCTAACTCACAATAAAACATTACTTTCATTACACAAATGAATGTACAACTAAACATATATATATATTTTATTATATATATATATTTTTTTAATTCCAGAAACAAATAATACTTAAAAAATCCATTTCAGTTCTCACTACCCCAACGAGTATTTAAAAAAACGGGTGCTGTAAATGTCAAATAAATGGATGAACAATTCTGCAGTAGTAGGTAGCAGCTGACCTCATATAGCGCTTATATTTGTTGAGCAACGCACAAAGTTCTACAAAAGCTAAAGGAGAAAAAAAAGTGAGAACGGAATTATAAACCATAAACTTTCCCCCCAAAAAAACAGTTAGTTTTTTCTGTGACTGGTGATTATTTTATTTTGGATTCAACTTTGAACTTTATTTATATCGCACCAAAGATAACAAAATGCAATTCTTTTTACAGAGAGAAACCCAACAAATCCACAGGGTGACCTACCGTGTAGCACAGCTGGTTGATGGTGTTGTCCTCGGAGTTGTAAATGTTGGCGTTGGTGTTCGCCTCGGCTGCCTCGGCTAGCAGGCTGACCTGAGTGTGGCTGTCGGTGTCATCGCAGGAAGCCCGTGTGCTCCTCTCTGAGATGGGTGTTAGACCGCCACACAGTTCCAGCTGAGGGGGCAATTATTCCAAAGTTTAATTTGAGCAGTTTCTAAAAACCAACTGGTGAAAAAAAACTAAACAAACTAAAACAACAACAGCTTTTTGCATCAAAACTAAACCTATATTGAAGCAAACCAGCTGAAGAAGGTGACTGTAAATTAGACACCGCGCACTCCTCTCCCTATCTCGCTCTCTCTCCATCTGTAGTGTGGTCAAGCATTGTGTTCATCTCTCAGCTGCATTAAAAATGCAGGAGGCCTGTAACTGGATTCTTTGTACCTTGTTACTAAGCCACAGTCCACAACAAGCAAGAGGGAAAATGCTGCACTTTCTGAGAGAAAACATACACTGAAATAATGATCTTGAATATCTGGGATAATAATTACAAGATTTTTCGATGAGGAAGCATTTGTTTGACAAAGCAAGGTCCCAAAAAGCATTACATTCCTACTGTATAACCTGTTTCTTTTAAATTAATAGGTCTTAGAATACATTAAGCTTGCAATATTATGCTCCTCACTCAAGGGCTACTTCATTAAGCACACGGCTACAATGCATTGCAAACCAATGCAGCAGGTCTGTTGTGAAAGTTACTTCTTGACATTTACAATGTTTAATATTTTGCTGACACGGTCAGAAAGTTAATAACTTTACTTTATTTTTCATTAGTGCAGTCATAGTTGGTGGGGGGGTTGCATTGGAGCGCACCATAAAATAGATGCTCTTAATATTCTGCCACGCCATGTTGATTGGTTAAATATGCAACTTCAGTATTAAACATATGAAGTAAAATATGTGTGACAGTTTTAAGGAAAACTGAGCCATTGTAAAGGCAGAATGTCCAGAGGAGCTGCTGTACTGAATAGCCTTGTATTGAGTGTCTATTGTACGATGTAAATTTGTCTGTGGGCACAGATGTCACCATAGCTTATGAACTATAAACTGAATCCGAATAGACTGAATAGAATCTTTTGGATACCCGCATGCTTGTACTGTGTGATAAAGCACCTTCATTGTTTCACTATCAACCAAAATCACACATTCGTCTTCATTTCAGCCATTTGTCCAGCAAACATGTCTATGCATATTCTCATTCTTTCATGTGGTAGGCATCGCAAAGTGAATTGAATCACATCAACGGAACTTCCTATGTCTTGGGAGATGCTTCATCCCGAACGAGTGAGAAATGGATAAAAAGCCAAGGTTTTAATGCAGTCAGCCAAAGTGAATATAGTCTTTTAAACTGACATTCTTATGTGTTTGCATGTACTTTTTTTCAAATCATTTTCTGGTAATATCTTAAGAAATAGTTACCATTTGTTTTAAGTGTCTATGTGGCCCTTTTTTAGCACATGTGATGCCTTTTACCCATCATGGTTTAAATCAACTATAAAACGATTCAAAAGAATGCTGTACTGGATTCACGTCAGAAGAAAAATAAACCATATTAACTTTCCGAAAATGTAATTTTTAACTATCTTCAGTCTTGCTTTGACATGTTCCTTTACTGGCAGTTTCATGACATTAGGTGCCATTTTTATTTGTTTTACTCGGTGCACAATATTGCGTTCATAGAGAATGCTCTGACATCAAACCTCGTCTTGTAGTTTTGTGCCATTTTGTGAGCACTAGTTTTATTCCTGGACTTTCAATGTCATTTGCACTGCCCGAGCAGTTGCTGAAATGTCATTTGTAATTCTGCAGATAATACTTCTGCCAAATGAGAGGCTCTTACTGTCTGTTCACCTCTATATGCAAGGTTTGCATAAAGAGCAAATTATGTGCACTACAAGTTTTTAGCAGCAGCCTCTGTGCTTTCTGTTCTGGGAACTATGACATTTTCCATAATTCAGTTCCCCCCTGGCACCCTCTTCAATTATCACAATGTTGTCTAATTTTGGTTCCTACTTTAATTATTGGAATTACACGGCAGTATCAACTACAACTAATCATGATGGATGATTTTCTGCGACACTTTCCTTCTAAGATTCAACAAAATGTATTCTTATGTCTCTTACAAATATTTACACTGCATATAGATACATGGGTGAACCTCATTGGATGCAGTTTGAAATGAATGATTAATTAATGCTTCTTCACATACCGGCAGGGGTTTGGCAACTCCAATGCGGACAGGGCCATAGCCAGTGGACTTTAAGACGTGCACAGCATAATCCAGGCTGGACCCTTCTAGGTCAGTTTCATTAACAAACATGAGCCGGTCACCAGGAAGCAGGCGACCGTCACGATCTGCTACCCCTCCAGGCACCAAGGACCGGATTACCAGGACTGTTTTGGTGGCATCTTCTGGATCCTAAGATTGTAAATAAGGAAGGAGAGAATGTATTACTGAAAATGTACGTGCTGAATTTAATACATGTGAAGCACAGGGAAAGATAAATGCAGGTAAAAGAGTGAATCGACAAATGAAAAGCAAATAGATTGGTTGGTTTTACAGACTGGCAAAACAGCTGCACATAATATTTCTTTATGGGTTGAAAGCTTTAAGATTGATTTTTGCTCAAAAGTAGATGAAAATGTGGTTTACTCTAAAGTATAAAACAGAAATTGAAAGAACACTTTTCAATCTCAGCAGTTTAGTGCTGAAATACAAGACATACCAAAAACTTTCCCTGTAGAATACAGAAATGCACTTCTGTGTTCACCTCATCCAACTCCACACTGATATTCTCACATTCCAGTCTGCTCTATTTGTAGAGAGGCCCAGGGCCATGTCTCTGACCTGGTAGTCCAGAATACTGAAGCCCAGGCCCGATTCGCTTTTCTCCAGCTCAACCACCTGAGCGTCTCTCTCCCACATGGCCAGAGGAGGTGACATGGGGGGCACACCACGCTTCGTGATGTCCTCAGCTGTAGGACAGGGGATGACACAGCCCTGGTCCAACTGGGACAAACAGAGCATATAGAGAGGATTCAGGGGAAAAAAAAGAGCGTGTTCGCAGCATTGCTGAGCGCCATTTCACATGGAAATTCAGGTGAAAAGAAGTACAAAAAATGTGATTCATATATTTTTGAAGAAAAACTATTTCAGCTATATTGCTTAGCCCCTCTTCTTCACCTTATCATTGAACTCAGCCAGCAGCTCTTTAAGGGTGAAGCAGACCTCGTCATCGTCTTCCTCCTCGCTGTCGGGAATTGAAGGGGGCACAATACGAGAGCATACAAGGTACACATGCATCGGCAGCTCCTTCAAAACATTCACCACCTCCTTATGTGTCTCACCGATGAGAGGGATCCCATTTACCTGCCAGGAAGATACAGATTATATAAACCAATATTTTCTAATAGTTACTGCAATGGTCAGAGATTTGATGATTAAGTATGTTGAGGATTGAGCATCTTTGGATTTACTTCACTGTTTATTCCTAGTTAAAGACTGAAATTTGCAAGCTTCTCCAAGAATATCCAATTTTTATTGATATTACAGTATTGAGTATCAGAATCATTGACCAATTAGTGGCCACAGTACATCAACTCACAGCACGGACAATTAAAGCTGAAAGTGGCCGGTAGATCGAGCGAGGCTCATTTACAGCAAGGGATGAACAATAGCTGTGTGACAATGTTTTTCATCTAAAGGAAATCAAAGGGCTGAGCTGCAGCGCAGCTGTTTGCTCGCTTCTCTCCAAAGACAGGAAGGACACAAACCATGCAGTCTGGTCCCGATATCATGTTAAGTTACTGCAATTTATCTGAGAGTTAATGAGACTGCTCATCAGGAAGAGTGATATGTGTGGGTGCACGAACTCGGCCACTGGATGAGGAGGAGGACAAACTCTTCCCTACAGCACAGGCATTCATGTACAGAAGCACTCTTACTCACACCCACTCTCTTATGACTTGCGGTCTATAGCCGAGCCAAAACACAGAATTATAGTGCACGGTTTGGAGGAAATTGTGATGTCTGTTGTCTAATTATCATAGAAATAGAAAATAGCACAGATTCTATGACACTCATGTGACAGGGCAAAATAAAAAGATCATATCTTCATGTAGTTTAAATGACTTGATATATTTCAAAGTAAACATGACATTGGGAATCTCTGGACGCTTTACCTCCAGTATCTGGTCTCCAGTGAAGATCTTGCCGCTTTGGCCAACAGGCCCTTCATCCAAAATAGAACAAAGGTAGTGATGTCCGGCCCGAGCCTCCAGACTAATGCCGAGGCCACTTGTCTCACTGAAGCGCTCTAACTGACACACCTAAATACAGATGGAGACAAGAAAAGCAAGAAAGCAAAGCTCAGTGGCCAAACGTTGTGAAAAAAGTGAATTGCATGTCATTCTCGACATGCTGGGAGAACACAAACAGAAAATCCGATGCTATAATGTTTTTAGGCTTCACTGTGAAAACATAATCAGTATTTAACTTCATTATAGAGACATACTATCACTTCAAAACGGGGCCCAACTGCATGCTGCCACCTCCTCCTCAGGCTTTCTTCCTCTGATGGAGTCAGCTTCACACCTGTTAAATGTGCAGACACGCACGCACACACAGGCATTAAAAATCATCATCATATCACTTACACAAAGAGATATGAACACAGGCAGGCATAGTTCCAAGCTCTACATGATCAAATCAGTAGACAGGGTGCTCCTATATGAAAACATAATCTTGGCTGGAATTAAGCAGGATGACAACCTGATTCTCTTTGTGGAAAAAGGAGGGTGTCAGCGCACATCCACTCAGACAGACGCGCACGCATGCAAACACCCGCACCACGAGCACAGAGGCATGATTATTCACATCCCCCCATCTTGTAATTTCTTGGCAAAATAATGTTTTCTCATTCATCTATTAAAGCCTCACAGCAATCAGGGCTTATTTGACTGTGCTCTCTAATCAAGCCCAAAAAATTCTCGTCTAAATAAAGTCATATATGCAGGCGGGGAGAGAGACAAATCATCTGGAATGAGCTGAATGAGTTGGATAAACACATGATTGCACAATACTATAAATAGACTCCCATCAAAGAGCATGCTTCACTGGCACATCGCTGTTCTCTGAGTCCAATCAGCATATCTGACTAAGTCCCATGATCCACTTCCAGACTGCAGTGCAGTATGGGAAGGGGAGCTTACCGTTTCTGGAATCGTGACGGGGTCGTCTGTTGGCGTATACTGCTCGACGGGAGATTTCACGCAGAGAGCATATTCCTGTGAGACAGAAGAACTCGTTTGAGCTCACATCCAAACAGATGTACACACAAACAGGCTTGTGCTATCAAGAGGAGACAAAAACATGCAAGCGTTTGAGAATAAGAAAACCTTCAAGAGGTAGTAGCATTCATTATCAAGGCAAAGCACGAAAATCAGATTTAACCTCCGAGGACGCTGCATCACAGAATTGTGTTAGTGCAAACACTAAGTCTCTTAATTTGTTCAGTTACTTAAAAGTGTTTATCTACTGAGACCACTGAGCCGCAAAAAGCACCTGTCTCTTGAATCTTGTTGAGGCCCACTTTATAAGGATTGCCTTCATGGAAGCTGTGGGAATGTCGGAGGGGCTGCAGCGGCGGAACCGGGGGCAGGATATGACTCAAACGGACGGCTTTCCTCAGCAGCCTCAGTCTGACCAGCGGGGCTGTCCTCCTCAGCACCTCCATGGCACGTTGTTCGCTGCAACCCTGCAGGCTCACCCCATCCACCTGAGAGAGGACGGAGACGTTTAGAGCGAGCGGCTGAGAAAATAACCCCAGGATGGGGGAGAAGACGTGATGCAGGCAGAGGCAATGCTTTTGTGCAAAGAATAAACCTTGTGCCGGTGAGGCAAACACGGGCAAAGAAAATATCCAAAGGATTGAAAAGAAATCAATAGCCATCAGGACTTACAGTCAATTCGGAAGGAGAAGCACAAGATAATAGAAGTGCTAATGATTTGGAGTGTTGTGTGCTGAATCCCCAGTTGTGTTAAAACTTACAAATTTTTAATCAACAGAGAATATTTTCAACAGCAAGGTCTTTGACTTCAGAGGACATATTTATAAAGCCATCTGCTGTGTTTAGAGCAGAACTCACAGACAAGATGATGTCTCCGATGTGTATGCGTCCATCTTGATCCACAGTGCTGCCTTTCACGATGCTCTTCACTATCACACCGGCACTGTAGACTGAGCACAAACCACAGAGGGAAACAGAAGTAAAACAAGTACAAGTACTATTGCATAGCTTGAATTAAATATAACCTAGAGATAAAAGTATGGTTATTGGATAAATAGCACAATCTATTGAGTTCTGTTTTTGTAAGGGGGGGAGAGTCATTGGAACTTGCACTGTAAGACTTGGTTAGATTTTCCAATGGGAACACTGATATTATCAGCTATTTTTTTAACCATTTAATCGTGTCAATAGCAAGGATTCAATTCAATTTAGACACATAAAATAGCGACAAAGAAATCAGACAAACACATTGTGAAAAACTACATATAGAAGACTTTTATGTAATCAAAAGTACATATAAAGCGGCTATTTTCTATTAAAATATTTTATTAATTTCTAAAAAAAACTAGAGATTGAACAAGTTACAATATCAATACAAATTTCAGCATAAAAATTTACATAGTTTAAGTTGTACTTAAGTGTGTATGACATTACATACTTTCAAGGTACCCCAAAATACTATTTAATTACAGTAATGTGAGTATTTGCATTCCTTGCTTCCATGCCAGTAACAAGGATTATATTAATGGTAACATCATCAATTTATGAGAAATAACTTGCTTTTCTTATAGATGGATTTTGGTAGCTGCATACCTGAGTTTAGGTCGCCGATGTAGCTTGAAACAGTGAATCCCAGGCCCCGGCTGTTTTTAGTGTACTGCACACTGTACTCGTAGTCGTCTTTTAAGTCACTCAGCTGGCAAGAATCAGAAAGAAAAATCATTCAGTTTGGACTGTTCAATATCCCTGCATAGTCAATCATTTAATAAAAAAGTGACTTGAATTTTGCTGTACTATTCTTTATATCCACACGTTTATTCATGCCCACACCTTGCCGTCCAAGCTATCCTGGCTGAAGACGGGAGAGGAAAGGTGGTTGTCCTGGGTAATATCTCTGGCAATGAGCAGTTTCACCTTGCTACCAGCGTTTCGCAGCACCTTTTCCGGGTGGTGATTTGTGAACGGATAAAAAGAGACGGAGTGTGATCATAAATAAATAAATAACATAAAATGTAAAAATAAAGTCTGCTCAAAAGCAACTTTCTTGAAAAGATGGCCACTGGTACTGTGGATACAGTATGTAAGGGTAGAGACACTGCTTCATATTAAGCTCTCATACAATAAACCATTTCAGAAGCCTTGTTATTAGAGACACAGGCTTTTATCGGTGAAGAGCACTCCACCTCGTCCTGTGTTTTTGGAAATGTATCAACTAATACCCCTTACCTGTGCCACTTGCTCGCTGTTCATGCCCGCTAAGTCAGTATCTCCAATGCGCAAGATCTGATCGCCGCTACGTAGACGTTTATCCTGAGAAGACCAATTACATCCCCAAAAAATGGAATATAGTTAGTGACTCTTATATACAGCATTTCATGAGTTTCTTTATTTTAAACAGATTATCTTGTCGAGTTTGATGAGAATAATAGGCTTTGAATTGAGCCTTGTTAAAAAAAAAAGTGATGTTTGGAATAATTGCAACCTTCTCCCCATAGGGGGGGATTTTCACAGTTTTACGTATGTCATAAATTGACAGCAATACTTGCCCTTCCAGCAGCTCCTCCAGGGAGGATTGTTTTGACCATTACTCCTGTGCTCCGGCCTCCAATGATGCCGAAACCGAGTCCTTTCCCGTCATTGGTTAGCTCGATCATCTCCACATGGCGCCTCTAACATGGTGGAGGTTAGAACAACAGAGAGCGAGGGTGAAAGAAAGGACAGAGTAAATCAATTCTAATTAAACAGAGGAGAAGAAAACAGCTTAGAGCAGTGAGTGCTGATTTCCAGGACTTGTCTTTTTCCGCAGACACACCGCTACCATCTTTACCTCATGGGCGATAGCAGAAAGGTTTCTCCCCATCGACATGGTTCGGCAAATTCGAGGAGGAGTGCAGTACTAAAAATTAAACAAGTAAAAAAAAAGAAAAAAGAAAAAGCAAACCTGACTTAACACTGATTTCAACAAGCAGTTTTTCACCACCAACTAAAAATGCTCTGGATGATAGCCAGCTGGGCTTGACTTTTATGATGTAAAGAGTTATGCGTCCATGTTAAATGTGACATTTTATATGGTAATGTGTTCCCTTTTACAAGAAGAAGAAAAAAAGAATATTTGGCGGGTTCATGGGACTGAAGGTGGTAACAATACATTACTTCTTGTTAATAAACTGTTGCTAAAGGATCTCGACTTTGTTATTGAGTATTTTACATACCTGCGATTCGGCGTGGATGCAGTTATCGGGGTAGAGTTCGGAGAAGGACACGTCCTGTGAGCCTAGAGAGGAGATGCTGCCTTCCCTGTGGAGGGACCTGGCGAGGCTGGGCCGTCGGTTCTCCATGGCCCACGTGTACGAGTCACTGTGGCTCAACGTCTTGAGGCCAAACCCAGCGCCTGGGCAAGGGCCACAATTCATTGACACAGACTTGGAAATTCCTTTCCCCTGGTTAGAGTTAAGAGAACAGATAAAAAAAAAGAGTTAGTTTCAAAAATGAAGATGTAATAGTGAGACTATAGACACATAAAAAAATATAGGTTGTATCTTAAAGAGAGGTAGGGTGTGGTGAGAGAGAGAGAGAGCAGACAAGCAGGGGAAGGATTGGAGGATGGAAGGAAAGAGGAAGAAGGATTGAGACTGAAATGGGTGAGATAGATTACAAGATGGGGAAGGGGACTGATAGAGAAGTAGTGACATTAATTGAAGAATGGAGATCTGGAGACAGAGAGGAATAGGACCAGAGTGAGAGAGTAATGGAGGGAAATAGAAAGGATAAAGAAATTGAAAAAGGAGGGCATTGTGAGACAATGGAGACACATGTGGGAGAGAGAACAAGGAGGGAGGGTTAATGTGTGTTAGCCCAAAAAAGAAAAAAAAGAAAAAAATCAGAAAGCGAGATTGAAAATGGAGCAGTGAGGGAAAAGATAGGGAAGCAGGAACATAGGGAGCTGAGATAAGGGTTTCTTTTCAATAGCACATAACCAAAAAACTGCTCCCTTTTGTCTCTAAGGTTTTCTGCTTCAAAGTTTCAAAGTGAGTTCAGTAAAAGCTCATTTCTGATCTGTATACGGTATTCTCTTCTAACAATGTTGACACCTGTTAAAACACCCACAGAATAATAATAAAATGGCAAATCCACGATTGGAATACTAATATGTTGTTTCAAACTATATCAGATTTCAACTATGTGTCTCATGCAATATTTCCAAAAACTCATGCGTCGTATAAGAATGAGAACTGTCTGACAGGTTGAAAAGCCAGGCACACCGGGATATAATCCAGTGCCATCTTACGTGGAATGCAGTGCTACAAAAAGGCAACAGGCTCATGCTGCATTGCTAATCTAATAATGCCAGTGTGTGTGTGTGTGTGTGTGTGTGTGTGTGTGTGTGTGTGTGTGTGTGTGTGTGTGTGTGTGTGTGTGTGTGTGTCAACTGCCGCCTGTCCTATTAGAGTACATCACAACAGGCAGTTCTCAAGCCATAATGCTTAGCTTGAGTAACTTAAGGTAAACACCTTCATAGTGTCATCAATAACAACAATGGGTGCACACAGAAAGATGAGCTACACAGGAGCCAGTGCTTTTGACCAAATCATGTTTCGTGATGGATGGTGTGACGACTGTCCGCAGACACTTTGGATCAAAACTTTTGACAATGTTACGGATGACTTCCGCCCTTCCTCAAAACTCTTTCACATGATATATAGCGAACCTGCCTCCCTCACTCCTTCTCTTCCCCCTCTCTCTTTCTCAAGGCTTTAGTGGTAAGCTTAGGTAAGCTGATTACTCATCCGGTTTGGTTCCTGCATTCAGTATTTTGGGAACGGTCCCGATTCCCTCCTCGCCATTCAATATACACCAAACACCCACACACCCGCGCTTGTGCTGTACCTTCGCTGGGGGCTTCCGCTGAGCTTGCTGTAAGCTGAGTATATGAAGGAACAGGGGGCTCTGGAGGACAGTCTTCAGCAGGGATAGTTTCTCCTGAGTGGGGGCCTCCCCTCGCTCCTTCAATTTGGCTTGCAGTCTCTCCACAGCCTCCAAGGCACACTGAGTATCTGAGCAGAAATTGCATATCATTTGTGACATTCAGTAACAGAATCTCTCCCTCATTCGGCTCCGCATTCTGCAATTACAGGATGTGGTAACTGTGGGATGATCCTGGCAAAGCCAAACACCTTCCATGCTAAGCTAAGACATGAGTATTCAGTATCATTGCGTGAGTAGATGTTAATAAATGCCAAGTGTGTGATGGTGCGACTTCTGTCTATTTCAGGAACGTAAAAGTTTGTATTTTTCAAATGTGATATCAGAACCTTGGGGGCACATGATCTGTCAAAACTTAGTGGATAAACTTTAAGGTAGTACAAAGAAGGAAAGATTTTGCAAAACAACAAGGAAGAAAAGCCACAAATTTGCATCAGGTCATGTTGTCCTTGTTTATTTAGCAAAATGGCAGCTGACGGGCACCAGCCACAAGCGCAGTAATTGTTTCTGGCAGAAGGTTTAAACCCTGTAAACCCTTCCCCACAAAGTTTTAACTACTGACCAGACTGTGCCACCTGTACATGTAACTACTCCTTGTGTCTGGCCGCAGCAGGAAAGCCCGACACCTTAATTTTAAGCCTCTGATGGTGAAGCAAAGTCTTCCTCAGGTTACTGGAACAAGCTTGAATTTAAGCGGTGTTCCACATGTGTAAAGGAGTCTGAATGCACTTACCCATTATTTCCATTGTTGCCTTGCAGAATGCTTGTGGGAAAGATTTCTCTGGGACTTTCTGCTTCAGTTAAACATCATACCTGTCTATTTGGCACCTGCAACAATAAATAAAAGTGAACATAACGGTAGATTGTGCAGAATAATATAACAGTTGTTTTTTTTTCTTCAAAACTATCCTACCTGTGAGAAACATTACAGCTTGCGAAAGGGCCAACGTATGACTTATCCTTGACTCATGTTATAACCAACAAGACAAAAACATCCACCCCTTCCAATTCCTTCACAGTAATTAATGCACTAATAATTATTTTACATCTGTTCTGCAGCATGTATCATTTCACCCTCCCCATCTACTCCTCCAGGGCCTCTGCCATGCTTGTTTGCAAGCGCCTTGCTTGTCACCTAATGCTCTTTAGCGGGATTTAAGTCTTCTCCAAAAGGCTTTATCAGCCAGTGATGGTAATTAACTGCGACACATGGCCTCCCGACCATTCTGAGTCGAGAGGAAGCCTGTATGGCTTCAAAGCATGATACGAGTGACATGATTTGATTTGCAAAACGATGGCCTAGAAATGACAACGTCTAATGTGGAATCTAATTAGAGGCCATTGATAGGCAAGAGGAGTATACGATGTACTTATATACCCTTCACGGGGCGATAATGAAATCTATATCTTCTACCTGTTGATATTAAAGCTCTGCCGAAGGTTTCCTAATGTAAAAAAAAAAAGACATTGCACCTTGATGTTTCACAGTAATTAAGCTGGCTCATTAGTTATTCATTTGATATGCCATATAAGACAATCTGTTATTTATTTCATTTTATTTTTTTAATAAATCTGACCCGGGTACATTAGTCCCGTCAGTGTGACGAACAGAAGGACAACATGAAGCTTCCTCTCACCTCCATTGCAGCGCCTGGGGATGATCAACAGGTTTCCACTGAGCTCCAAGCACAGCCTCCTCAGGGTCAATTCACCTCCAGCAAACAGCAGGGATAACTCTTTCCTAACGGCACAACTCATAACAGCTTATTGAGAGCTTGTCTAGAAATCAAGAAGCCGACCGAGCGTGTTATTTCCCTGCATTGTGTCCGCGCGCGGCTGGCGAGCGGCGCGCTCCGTGCAGTGCGCATGTCACCCTCTGATCTTCAGGCACTAAGGGCTCATCCCCAATGAAAGAAAGAACACAGAGCCTGATATAATCCTGCACCGCGTTTGAAACGGGGAGTTCTGCGAATAATGCTGATGAATTTCAGTACAACACCCGTACAAAACAGCCTGAGTACTAATTCAAACCGTGAGAAGTTCTAAATGCAGATAATGTGAAAATATAATAAAAGGTTTAGTGGTTTAGGTTAGGTAGATAGATAGATAGATAGATAGATAGATAGATAGATAGATAGATAGATAGATAGATAGATAGATAGATAGATAGATAGATAGATAGATAGATAGATAGATAGATAGATAGATAAATAGATAGATAGATAGTGAGATAGAGAGATAGATAGATATTTTATTGTCATACCCACCACAGGTGCACACACTTAAGGCAAAGTGCAAACCACTTTTCCATAAAAGTGTCTAAAAACAAGACGGTGAGTAAAAACACATAGTAATAGAGTAATAAAATGATTAGGCGCTGAATATTCGCTGAGACATAACTTCCTGTGAATATGGATCGATGTATGTTTTCATTAGCCTGTATGGTTTTACTATAATCCGACTCCTCCTTTGTTTGTTCTTGGAAATTTCATAAATGTATAATTACAATCCAATTTCCTTTCGCAATTTTGATCGGCCTCATATTTTCAGCTTATTGGTTCAAATAATTTATCTTGTCTCTGTGAGCCGTGTAGATCTTAATGCATAGATCTCAATGTTTATATATTCTTAATTGAAGCTAGTATTGTTGTTTAATGGGTTTCCAGGCTGAGCAAGCCGAACAATGACAATAATTACTCTACTTTAATTTATTTTATTTGGCTGAAAATATCATACTGGATATGAGCGTTCCAAGTGGATATACAGTTCTCAGTCAGGATCATTGAACAATTCATTTAAAAAAAGCTAAACTTCAGCTGAAGTTGAAGTTGACTCGGGACTTGAAAAGTTTTGCAACCCTGTGTGGTTTCACACGGCAGGTGGAGCCCTCGGTCTAGAGATTTCAGGAGCCAGATCCAGATCCGTGTTTTCCACCAGACACCCCCACTATATCTCTCCCGTCTTCCTCTCCCTGCATCCCCCAGGCAGGAATCATCACCCCCCCCCCCCCCCCCCCGCCCCCTCCCACCACCACCACCACCCACCCCTCCTGCCCGCCTGCGACGCAGCGCTCTTCGCGCCGGCTGCGCTCTGATCAGCCGAGCGTTCACCGCGCCTCCAAATTGGTTTGTCATTTCTGACCCCTCTCTCGCTGTCTGTGGCGACCGCGGTCCTCTGCTCCAACCGAGCTGTGCTGCGCGCCCTGGACTTCAGCAGAAGTCAGTAAGAACATAAAGGGAGCGGAGGAAGGTGAAGAGAGAGAGAGAGAGAGAGAGAGAGAGAGAGAGAGAGAGAGAGAGAGAGAGAGAGAGAGAGAGAGAGACGCCTCTGTCCTCCAGCAGCACTCTCCTCTCCGCTGGACTCGGTGCGTTTGGACGGACGTGGTTCCTCCTCCTGCCTCCTGTGTGAGCGCTGATCGGGATACTAAGCACGCAGCGATTGGTTTATTACACCCTCAGCTTTCATTCCATCCCGTGTTTCGGGAAGATTTGCCCACGTCGTTTTGCAGCAGCAACGAATTAACTCTAGATCCGGGAGTCGAGGCGCCACGACATTTATCGACTTGGGGGGGGGGGAAGAGAGAGATATTTATATTGAAGATTTGCATTCCGGTGACCGTATGAGAGCGCGCAGAGACGGCTTTCCCTGACTCCGCTCTGCGCTGGATGGGCACATACATGCGCCTATATCGCTGCGACCGGCGATACGGTAAGGATCCGCTCTTCACTCTCTTCACTCCCTGCACAAATAGATGTTTGGATTTCTCAGTGCGTCCGCGGCGCACGTCGGTAAATCCACTGCCGATGTTTGTCGACCCGCGTCTGTCCTGAAAGCTGGATGGCAGCGCCGACTTTGGTTCTCACGGATGCCCATGGGAATGTGGCCTGCAATTACTTGCACTTACGGGGGCGCACAAACTGGCCCTAATGGACGAAGAGGAGGGGGGTAAAAATGTAATATAGTTCCCGCATTTGTACCTATGATGGTCCAGCGGGTCGGGCTGCAATGGGCGTCGCTCGGATGCGAGATGTCGCTGAGGCGAAGTGATTTCCAGTGATATCTATTACCTCTACGGAAAAAAAAAAAGAAGAACAGAATCAATGCAATCACATTATCCCCATGACGGCTCGTCGGCCAGGGTGTACACGTAATTATTATTCTGTAGCCGCATGTGTCTGCCTCACTGCAGGGCGCAATGACAAATCACATGCTTTTGCATGATGGATGACAGATAGACTGAGTGTTCACCTCCTCGGGTTTTTCCCTCTCATTTTATGTGCTTGTCATTTGAGTATATTGGAATGCAGCTTATTTTGGGGGGGCCGTGCTGCTTTTGTCAGCCGCAGTCTGAAATCCAGAGTAAATCCAGCGGCTCAGTAGGAAAATGAGTATCCAGCAGGCCAGTGCACCCCAGGATACGTCAATCATGCGGATTCGTGAGTGAAAGTCATGGCTCTTATTTACACAAGAGGCGTCTGTATTTGCAGATGACCTTGATGTGAAACTGAAAACTACTGATGGTGGCACAATCCTTCGATCTTGACCTGAAGTGAAGGCGGCATAGCCCGCTTCATGTTTGTGTGACCACAGCTCTTGTGGTTCTCCTCTTTGTGATAAACAGTAATCACGCAGCCAGGGATAATCCTCTGGCAAATTCACACTGATATGGTTCATCACAAGTGGCCTGTCTCAGAATTAATTGCTCTATCTGCCAATTGAAGCACCCCTCTTTAGTCCTTTTGCTGCCTGTGTTTGGTTGGGTGGCTGGCTGTGGGCTGGCTCTTCTGAATCACAGTGTACACTCCACATCCAAGTGGCTATCAGCGAAGACGCTTAGTGCAAACTCTTTGTGTAGGTCTCAGTGTTGGCTGTGACGTAAAGGGTGGAGGTAGGTTGGAGTGCAGGTTGACAATGTGTTGACTCAGTGTAGCAGCTCAGAAAGGTGTTTCCAAAGAATCCAGTGAGCCGGTGGAGGAGGTGACCGGTCAGTGTGGGCAGTTAGGTGTAGTATGGCTTTATATTGAAAATGGAAAAAAAAATAAATGACAGAGATTTGTTTGGCTGCCATCTTAGCAGCATCTGTTAAAAGACAAGCCGGTCTCCAAGGAGCTTATTGTGTTTGGATTAGACGAACATCATCAGGACACAACATATCTGCCTGTCGGTGATAGCACAATTAGGTTGATGTACACAAAGAATAATGTGTGTTTATTTCAAACAAACATCTAAAAACCTTGTGACGTCTGAGTAACATAGATGTTGATTATACGTATGATAAAATAAAACATTTTAAACAATGCTATGTGTATTTTCCCACTCAGATTTAGAGCACCCATACAGGATATTTTTGATACCTTTCTGACAAGCTCATGAGAGGAACCAGCTATGATACTGTCAATGCGAGGGGTGTCAAAGAGCATCTTGGGTCACAGTCGGTAATGACACTCATGCAGCACTGATGCTTTGAAGCACTTGAAGCTGTACAATGTGCAACAGCAGCAATCAAGCGTTGTGCTGACTGTTGGTCTATCTGTCCTCCTTTAATTAGGTCACCGATTCCTTTCTGTTATGATGCACATGGCAGACAAAGCTCCTTGCTGGGGGAAAGAGGGTGAGCACGAGGATAGATGCTTGTGTTAATTCAGATTGTTCTGCTTGATTGACCAAGGTCTGCCTTCCTTTTGTTTGGAACTGTTAAGGCAACACAATATTTGGTTTAGATTTTGCAAAGCTCCAATAACAATATTTGACCCTGTAAAGGAAACAGTCTAATTTAAATAAAGGATCGTATGTTCAACATCTTGTGCTCGCATGGAGACCTCGACGTAATGATAATAAACTTTGGCAGACAACACGATCCTCTGCAGACAGACCGCAGCAGACACATACAGACACATGCATGGATATTAAGACAAACAAGCATGTAATCCATTTTGGAACAAGTGTAACTTGTTATTGAAGCCTCTATTTACATTGTCAAGGGTTATTAGAAAGTCAAACTTAAGCACTCGTGCAATTAATTCTGTTTAGTGGGCACACCGAACCCATGAGCTGATTTCCCCCGATCCATTTTAACAAGCGCTTCTTAAAGAGTTCGCGCTTCAATTCCTTGGATCCTTTTAGTTCGTTTATGCACGGCAGAAGGTAAAGGTTTGCGTTTCGAAGGAATGCAGACTAACAAAAGGTGTGTTCATTATCCTCACCAAGACAACCAGCATCTCTGCAAACTAAGTCACTCTTGAGGTTTCAGCTGCTGAAAAAAAAGAAAAAGAAAAAAGGAAGAAATCCGTGACATTTTTTAAGTTTTAGTGAAAATGGAGCTCTTGATTTCATAATGCAACGGTGATACAGATTTCCAGTCTCAACTCCACTTTGTGTGTGGAGCTTAACCTAATTCAAAATCCTTTTCTGCGCAAGACCACATCTCTTTCCCGTACTGCAATAATGAGCCCAGATCCTTGCCCGTCTTCCTCTTCCACCTAAAGCCCTCGGTCATGTGTTAACACATCCTTCCTCCTACCCTTTCCTTCCCCTGAAAGACTCACCCTGGCTCCGGCCATTTCCCACTGTTGACTGGAGCTATCAGCTCAGTCCAGCTCTTCTAATGTGTGAAAATCGCCTTAGATATCATTTCGCCCTATTAGAGGTCCACCACGTGAGAGGACTGCGCAGTTACTTCACTGCTTTGTGAATAGAAAATGACTTGAGAAAAGCCAACACGACTAGCACACGACTGTCTGTCAGGTCTCAGGGCATTCACTGACTCATTGTGCCCATGGCCTCGACGAGAATAGACCTCCAGTGATAGATGCCTCACACTGCCTAAATATGGAACTATTAGAACACTTTCTGCTCAAAACACTAGAGCCCATTATCTGTCTGTATTTTGGGCTGGGTTTGATGGAATGTACACTATTTGCCTGTCTTTTCATGCCATGTGATACAAGCTATTTGTATTATGTAGCCGGGATGTGTTTCGTGTCCTTGCTCAATGGTTCATTGCATTGTTTAGCTGTAGTGTCAGTCTCATGGTTAAACAGTTTGAGTTGAAGGTCAAAGAAAGACAGTGGTGCTAAAATGCAACATACTGGTTTAGCATATTGGAAAACAATAATAACAAAAAAAAAATGTCAATTATCATCTTGGGACTAAAATGGACATTTTACCATTTTTTTTGACAGGTTGTACCCTTTTCAAACATGAAATATACATAATCTGTGAACCCCTTGAGCTGGGCCCTTTACTGAACAATGCACAGATGCCGCACATAAATTATACAATCGGTTTATTTATTGCTGCATGCCGAGCGAACGCGAGCACGATCTCTGTTGAGGGGTAAATTTTCACATTGCATCACTGTTCTTTGGGACTTCTTCCAAAACTGCTTTTATCGCGCTAAACAACTTGCAAAGACACAGGAGGAACATTATTGCTATTTTTATGCGTTCTTATGGAGCACAGCGGAAAACACAGCAACAAATATAGCCAAAACAAACCTGCTGAACAAGGTGAAAACGCCTCACAGTCCAGGCTCAATTTAGGATTTTTAATCAGTTTTGGTTCAGACACGTTACATAAGCACAAGGACCTTCGGCTGTGCAACATCCCACATGGTATAAAAATGATGTAAAATCAATCAGTGGGATCGATTTTGAAATGGATTCCCAGTCGTCCATTTATTATGACAGTAAAATCTTGTGACGTGAAAGTGACTATTTTTTCTACTTTCTTACCTTGAAAATCAAGGAGTGAATAAGACCGAATGTTACATTTCCCATTGACCAACAGCTTTATAAATTATAATAACCACAGAGATGTTTTACCTCACCATCTATAGTTTCTTTTCATCTGATCATTTTGAAAGACTGCATCAGAACCCATTAGAGGTTTTCAAAAAGAAAGATTTGTATTTATTCATCCACGTTTAATTGACATTTAATGGTTTCTTAGGCAACCTGTTATTTATTTCATGTCTGACGTTTACGTCTCCACAAGTGAGTTTAGGTTTTTTTTCTTGCTATAATGTTGCACCTAGTAAAAATGTCTAAGAGACGTATATGTACAATTTAGATGTGTGGTATTGTGTAATTTTAACAGTGGAATAATGTAACTTTTTAATGCATTTTTGATGTCGTTATTCCGAGTCGTAATGTGAAAAAGATTTTAATGGTTTCTTTGGTTCATCACATTTTGGCATAAGTCAGACTTCTCACAGTTCACACTAACTTGAACGTTGCATGTTACATTTTGAACTGTGAAACTGAATAATGTATTTGTCCCTATTTCACTTATAGTAGGGTTGGACAAAAAAATATTTAATTCATTTATCGAATTTGTAGCTAAACACACACACACACACACACACACACACACACATACACACACACACACACACACACACACACACACACACACACACACACACACACACACACACACACACACACACAGTTTTTCAGCATTTTTCGCGTTCCGTCCTACCATTTCTTGTGGGTTTCGCTGAATTTGTTGAATGACAGAGCCTCATTTAATATTTCTTTTGAGATTGTTTATATGCATTTTAACTCTGAGGACAATAACGGCAATGAAGTTGCACTTTTGACAATATATCTGATGTCTGCAGTCATTTTTAAGTGCATTGAGAGAAAAAAATCGAATCAAAACTAGAATTTGTCTTGAAAAAATCTTTCCTTTTTTTTCGGCCAAATCATCCAGCCCTAACTTATAGCATTCAAACTGCTGCCAATTAAAATTTCTAACAAAGATGATCAATGTTTTGAACATATTTGATGAAAGTTACACATATGAAGCTGACCAGTTCAAACAAACACATCTACGTTTCATAGTCTGCATCGTCATTTATCTCAAATCTTTGAAAGGAACATTTACATGGTAAGAGTCAAGATCAGATTCTTATCTTTATTATCAGAGTCAGAAATTTCATTCAATAGGCATAAAAGTTGGACTCTGTCTTAATATATTTTTGTGTTTGCTATCGAAGTGTGGTGAAGACATGGAAGAAGGAAAGAAGCTCTCTAAGCTCTGCAAACATACAGGCGAAGATGAGGCTTTTTGCAAGAACGTGCTGTGGACAAACAAATCAAAAATAGATTTGTTTGGCCACAGTAGAAGTCAGTCTGACAGCTTTGCAGGAGAAGAGCCTCATAGCTGTGAAGCACTGTGGTGCAAATAATAAGGTTTGGGTTTGCTTTGCTGCTTAAGAGACTGGAACGCTTTCAGCCACATATTCTGCTGTGAATTCTGCATTGTATGAACAAATGCTGGAAGGTAACTTTAAAACAGCCTTTCCAGTAGTCAAGGTTGGACACTTAAAGGAGCTTTAAGAGAATCTGTTCACATTTGTATAATTGAAACCAGTATGATTGAGGTATGAATGGAGCACAAACCAACGACCTCGAAACTGACTCAACAGAGGACGTGACATGCTTCAGATGGCCAGTACCACTTTAACAGGTCATAATTGGTGGGCACAATGGAGGATTTCCTGCCTTTATGTGTTTTATAAAATGTTGGTGAATTCCAGAGTTGGTGAAACAATCAAAACAATGACCCAACATTCATTGTATTGTATTTAGTTCAGTACGTCACAACATCTGTCCAGCATGAACTTTTGTTCTGATGGTGGCACCAGTATGGGTGAAAATCTAACTAAACTTTTTTCATCACCTTTGTGTCAAAGGGCAGGTTTAAACCCCCAGACAGGTCACAAGTACATCACAAGGCGAACACAGAGATTCAAACACTCGTGCACACATTCAGATCTATAACTGATTTAGAGTCAGAGAATACCAAAATATATTGATTTTTGATTGTTGGAAGAAGCTCGAGTACCCGTAGAGAACAGGGATGAAGGCCCTGGTTCTTTGAAGCCACTGCTAACTGCTCCGCGCTGTCCTACTTTCCTCCACAAAAATAATACATGTATTTATATTTTTGGGGAATAAATAATTGAAGGTGTTTGGCTCACCCCTTTCTTTGTGTGTCAAAACAACAGTCTCCATGGAAACAGTTATTTTACCTCATGTCTGTACATGTTTAAGTAGATCTTTTCTAGGTAACGTTTCTATGGACTAGTTTTTTGCAGAACTCAGCTCTCAGTAGTGGTGATTTCTTTTTTTGTTTTCAATAAATAACGGCAAGCTATCCATTCGTAGGCAGTCAACACATCTCCTGCCCTCACTTTGTTGTGTCCTTTACCTCCCTGCACTCCAGAGCTCTCTTCAGTCTATAGAAACACACACACACACACACACACACACACAGATTGCTTTCTCTGTGCTCATTGTGGTAGACATCAACGCTCAGACACACGTTTGCTCTTGTGTGCAAACACTCATGCACAAGCTTACACAGTCACAGATGTACATAGACTTTGCCTGCAGCTGTATATTTAGTCACACACACATACACACACACACACACACACACACACACACACACACACACACACACACACACACACACACACACACACACACACACACACACACACACACACACACACACACACACACACACACACAGTGCCATTAGGTAGCTGAATGAAGAATCAGTGTACAAGGCCAGCGTGATTTAAGACGCTCACTCAAAGGTCCGCCGATTATTTTGGTCTCTGCAGGAAATCATTTACAATAGCCCCCCCGCCCCCACCCACCCCATGTCTTCTTCTCTTCCCAGTTCAGTCCATTTAAACAGTGTGTGGCTGTGTGTGTTAAGTGTTAAGTCAGTCACCACAGTATTGATGGGAAATTCTTTGGGGTTGTTTGTATGGTTGACTATGGCGTGTTTGGGAGGCCTTGCTTGTTTAAAGAATGGGGTGCATGGAAATGAGTCATGCACAATGTGATGCAACACAGCGGATCAGATTTGAATTATGGGGCAATGAACAATGAGGTCATCACAGGGCTGCGGGCATAAATCTCTCAGTGCTGTGGTATAACACAGCATTTCTTATCAATGGAGGGACTACAGTAGGATTTGAAAATGCAGGATTGTTTAAAGACTGACTCAGTTGTGCCGTTATAGGACAGGGCTGAACCACCTTTGTGGCTGTGGGGCTCGGACAACAAGAGGGGAACTCTAGTTTCATTGTTTTGAGTAATCTTTTCTTTTGTAGGTACATTTTGTTACACATTTTATTGTATGCATTGAAGTTGTCCTTTTCTCCAGTCTCCAGAGCCTGCATGCTTCTTATATGCACTATGCTTCAACCAATGATACGTTCCATATCTTTTCCTCCTTCAGCAAATTGTCCACAATCAGCGTCTGCTCTAATACCATCATCTCCAGGCCCCTCTTACATTTCTTGCTTACTGGGCTTTTACTTTTAACTGCATTACATACATCTTCCACTCTCAGTTCATCTGGTTCCTTTCAGCATAAACTAGACTGAAAGATTTGAGTTGAAGCGCAATGATGGAACTGGTCATTTGATGGTAAATTAAAAAAAAATAACGCTGTCATTTATTGTGCCTGTTCAGTGGCACAGCTGGGATCATGATTGATATCGAATGGCATTTTCATTCCAAGTCTTTGGGAGTGAGAATATGTGCCAGGGAGTATTGATCTGGAGCTTTTCTGTTGATGTGGTATGATGGGCTGAAGACAGGCAAGGGTGACTGGATGGTCATGCTTGATGGAACAAAGGTATTAGCAAACATAGCAATGATCAATGGCTCCATAATACATGTTGACATCATTTGTACTGTTTTGTGTTTTTCCCTGGCGCTATTGAGCTGACTAGCCTTGCCTGGGGTGTAAATATCACACCTTATGTCGGCTAAGGTTAAATCCCCTTTGACTGGTCGGTGAATAATGCTCTGTGAGAAAAGTGCACAAATCTGCGAGCGTTACTTGTAGCTCATTCACAGTGTGTGATGGTAAAACACGCTGCGCGGTTCACTTTCTGCTGAGAACATTCAAACTCATTTGAGATTAAAGGAGCGTGCCCCTTTGGCGTGAGTCAGCCCTCGTCAATTTGTCCCTGATGTATCTTTCACATTTTGTAATAAAATCATTTTACCACCTCTGTGTTTTGCAAAGGGCTTGATAGTGTCACACAAAGACAGATGACTACCATTTTGGCCCGCGGGCCTGCAGCAATAACTTACCCCGACCACATGTCTGTTTTCTAACCATGTGAGAAACTGTATGCGCGCTCTCCCTCAGTGTGCTTACAAGCGTTTTGAACCTTCTGATTGGCTCTCGCTCGGTGACTCTGGGTATGATAGATGGGATTGCATCCATCGCATGTATCAAGATGAGTGCGAGATATTGGTCTGTGGCGCTTGCTGTGCAGAAGGGAGAAGGAAAACCTTTTGATTAATGGTATTTAGTGTTTTCGAAACATGTCTTTGTTTAAAATGAACGCCAGGGTGTTATTGTAAGCCATCTTCATGGGTTGAATGATAATTTGTGTGTATGTGTGTGTGTGTGCGTGCGCATGTGCGTGCATGAGTGTGTTCTCTTTCATACATGCAGCTGCATAACTTGAGTGTGTCTGTGCATCCATGTATTGGAAGATCTCATTGTCCAGGGTTGAGTACAGTCGATTACAGTTCAATGCTTCACAATAACCAGACAAATCAGGAAGGTTTTTGTTTCATTGCGTACACTTCCCGTCCTCATCCTCACTTTCTCCGTCCGTCTTTTAAAGATTTATGTGGGGCACATAGACAAGGGTCTTTAATTTTACGCCTGGGTAGAGCATATACGCAACTGCTCTATATTCTCCATGCTTATATTGAATGTGTTGAAGCCCAAGGGAAAGTACCGTGGTTTGATCGGGGGCGCCACCCTTTAAAAGGAGGTCTTGACTAATTTGGATTTGCCATAAATCTCCACCATCAGGCATAGACAGCCCAGTTTCTGCTGCGTTATGACGTAGGCTGTTGTCTGAGGTATAATTATATGAAGACTCATCATGAAAGCATCCTGTAAAGTCTTCCTAATTGCATATAGCTGTTGATGAATACTGGGGATGACATGGGACATCAATACAACCACTGCCTCTCATAATAGAAAACACCATTGTTTTACTGTGGGAAAATGAGCAGCATCGATCATGGGAAATCTACTCTACTTTTTATTTTTTTATTTTTTCGGGAAGACACTGAGCCCGGAGACTTAAGAAAAAAAAGGCAATCCATCTATTGTTCAGTCATACTGCTGCACCCACTGCCCAAAACCTCACTGGCCAGTGTTCTCGCTTAGCTTGTAGCAATAACTGTTCACTGTCTGATCCCCCACTGCCTACGTTTGATCAAAATCCTATGTTATCTGTTTGTATTCAGACAGTAATAAATTTTACCCCTTAAAATTGATTGCCAGTTGCTGGTTTGCAGTGAAGTGCCCTGTAGCAGCCAAGAGCAGAAATTATGTGATTGGCCCTTGTAGATGGATTCACTAGAAATTGAGCAATCTGTTGCTATCAATACAACATTATTCTTAAATGGATACCGGAAATAAAATGGTCGAAAGCACAACAGCAAAAAATGTGAAAATAAAATAAAATAAAATAAAATAAATGAAATCATCTTCAAAGATTCTCCAAAACCGTCGTTGTACTATTTAGTTAGAAGATTTTTTTATGGTTACTTTTTTTTCTTTTTTTTTTTTTTTCAATAACTGATTGTCATGGTGAGTTTATCTAACTAAAACATATTAAATCAAGGAAAGCTTGGCTTGAAAGATGGTTTAAAGCTCTTTAAAGAATGTCAAACATGTGGCCACCAGGCTAAAACGGAGACACCAGCTGTTCCAATCTGGTCCACACAATGTCATTGCAAATTGCAACAAAGATATCAAATTTAATTTTTTCAACAATAAGACCTGGAGCTGAACAGCTGATTGCAGCAAGATCCAGCAGTGGAAGCTTTTTCTTTTTGCTACAGAAACTAGATTACTATCGATTCATACTTTAAGGATGAGTTGGTGAAAAAACGCACACTGCAGATATTGTGCAGCCTGAGAAACCTTTAGTTTTTTGATTCCACTTTTAGAAATGAAGAAAAAAAAATAAATAATAAAGCTGTTTAATATATGTTTCATAAAATCCTCCCAAGTGGCACACTGAGTTGAATCTAACCTTGATTGCAGCAGGAAGGGCATCTGGAGTGAAAATTACTCAAGTCCCAATGACATGCTGTGGTAACTTCTTTACAGACAAAGTAACAGCTTTATAGACAGATTACTTACGTTATCGTAGGTTTTGTGAAGTGCATCAGATGTGGATATTTCCAGATTGTAGTTGTATTTCTTTGCACTAAAACAAAAACAGAGTTAACCACATCCGTATGAGTTCGACACCTCTAAACCCAATATATTTGAAGTTTAAGGCAACATACCAAGGATCTATGATTAAAGTGCGGCGTCCAAACTAATGTCTGATGATGTGAATTCATGCAAAAATGTAACATAAAGTTACTTTCATGTCTTCACTATATTCTCCTCTATAGTTGTTAATCTGTGCACATTGATTAAAGTTAAAAGTAAAGTCAGTCTCTAATATGATAATGGATTTCAGCATCTTTTACGTAGTCCGTCCTCTTTTTGACGAGTGCCACTAAATGGACTCATTATGAAAACAAATCCCATTTTCTGCTGAGGTCCACTTACAAACATGGTCCTTTATCAGCACTCCTCAGCTTTTTTTTTTTTTCCCTCCTACTTCTCTTTCATTCCTCCTTTACAGATACGGCCATTGTTGACCAACCCCATGTGAATAATGTATACCATGTTCTTAAAGAAACAAGTGAGACATGAATGGAGGTGCCGTACTGGTGGGCGAGCTTATCGCCTAACCTTTTCTCTGTTGCCTCTGGCGATACTCGTGCATTATTGTGCATGTGTACACACACAACTCTGGGAGTCTATAGTCATTTACATACATACACATGAACAGATGCAAACACGTGCATGTACACACACACGGTATAGGGAATCTATCTTTTGTTGCAGTCTCTGCCTACCCGACCATAGAGGAATTGTTCATGGCCCCCTGTGCTGGCTAATAGACCCAATTACAGCAGGACCCTGTCTGAGCGCCCCAGAGAGGGCCATGCTCCTACACCGTTTGTGTGTGTGTGTGTGTGTGTGCGTGTGTGTGTGTGTGTGTGCGTGCGTGCGTGCGTGCGTGTGTGTGTGTGTGAAAATTCTGCATGGCAAACAGATAAAGACTAACAGAAAATTCAAGGCCAAACAGATAAACAGTATTTCCTCAGCCTCAAGAAAACAGCGCACACACACACACACACACACACACACACACACACACACACACACACACACACACACACCCACCCACCCACACACACACACACGCGCACACACACACACACACACACACGGTTATGCATCACCAAGTACACACAAACCTGTGTACACTGTCAGCCTCAGTACCCACACTGTCAGTAAGCACATACACAGAGCTTGACCCCAGTAAGATGTGGCAGCTGCAAAGTTTATTCTGAAAGAAGTTGTGGTGGAAAGTGAGGGTGAAGAAACAGAGTGAGAGAGATAGAAGATGGAGGTTCTTGAAAAAAATATGAATAACAGGGAAGAAAAACAGTCAAACGGAGGGAGAGGCACATAGTACATAACGATAGAAAATGAGGGTAGATGCAAAGGGAGATGGGGACGGAGACATAAAAAAGAAAAAGAGACGAGACACTCTAAGTGTGAATAACTGACACTCTACCTTCTAGAAACAGAGCTAACAATTTCCTGTTTTGAAAAGTGTCTCTGGCATTTGGTGGTGAAATGCCACCCATATAAACCAGTTATCATGGGGTGAGAGAGCTTTTTAGCTGTAAACAGCCAGCAAGCACAGTTAGACCATTGTAGACTTTGATACTCTGACACTTAGGAGGTCATTACGAGGACGAGCACAAGCGCACACGCACGCATGCACACACACACGCATGCACACATGTTTTGACTTGCAAATACACAAACCCTAAACAAGAAATGACTCGTGGAAGTGGCTTGTGAACTGTCATCGTCTCATGTTTGAGTGGGTTATGGCTATTCACACGATCTGGAGGGGGGCCATTATTCACATCACGCCCCACATTCACTATATATTACAGCTATCTGTCTCTATTATGAAAAATGACAGGGACTTCAGTTCACTGAGCTCAAATAACGCCACCCTTCTCCCTTTTTGGATTTGTCTTTCTCTACATCTCTTCCTTCATGGCTTTCTCCTTTGTCTCATCTCTGCAGGACGAGGACATCCAGCTGCCACTGAGATGTGATTCTCTGCGGTTTTATTTCACTTTGACAAAGCAAAGCACACTATTACAGGTAAGATCATTTGTGCGTTCTGATTCAGATACACACGGCCTCACTCTGTAATAATTTCTAACATATTTAACCTGAGATGTTGACTCAGAATACACTCTAATTTACAACTGGCAGCTTTTGGCCTGGGGGATAGTCAAACAAATATATACACACACACCTGGTGTGCTTTTGCCGACTCCACAGTATGCTTTATGCTTTTTTGGAGCCCAAATATGACCCGGTGTTCTCCCTGGAGATACCAGGGTTCCATCTGTGCCAGGAAGCGCTCTAATTGGCCCGACAAATGTTTTCTCTCAACGTGCTAATCCAATCAGATGGGACCAAGCTTCAGAAAAAAATATAGACCGACATAAAATTTACATGTGCTGTGAATGCAACAAGATACAAATCTCGAAAATAGCTCCACGTGAAAAGCCTTGTATGTGTTGAAACAGAGTGCTCTGTTTGCCTTTTGGGAGTACAACAGAGTTTGAAATTAATTGCAATCAGCCTGCTGTTCAATGAAGGCATCAGCAGGAGTTTAACCGCAAACCCAGACCTTCATCTGCCCATGAAGCCACTCACCACATCTTATTTACAGTGTATTTACAAGCTGAGCAGGACCTGTAAAATGTCGAATTTACGAGCTCCCTTTTAATTAGAAATACTGTCTCCTAGAGTTGGGCTGATGAATTGCACATTCAATTTATTGGCAATAGAGGACGGCGCAGTTCCTACGTATTGACAGCTTGTCAGTATTCCAGTAGACATCAGTTTTACACTAAGAGGAGAAATATATTGCTTCTTTGCTGTATAAAAACCCTGAGGTCATGTTTTCATGTGAGATCCTATCTGTAATTGATTGTATTGGCTGGCAGCAATGTGAATGATGGTGGCCTGAGTCTTTCTTCCTTTGCTACTGCTTGTAATCTGTTAGGGTTTATCTGTTTAATTGCTAAGGTCATTTGTCTTGAGTGGGCTACCACTTTCATCCGTTTTTTTTTTTTTAAGAAGACTACAGCTGTTTTTGCAGCCCTGTGCTAAAAACTTTTCGGCCACAGGACTACGCTAGTGTGTTTGTGTGTGTGTGCCCCACCTCAGTCTGTGAGACGATTTTAATGCACTTCCTGTACAGTGTGTCTCACCCCACATGCTTTCCTTCCTTGACTCTGATAAGTCTGAGAATGCTTGCCTTGAAATCCTGTTCTGTGATATCAAGGCTGCATTTTGTCTTTATTTCCCTGAAACAATGAGTGAGAAGAAAGAGCAACAGGAACTGGGATATATCATTCTTTGTATATAGGAAGAGTGGGTTTTTTTTCTCTCTCTCTCTGCAAAACAGGTGTTTCCTGCTCCACATGGACACATACACAATCCTCATTTACCAGAGAGCTGAGGAGAGTGCAGACTGGAATCCGAACCATATCAGTTTCATTGGTTTAACAGTAATTACATGTAAATTGAGTCGCATTGCAGTACATACACAGTACACGGATAGACCAGTAGATAATCACTCGCTTCACATACATACCAAACACACTTACAGTAAGTTCAGTGAAAACAATACATCTTGACAAGCACCTGTACAAATACAGTTTAAATGATGTAAACAAGTGTTATTTAAAGAATTATTTGGGAATGTAAGAATTTAAATATTGTATCAGTTTCTATACCAATATGGATAGGTTGAAATCATTATGACCACCTGCCTAACACTGATTATTTCCCCATTTTTCTCACTTATGCTACAAACTTTAATACACTGTATGTGTTCTGGCATATTTCGATTAGACACTGCATTAACTTGTACAGCCGTTTGAGTTACGGGAGTTCATCTGTGCAGTCGGAACACACTGGGCAGTTTATTCCCTCAACATGCCAGTGCACTGCTTTTTCCTTCCTTCTACCACATTTGATAGAAATCAGGAACACCCCGCGAGAGCAGCAGTTTTGGAGAAGCTCTGACCGAAGTGTTTACTTGTTACATTGTGGTCCTTTGTTAAACCGGCTCAAATCTTTACGCAACAACATTTAGGACAAAATGTACATTTTCTGCTTAAAATATCCAGCCCAACAATAGGAAAGGATTAAAAACAAAGAAACAGATAATGGCATAATGATAAAGTCACCATGATTTTTGAGTACGTTGCACTTACATTTGCTTCCTGGAGATTGACTCAAATCTTTCAATAATTACTAGTTACAATAACTTTAATGTCGTAACCTTGACATTTTACATTTTGAGACAGCCGTGCAATCTTAATGTAAGTCCTCACAATTGTAAAACACACACACACACGCACGCACGCACGCACGCACACACACACAATAAGCAGGCTCATTGTCTTTTAATGTGACCTTTGCCTTGAGTGGAGAGTCTTTTGTTCTAAGACAAAAGACTCCATATTGGTAACCATGCCAGTCAATGCCGTCCTCACAGCTGCCATAGAGTGTGCAGATTGTACGGGGTCCAAGTTGAAGCCTTTGAGGCAGGCACTTGTTGTGCAAGTGTGCGTGATTGAGCCGGCATGTGTGTATGTGTCTGTCCGGTTCGTATTCACACAAGTGAGACTCTGATTTCCACAATCAGCAGATGGGCCTGTGCAATTAGACCGAGCCCTTCTTCTGCAGTTGCACTTGTGCACATGGACAGACACATGCAAACCTGCACATTTACATGCATGTACACATAGAACACACCCAGGGCTGGGCATGAGGCAGATGTTTCTGAAACACTAAACCTGACACATACTGTAATAGATGGGAAACTGACAGATGAGTATACAACTATTTCCGTCAGTGCTCAGTAACAAATCAATACAATAAATTATTTAGCTTCAAAAAGATATTGTGAGCATTTATTTATGGTTGTTGGATCATTACAGTAAGAACAACAATAAATTAAATCTACACCAGGTACACAAGCTTATATAGTGTTTGTTTTCAAGGAGTTTTAATCCTATTACATCTTGGATCATACTCAACCCGTTTTTATTTCGCTTTCGTCATAATCACTGTAAATTTGCATTGCATTACACGAATAGATGTGATAGATCATGGTGTAATTACTGATAACATAACACATGTGATTCGGCATCCATTTTTTCCATATAATATTGATAATGTACTTAGTTTTTAACATTGGGAATTTTTTTACTTCTAGACATCAAACACTTAAAAACAGTAACACCTGATCTGTAACTTTTAAAGTGGAGTCAAAGTAGATGGATAAAATCAGTTTGTTTTATCAAAAGGCTTTCAATTCTGCAACTTTAATCTTGATGATAAAATAACCAGTGACATAAAACAAACAATTACAACACACACAGAAGAGAATTGCATTCAAAGAATTTCTCTGTCTCGCTGGTATTCATCTGTGCAATATTATACTGGCAAAGTGAAAGATGAAAATGGTTCATTTGCAGATAAGTTGATTATCAATCAACAGCAGAATTCTTCTCAAAACTTCGAGAGCACACCACTTGACTATGTCAGCACATCGTCACTACATTTAGCCTCACTAGTCATCCATTGACCTGCAGTGAGAGACAGGCTCAGAGGAAATGAGCTTGTGACTGAAAGGTCACGGTTTAAAACCCGAGTCGTACAGTAGCTGTGAAAATCTTGGCAGTTTAAATCCCTCAACAACTACCATCAGGGCTGCGACCTCTGGGCACTTAACCTTTTACTGTTCCAGTGGAGCAGCTCCGTGTCCGACAGTGCGAGACTGTGCGCCTGTGCCGCACAGCTCCCAGGTGCGACTGTGTTAACGTGTGAATGCGGCTCGGCCCCTCTTTCCCCTCCGCGACTCCCTCTCAGCCATTCATGCAAACATGAATGTGCTCTTTCTTAGTCAATGAGCCAACGCTAAATGAAGCCTGGGAACTGATAGCTTACAAATGTGTGGTGTTTTCAGTTATTATTCCAGGTGCGGGTGCTGACGAATTCATCATTAATTTGGTGCACTGCACCAATTACAGTCAGGATGCCTTCTGCCGGCCTTAAGGTTGTCCTGTGTTGTTCAAACACGTCTGCTGTCTGGTTCCTCTGTATCCTGTTGACTGTGCTAAAGATACTGTACCAGGCTTTTCCCTCATGTGCTGTTTCTTTCCTCCTTAGATGGAGACAGGCCACTTGGGGTGCAAACGTACACACACATGCACACAGACACAGACCTAATGAAGCACACACACACACACACACACACACACACACACACACACACACACACACACACACACACACACACACACACACACACACACACACACACACACACACACACACACACACACACACACACACGCTCACACACAAATGCAGACTGACGTAAATGCACTTGGACCCACCTGTGCGCTGCTTCCAAACACAAATACATTGCCACCTGTGTGCAGCAGCACAACCCCCAACACACCCGCGCACCACAAGCGCACATGCACACATGTGCACACTCTCGGCGACGGGGAATAGACCAAAGAGATACTCTTTGTCAACAACTTGGAAAAAGCAGCTATTTAGGGAAGCTGTATTCCAGGAAGGATGAGCCATCTTATTTGTGTGAAGTCCGTATGTGCAGCAAAACAAGTTATGGCGGTTGCTATCGCTCCCTTTCTCTACTGCATCTTCTCCGTTTGTGATTTTCTACTTACGAGGCGGTGCTAATTGTGTACAGTCGAGTATTTTGTGAATGTGGATTTCCAGCGGGCTTGGTGTGATGATGAGCAGATGCACTCGCAGATGTTTTCCCTCCATGTGTCTGTTTACAAGTTCAATTATCCCCATCGCATACTGTAGTGGTTTGTTGTTCTAGTTGTATGCTTCAGCATAGATTTTTATTTTTTTTGTTTAAAAAAACCACCACTTTGAAAAATATCACGACCCTACAATGACTCTTATTTTTGATGGTCACATCACATTTGTTTGATATATTTGAGAACTGAGAAATAATGAAAACCCATTATTTTATGTTGGATAATGCATCAGTTAGAACAGATGCCTTGGTCAAAGATGATAGTTTCACTTTACTGGTTATTGCTTTAGATCACATTTACACATTTCACTCCACAAACAAAGGCCCTCCTTTCCTTTATTATGCAGATTAAATACAGTGAATGTGCTCTTTGTGTGCCTTCCTCAGTTATTAAATTGAAAGACATTGACCCCACAGACACCTATATGAATTATCTTTAAATTTGCCTTTTTGTTTCATGAACTTGAATATATCCAGAAGTGCAATGGTTTTAAAAGGGAATCAATGCTTAAGACCTCAAGCCACAACCTGAATCTGAGATCTGAACAGCAAAAGATGAATATTTGATCAAATATGTCTTGCTGGCACAATTAAGCATTGATGAAACGAGGAGAGAAAACGTAGTTTTACATGCCCTGGATTATTTGGACTTTCCAACTAAAAATAAACTTATTCTTTCACTCTTCCTATATGGAATGAAATGTTCTGAATGTAATACTTGAAGCTATTTTTTTTTGTAGGATACACTGTCTCATGACACCTCTGTAATATGTAATTACAGTTGTCTGTTACAGGTATCTACACAGGAAATGCTAAACACCCATTTTAAACATTGTGATCCACCTTGTCGCTTTGTTGAATTACAGTATATTTTCCCCGTGTGCGCCTGCTCTGGTTCGCTGATTGGAATACATCAGCACACTGGGGATATGAAATTGCAATAAGATCCAGACCTCTATGCCGCGTGATTTGAATATGAAATGATTAGATTATTGATTTTGGTTATTTGGGTCTCCCACCCGAGGTGATATTGTGGTGGCGCAATCACCACATCTGACATTTAGCACTGTGTTTACCTTTGCTGTCCCAATTGATTGCTTCAAAATCACCACCCATATATCCTGCCGGAGCTCATTGTATCATCAGTTTTGTGCTATTTCAGAAAATTGATGGATACACCTTATCAAAAATGCAACAGTTGTGGTCTGTGCCCATGCGGAAAATAACCACATTGCCCTTGCAATCACACAACGCTGATTCTTACGGGTTTGCATTTCAAACACGATTGATTCTCGTCGCGAAAATGGCTGATGCAATTCATATGCGTCTTGAATTTCCCTAAATAAGGTCTTTAAGATATGTTTGATAACACTGGGAGGATATTTTTAGCTTTGTCTCTGAGACTGATGGAAGGTCGCAGTTAAATCCAAAATGACGGCGAACCATTTTACCCTGCAAGCTTAGAAAACTGAGGCTCAGCGACAAGCCAGCGGGGAACAGTAATAATTTGTGATTTTGATATGTACTAATGTTCCGAGTACCTTTCTAGCTCTGAGAAACCGCTGCTGTGCCTCTTCAATCCCAGTAAACTTTGAAGAAAATCTCTTCTTGGGTTTACAGTTCAGATTTCTTTTTTGTGTGTTTTGTTTCCGGAGAGAAGTGAAAATGTAATATCTAACAAAGGCGTTTGCTGACAAATACTCCCATATCACCGTGGACATCTGTCATGAGACATTTCACACACATCACCACTCCGAGAAGCGGCGCAATCAAAGAGACTGAGAAAGACGAACGTTTAATGCACTCGTTTTATGTGGAGGAAGAAATTTCTGTTTGTGTCCACCAGCGTATTTTCCTGCGCATAAGTCAAGGTGACAGTCTACAAATGAATGTACTCTTCTCTACAGTAGATCTCTCTGCATTTTCAATGCCATTTTCTCAGCAGTTAGACAATCCTGCGTTAAGTGCCCCCTTTTATATTTATATACCAATGTTGGTGCTTATGCATTATTAAATTATGAACAGCCCAGTAAGCACCCCAGAAAGGCCTTTTTGAATAAATATTTTACGACTCTGATATACACAGTTCATATCTGCACTGTAATGCAAGAGCAAAGGTTTGGTCCTAATGTCTTATGCAGAAATCACTTTTTTTCCCTGAGTGAATCAGGAGAATGTGCAGAGTTTGTCAAGTTTGCTGATTCCGAACAAATCTATAAAAGTTTGCCTGTGCGTGTTTCTGTTGAAGTATCGGGACCGAGCATTAGAGGAGCAGAAGCAGGAGACTCATTATCTGGATCCTAAGAATCTCTCCAGTACTCTAGTGCAAGGTTAGCTTGGGGAAGAAAAAAGTGGGAGTAGACCACCTGAAGGTAGAAAACAATTTTTAATCTTTCAAGAGCAAGTCGGTAAGTAAAATTTTATTTGGTGTGGGGCTTTTCACAGTGCAAGGTCAACAAGTGCTTCACTGGAATGAATGTATTGAAAAATGAAAACAGTGAAAAGACGAAAGCGAAAGGAGGCGGATTGACAGAGACAGATGATGGAGAGGACAGGAGAAGGCAGCTTTAGAGAAAAGACGAAATGAAAAAAGGCAGCTCGGAGAAGGATTCTTTTAAAGCAAAGGAGTAAACAAGACTGGATTGAGGAGGGCAACGCAGGATGAAAATGAACTGAAGGACAGAGTGAAACTGAAAAATAATTGATAAATGG
Source organism: Lipophrys pholis (assembly GCF_963383615.2). Lineage (NCBI taxonomy): Eukaryota > Metazoa > Chordata > Actinopteri > Blenniiformes > Blenniidae > Lipophrys > Lipophrys pholis. The sequence goes on from NC_137628.1 coordinate 18,875,118, forward strand.
ACGATAAACCTTCAACATAGAGTGCACATTAAGATTTGAGTTTATTTTCTGATGCTATTCAAGCCATTTCATGCGGGTTTAAATCTAGGCCACGAGTGTCGAATCCTGCCTGTGTGTCTCTGCCTCGCCTTTAATGCAGCATCATTCACTGCTGAGGTGGCTGTTCTCTGTACTGTACTGGACAACTCTCTCTCTCTCTCTCTCTCTCTCTCTCTCTCTCTCTCTCTCTGTGTGTGTCTCTCTCTCTCTGTGTCTCTCTCTCTCACTCTCTCTCTGTGTGTCTCTCTGTCACAATCACACACATATAAACTCTCTACTCCTCTCCCCCTCTGGCTTTAAGGCATGGCTTTGACGGATCCGTTGTGACAGTACTGGGTTTAGAACACAGTGACAGAGAGGGAGAGAGGGACATGACGATAGTGGAGAGAAAAGGTGGTATGAAGGAGAACCAGGATGAATCAAAGGGACAAAAGCATCAGCCGCCGCAGTGGAATCATCATCACAGCGTCTCCAACTGACATAATTGATTCTATCGAGACAGATTTGTAAACCATTATTCCCCCTTATGGGTTACTTCACGTCCCTGTGTATGCATAAGTATGACAGTGTATTCTGGTGGAATAGTTCTATTCATGCTTTTTTTTTTTTTTTCTATTACTTATTGCCAAACATTTTTCAAAACTCAATTCTGGACCTCAACTCCACATCTCAATATTTAGTGAGTCATATCCTAGCTTAACATTCTCGTCTAAGTTAAGCAATACTTTTTTATTATCCTCCCGAAACATTAAGCTGCACAAGATCTTATGAGATCAAGCAGCGGTTTTATGACACTGTGATAATGGTCCTGATGCTGCACGCAAAGTTTACAGTCGTATTAATTAAAGAGAAGCCAACTGTATTATGACAAAAAACACAAGTAGGAAACAAGTGTGGGGGAGATGGAAGTATTTGAATGCATATCTATTAATAACAAAAGTGCTTCAGCAGTGACTGTTGATCTTCTTGACAAATCTGGCGAGCATGGATGTGCTGAAGTGGTCCACTGAGTGTTTTTGTGCACATGTGAAACACAACACATAAAAGCAGTGATTGTTTGCAGTGACATTCATCCCTGAGGGGATCATATGATTCGTTAATGTTACTGGGTTATACCCATGACTGGGTATAACATTTCTTTTTTTTTTTTTAATTTCTACTCAAAAACATAACCAGTAAACACTATATAAAAACATAAATGTTACATCTTTTTCTTTTGCTTCTTTTTACTTTTTCAAAATTGTTACCTGCACGTGGACCACATTTGCTGAAACCTTAAACAATACTTTAGCATTAAAATGATTATATCGAATTTGGGCATTGCAGCGGTAGTTTCTCTTTTCATATATCCCTAATGATCGGCTGTAACGACATCTAGATTTATCAAGTTCCTGTGATTCAAGCTTGTGAGATTTCTTTTTCTGACATGAAGTAGGTCAGTAAAAAAAGATGTCATTGTCAACCAATTTACTCTGGGGAAACATACAACGCAGTCTGTGCTTTAGTTTGATTGTCGATATTTTTAGGGCATTATGTCTTTCAATACTTCACCATGCAAATTTGACTAAATCTGTAGCTTGTTGGGCTCCCGTGTCATTTGAATGTGTTATATGTGTTTGCCCTGTAAAAGAGGACCGTTGCTCTTTTTCAAAGCATTATTTACTGTCGGAAGGGGTTCGGTTCATGAAACTTTGTCCAAATATTTTAGGGCACGGGCTGACAAGGAGAACAAAAGATGAATACCGTAGGTTATTATCTTGCCTTAAAATTTCCCTCAAATCACCCTGATCGCTTTTGGCACTCGCTCTCTCTCACTGCCTCTTTCCATTCTCTGTGTCCTCATCCCTATGTCACTACTGCTTTATCCCATCTTTCCATCTCTATTTTTGAGCCTTTTCCTTCCTAACCTCCTCCACATAGATGCTCCTTTATCTTCCTTCCTCCTCTCTTATCCTTTATCTTTTTTTTTCACCCCCGCCCCGCCTCTGTTCTTCACAGCACAGCTCCACCTCAGCCCGTCTCGTCTCATGAGGAAAAGAGGGCACATAGAGTTGATTAGACTGGAGAATTAGGAAGTTCAGAGCAGAGCAGAACAGAGCGTAGTGTCTAGCCGCCAGGCGGAGAGGAATCAAAACGGCTGTGCTTTTTTTGGCAGTGGATTTTCAGGGTGGTTTAGGTGCATCGGATTTCTGGGAGCGTCCTCGGAGCAGCCAGAGGCAGCCATGCGGAAACTGCAGTGGTCTGGTCAAAGCCAGAGCCTCCCCAGACGCAATTTTCTGACGGGCATAGCATGTCTAACAGGGAGGAAGAGGATGAGGTGCTCAACCCAAACCTCGGAAACATTTTTTTTTTTTTTTTGTGGAAATGATGTTAAAAGGGTTTTTGAAATTTTAAAAAGGACATTTCGCAAACAGACACATTTTTACTGGCAGAGCAACGCAGCAAATGACCTTATAGCTCAACCTTCACCGCATCATTTGTCTTATTATGAAATCGTGTTACAAAATAAATGGGTTTTTTTAATGGAACCGCGTAATAGATAAGCAAATAATTAAATAAAGATATTTGGAATTCTAAAAACAGGTCGGAATGATTTGCAGTGTATTAGATTTTAACCTACTTTTTTATTTAAACTTTCAAAGCCGCAGCACTGCAGTTGTTTTTAAGGTTTAATCATGACCTTATGTAAAAAATACAGACGAAAAGAAGGACACGATGAAAGTTAAATCTGGGATGTTTGTCATTTTCAGGCCCTGAAGTGAGGAACGAGAGAAAATGGGTCTCAGGAACACTTCCAGAAATCATTGTCTAGTTTGATCTGCAGTTCACAAATGCAATATAGAACTGTATCGCGCTCCTAAAATCAAGAGGGGAGTGGTCTCAACCCAGCAGCCCTGCTGGACATCATGTGGATTGATGGATGTAGACCGTACACACATATTCTGGACTTGCCCAAACATAAAACAATATTGGGACAAAATATAGCTGACGTTAAATGTAATACTAGGATATGAGATACCCAGACCTTGTAAGGTCTTATACTTGGGACATATAACAGGTGAGGTAATTCAAAAAGAAGATAAATATCTAACTAAAATATTGCTGTCGGCAAGTAAAAAGTCAGTCACAAGACTATGGTACAAACTAACACCCCTGACCGTGGAGCAGTGGGCGTGCACTGTGGAGGAGAATCATCTCATGGAGAGACTCGCACACAAACTGAGACTGCAGGAGCCACAATTTTATAAAAAAAATGGGAAAAATAGACAAATTACAGAAGACAGGAAGAGGACAACGCCACCCTCACCTCTACCGGACAACAAGGACTTGACTCATTGTAAAGCTGAATACTTATAATGTATATGTGTTACATATACAACCTCCAAAAACTGCATCGCGCACCGACATGGTAACACAGTCTGAAATTGCCGTCATCTTGTGGCCAAAACTAATTGATAATGGACCGAGTGAAAATTAAAAAACTGTACTGCTGCCAGTTGAATCAAAATCTTCAATAGTTCTTTGAAATACTGTATGTGCTCTATTGTGAATAATATCGCATCCTGTTTTTCATATTTGACTCATTTCATACTATTTTTCAACAAAAAAAAAAGAGCTTTTATATCATATATAAAGAACTGCTGCCACTCATTTTTTCACTCTCGACTTCAACTCGAGACCATAATGACCAAAACATGTCATACTGATGTGGGGGTGACCTATACCTTTAAGGCTACACTCTGCAGCTCTTTGCTGCTCAGCCACACAAAGGATTTACAACCCGCACTGTATGAAATAAATTGTCAGCCAGGCCACTTGTCTTCAGGGCACTGATGACAATTGGGCACATTCCGACAGTGCACCAGCCCTTCACACACACACACGCACGCACACACACACACACACACACACACACACACACACACACACACACACACACACACACACACACACACACACACACACACACACACACACACACACACACACACACACACACACACACACACACATACACACACACACACACACACACGTATAGCCAGTGGGAGCGACCATGCAGCATCTGGCTGCACCAGTCAGATGTATGGATTTGAAATGAAGGACACAAGCTGACACGACTGTTTGTCTCATTGAGTTAAGTTTTGGCCACCACAAACATGTGACACTGGCTCGTTATTAATTGTGATTTTAATGTGGTCCGAGGGGGGCTCGTATGTGCACTCCCTCTTACAAAACCACCCCGACACATGCAACAGTGCAGATACATGTTGTGGTCGGTCGACATGTCAAGACATTCATTTTGTTGAGACTCGACAGTATGTTTTTCCTGAGCCTCTGGTCACACCGAGGGGCCACTCTCCACTAATCAGTATCCGAGGCATCATCAGCACAGGGCAATTATGAGGGCAGACCTTTCTCTACCAAACCCCTCTTGGTAATATGTATTTGAATGTGTGTTTGCCTGTTGCATGCGTGTCTTTGTTTGCATTGTGCGTGTGCGGTATAAGTGTGTGCCTGTTTCCTCACGCACGTGTGCGCTTGTGTCTTATTGTCTCTCATTATAGGCCACAGGCCAGACTCCCACCAGGTTCTATCCCGATTAGTCATCTCTTCAGCGGCACACTGCTAAATTAGCAACCTGCGACGGTGTGTGTGTGTGTGTGTGTGTGTGTGTGTGTGTGTGTGTGTGTGTGTGTGTGTGTGTGTGTGTGTGTGTGTGTGTGTGTGTGTGTGTGTGGTCACTCTAATCAAAATTCCTCCAGCTTGTCTACCTGCGCTGATGATAATTTGAAACACTGCCTATACCCACTCACACTCTGTCACCCACACAACCTCATTCCAGCCCTCTCCATCACACACACACACACACACACACACACACACACACACACACACACACACACACACACACACACACACACACACACACACGTCCGCGTCCACACAGAAATGGTCCATGGTGGTTAAACTTACCCTGGCAAGCCAACTGGAGGTAATTTACCGTAGCTTGGCGGACACATGCCATTTTACTGAACATGGTGCATAGCCCCCTGAGCTTTGTTCCGCTCAGACTTCTCTCCAGCAGAGCAAAGAATGAGCAACTGAAGAGACTAAAGAGAGGAAAGAAAAGAGCAGGTGAAGAAAAACTAAGTGAAGAGAAATGGCAGGGGAGGGGGGAAAAAAACATGCATAAGTTTCATCCACTGCAATTATAGCAAACTGAAAAATAAACTGGTATGGCTAAATATAAAATGTGGCTCTGTTTGAACATTTGAAAAGACAGCCATCACTCTATTATTGTTTTTTTTTTTTTTTTAAGAAAAAACATCAAATATTTCCTTGGACGGTACTTTGTCAACAAATATTTTACAACTGAATTCTTCAAATTGAAGGGTTTAACTAATGATGGTGTGTTTTTCTTTTAAAGCTGTTCCTACTGAAGATGCTGTTTTTGTCTCATTAGGGAGAGCCTGGAGATACCAAAATTTGCACATTCTTCAAAATGTTTCTCTTTTTTGTTTTACGGTTTCAGCTTCACCACTTTTCTAAAATGACGCATCCAGCCACATGCACACACACACACACACACACGTTTTGTGTTTCCTGGCCTTTTAGAGGGAACTTGCATTGGTATACCTGCTCAAACACTACCATAAGTATATCCAAAACTGCTTCTGGCTTAGCTCTACATCTACCTTAGTCTAACCTCAAACTAATAAGCCTAAAAAAAGGTATTTATTTTGCAGGATTGGATTTCATCCTTACAAGGATGACAAGTTTGCTGCATTTAATTGAGTGTTTCGCAATATTGGAAAAAAAAAATACATACATGTATACACACACACACACACACACACACACACACACACACACACACACACACACACACACACACACACACACACACACACACACACACACGCACACACGTCCGTAAGGTACCCTTTTTAGAGCATAAGCACAGGGTCGACTACAAATGCAGCATGGACACATTGGAGACTCTTTGCCTGGAGGCTGAGAGAGGAGGGCATCTGGTCTTCCAGTGATAAGCGTGCGTGTGTGTGTGTGTGTGTGTGTGTGTGTGTGTGTGTGTGTGTGTGTGTGTGTGTGTGTGTGTGTGTGTGTGTGTGTGTGTGTGTGTGTGTGTGTGTGTGTGCAAAATGCACATGCACATGTGTGTGTGTGTGATGCCTGTTGACAAGGTAGCCCAGTCCGGTCAGCACTCATTAGTGAAAGAGAGAATCCCCGAATGAGGGCTGCTGTGACAGGCAAGACTCTCGTTAGGGGACCGCTCGCGCACGCACGCACGTGCACGAGCACATACACACACGCGCGGGGGGTCAGGCTGCCTTGGTGCACAAAATAAGCCCAACATCAATTAGTTCATGGATGCATGCAATATAGTCTGCGAGTGTAGTGGCCTCTGCAACAGCTCAGTTAATGCCGACCCTGTAGGAAATGAAGATTCAGGGCAGGAAAATATGGGACATAGAGATCGTGTCACTTATGCAAGACTACTGGGGAGCAGATTGTCCTCTTGGCCCACTAAATAATCTAGTGTTGTTCAGACTTTTATCTGCACCAACTGTACTGAAATACTATCAAACGTGATTTTTTTGTGTGTGAAATATGTTTTATATCTGTGGCAGGAAACTGAAGACATAACATGTTTGTAACTGCGGAGTAATTAACATGCCTGCTGAGCAGAAATTGATAGAAACAGCAGATGAAGCCGAGGACTTGGAATTTGTGACGAATATTTGTTTTGGTCTGATCCTGCTTATTATCGGATGTTTTGCTCACTTTTATGCAGATGCAGCCTGTCTGCTTGCGAGCGTCTCCACTGAGATGGAGCAAGCTCAAGATATTGACTTCAGTTTAAAAAATAGGCCCTGATTATTTGGTAATTTTAAAAATTTATTAAGTTCAAAATAGATGGGGCATGTGATATTCCCCATATCTAATTTGCATGATCGAGGGATTGAATATAAAGTGTAGACGCATCACATATGTTCTGATAATTACATATTTATCCATTATTCATGAGTCAATCAACACATTAAGATAATGGTAGAAAACAGGTTAAAAAAAAAAAACAGGGCAGTGCTTTAGGCCATCACCATTTCCTTATAGACTCTGTAGATGGAAGATACTTTGTGTCATTGTCTGAGCATATGTTAGGACGTAGCCCTGCTAAATTATGAACAGAACTTGAGTGATTTGAGTTTGGATTTGTCCAGGACTGCTCAGGGCTTTCGCGCAGCCATTGTCTGTGAAGACACCACGAGCGGAGAGAGGGTTAATTAACTGATGAGTGAGATGGTGGTGGAGCATACGGGGTGATGGAATAGCTTTTGAATTATGAAACAGTGGAATGCTGTGGCTGGTGGCGTCCGGCCATATGTCAGTGTATGCCTGCTTTGTCTGGTTGGGGACAGCTGGTCAGATTGCTCATGTTCAACCGAGTTAGGAGCCAATCAATCAAAATGGGGCAGCTTGCTCAGTTGTTTAAGTGGAGAGAAAATAATACACAGGAGTCTGTTGTGAGTCTATCACTTTAGTGCCATTAGGAATCTGTCGGGAACGGTTACCAGAAATAAAATCACAACATGTTTGTAAGTGTCACAATCAAGGTTATTTGAAAAAAAATAAAAAGAAGAAGAAGAAAGTATATAATAGAGCACGAAACTGGAGTTGTGGTTATGAATTATAGGTTTTCTTTGCTTTACCTGCACTCTCTTATATTCTTATGTTGCCATTTTGACCATCAATTTATTGGAAGAAAACAGTAGTGAAGCAAAAACAAGAAGGGACATTCAGTTAATATTTACATCATATTTCCATAACAGGGGGATGATTATGATCGATTAGTGGCTAACGGAAAATAAATGGAAATGTCTTTGTGTTTACTAGACAAGTCAAGTTTGTTTTGTTCCGTACTGAAATAAAATAACTTCCAATCACCTAATTACAAATTACAATTATTCGTGAACGTTTTAACTTATTCACCAAGAGGACAAATTGCATGCTAGCACATGTCTTTGGCAAGAAGGTGTCTTACCCACTATTTCAAATTGAAATAAGTGTTTCACTTTGGTATACAGGAATTGAATCCTGTAATTTTACTATCATAACTTTGAATTCATTTTCAATTATTGTGACATCCAAGGAAAGAGTTGATAAAAACCCAGATGACTACACAGTTCTTATCATGTCGTACGTCCCTGGTCTGGTCCCAGGGATTCATATTCTGCAGTGTACATGTGCCTCTGGGTATATCTGTCTGTCATGTTTGCAGCACGAGGCTTTTTGTCATTGCAGAAGTTCAGAGGATGCATTATGCATGTGCAATATGCTTCTGGTGGCTGGAAGAAAAAAAAAGAGAAAAGAAACGTCTGTGTCATTCTGATGTTTCCTATGAATAAAAAGAAATGATTTCCGATAATACTTGTTGAAGCCATCACAAATATCTAAGAGAGAGAAAGAGACGGAGCCTAAAGCAGCTACTTGCCTTCACAGCATGGCATGACGGAGATCGCTGGCTATTGTCTTAGTCTCTGCTGGGCCAAAATGATATGGTCACACTGATCAATAGTCTCTGTTACACATGATGCATTTCCCATGGGTCTTGCTGTCTGCTTTGCTCCATCTGTCCCTGGCTATTGCAAATTTCTGCAGCATCTCTCTCTCTCTATCTCTTTTCACTATATTTCCTCCCTGTCACACAGACAAAGTTGACATTCCTGTTTATTTGTAGCTGGGTTCGGGCTCCCATGAGAACAGTAATCATTTAGGCACAAAATAAGGCTTATGTTACCTTTGAACTGCTCCCATAATAAATTATGTTTATTTAACATCTACTGGGCTGATTGCATAATGAACTTTACAAAGCGCGAACCCTTCTGCTTGTTTAAAAAAACAAAAACAAAACAAACCCCCCCCCCATAGAAACACATGACTTCTACACTGCATAAGAATTTCTCATGAAATAGAATTGTGAGAGCAGGAACAAAAGTGATGGAGTAACTTGTTGGCTGAACCAGTTGGTGAGAGAGCAAGTGATTGAGCAATGCTGGTCTTAATCGAATCAGGGGAAAGAAACGAAGGCAAAACAATTCTTACCAGTCTGTCACTCCTTTAACTTATCTCATAGACCATCCACTTATTAATTGTTTATTGCTGATGGACCATGAAATGAACAATTAGATAGGGACATCAATACATTTCACACTTTGATGCTGATGTGGAAATGCAACTCAAGCGAATCTTAATACATACAGAAACACAATTATGAGAACATTAGTTCCTCTTTTACTCTCTTTTACATTTTTGATGAGTCTAAAGTTCAACATTAAGCATTAAGTCTTGTATTTCTTTCACAGATTTGTTGTATTTGGAACATGTTCTGTTGTGAAATGCAGACCTTTTCAATACATTTACAGTTGTCCCATCCATGCATTCATTTTACATACATGTATTCATCTAATCACCCTCTTTATCATTTTATTCAAGTTCGGGTCAGGGGGTCACTGGAGTTAACGGAAGGAAACCGGAGTATTAATATTAGGAGGCAAGAGTACTAACCACTACTTCACTGTACGGCCCCATCACAGTTATATTTCACTTGTATTGAATGTTACTGCAAAAATCAAATCAGCTCCGATCCGTTTAGAGGCCGTTGCTGTGTAGTGTGAGTTAATTCAGAACTCAATTGGGACATAAAAATACAATTTTAGAATAACCTAATGGTGCACAAAGTCCGTGTCTGTTAGTAAACAAATGTCCATGGAATTTAAAATAGTTTAACAGCTACTTTGAATTACATAATGTACAATTTCTGCCACTGGGTAGTGTGTATACGTACAAAATTAGAGGATCACCATCCAATTTTCACCCTAATCAGGTAGTTTTCATTGATTGATAGGCTTTTAGTCTCATAAATACTCTCTGTGGAAAAGCTTTATTTACTACCAGAGGCATCCCCAAATCCATAAAAGGGTTTTTCTTCACTAATTTGACTTGTCCTGGTATTCTGCATTTGTTTATATTCCATAAAGTCTGTTCATGCTGTGCAAAAAAGCACTTATTTGAATGTTGATTGCACCTATCCGAGGTTCTGCTGTGTTTCTTACTTATGCTAGACTCTTTATTTCTCCCAAGATAATCATCGATTGCTGTCTTATCCACCGTGACATATGTCTACAGAAAGCCACACTGACCTGAGCATTGTGCTGTTTGTTAAAACGTCAATCCTGCATGAGTAAACAATGTAATAGAGCGCCTGGGAAATCTTTGTTTTCGCTATTTCATTGAAGCTGTTTGTTCTTGTTGAGGCAATCTATTAGTAAAAGTCACAAAACTGATCCATTAATTAAAAAAAAAAAAAAAAAAAAAAAAAAGGAAAACCATGAGGATTATTTTTTCAAATGTGCTGGTTTTACTGCAAATAAAAAACTCTAGCTGTTTATTCTTAGAAATTGTGATCATTCCCAGGTAGACAGCCAACATAACAATAAAATGTGTAATGCAACTTGATTCTGATTATCATAACAGGGAGCATAGACATGTTCTTTAGCATGCATGTGTTATGGATCGTGTCTTCATTTAGTCCAGTGAGCTTGATGACGCATCTTGTGTTTGGATTTGCATGGCAGCAAAGTGAGCACATCCCTTCTGTGTGTCTGCTTGCAGGCCTGTATGGTGTCAGGAACAGTGAGCTGTGAGAGAAACAGCTCACCACAAGATCGTCTGGGCTCAGCAGGAAGTACCTCCGGTTCTACTTCCAGGTCAACCTCAGACGTCATGTGGACCAGATGTCTCCTCTTCATCTCAACCTTGTTTGCTCCCATTGCCATCGGTAAGACAAACAATATTCTTTTAACCTTCAAATTACATTTGAACATCCGAGTTACCGGTACTGCAAATATACTGCGTTGTTTATTCCTTTAAGAATCAAGATTAATAAAAACCTTCATGCAAGCGTTGAATCTTTTCAACCCAACATTCTCCTTAAAATGGCGCAAGGATACCATATTATTAAATATTAACACTGAGAAAGACTTGAGTTCAAAAAATAAAAACATATGATAATTCTGCAGCACATTTAGCAACAAGTTAAGAAACTGCTGATTATCATAGATCGACCTTATATTGTCGACCATGAGCAAAAAGCTAGCCCATTTTTAATGCTCTTTTTACATTTTACCTTGAAAAAAGCGGCAGAAGACAATCATTCTTGCATCTTCTGCACTGCCTTGTCCAATTTAGGGTCTCGTGGGGCTGAAACAAATCACAACTGACTTTGGGTGAAGGCAGGCTACACTTCGGTCCGGTCAAGAGTCCGACAACACAAAGAGACAAACAAGCACGCACGCTGACTACAATTTAGTCTGCAACTGATCTCAAATGGTTTTTTTTGGTTGTGGGAGGAATTAGAGAAAAGGAGAGAAAACCTACGTGTGCAGAGGGAGAACGTGGAGATTTAATGCTGAAAGGCCGCGCACCCAGCTCAACCCGTCACATTGTTAGTAGGTCACTCGTTCAAACAAACGCTCTTTTCTCCAAAAGATAAATTGTTGCAGCGCTTGTAAGACAAATGTAAGTTGCATTTCATTTTCTCTGTCGTCACTCAAATATTTGTAAGAAACTATGGGAAATTTCAATTGAACAAGTTTTTAGCTCCAGTGCGAGAACAGAAAAGTATACTATTTGCTGTACCCCATCCACACTCATACATCTCAAGGCCAAATAGACGCACTACAGCTGGAAAACCATTTACAGCACGTGTATTTTCTATCTTATCAATGAGCAGAATTATATTGAACACACACGCAGGCAGGAACGTACCCGGGAAGAGGGCAGATGTTGCCCCAGTGGGTCGTCTGTGTGTTTCCTCTCCTTCCCTGTGATGGTGGACTTTGAAGAATTGAAGAGGGAGCTCTGGCTCCCTTGGATTTAATCCTATTAATGGCAACTGTCAATCACACTGTTTACCAAATGTGCGCGTGCGCACGCACGCACGCACACACGCACACACGCACACACGCACGCACGCACGCACACGAACTGGTTCACATGTCAGCTGCCATTCATGCTTACAGATGATATACTTTAAACACTGAAATATTGCATACCCACCGTGGACATAGATCCGTCTTAAAGACGCTCGCATGAACGGAGTCAGGCACACAGAAGGACGAGCTCACAGGCGGCCACTCAGACACACAAACACAGAGGGCTTTGCATTAACACCAAGAGATGAGTTTCAGTCAAAGGTATTTGCATCAATGTCTAAAGAATAAGTCGACATATGCAAATTGTGCTGTTTATACTTAGCAAGGATTAGTTGAAACAAAGACTGTTTAGCTTGAGGACACACAGAGGCAAGCGTTCCATCTTCCTCACCGAGCCATGTCTTGTTATTTATTCCAGGGTTAAGAAGACAAGTAAAGAGGAATAGGAAAACATCACTTTTTACAATCCTCACCCCCCAAAAAAATATTATTTTTATTATGGGTCTTAGAGTATATTTCTGGTGTAAAAGAGTTTGCGGTTGATAAAATGTACTTATTTCTCACATTGCTGGTAAAAAAATGCAATGAAGTGAAGATCGATATACTGGACTTCAAACAAAGTGCATTAAAAAGATGGACGTATTACAATGTTAAAGCAAAAGACTGTGTATATGTTATATATAAATGCCATGTAAAAACCACACCCAATCCATGACTGTAGGCTTTTTATTCGTACCCCCATCGGTTTTCCTGTTAGCTTTTTGATATTATAAATGTGTGAAAATTTAAATAGATTTTTAAGAGTAGTACATTTTGAAATAAATGCATTGCCAACGATTCTCCTAAAGAAACAAAAATAAACAAACAGATAATAATTATTAAAAAGGTATTGCATAATAAAATCATTACACAGCGCACCCTATTCATGAGTTTGTAATAGATCCTTGGACTAAGATTGGGGACACATCTACACATTCATTCATTAATATAAGTATTTTCTTTGTTGGAAAAGTTTTGAAAAAAAATCCCAAAGGAGGAAGGTCCCAGACTAATAGTAGCCTTGTTATAACTACATAGAGTAAATCCTACACAAGGATTTTCTATCGCACGCTGAATGTCAGCTCCTCCACTTCCAACGAGCCTTTATTTGGTAGGCAGTGATCTATCTGTGTCCTAAACTGAGAGTACTAAAAAGAAAAAGAAGCTGGGTCAGGATTTGGCTGCACAGACTGAGTAGGATAAATTCATGTTTGTTTTGTGTCTTGGGATCTATTGACACAAAGAAAACCCCTTTAAATATTGCTAACGTTACCTTTTATAAGATCTTGTGCACTTGAGAATGCGTTGTTTTGAGGTTTAACTCACAGGACCTACATTTTAGACACCAGCACTGGCCAAAATCTTTGGCAGTTCAAGTGAGAGATCACCTTTTAAATCTCTCTCCTCTTCCCTCTCACCCTCTTTTTTCTCTTTCTTTCCATCTATCCACCTCGTTCGCCACTCTCTTGTTCTTGGCCCAAATGTAAAAATCGATATCCTTTTGTTTCATCCCCCTGAGGCAATGAGAGTGTCTGAATAAGATTGTCTGTACTGTCCGCGGCTGCCAAGTTTCTGTCACCACTTACACAACTAATGACAGACACATTAACATGCACTCGCCACCTCGCACGTTATTACATAGGCAAAGACAGCGAGTTCAATGTGGGCACACAGTCTGTGTTTGGTAATGCATAAACATGTTTGTTGTGTTTGTATGAGGAGGTGCCGCTGTGAGGCTGCACATGCTTGTTTGCAAAAAAAAAACAAAAAAACAACAAGTGACAGAAATATGTGTTGAGTGAGTCCCTCAGAGACAGGTTAAACACTGCAGTTCAATAGGTGAGACAGCTGATATAAATAGATAAATTAAAAGGTGACAGATGATGGTGTGTGCAAGTCAGAGCATTTACTGCAGCTTATGAAGGCAAAGTGGTTTTTAATTGGAAGACAAACGGACTCCTCATTTCAGCTGTGCGTGAGTGGGCATGTGCGTTCGTGTCATAATGCTTGCTTCTTGCCCAGTGGGCTACACTGTAAGATGTCTGATCCAAAGCGAGTCTTGACAGCTGCCTAACAATACTGTGTATTGATCCCTGCACGCTTCAATTAACCCTCTCTCCAAAATTCAAGCTTGGTGCTTGCAGAAGAACCAATCCTGATTCAGGGATGAAAAAAACAACAACTAATGAGCTGACACAGAATAAAATATCCCAATAATAACCAAGTGTCCAAATACAACTGTAGGACAAGTCTGAAATCCTTCTCATTTGAGCACAAGCTTCAGGTTTATTCACCGCCCGGGGTTATATATATACATGCATGTGCATGTGTCTGTTCATTAGACAGGACATTTTCAGTAAATGTCACTTTTATATCAGTCTTATCTCTAAGCCAGTGCCCGCCACATTGTTGTGCCCTCAGGTAACGGCGCCACACAGATATTGGTTACCCTGGCTGTAAATTTTACCTCTGCGTTCCATCAGTCAGTGTGTGTGTGTGTGTGTGTGTGTGTGTGTGTGTGTGTGTGTGTGTGTGTGTGTGTGTGTGTGTGCGTGCGTGCGTGCGTGCGTGCGTGCGTGATGTTGTGATGTTGTGATGTTGTGAAGGGTGGTATTAAGTTGATCTCGGGCAGAGTGTCATTGAGCTCATTCAGATTCTCTGCTGCATTTGTGTAACCATGACGCTCTTCCAACCAATGAGAGCCAGGAGAGGGAGGACAGAGTTGCTATGGTTACTGCGACAGGGAGAGCAAGGAAGGTGGTGCTGTGTCTCGCCTGTAGGTCTGTGTCTGTGGATGCATATGTGTATACATGTGAGAATGGGTGCTTTCAAGAAATTACTTGGAGCGTCTTGACAAGATATATTCTTTCATAATAGTGAAAGTGAAATGAAAAAGCAAGCAGACCTAATCACCGAGTCAGGGCCTCATGTTATAAACGCTCCTCTTGCTTGAATCTAATATTGTGTATATGTTTATTCATCAGGCAAAATGCATACTGTGTATATTCCGCCATATAAAGCAGACATTCTTTGGAGAGATTGATGGATAGGATAGCTGCTGACACACAGTTGAACATAAAATCTGCATTATTAACGCAGGGGTGGAAGAAAAGCGAACAACACAAGTGAACACCTAAGCCTCAACCTATCTGTCAAGGGATAATCACTGATGCTCCAAGGGATTGCAGCTCTCAAGAACAGAGAGTAAAAACATCACAACAAGCAAAATCCCTGGGACATCCAGCTTCAGACCCTTGATACCACGCTACTCGTATGTGCCTATATCACAGGTCTAATCATGAAAAATTAGCATAATACTTTGTTATGTAACGTTAAATGTAAGGCATAGTGAAACACATGTAAGCACTGTGCCTTGTTTAGACATCTTGGGCTCTTTTGGCTTTTAATGATAATGCCGTCATGTGGAACCGACTTTTCAAGCTTTTCAAAGATCTGAGATTCCCTGTCGCTTCCGTCTCATTGGCATTAATGACATGTTTCCCATTTCAGCGTAGTGCAACTGGATGTATGCATCAAATTTGCAACTTCTGAGAATAATTAGGCATTGCCATCTTCGAATAATCTCTGCAGCTCTAAATGTCTGTTGAAATTGCTCAGCAATTACTCTCTATCTGAAATGATGTCTGAAACTGCTAACTGCAAAACAGTAATTACCGAGTCGGCTCACTCGCGACAGTGGACATGCCCTTCCGTGGTGCTATTGTTTTCGTATTGTACAGATAATTACGTCTATATGACAAGGGTACAAATACTGTTTTAGTTGAACATAATATATTATTGTACAATTTAGCCCCCGGTGCACATGAAGACAGCTCAATAAATAGTTCAGTATTACAGTAGTTTGGTGTGCAGTGTAGACAGTTGCTCCAAATCACTTGTTTGCACTAATTTTAATGTGTTTGATGTCTATCTATGTCCAGTCTATGGCCGTGCTCCAATCCCCATGGCAGTGGTCCGCCGGGAGCTATCCTGCGAGTCCTACCCCATTGAACTACGCTGCCCGGGCACGGATGTCATCATGATCGAGAGCGCCAACTACGGCCGCACCGACGATAAGATCTGCGACTCGGACCCCGCCCAGATGGAGAACACGCGGTGCTACTTGCCTGATGCGTACAAGATCATGTCACTCAGGTCAGTGCGTACCTACTGTATGTGTTTCAGTTAATAAATAAGGTGATGAATATATATTTACAGGCGAAGGTGTGAAACTCATTGCTGGATGCCTTTATAGAGAACGATTGTGCAGAATACTTCACATTTCCTGAGAATTGCAGAGACAAATTGGACAGCCACAGTGAATGTAATTAATTCTGTGCATTGCTCTGTTAATTATGTTAGTCCCATGGTATTCTGTAGTGCAATGTGGAAGGCTGACTCATTGCTCAGAAACAGAGCCAAAGCAGCAACACTTTGAAATGCTTTATTTACTTCTCTTAAGTCCCAAACATCCAAGCTAAAGTAGGTGCGCAATGTCAACCGTTAATTTAGAATTTGCCCTGCTCAAATATGAGTCAAGTTCTGAATACCTATAGCATTACACTTTCAGAATGATTACAGCAATGAGTTGCAATATAAAACCACACAATGCAAAACACCCGCCAGAGAAGCTGTTATGGAAACTGTGGCTATAATCAGAATGGTCTGGTTTGGGTTGCAATTGAAACTTGGCGCAATTTATTGCTCTTTGGTCATCATCAAATAAGCAGGACAAGTCTGTTTAAAGCAGCTCACAATTCGAACAACCCCTGATGGATCTTTCATCATTGCTGTTGTCAGATTTCAAAGCGTTAACAAGAAAACAGGACACGAGAGACTTCAGGAGCATCGTATGGTTACATGAATGTTATTGCCATAAGGAAAATAGGAAATTCTGGCTCTGTTTCTATGCTGTCCATCAACAATCCATCATGCATTCTATTGCATATAACCGAGCACACGGCATAACAACGATCCAGCATGAATTTTGTTCTTTTTCTTTGTTTTGACCCTGAGAAGAAAATGTGTGACCATTTGACAAAGGTGGAAGTAAATCTGCTGAATCTAGTGTAATCTGTGAGCAATTCTATTGCTTACAGTCCTTGTAAATAGAATACAGTGGCACAAAGGTTCAGAGCTTTAGCGGATAATAGTAACAGATCAATAAATGCCAGTAAATAAAGTCCGGTGAGGTGTTTCCCCCTTTATTTTCATGAAATAAAGGTTATAGTGTATGCTTTGTTGGAAATAGTTTACAATCACCTGGTAAACAAAGCTGAGGCACATATATTACAGAAATGGCCTTTTGTTTTCTGGCTCGTGGTTAGGCTTCAGTGTGGAGTTTGCATGTTCTCCCCGTGTGTGTGGATTTCCTCCGGGCACTATGGTTTCCTCCCGCGGTTCAAAAACATACATGTCAGGTTATTTGGTGACTTTAATTTATCCTTAGGTGTGAATGTCAGTATGTGTGTGGTTGTTTGTCTCTGTGTATTTGTCCTGTGATAGACTGATGATCTGTCCAGGGTGTATCCCGCCCTCGCCTATAGGTAGCTGGGATTGGCTATAGCGTCCAACAACCCTGAACAGGATTAGGTGGTGTAGAAGATAGAAGTATGGATGGTTAAATGAATAGATGGAGATAGATGGGAGTTGTTTTTTTTGTGGTGTTCATGCACACACTGTACAATAATGAGTGTGGACTGGGCAGGTATGACGGTGAGAACTAATAGGAAATAGTAGCAGGACAAATATAGCAATGAGTAAAAAACAATGCTCTGTAATGAGAAATCTGGACATAAATAATTCAATAATGTCACCATTAGTATCTCCGTTTTTCAGATCACATGTTACTTTGAGTGCATCTTCCCGTTGTCCCATCATTTTCCCTCTCATCTTTTATCTACCTCCATATTACTGTCATCTTATTTTCGGTACTGCTCTCTCTGTTTCTCCATTTAACCAACTGTCTTTGTGGTGTGGCGGTGCTCTGATTGTGATTGCTTTAGCCTGGCTCTTTTCTCGCTCTGGCAGCTGCAGCTTGTGTGGCCACTCTCCTACAGCCCGTTCCATCCATAATTTACACACACACACACACACACACACACACACACACACACACACACACACACACACACACACACACACACACACACACACACACACACACACACACACACACACACACACACACTGCCCAGGGGCTACACCAGACTGTAAGCTCCAATTAGCAGAGCCAGAGGCCAAAGTTAATCTTGAGGGATCCTCTGTGGAGGTGACTCAGACCAGAAACAACTGTTTATCACATATATTTTCACAGAGGGTGGGTGTTTATGTCACAAGAAGCTTTGAGCGTGTTTTTCTCAAGTGTCTCTGCACACAGTGCTGCATGGACATCGACACGAGCCAGGCACACTTAGGCTGATGCACGCAATGAGTGGCAGCAGTGTTTCCCATGAATATACAGAGGACATCTCAGAACGTGTGAATGCACACGTTCGGTGCATGTGGGCACATGGACCAAACTCTTCTTATACGTTTTTGCACACATCGCAGATATGTGTGTGCATGTGTGTGTGTCAGTATGCATGTGTGCCTCTAGCTCCTTTCCCCTCACACATCCTTCTACTTCAGTCTCTTTCAGCTCCTCTGGTTTCCACTCTCTCATTCCCTCTATGTCTGTATTCGTCTTTTGCTTTCAAGCTCAGTTCAACTGGCTGATAAAATCAGAGCATGTTCCGCCTGCCCAGTGTTTCCTCAGTATCACATTCTCTCTTTGTTTTCCTCTCTCTACCACTCTCCAAGGCCAGAGAAAGCGTGCGTGTGTGTGTGTGTGTGTGTGTGTGTGTGTGTGTGTGTGTGTGTGTGTGTGTGTGTGTGTGTGTGTGTGTGTGTGTGTGTGTGTGTGTGTGTGTGTGTGTGTGTGTGTGTGTGTGTGTAATTGTAAATTTGTGCATGTATCTGTATGTATGTTTGTGTGTGTGTGTGTGCCCATACCACATAATTGGTCTTGATATCAAAGCCTCATATCTCCAGAGGGTCTCACAAGGCTTCTCAGGCAACCTAGAAAGGACCTGATACTGCTGCATTTCCCAGATTATCTCCCCACTGGGATACACTGGGTTGAAGGGGGAAACAAAGCCGTGGCCATGAAAGTTACGCTTAATCTGTTTTAGTGATATACTGGCCTCAGTTCAATGACTCGCTACATTTTATCAGGTTTTGGACCTAAGCGCCTTTGTTTTCAGGTGCTTCTGAGGTCAATTGGTTTTAACGTCTTTTGCAGTTTCCTTAATGTTTTCTTAAGGTTTTCACTATATTGATAAATTAAGAGAATGTATGTATGATTCTGTTTTTTAATATACCTCACTGCACAACTGCATACTATTCCCAAAAAATGGTATCGGTTTCACTGTATTTTCAAAGCTGTAAATGTCGGTTACAGCCAGGGTGTGAGTGAACATTAAACTGCCACTAGGGAGAGTTATACCTGCCCAACGTTTGAGTGTTGCTTCAATTCAACACCGGGAGAAAGTTGCAAGCCGAAATGGTGAAACGCCTACAAGTTATAGCCATTTATGCACATAAAAATGACTTGATGGCTTCTCCGGTGACGCTTCACAATGCACTCCTTGTCCCTCACTGATACTTGAGTGCTTCATGGACCAAGTACATTTCAGTACACTCTCTTTCCTTCTGTCTCTTAATCTCACACAGATGCAATCGGGCACTTGAGGCTCCAAGTGTGGACAGTCTGAAGAATGTGTAGACAGTGCACACAGGCACACAGACTCTGTTTTGCTACTTCTGCCACAGCTATCGTGTTAGAAAATTACTTCTAGACTTCAAACAGATTTTCCCCTGATGCCTCGATAACACCTCTCACACCTTCTCACCTTGTTTGCCCTTCTCCCTTTCTTTCTCCCCGCTCTCATTCTCTCTATTGCTCTCTGTTCCTCACTTTCCATCCCACATCACAAAGGAAAGCCACTTTGACAAGAAAGACGCGGGTGGGGAGTTGTTCTCCCTCCTGCTCCGAACCCCTTCCCTTCTTTGCTGTTGAAAGTGTTAAATAACAACATGCCTTATTTATTATTCTTCTATCTCTCACCCTCTTGATATCTCAATTTTTGTCACTCCATTTCCACTTTTTTCTTCCCTCATCTCATTGCTCAAATTGCTTCTCACCCCCCGTTTCTCACCCTCACTGTCATTTCTTCTCTCCCCCTCACCATCTGTTTTAGCTTTCACTGCCTTTCCTGTTTTTCCATTTGCTTTTTTCTTGCCGCAGCTTTGGGGAAAGGTGGGGTTCAGGGGAAAGTGCATGAGCTTTCGGGTTGTAGCATAAATCCTGTAGATTATTTCTTTTTTTATTGTATATTTTTGCTTCATTTTGAAGATATATACATTAGTACTGGTGGCCTGGGAGACATCCCAAAGCTCCAAATGAATTCTTTAGTGCTCACAGAGCATAGGTGAACGATCACTGTAAACAAAACCATGCATAAAGCATGTGTTTTTATAGGTAGATGTGCGCGCGCACATGCACACATTCACGCACACACACGCACGCACACACACACACACACACACACACACACACACACACACACACACACACACACACACACACACACACAAACATTCGCTATGCTTGGTTGCTCACACAGACAAACTTGCTGTCAAAAGACACTGAGACAGCTCCTCGTCAGTTTGGTCAATTTCTTCTGGCTCTTTAGAACTGAGTCGGAGCGTTCAAAGCACCAGGCTAGTGTGCGCACACACACACACACACACACACACACACACACACACACACACACACACACACACACACACACACACACACACACACACACACACACACACACACACACACACACGGACATGACAGACAGACAGACCTAAGGTTATGCACATGTGCAGTGGCATACTTTCACATGTTTCTGCCTATGAGTTAGGGAGTGTGCACCACCACGTTTGAACCATTCACATGGGAGACTGTAAAGAAACCTCTGAAGTTCTTTTCCTTTGACTCTTTGAATTACAGAAAACCACTTGAATCACAGAGTGCAACACAGTGTTGCTGTCTAAGACTGTAACTTGTGCACAGCGCCATACAGTGTAGCACTTTCCCTATTAATACCTACAATTCATTCATCTATTTATCATTTCCATAAGGACAAAAACAGAAACACGGACAAAATGAACATGGGATGGCTATGATACATGCCCTTAAAAGCTGTTAAATGTAACATTTCCCATGATTTTCTAGTTGAAGAACAACACTTTCTGCTAAATTGAAGTTTCGTATTGTGTTAACTGAGGCTGAGGCTGTGTTGTATTTGTGTGTGTCTTTGTGTATGTGCTTCAGTGGTGAACTCTCCATGATATTAGCAATTATATCATATTATTGTATCCATCCCTTAGTTTTTCCGTCTCAATGTGTTCACTCTCCATCTCTACTCCCTCCATTAGCTATCCTGCTTCCCACTGAATGAGGTCATATCTAGAAATGTCCTACTTAATATGTGGGTGTTTCTTAGTGGATGCAAGTGTGTGCATGTGCTGCCACCCTCATATAGTCACCACGGATACAGGAGATGCCCTGCGGCACCCTGGGGGCCCAACTGTCACCCTTGCTCAGTACGGTAATTAGGGCCCACACACACACACACACACACACACACACACACACACACACACACACACACACACACACACACACACACACACACACACACACACACACACACACACACACGTGTACGCGGGTGTGCGCTGGCACATAGAAGTTCAAAAATATTGAAGATAGAAAGATTCAGGTACACTGAAACATGTACAGATTTGTAGCACAAATAAGCAAACATTATTATACATATATATATATATATAGAGAGAGAGAGAGGGTTTATAACTACAGAGGGGGATCTGGACTTCACAGTAAAAAGAACAGTACACGGGTGGATGTTAGTATATTTTATGTAATTGTTTGGGTGTCAACATATATATTGAGAGGAAGGGGTGCACTGTCTGTATGAATGCGTATGAATACAATACTTAAAATATTCTGTCTTCAATATTATACGATATTCTTACTGTATACATTTTGTAATATATAAAACTATGTATGTATGTGTGTGTGTGTGTGTGTGTGTGTGTGTGCATGTTTATATGTGTGTATGTATAGTCAAGTATAGATTATCTATTTTGTACAAATCTATTTTTAAATATAATACAAAATTATTTATTTATATTAGCAATAAGGTTTTTTTATAGGGATATTTATGTGACTGCACATTGAATAAAGAAAGATATGCATTGAACCTGACTGACATCTGTGGTGTTTTCTCAAAGACTCTGTATTTCCACATGTGAAAGTCTCTACTGTCTGACCCTTTTCTCCTGTCACCATGCCTCTGCTAACCTTAGTTATCATGCTTCACTGAGCACCAAAGCTACATGGCTGCCTGAGAATGGTAGGAGAATGACCTCGACACCGCATACTTTCTCGCAGGTTTTTTTTCTTTTCCCTTATACACACACAAAGTCTGACACATCCAGAGTCTGGCATGTGAAACAGTGCCTCAGACATGCTGACATGTCGATGGTGACAGACTACCTGACCAACTTGACACTTTGACACTGATGGCGACGCTCAAATCCTAAGCAGGACACACGAAACAACCGTCCTCCCCCAGCACATGAACCACATCCTCACGAGGTGAGGCTGAACGAATCCTACAAGTGAGCGTCTCGCGGTGGCGCGGCTCTGTCGTCTTGATGGTAATTGTGTCGTCTACAGTGCCGTGCTCTCCACCGATCGCGTGAGACAACCCAGCTGAATGAAATTTGACTTGTCTTTTAGCTTAAGAAGGATTTGGAGTTTGTGTAAGCAGGTTGTTTGGATTAAGCCCTGAAGACAGAGGTGTCACATGGAGAAATCCACACACGGGATGTAAGGCACAGGGGGAACACACAGAAACGCGGGCATCTCGGCAAAGGAATGCTACAAGGTGGAAGACTCCCTGAGTGCGTCCTGGAATCGGACGATGTGAGGTTGCCATGGTTACCAGTGGAAAAGGAGAGGAGAAATGGCGGAGCTCAAAAAAACTGTAGTTGGCCGTCAGCCTGCGAGGAAGACAGAGGGAAGAGGGTTTGTGTGTGCAAGTTATTTATATACCTTTATGTAGGATAAGGTATATAATGTTCAGCAGCGTTGGCAAAATGATTTCTTATGAGAAAATATCTTTTAAAAATGACATTCATTTGTGATTTGTCAAAACAAATAGATTCTTTTTCAAGAATTAACATGCATTGCACATCCACTTGCTCAGTTTCACAAAAATATCTCCAGCAGCTGGTATTGAAATCCTTTCACCCTGACTTTCTTTTGCCATATATTATCTTAGCAGTCTTTGAGGCATTATACAGACTGAAGTACTGTCTGCACTATTTTCCATTTACTTATCAAAGCTGCTTGGTGAATTCCATCTTCACAGAAAGTTTTTGAGGAGCACTTTCAGTGACTTGACTACAGTTTGTTGTACTGGACTCAGAATCCTAATATTCACCGGTAAAGTATACAGTGCTGCTTTCCGATCATGCAGCTGTCATTTGCATCACCGACATCTCTCTGGATTTAAATTTAGGTTGGATTCTGCTTGTGCACACACAGGAATGACAGCAATACAATAAAGCCAATACTCAACAGGGTATATAGGTGTATTATTGCATTGTCTATACTGCGCGTTAGATGTCAGAAATGACACTTGACATTTTTAGCTAGAATGAGGGAAGAATGAGAAAGAGTGGCTTCCTCTAACCAAACATTAATAATGCAACATAGTTCTGTTTTCCTTTTTTTTTTCTCAGCAGGGAAAACAACATTATTTTACCTGTGGCTTGTCTGACAGGTCGAGAGCTGACAGAAATATATGCAGGGACGGCCGCAAAGTGCGTGCGTGTTACGCGTCTGCGCGTGTGAGAGAAAGACAAACAAAGCGACAGATCTGTCCGTCTCTTCATAAATGTGGTGCATGCACAGGATGCGATGCATCTGCCTTGCTGTACCCTATGGTAGACATTAGGACGTGCACAAACCTTACAGGGATCTGACTGCTGCTTCCGTTCTCTTAACTCTGTCAGTCACACTCTCTGCATCACTCTTCGATTACTTAATACACCCCAGTTCCTCCGCATCCTTACGCAGTTGCTGCCCCCCGTATTCCTCCCCTTCTCCACCACTCCATTTGTCCAGCTTCAAACAGCCTCACTCTATATATGTGTGTGTGTGTAACCACATCAGGGAGCTAATAAAGCAGAAACGAGGCCAGTAGCAGAAGAATCTTATCCATGGTGTGTATGTGTGTGAGGAAAAGCAAGAGGGTGAGAGTGGCTAGCCTAACAGCTTTTTATCCTGTAGCCAGATACAGTAACTATCCTCTGTCTACTGTCAAATGGGTTTCCTGAACTCCCGCAGGACATAAAGAGCCCAGTGAAATCATCTCTCCTCCTCTGTTTTGTTATTCCCCACAAATTGCCTTTTTTTTTTTTTTTTTTTTTTTTTTATGCTTTTCCAACTGCTCAGCCGCCCCCCCATGCTTCATTCATAACAGGTTGGACTTTTCATTTCAGTTTATTTGTCAGACAATTTGCAAGATTATGAAAACCCTTTTTGAATATTCTTTTGTTTTGTAGATATGAGAGATGTTTTTAGACTCATCAAAGTACAGATTTAATTTTGTTTTTGAAGAAAATGTTAGCCCTCGAGGCACTGTAAATTATAGTGTTCGTCCTCAGTCATAATCTTTTTTCAAGTGCTGCTTAATTTATTTGTATGTGCTTTTTTCCTTTTTTTTTCTTTTGGTTTTGTTTTGTATCTTTTATCCAATCACTGTAAGATTATAGAACGGTATAAGACTAACAAAAAGAACTTTGACAAAATCTTAAACTGAAAAGGCCATTTATATATTTTGCAGCAAAACATTTCTTTTTTTAATTGAACAGGCATACATCACCACAAGATTAATGCATTTAAGTTACCATCATGGCATTACTATAGGTGAAGCAAGTGAGTTTCAGTAAACACCTTTATGTGACAATTATATGGAGTAAAACCTGTCGAAAACCAATAGTGTTTATAGATAACTTCCCAATTTACCACACAGTATCGAGAGTTACTCATGATAAGGAGGGATGGAAAGTAGCAAAACGGCAACATCTCTCTCAATGTTTTGTGCCACAATTTAATCATGTAATTTACGATAGTAGCACAGTTTCTAAGCAGCAATTTGGAAGTAACAGAAAATATGAGGGAGGTATTCAATAATAATGATAATAAGTTCAAGAAAGTGTTTGTGTTGAAGCATCCCCAAGCGTCCCCAATCCTCAGCTTGCCTGATTCCGGGTTCATGTCTGAGTCCAACTGTCAAAAGCAGAAAATGTTTGTTCCAGTCTGTTTTCTGCAAGTTACTTCACAGTGTGGGTGAGCAAGCTGAGAAAAATAAGACGGTGACATTATGCGCACCATGAGTCCATATTACATGCTTCGACCATTGCACCTCTCTCCGAGGGAGCTCTACCAAGAGATTTCTCAATATTGTGAAGCGTCAATGTTCCTGCTGGTGTGAAAAGAGAAGCCAAAAGATGCTCTGCAAAGTAGCTTTGAAACATGTTGCTCCAGTCTTTCAGGAATTACAATCTGGGCTCTGGTTCAAAATAAATGCATGAAATAAAGCAAACCTTCTTCGGTTGTTTGCTATTTGTGGAATGTAACACTTAATAATTCAAAGAATTAGTAAACTGAAGTAAACAAAGTGACCTTATGAACTATTATATTGCGTGTCATAATCTGATTCCCAATGATGTATTTAAAAAAAGCAATGGTAACATTCATTTATATAGAAGTCTCCTAATTAATGACTTCTCTTTAATGTATCTTGCATCTATCTGTGGGCTGTGAAGTTTGTGCACTGGGTTTTCCCTCCAGTTTAGTTGGCTGAGAGCAATCCGAGGTCTCATCTGGGTGCACTGGCTGACTTCCTCTAAGCTCCTCGCAAACACAAACTGAATAAAATAAAATCGTTGCATTGCTTACTTAATATCATGGGACTCAGTGGTTCCAATTCTCTTAATAAATTCTGGTGTTTTGGGAGAATTGTGACACACAGAAACTATTCTACAGGTGCTGCTTTTCCAGTGATGTATATGGAAAGCTGCTCTCACCATGGCGTTTATCTAGTAGAAGTCAAATTTACTCAATTAGTCAAAATCAATTCACAGCTCTTCACAGCTTCTGTTGCTCCATGTGTCCATGTCTACATGTGAACCTAAACATTGATACGGAAACAGACGCTAGCTGACAGAAACTGGTTATTTCCCAGAACAGGGAGTTTATGTTCATCTTCAAAGTGTTAAGACACACACTGGAAATTTTCTATAATGGTGCAACAGTCCATAATTTATACAGCTTCCCCAAAAATAAATTCAACATGCATGTGAAATGCATGTTTATTGCAATGTTTATCACTAACTTTTGTGATGTGCTATCTTACCGCTGCTGCTTTCACTTAATAAACATCTCCAAATCTTAACGTAGCGTCTCAACGAAGGAAAAACAGGCAAAGCAGCTGTGTGTTCACCTGAAGAGTGTGTGTTAAAGCAGTTGACTGTGAGAGCCACGGCTACAAAAAGGAGGGGGAGTCCGTGGGTCAGTGAATAAGCGATGAAAGTTGAACTGCTCGCTCAGACTTCCTGTGTCTGTTTCAAATCATGAGCCGTTGTTTCAAACTAGGATTTCATACATAGTTAAGCAAGAATCAGGTTTTTTTCACCTGTCGATCAGAAAAGAAACCATGGCATTGCTTAATTTCGAGATGGTTTTCCTGTTTACAGGACCTGAAGCACACTAAATATTTAAATACTCCTGTTTGCATGTGATGTCACTCAAGGTTGTATTCTTGATTGACAACCGGTAAAAGACATGCAAATTGAACCGCAATCCAT
Source organism: Lipophrys pholis (assembly GCF_963383615.2). Taxonomy (NCBI): domain Eukaryota; kingdom Metazoa; phylum Chordata; class Actinopteri; order Blenniiformes; family Blenniidae; genus Lipophrys; species Lipophrys pholis. Next base: position 18,902,216 of record NC_137628.1, read on the forward strand.
TTTTGTTTGCATGCAATCATTGCATTTTTTTGGGGGGGGGCACCATCTACCGTGTTCAGAACTGTATTTATAATGTCCAGACGCCAATTCCGAAAGTTTGTATGTATTAACTGTGTTACCACACTCTGGATGATGACTCAGAGTGCTCCGGAGTGGTTCGACTGTATTGAAATGTTGATTCTGAAGGACTGTGTTAAAGCTTTGTGTGTCACTCACTCCCAGACACATCTTTCAACTCATGAGGATTAGTTCTCAGCTCTCACTTGTTCTGTAATTATATAGTTCTCCAACACATCTGCATTTAAGCACACACGCGAACACGCACGCACACACACATGCAGCCAATCGCACCCGTACACACACTGAAATATTTATACCATTTTATATCTGCTCACAGGAACACGCATGTGCTTGCACATATGCATAAAAATACCCGCATACGGTCCGCCAGCCCGCGTCCGCCTCATCAAATCATCAGGCAGTCGGTTATGTTTATATGAGGGATGGAGCCGGAGACAGAGATGGAGTGAAGGGAGGTCTGCCAAACAAAGTGAAAAACATCAGAGACAATAACAACAGCAGCACCCACTGCAGCATCGCAGCTTTTTCGTTTCCTGTCTGCCACAGCTCGGCTTTGTTAGTGAATAGTTTGTTTGTGTGTGTGTGTGTGTGTGTGTGTGTGTGTGTGTGTGTGTGTGTGTGTGTGTGTGTGTGTGTGTGTGTGTGTGTGTGTGTGTGTGTGTGTGTGTGTGTGTGTGTGTGTGTGTGTGTGTGTGTGTGTGTGTGTGTGTGTGTGTGTGTGTGTGTGTGTGTGTGTGTGTGTGGTACATTGGAAGGAAGACAGCCAGCGGGCAAGGCGGTATCCAGGCCACTGCCTTGTTTTGATGTGGTCATGCTAATTTAAAAGAAAAAAAAGAGGGTGCTTTTCTGCCAACACAGAGAAAAGCATGCAATGAATATATAGAATCATTTTGGTACTTGAAAGACGATGTTGCAAAGGTGTGTGGGTGCATATGTGAGTGCATGTTGTGCATACATTAATCATGAGGCACAATGCAGTGAGGATGAGAATTGTGATTTTTGTTTTTCATGTTTTGTTATCCTGCTGCATAGACATGTTGGCAGAGAGGCAACAGAAACAGAAAAAAAAATGGGGGAGATGGGTGTATTGGGAATATAAGGAGGTCTTTTCTGGATCTGAGTCAGACTACTGGCTCAGTCATAATGGTGACGTCAGCACAGGCTTTACTAAGGATGGAGGGAGAAACAGAGGGAGGCTAGAGATGACGCCCTGGGGGAGGCAGGGATGAGAAAGGTATTACGGGGGGACAGAGGGAGGGAGTATGGCGGCTGCAATAAGGGGCCTACCACATACATCAGGGTGTGACTCCGGAAACTGCAGCTAAGTGGGTTTAAGACAGATAAACAGACAGAAAAAAAAAACAGACAGTCGGAATGAAAGCCTACGAAGGAGGAATGGAGAGGAATAATTCCTAGGCGGGAGGGATGAAGACAAAGGCTGAAAGAAGAAATTGGTTTATTATCTTGGCTTAGTGTGTGTGTGGGGAGAAGGAAAAGAAAGCCAGTGCAGAAAGAGAGAGAAGGAAGGAGTGATATAGCAGAGAGATAGAATGGCCAAGAGATTATGTGGAATCTTTGCCCTACACCCCTTTATTTAAAATACCAGTCAATAACCTTCAGTGCTTTATGACTCAGCCAGGAAAGTCCGGAGACGGGCTTTTGCAGTGTTAAAAAGCAGAAATAAATACACAAACACACAGAACCACAGCTAGTTCAAAAGTCAAATTCTCTTCTTATTGCTCTCTTGAACTCATTTGCATCCGTTCTTTCGTCTTGCCTGCCTGTTTGTCACAGCAGGTCCTCTTTAATGTATTGTATTTTGGTTATTTATGCATTTTCCTGGGCTTATACTGTGACTTATTGGTATCGCGTGGCTTCACTGCCCAATATGTTCTTTCCTCCTTATTATTTAAGAACAAGACTTTTTTTTTTTTTTAGAAAGCCCCTGGGCTTCTTGGTGCTACCAGTGTTCAGGTTTCTTTTCCTTTAAGTCTGTGTGTGGAAATAATTAATCCTTCTCTTGCGCATGTGGCACCACTTTTGAGCATGCAGTTTTCACTGAAACAGCTCAAACCACTTGTCTGCCCATGTGACAACATCATAACATGGACTTTGTCTAAAGACACTGACCATATTGGAGAAACAAACCCTTAAAACGCAGCAGAGTAATTGACAGATTTAAATTGCTATCCTTGTCAAGTGTGGCAAGCGTCACAAAGATGAAGTAAACATAATAAACACAAAAAAACAAGCATATCAAACATGATATAGTGAGCTCATATAGGAGTATATTTATACAGCGAGCAAACCTTTCAGAATGTCTCTGGATGTGCAAATGTTGCTCAACAAAACCATATATAACTTAGCCAAGGTATATTAATATCCACAAAACTGAGAATAAGTGTCATAGTGTAGCTAACACAATGGGCCTAACAGAAACATTTGACACATATGAAATAAGCAAATTCAAAAGTAACAAGTGTAAGAAATTAATAATTAAATGAACTGGAGGACTGTTTTTAATCTAGAAAAAAACATGTCATTAAATGTCTGTTGCGCTTTCACCACTGCGTAGGCCACTCGGCCAGTGTTGTGAGCAAAGTTGTGGCTGCCGTGTCAGTTTTGTGTACCCCCCCTTCAGTCCACAACTTGCACCGATGACAGGTGACCGATGATGAAGGCACCGGGGCAAGAAATTAAAAAGCACAGAGGCGAGAAAGGAGAAGGGAGGGCGGGAGCAGAAGAGGCATGTGGGCATTGTTATTAGAATATGACAGATCTGGCAACGCATTGAGTTTTAAACCTTTTGAAATATAATAAGACTTTACTTGACCACAGATACACCGGTCGGCAATACATATCAATAAATGTCACCCTAAGTACTCCTCTGTAGTCCACCTTAGTTCTCTGTGTTATATGTGACTATGGAACTAAAAATTAAATTAGTTCTCATGCATATTTCATTATGCAAATTGTTGAATGATACCGTAAGAAAAAGACTTGAGGGGTTTAGCATGCTCATTAAAAAATATCTCAATTGGAGAATCTGAATGTTTTCAATGTAAATGTCGTTTGTCTGACAGGTGTGCGGAGAGGGAAAGACAGGAGGGTTTTACTAATTGAAAGAAAATATTCAAAGCAGAAGAGAGATGGTTTCTAAGTCTGCCTAAAATAGTTCTTTTCTCATGTGTCGTTTCTTCCTGTTCTGGTACATAATATTCTTCATTCACAATGTTTCAATAATTCATCTAAACTAGAAAGTGCCATTGAGATAAAGTGGCACTTCAAAGTGGGGCTGGATTTTACGTTATCACATGTATCTCTCATGGTAATATATGAGCGCTGGTCCTGTCCCAACAAATCTTCCTCGATTGTGAGAAGTACCTTTTGTGCTGTGTTTAATTACACTTAAGCATAATGCATGCATTTTTACAGTTGCACATTTACATGCATGTAAAGACAAACCCACAAAGAGCAACATAGGAATTATGTAAATTGTGCTGCCTCACATAACCTGTGTTAATAAGAGTGAAGAATACTTACTTTTAGAGTGTCAGAGGAGAAGGCCCCCCTGGTAATTAGAATTAATTATCTGGAGTCTGGGGCAAAATACTCTTAAAGACAGGTTATTGTTCTCACTGCAGTGCGCACACACACACACACACACCCACACACGCCAGAAGTGTCCTTGTACCGAAGCTCTTCAGAAACCATTGTGGGCCACCTTGTGTTTGAGTGAACTCAACGATTCCATTACTGTGATGTTCACTCCAGGTGTAACATTGAGGGCGTATTGACGGCTCTTACCATCAACATAAAGGGTCCTTACGTACAGATGACACTTCAGTGTCAGGGTGAATGTAGGGAATTTTATCAGTAGTTATATTACATTTTAGTGTACACTGCGCCACAAAATATGAAGCGCATTGGTCTGAGCTGAAACTCTCACTCAAAACAACTAACACTTTACAATGCACTTTTTAAAATAGATGTTTTATGGAAGGCTAATGAAGATGTTAAAAATGATAATCAAGGCTGTTATTACTGACCAAAGACAAGTTGTTGTAGTCCAACAATTGTGTTGCATGTTATGACTCATTATTTCTATATGTATATGGCGCCTGTCAGAGAGCATGTGATGAAAATGGTTGTAATAGGTTTAGTCTTAGGGTGTTTTGTATTTTCCTGTATTTTGAGCACTGTGATTGTGAGACAATTAAAGTAAAAGTTGTCATCATTTTCACAAATTGTCAAAACCTTGTCTGAGCTACATCAATCTCAATGTAATTGAGATTGATCAAACATTCAACAAGAAATTACATGTACATCCCTCCCTAAAACAACCTTAGGATATTTGCATAACAGAGAAGAAAAGAGGAAAAAGGAAAGATGATGAAAAATAGAATGATGTGAAATAAAGCAATTAATGGCAAGTTATAAATATGCAAGCAACAATATGAGGTCATTATCACAGAGCTACAATATAGCGTTAATTTTTTCTATAAAATCTAAAAACAGTTTCCATGTAACATAACATTCCTGAGCGAAATTGTTTATAGTGTAACAAGTTTTTCTCCGATGTCAGAAGATACATCAGGTCTTTGATCCATTGTTTAAAGTTTGGTGGGAGTGTTTCCTTCCATTTAAGCAGTGTTAATCGTATGGCTAAAAGATGCGAAAGCCATCATATCCTTTGCTCAGTGATTGACGTTCATATCCTGTGACGCTCCTCCAAATACTAAGAGCACAAGGTTTTATGGGTAATCCTAAATGCATTTGTTTATCTGCATGCGTGGAGCTGACATATCTGCTTCTTTATCACTCTTCATCTCTGCAGATGCAACAACCGCACCCAGTGTGCAGTGGTGGCCGGCCCGGACGTCTTCCCTGACCCCTGCCCCGGCACATACAAATACTTGGAAGTCCAGTATGAGTGTGTCCCTTACAGTAAGTTCACATTTTTTACAGTTTGAACAGTCCGTGTTTCCAATGTCTGCAGTATGACTCCTACTATTCATCCCTCCACAAGTCCATCTGTGTTTAAGTGATTCAATTCTAAGTTGTTAGTGAATGTTTTCTGTAAAAATAGACTGTAAAAGCATCAGTTTTTCATCCTCTTATTAACAACAATACCCTCTGTAAATCTGACTGAACATCAGTAATCTGAAGCCAAAGTAAGTTTATACGGGAATTAATAATAATATCACTCCCTGGGAAAGTCAGAGGGTGGAAGAATGCGAAAGCAGGATAGTCTCAAATGTTGACAGATGGTGATTTGACCTCTGACCGAGTTGTGACGGACTGGGAGGTCTTATTCACTGGAGTGAAGCCTTCCTGGGCCATGTTAACAAAATATCCCAACAACTGTGGAACTTTTTGTTTTACTAGGGTCCTATCCTTCAAATCTAGGTTACGGCTCTCTGTATAATGAATGCACAAGGCGTCAGCATAGAGACTTAGTGGATTAAAGACATCTTTTTATCCTTGATGTTTATTTTACACTACATTCCGGCTTAGAGGGCTTCTCTAAAGGCAAAGGTAAATTGCAGCACCGGTGCCTACTTGATGAAAAAAAAAAAAAAAAATCTCATGCGACTCCTGCAGTGCAGCTTCCCTCCTTGTCAACGCTCTATTTTGTTCATCTAGCTGCTATATTTGATTTTTGACACCTGCCAAGGCAGGAAGCCCAACCAAAGGCAGACTAGCAGGTGAAAACTCAATTGTTCTTATGAATAATTAAAAATTATAGCACAGTTGTAGTGCAGAAAGGGTGAGGAAAAAGTCTTGAATATGTGAGCTGCGAAGGAGATAAAGTATGCAAAAATATGACTTTATTCCTTGAAATCACACGACGTACCATATTGCGTCAATTGTAAATGTTCAGGTTTAAATTTATAGCTTCATCATATCTGCAATGCAGAAAACATGGAAGCAGAAAAATACAGTACTTGAGAATAAAACATTGGAATCGTTGAATTTACTTGCACGTTGCTGATATCAATTATTTTCCTGCTCCTCCATGGCTGCTTCTTTTTTTTTGACAGACCTCAAGAGAGCAGTGTTTTGTTCCGGTATTGCATAGCGTGCAGTGTTTAGCGAAGCAGCAGCAGCTTTCTGTCCCACACGGGAAACCGTCAAGGACAGAGTTGAGTCGAGGTCACTGTGTTTGGGATACTCAGAGATCAGGAGACAGTGACTGTCAACAACCACCGCATATACTCCAGACCAGATGTCTGCAGCCTTTATCACCAAAAGAGACATTTCTGTCCACTTTCCACTAAGTAACGTGTGTACAGAGCCACAAGCCACAAAACATTTAAATGTCAAATTATGACTACAGAGCTGTTTTTTGTGCTTTTAACTTTTATTTCCAAAGAATACTTTAACTGCTTTTGTGTAAATGGAAAGAAAAACAGAAAAGTATATTTGCTTTAGCGATACATTTATATTGTAGCACCATTATAATACATGTTATTGTTCTACTTCTGAGTTCATCATTAAAAGTCTTTTTAGTGGAACAACGGCAACTTTGTTACAGAGAACTAGTGCTAAGTCTTTAAAACAAAATAAAACAAAAACAGGGTTTATAATGCATTTATAGAATGCTAGAACTAAAATTAAGAACATTTTAAAACCCATTTTAGCTGTTTCCGCTTTTAAGTTACTTTGTTCTTTCAGGCAAACCAGCGTCCTGTCTGGTTCGAGGTAAACTTAATTTTCTCTGAAACGTTTCTTTATTCTTTATTTGGACTCATTCATTGTGAGCTTACCAAAATTGATGGTTTGATACTAATTTATCACCCATAGTAGAAAGCACAGATCAGGTAGTAAACATAATTTAACCATTCTTTAATATAAGTGTCACATATGTCACCTCTGTCTGTGAGATGGAGTCCCTCTGAAAGGTGTCTGCTGTGCAACAAAGTTAGAAATAAAAATAAAAATGTTTCTTTACATGTAATATTATGCGAGCTACAGAAAAGGGCTGAAGAGCCGCATGTTTCTCCAGAGAAAAGCTGCTGAGCTCCACTCGAGACACTTATACTTCAGGTACACTTTCAAAGTGAAAAAAAAAAAAAAAGGATATTACTCTTATTGGCAAATTAAAAGGAAAATTTTGTTATTGGAATGAATGACATTCTTTTATTCAATATTTGTTGAATTTGTCTTTATCCACCATATGGACAGGCACTCCATAATGTCAACAAGATGTGTTTTGAAAATAAAACATGGAAAAAAAACAACAAAATACAAAACAATTGAATATTTTCTGAGGCCCTTTATATTGAATTTACAAATCATTCAAAAAAAAGGGAGATTCATTATTTGACCTTTTTTGCATAGCTCGTGTAAATAAAAGTAAAAGTCAATTTGAAATGTGACCATCTCTGTGACAATCTCCATTTTTGGGGTTTGGGTTTTTTTTTTCACAATGAACATCAGTGTGGTGGAAATATTTGAAGGTGTTAATGTGCAGAGCTGCAGAAGCTCTTAAATTTTGATGTTTTGGATGTAAATAAAAAACTAAAAAAATGTTCCAAAATATTCCATTTAGTTTTGAAAATGTTTGAGGTGGAATCGTCTGTCTTTTCTGCGTGTTTGATGCATTTCTGAGTTGTACGTCAGATAGGAGCTTCATCACAAACTAGATTGACAAACAAATATCTTGAATGCTTCATTCCCCATGAAGTCCAGCTGAAATCGGCAGCACATTTTGAATCTTTTTGTCTCAAACCTTGGCATCGCAGTCCACACAGACGGCCAAGGTGATCTCCCACACTGAAGCATTCAATTATGTCTGGCTAAACGGCTCTTGCCTGGCGTCTAGAATGACCAGCAGATTAAATAATAGGACTATCAGAGCCCTCTCTGGAGCAGATGGAAACACAACCTGATACCTGCTTAATGCCCCACCAAGCAGGCGCGCGCGTGCGCGCGCGCACACACACACACACACACACACACACACACACACACACACACACACACACACACACACACACACACACACACACACACACACACACACACACTGCATGTCTTTGTCTTCCACATAACTGCATGGCCGCCCGGAAACACAGCGCTACTATTTTTGTAGATTAATCACGGGTAAAAGCAAAAACAAGTGAGTGCAAGAGGAGATGAGTTGAATGCTGATGCGATAAACAATGGGTCAGTCAGGGTAACATTTCTTCTTGCAATAAATAGCATCTGAAACCAAAGTCATTAGAGCGCTCTGCTAACAGAGGAAAGGACGTGGTTGGGCGGATGAAGCATTGACAAAAGGGGAGAGGAAAAGAGTGTTGGATAGATAGAAAGAGAGGAAGAGAAGGGGCGAGAGAGAGAAGTCCAGAGTACATTAGCATGGTCTCTGTACTGACTGAAGTGTTCAGGCTGGATCAGGTGGCGGCCTGGCTCCTGTGGGTGTGTTTAAGCATGAGAAGTGTTTCCACAGAAATAAATATGTTGGGAAAAAACAAGAATACCTAAAAGCTTAACGTGTCACGGACCTTCACAAAACCCTCACACTGCACCCTTTAATTATTTATGAAATCCATTTTCTTTTTGAAAGACTATTTGAATGGTCGAACAAGGCACTGTCTGACATTCTGGGCGGAGATTCCGCCGACAACAATCACACTGGTGTGCTTGACGCAGCAAATCAATGGTGTCGGTGGAGTGGCTGTGAAAGATACATTCTGCGAGACATTAAGCGGAGAAGCATCTCCAAAATGTAGCCGTAAATCAAGCTCGATCAATACGGAGGCTTGTTTACTAAAATATATGACAGTGTGCTCAAACTGTCCCATTTCTGAGATGCATATAAGCAGCAACTTTGATAAATCATAATATTTGTGTTTGAGGGCAGGGTCGGCTCGAGTACACTCAAGCGACTGTAACATCAAGGGACCTCCATAACTCAAGTACGTCTCCCTCGACATTAAGCGCACTGGTAGCTCTGTTTGTTGAGTGTAAACACCTGACCCCTAGCTATCACCTCCGAGGCCATGTGTTGTTAATCACAAACCGACTGCACGGAAAGAAAACGAGCTGAGCTCCAAAGAGACACAACTTTACACTGCAGATGTATTTTTTTCCTGAGCGCTGCCGTTCAAGCAGAGTTGGTAGAGTTTCCCCGCTGCGCAGATAATGTAAACATATCTCAAAGTGGGATGTAAAACAGGTAATTAAATTATGTAAGGTTCAGTTTTCAGGGATATTTTGCTCCTCCATCTACCCCCCGTTTTATTTTTTTTTCTTCTTTCTTTTTTTTTTTTCCTCTTCAGGATTTTTGGCTTGTACTACCTTCATAACTCTTCATTTCTCCTCACTGCACTGCAGGTTTTTGGCTTTTTTCCAAAGCTACAATCAAGTGCTGTCTTTTCCTCCCTCTCTCTCTCTCTCTCTCTCTCTCTCTCTCTCTCTCTCTCTCTCTCTCTCTCTCTGTGGTATGAGTGTGTGGCAGTCGTGTGCCAAACTAGCCAGCTAGCTTTAGCGGTAATTAGCCACCTGTGTATACTTGCTCATTGCACTGCAGGCGGACTATAAATATCCATACATTTGCACATTGCTGTACAAAGTGCTTCTCATACACAGACAGATTTAATCTCAGCCAATATGGTATGTGCTGCGGAAGATAGTTGCTACGTATTGTTTCATTCTTCTTCGTCCAATAAAACAAGCAAGAACATTCAGGATTACGCCTATCCGTTTCCTCATCTTCATTGCCGTATACCCTGGCTCTCCCAACTGCTGTTATGAAGCAATTAGCCTACTACCACATTTAGTGTATTAATCAGAAAAGCCAGTGATATGTTATGCAATACCCATGCAGTCTATTTTAGACAATAGATCTTGGCTCAGTAGGAAAGCTAATTAAAAGATAAAATCACCTTCTTGTCTGTCCAATTAAAGACTTCTGTCAGATTGGACCCTTGGAATAACTTCATGACGATGACATGAGAAGAGCTGTTTGTGTGCGTGTGTGTTTGCGTGTGTGTGTGTGTGTGTTTGCGTGTGTGTGCGTGCGTGTGTGTGTTGTCGTGGAAACAACTGTTCGCTGCTAGGATTCCTTGTTTGCGTGTGTCTGTGTGTGTTTGTGTCTGTGTGTGCTTGCGTGCGTGTGTTTTTCCTCTGATGCATATGTACAGTAAATGTGTGTGTTTGTGTGTGAGCACATATGCAGGCATTTATGTGTTTCCCAGAGAGAGCAAGGGAAGCTGGGCCAGGAACCAAAGAGACAGAAGGAGAGACGGCGGAGCGACAGCTGAAACGGAGATAGAGAGAAATAGGTTAGACGAGGCCAGCAGACGAGGAACAGAAAGAATGAATTAACTGATAAAAGACACTGTGGTGCGGACAGGGTTTGGGTTGAGGGAAGTGGTACAGAGATACAAGGGAGGTAGCGGGGAGAGTGAATGAGGGGGAAAAGCACAGGATAAAATAATGAAACAGGATGGCAGGTGGGGATGAGAGGACCGGAGCGAAGGAATAGAATAATGAAGAAAGAAAGAAGAAAACGTCTGTGTCCATAAATGACCTTGAGCTTTAGCCGGCTGAGCTGATTGGAGATCAGAGATAATAGTGGTTAGGCTGCTGTCGCCACTCGATGTCTGCAGAGACGCGCACGTGAGCGGGCCCGCACGCCACACACACATAGATTACACACACTCGTGAGCACAGACTGTCTTCCCTCCTAGACGAATACCTCCTTAATAAACCATACATTTTCAATAAAAATGCTAATTATTTTTACACCGTGGCACAGTCAGGTTAACATTGCTTCTGTGTGTGCGTGTGTGCGTGTGCGTGTGCGCGCGTGTGTGTGTGTGTGTGTGTGTGTGTGTGTGTGTGTGTGTGTGTGTGTGTGTGTGTGTGTGTGTGTGTGTGTGAGCAGCAGAGAGCAGCGAGGGGAAAACAATGCAGGAGGCATTCAAGGTACAGCGTGAAAGCTGTTCATGTGATGACAGAATTATTTTTCAAAATTGAGCCGATTTTACTTCAGACGTTAATGAATAATTGGGTGATTTATTTAATTTTTTTAAATAAACGGAAAACCAGACAGGCGACACTTCTCTTAGTGTTATTCTTCCGCTATTGTTTCATAATATTCATTCAAATCCTTTGTAGGAATAAATGAGATGAAATGTTTTGGGGTTTGTTTTTTTCTCCAAAGTTGCAAGTACTTAATAGTGCAGTCTAAGTGGTTTTGCAAATGATCAGTCAAAGATACTGGTTAGATAAAAAACACGTCGCTACCTCTGCAGAATTCAATTATGAATAACACTGGGTCGAAAATATTGAGAGGTAAGGCTTTCTTGTTGACGTTTTCTTGGAAACAAGGACACTTTGTGGCAAGTTGTCAGAGTTCATATTTTTTCCTCGCCTTTCACCCACTCTCGGCGGCTGAATTAGCAGCAGCTCAAAAGACTTCTCATCTCTTGCATCGTCTTGCGTGCGCGAGATACCCTTGACAAAACCTTGAGGATTCAACAAATGTCTCACCAACGTCTATTCACTGTCAAATCCTGCACACTGAAAAATAAATGGCTGTGATTTATATAAAAAAAAAAATAATAATTAATTCCTTATCCTTGTCTGGAGATTAAACCAGAGATACCTCCATATATGTATATATAAAAAAAAAAAAAAACAACAACCCTGAAATGAGATCACCAGCTGAGACGTCCATTAATCTAGTGAAACGACAAGCTGCGGTACAAATTGAATGACATTTGTTTGACATTTTGTGTGCCATTTGGTATACTTGTAGTCGCCACACTTTTTCATTTGAAATCTATTAGTTGCTCGCAACCTTGAACTCTCCATGTTTATCCTGTGTGTGCCTGCGAGGCTGCGTGAGAGTCTCAGGTCCTGTGAAGAACCTTGTTGTTTGGTGTCATTAATCCCCGTCTTCTCGACCGCAGTGTGTCTCCTTGCATTGTTTATGTGTGTGCATGCAAGTATGTGTGCTCCTGCTCAGTGCATTGATATCTGTCCTTCTATCGCACACACTCCTCAGCACAGACAGACTATCTGCTTTCTTTCCCATCTTTAGTCACCGGGGAACTGTGGTGAACCATTTTATATCTTAACTCGAAATGGCACACTCACACAAGTGTCTGTGCACACATGGATGTACACACTTGTTCTAGGTTTAACACGATCTTCTTACAGAGATTGCTTATTTATCGGGAGTTGTGCTAAGCCGCACCAGTTACCATGCATTTTTCATGAGCCGAGGATTTAATGGTTGCTTAAGTGTGCGGGTGTGTGCGCATATGTCCGTGCTTTTTTGTGTGTCACACGTGTTTGTGTATGACTTGTGGTTGTTGATGAGCTTTAGCTTTAATGTGTTAAAGAATTTATGCATGTTTTGTGCATATGCAGCACACTGGTGCTCTCTCTCTCTCTCTCTATCTCTCTATCTATCTATCTATATGCAGCACAATTGTGCGATTTATTTATTTTTACACATACAGTGTTCAGTGTCCAGAATGTGATGCTATCCCAAATGCTTTTCCTTTCGAGGACTCTGCTTATGCCTTTCTCTTGTCTTGTCTCCTCTTCCTCTCCTCTTCCTCCCCACACCTCTCCTGTCCATCTCTGGGGACTAGTTCCCTCCAGCAGGTCTCTAACGGTCTTGAAAGACACAAGGGCAAAGCCTGCAGGATTAGGTTTCTGCCGTGTTCACATTCCACCCGGTCCCACGGGGACCAGGGTGGAATGAAACTCATATGTTTAAGAGGTTTCGAGCAAGTGTGCACATTTCATCACAGAGCAACATAACCAACCTCTTGCTGTATCTCCAAGGAGAACCTTTTGAATTTAATAGACAAGGAATTGGTGATGGGGCTGAGGTGCGCTCATTTTGCCGCCGCTTCAGTGCACAGATGCTTAAGCGCTCATAATCAGAGTCACATGCTCAAAACGGCGGCTCATCCACTGTGCATCAGGAGGCATCTTATTGTGACTGTTTTGGCTGGGCCTGCTGAAACAGAATCCTGATAATCAAATCAATTGTCTTGTTTTCATTGCTCTGTTGATATTAGCATTTATTAAAGAGCTCATTATCTCAGGTCATTTTCTGTTGCCTGTGTTTTGTGATGCACTAAAGGTACGATCATGTTTATTTGCCCATGTTGTGTGACGCTCCTGTGTGTCTCTCCCAGTATCCCTCTCCCTCTTTTCATGTCTGTGTGACATGTGTGCCCCTGTTCTCCTTTAAGTATGTATCCAACATATGTGAGATGCAATTCTGTCAGAGAGCTTCCCCATTGTAGTGCACTTTCCTCAGACGCTTATGTAATGCTATTACCAATCACACATGGAGAGCATCCTGGCATTCTCACAAGGTTAGGATGAAATATGAGGACGATTATGGAGATCCTAGATTGTATTATCATGATTTCCTTATTATTGCATCATTAATCTATTTTTGTCTCTCTGTCTTTCTCTCCTTTTTTTTTCTCTGTTTGCCTATGGCTCACGCAGAAGTGGAACAAAAAGGTGAGTCTGTGGAAAAAAAAGCACACCCACATTCACGCATGCTCAAAATCTGGATTGGGCTTCTCTTTTTGATGGCAGCGCCTGAAGCGTTTTGTACCTTGTGGCAGCATGACATCTCTTTCAAAGTCACTGCAGCTATATTAAGACAGCTTGATCTCAGCATATAGAAGCAATTTAGTAACACTGGTTCTCATTAGACACACTCTGGGTCCACATTAATCTATGGTTTTGTGTAGAATGTCACTTAACAAACTCTCCATGGGTCGAGCACATTTCTTTATGATGAGCCAATGAACAGAGGATTGCACTGACTTTTAATATTTCAGATGTTTCCCTGTTATATGAAAGTTATGCCAGAGCTTTGAATAACCAATGAAAATTTAATCAATATTCCCAGCCGTTTGGGTGGGATCTAGAATTATATTATTGAGAAGAATGGGAAAACCACAGCTCACATCTGGCATGTCTCTGTGCGTGTCTGCTCCGTGTGTGTGGGTGTGTGTGTGTGTGTGTGTGTGTATGTGACAGCATTCCAGTTAAATTACAAAGGGTCCTATGACTTTGGTCGCAATGGCTTCCCAGAATTTATTGCATCTCCCACAACCCTCGTAAAACATGACCCCAGTATTCCAAGCTGGGAATACTAAGCATAGAGTGGGAAACGAATTATTGTAACAACTGCAAAAACAGCAGACTATAAAAGATGTGTTCAGGCCTACAGTTGGTTGTTCCTGACAGAAATAGAATGGGAGCGAAAGGAAGAAAGAGCTGTGAGACTAATGAGGAGCTGAAGAGGGAGGGAGAAATGGGAAAAGAGAGAAAGGGTGGAAGTAGAACAAAATGTGCCATTTTCTCTTCATCTTTTAGCTGTGCGAGCAGGGTATTATCTGTTGAATAGGAAGCATACTGTTGCTGCGCTTAAGAATGACAGTGACTATACAACATCCAAATCACAACACAGTGAGCTTATCATGTTATCATCATTCACTGGTGGTTAAGGTTAAGTTAAAACATATTGTTACATTATTTATCAGTGCTTAAGGAAAGAAGCAGACATTTCGCCGGCGCTGTCAGACAGTCTAAAGAGAATAGCTGACATTTCACATCAACTGCATCTAATGTGAATTTGTTGTCATTTGCTCCTCAGTATTTCTGTGCCCCGGCATTCTGCGGGGAGTTTACCAAAGTGAGCATCTCTTTGAGTCAGACCACCAGTCCGGTGCGTGGTGCAAAGACCCTCTGCAGGCCTCTGACAAGATCTACTACATGCCATGGACGCCATACCGCACAGACACTCTGACTGAGTACTCGTCGAAAGAGGACTTTGTCGCGGGTCGTCCCACCACCACGTACAAGCTGCCCCATCGTGTGGACGGCACCGGCTTTGTCGTGTATGACGGCGCCCTGTTTTTCAACAAGGAGCGCACGCGAAACATCGTGAAGTTTGACCTGCGCACGCGCATCAAGAGCGGTGAGGCGATTATTGCCAACGCCAACTACCACGACACCTCGCCGTACCGCTGGGGGGGCAAGTCAGACATTGACCTAGCGGTGGATGAGAATGGGCTGTGGGTCATCTATGCAACGGAGCAGAACAACGGGCGCATCGTAGTGAGCCAGCTCAACCCGTACACCCTGCGCATCGAAGGCTCCTGGGACACGACCTACGACAAACGCTCCGCCTCCAACGCCTTCATGATCTGCGGCGTCCTGTACGTTGTCAAAACCGTGTATGAAGACGACGACAATGAAGGGACAGGGAACAAGATTGACTACATGTACAACACTGACAAGAGCAAGGAAATGACGGTGAACATACCGTTCCCCAATTCGTACCAGTACATAGCTGCAGTGGATTACAACCCTCGAGACAACCTGCTGTACGTGTGGAATAATTACCACGTGGTCAAGTACTCACTGGATTTTGGCAACAATGGTAGGTCAAATACTAATACCTCAGTTCTCTACATCGTTCCCCTTTAATCATTTCCTCTTAATGACAGGATTAACAAAGTTACACTCTTTAGAAAATTCTCATCCTTTTTTCAATCTATTGGAACGACTCTGATGTATTTTGTCATATTTCACATGAAATACCTTGGATTATTTGCCATGCTTTAATAATCATTTAAATGATAAAACTTTTTTGGGTTTTGACATAAGGAATGCTTACAGGCACTAATCTTCCTCCAATAATTAATTCTCAAAAAAAAAAAAAAAAAATTGAAGAGGAAGAAAAAGAAAAGCGCCATCTGTGCTGTCATGCTTCTCAATTATGACTGCTCCCCTCCCACCCTGTCTGTAAAAAAAAATAAAATTGCTTCTCCAAAATACTTTTACAGCTGGTCTTGGATATAGCAGTGTCACTGAAATCGTAGACGTCAGCACACTCGCTATTTATGGATCTGAGAAAGACATCATAAAGGCTACCTTGATCTCTGCCTTTCAGAAGAATATCTCCAATGATGTTATGCTGAGCCTTACATACTGTAAATGTATCTTACCTTTCACTAGACCACTTGGCTGCTCTCTCTTTAGTTTCCCTCGCTTGCTTAACAAATCATAATGTATTGCTGGTGAATGGAGCCAGGAGTGTCTGGAAGGTGAAGGAAGCGATGCCACTTTCCGGAAGGACATCTGTATACCATGACAGTCTGAAGGCACTTTAACCTGTTTGACGCGCTCTGTTTGTGTTTATTTCTGATCCATTCACGTGAGCCGCCCGTCAAAGGTGGTTACTATTCACGCCGGCTGCAATCTATTCTTATTGTTCAGTTGAAAGCATCTCCAAGTGAGAGAAGTTGACGGTGCTATCTTGTGTTATAATGTGACAGGGTTGCAATCATTGATGTTTTTATATTTGCTACAGATCTAAATGACAACGTGTGTGGAGCCGTTTGTAGTGCTCAAACCACAGCTGATCAAGAGCGGACATTGCAGCCGACTAAGCATCTTATCAGAATCTGAATCAGAAAGCTTTATTGAAATTGTACCGCCAGTACAATGAGATTTGCTGAACGTAGCATAAAAAGACTTAATACATACACACACAAACATTTTTCAAGCAACTGCCTCATTCAATCATTGTAAAATAATAAACGTAATAGCAAATGAAAGTATGATAAGGGTCGCAGTACTATATTAATAAGTATATACACTGTGGGTTTCTCATTCCGGCTTACTATTTTCTTTTATTGGCACATTGCGTTAGCCGTTGTATAGTTTTTCCACCTGCAGCAAGAAGTGAGCTGTTTCTACCAAAAAGATAAGTCACAACATAATTATCGCTTCCAAATCTTTTGAGCTTGAAAGCTTGAATGTTCATTGTGAGACTAACAATCATAAAACATTTGACTTGAATATATACCACTGGATTTATTCAGAATATTAAACAATGACACTCGGATAGGCCATAGGACAAACAAATTTGGCAGTCAGGTCAAATGAAGGTCAAAGTACGACTGCAACCTTTTCCAAACAAGGGAGCGAGGGCCAGGGATCTACCTTGTGTGTTGATCAACCAACTGCACGTTTTAAATGGGATTGTTGGGTCCAATCGAAGAGATGAAGGATACTCTCTAACCCGAACTGACTCTCTTTCAACTCCGGTGTGAGGTGAGAGTCCACCCTCCCCTTCTTTTTTTTTTTCTCTGGATGGAAGGGCTTGGGCCCCAGGAGTCTGAAGGGCTATTTGCCCAGCGTAATTGCCTTTCAGCACCTTTCTATGGAGTGGTCAAGGCAGTCTGGCTGCGTGTCTTATTAAATGATGTCTGAATTAACACATGCTCTTACACGCAGTTAGGAGGCACAGTACAAGAAATTATAGAGAGGGAGCGCTAAACTTGGTTTCTACCGATCAGTGTGTGTGTGTGTGTGTGTGTGTGTGTGTGTGTGTGTGTGTGTGTGTGTGTGTGTGTGTGTGTGTGTGTGTGTGTGTGTGTGTGTGTGTGTGTGTGTGAAAGGAGGCAGGGCTATAAAGCCTGCATGTGTGTGTGTGTGTGTGTGTTTGTGTGTGTGTGTGTGTGTGTGTGTGTGTGTGTGTGTGTGTGTGTGTGTGTGTGTGTGTGTGTGTGTGTGTGTGTGTGTGTGTGTGTGTGTGTGTGTGTGTGCGTGTGTTTACATGTACATAATGACGGGCATCCCTATGTGCTAATGTATTTATAGGACGAGACTCTCTATTCATGACTGTACATATGTGTTTATTGCTGTACGCATGAGAGTGTGATCGCTCTCATAATGGAGCTCTGGGTGTCTCAGGAGGCTCTAAAGAGGAGATCAATGGGGATTCAATGTGGAGAATGACCTCCAGTGCACAGCAACAAGCCAGACTGCTGACCAGCGGGAGATAAATACATACAATCAATGTTGCTTCGCTCTTTTACTCGTCTCCTCGGTCTGCGCTCTCACTCAATGAAGAAAAGGAATAAATTAACTACCTTAAGTACATGATTTTCTCGTTCCGTGGAAAATGAGGCGACCGGTCGATTTATTGAACTTTATTTTGTTACATCTTGACACTTTTGTTTTAGCACTTCAGGTCATATGAACGTGAAGAAAATGAAGCCGTTTTCTTTTTTTTTTTTCCTTCTCTCCTGTTTCTCTCTAAATGCATTAAGGACAACATAAGATATCTATGCTCAAACTTGGACTGTCCTCGCTCTAGTAGGTTTTTCTTCCCCCCCCCCCCTTTCTTTAGTCAGTTCAGGAAACAGAGCAAGGAAAGGGGCCATTCTGAGGGTTTCCACTCATTACTGATGTAGCTTAATGTGCAGCCTGTTTTTGTTTCAGCTCACATGGACTTCTTAAGATATAAAATGAGACAGGAAATGGGCCACAGACTAAGAGAAGGAAGAGCTGGGCCACTGAGGACTGAGGATAATTGGGGTACAACACGGAGAGTACCAATTACTTTGTTGTGTCTGTCCAACTGAATAACAAAAGCGGACGTTTAAAGGAGTTTGTTCTGAAATTCTCGCACTATGTGGCTTTGGAGCACACATGTGAACAGAGTCACTTTGGTGCACTCAAACGCTTGCAAGCTCGGAAGGGAGAGTGCTGGGAAACTGAACTCAAGAAAAAAAGGCTTGCAGAAAGCAATTTAGCTCCAGGCTTTCTGTGCTGATAGCTTACCCGATGCACTTAAGCATAAACCCACAGTGAAATTTACAAATTTATGGTCGATAACAATGTTTTTTTTTTTTTCAATGAAAATATCTGATTAGAAGTTACAGATTTAAATTCCTCCTCCTAATCTGACTAGAATTCATTATGTCGGGTCAAAAAAAGTGAGACAAAAACTAATGAAAGTTATTCATTTCAGCGCTAAACGCTTCTTAGGGAGTTTACAGCCAAATGAAAAGGCAGTATGAAGGAGTGTGTGACGATAGATTAAAAAGTAAACCCCACAGCACCCAAACACAAAGTGGGTGAAAGTACAGTGGCCAGTGCATTGTGACATTCTTCTTTTGACAGCTGCTGTAGATCAGACATCAAACCTTGTCAGTCAAACTATAAGCCAAACTTTCATCCTTTGTCAGTCCATTCAGGTGAGAGGTCACCCTGAGCTGCTCCAAAAAAAACTTTTTAAATTGCCCCCAGTCACGACAGTGACAATTATTAGCAAGAAGAGCTGTGCACCACAAAGAGGCAGAACTCTATGTAAAGAAGTGATGCTTGTCTCACTGCAGAAAAATGTGTAATTACATGCCCTTTTTTTGTAATTGGATTCACTGGCACCAACATTTAGAATGAGGTCTTGAAGTTGGTCAACAATAAGCAGTATTCTCTGCTCCTAAACTGCGAGGGAGTGTCCTTTAACAATACGTTTGGCAACACCAAATAACCCATGAAAGCCTGTTCTCTGATGAAAGTTAGTGAAACCCTGGCATAAAGTGATTCAGCCAATACTGTAGCTCCCCACAGAAAAAAAAAACAAAAAAACTTTTTTATTATGTTCTGTACATTCATACATCCACTTTTGAGGGAAGTGAGGCAGTTAGATGGCATTAATTACATGTTAACTTTAGACGAGAGCAGATATTATGGTTTCTATGTTTTTTGTATCGTTGGATGTTTGTATTTACTTGCTTTTATAACATGACTGCAACGGTGGAAGCACAGTAAAAGTCTGATTATGTTTTCAGACATACAAATATATAAAACCATTGAAAAAAACTTATTTTTTTTTTAAAGCCATAGAACGCCTTTAACATTATACCAACACAAATTTTCTATTATGTATTGATTTTGGTTGTTTTCTTCCAAACACATTCCTTAAGATTAAGAAATCTGTGTGGGTAAGATAATTTGTTCTGTGTGTATTTGGGCACAAATTTCTGAATGTGGAGTTTGTTTTTGATAGTCTCTTTGTGCATGAAGGAGAAATGTGACTTCTTTTTTTTTTTTTAATTCGAGCTAAGGTATTGTAGCTTCTATAAATACTATTTCACAAAGACGCGGACTTGTTGGAATTACACCTCTTGATAACTTCTGAAGGTGAAAGTTAAAGTCGAACATGTGTCTGTGTGAAGTTGTATTGGCCGCGTTTCCTTCTGGACATGAAACTCTTTCATTCATCAGAACCAGCTGCAGCTTTTTATTTGTTGCAGTTGTTGATTTGTCCTGACTTCTACTGTATTTTCGCCTTGAAGGCAACTTCTGAGATCATTCTGGGAAGACGTGGAAGTGATTTTGAACGTAACCAAAGCATAAAAGTCTCGCATAAAAGATAATGAGAACAAAAAAAGAATAATCCTAGTGGGGGCTGGTTATTCAGTATCACTTAAAAGCACTGTACTGTTTTATGTTTGTTTTGTTAGCTTCAGTTGGATATAAAAAAAAATGGAAGGTCTGTCTTCTAAAACCTTAGTAAATGAAAACATTGAAAAATCAGGGTGAGCCCGGTATTAACAATTTAACCATCTCGCTCAGTTGCGTTAAACATGAGAATTTGAATAACATACAAAAGCTAAGCAGGCAGGTTTAAGCTGACGTGGGCTAACAGACTATTATAGTGAAGGTTCACCCCCACATGTGTGCTGTAGTGTTGTCGAGTAGCACGCAGCAGAAAACAATCTTTTTGAAATGCATATTCTTTCTCCCTGGGTACTTAACAAGAAAGTCAACTGCCTCTCGACATTTATTGCCTCCCAAGTCTGTTTGCGTTTCTTCTTTGTCCGTTAACTACCCATTCATTCCCTTGCTGTGTCTCACTCACAGACATACACAATGGCAGGAATTCCAATATTTCCTTTTTGCCTTTCATACATCTGCGTTTTCGGTTGCCCTTATCTTCTGCCTGATCTGCCCCCTTCTTTCTGCTTCCAGTCCCATTCCACATCACATAGGGCCATTTCATCAAATGTCTTTAGATGTATATATTATAAAGGCCTCCGTGAATGTCTGTAGAAAGTCAGCGTCAAAGTCACTTGTCTGTGCATCACCCCTTCACTCCCGCCCCGCAATCCCCAAACGCTCGCTCATTCTCTACTGTTTATGGAGTTGTTTCATCATGTCTTCTTACATGCATATTATAGAGGCTTGCCCTACGCAAGCGGCATGGCTCCGATGAAACATTTGAATAATTTATCACCTCCAGTCTGCCTTGCCTCACTTTAAAAAGTTTTCTCAACAAAGTCGCAAAATTATTCATGTTATCTGCATCTTCAGGGTAGGAGGAGCGAACAGGACGAACACTGATACGATAGTCTTCATCTTGTACGCCTTCGCAATCTTTGTTTTACTGATTCTGTTGTTATCCCAGTTCTCTGCACTTTCTCTTCTTTCTTCTTGGTGCGAAAACCCCACATGCCCGAAGTGTTGCGAGTACACCATGTCCCATCTCCCTGCTTTTTCAGGTGATGATCTAATCGAGGTCTTAAGTTCAAGTGAGACAACCTGATTCAGAACTCTCCTGCATGGAACCATCAAACTGGAGCCTGTTATAAAAACGCAGCTCCGTTGTTCTCAGAACTGCCTGTGTAACTCTGGATGAATTCTTGTTATAGAATAGTTAATCAATCAGAGACAAAAATACACTAATGGTTGTTGCACTCATACAGACATCCATTTCCCACAATATATTATCCAATTCAGGAATGCGGGGTACTGGAGCCAATCCCTGCTGACTATGAGTGAAGTCAGGTCGCGCCCTGGACAAGTCTCCAGTCCATCACAGAGCAAACACACAGCGAATGACAGTCACACACACTCACAGTCACACCGAAGGGGAATTTAGAGTGACCGGTTAACTTTAAACACGTTTTTTGGACTGTGTGAGGAAACCACGATACCCAAAGGAAACCCATGCACACAGGGAGAACATGCAAAACCTGCACAGAAAGGCGGCTAAGCCTTGAATCAGACTTATCGCTATGTGGAGAGAGTGTTTACATCTGCACGACAGGTCAGATCTCAGCTTTCCATCTTTCTATATATCTTTCTGTCCGTCCATCTACAAATTATTTTTTTTATTTCTTTCTACATTTGTGACGTATTTAAATGTAATTTCTTTTTTTAGTATTAGGTGCTACAGAATGATTTTATTTTATTTTTTTAAAGGCCAATTCTGGTACCTCTATTGAGACCAGTGAGAAAATATATTGTGAAGATTAACACTGGTGTACACAATACACTTCTTTCAGCTGCCACATTTTCAAAGAGCCAAGAGTCATTGAATCAGCGCTGCTTGGAATTCTACGATAATCTGTTAAACACACAGTTATACAGAGATGACCTTTGCTTGCCACTCCATTCGTTTACAGAAATTTAAAGCCTCACCTTTGAACTCTTAATGGCTGGAATCACAGAGTCCCATTTCCTCAGGAAGTCAAGCATGGAGTATCTATTGTCTTACCCCCCCTCCGTCTATTTACTCCTTCCTCCCACACCTCTCCTTGCCTCTCCTTTCCTCCCATTTCTCTCCCATCCTCTCTTGCTTTCCTCTGCAGCAGATTGCAATCAAGCAGCAGTGAGCTAAGTAGTGCAGGAAATGTTGGAAACAGGCCTTAAAGTGGAGAGAATAACACGAGTTAATGACTGAATTGGAGGCCGTCTTTCACCAGATCACTGATTAGACTAACATTTCTGGCTTGTCAGACTCGCTTGTGTATTTGCGTGTATGCGAGCATGCACACTTATTGTGCTGGGTCATTGAGCTGTTGACGTAATTTAAGATGATTCAGCTCTGTCACAATAAAGTCAGGTACTCTTATTAGGCTTTAAATATTGGAACAACAAAAAAAATACCACGGCCTATTTCAAAATTCAAACAATTGTAAGAATGTCTCAATTGTGTTGGTGATTATCAGTTTCTTAATCTTTTTAAATGACGTTTTTAATGAACCCTCTGTGTTACCTGTAAACGAGCAAACATGTCAATGAAACCCAACATGGAAACACGTTTCACGTTAAAGTCTGCGCTCACACCCCTCTATTATCCTCTGTCTTCTTTGCTTTTTCCACCTGAATCCACCACCTGTTTTTCCCTCTCTGCCTCCCCGCTTGTCTCCCTCGTTCCCAAATAGAAAACGACACAGTCGCCTCAGCAGGGACTGAACTCGGCCTCAGAGAGTCTGCTGCACCTGTTCTTTGCCTGCAGAGTGTCCTTATCGATTGGATAGTACCGTCCAGGCCTCTGTGTGCATTTGGCCTGGGCACCTCTTTCCTTCTGCCAAACAACAGATGCCAAATAAAGCCGGCCTGGCCAGGACAATAGGGTGGAGGGGAAACCCACAGCTTTGCAGGAAGTAAATATAAATGGGAGCTGCTTGCGGCGTACGTCACCCTAACTGTATTCGTTTTTTGGCGGGAGAGCAATGGTGGGGCCTGCCCTATGATCACAATGCCAGCGACTAATAAAGTAACCATGAGTGGTCAGAGTCTGACAAACAATTGTATATTTCACTAAAAAACACAACACTATATTCATACTAGATCCCTGTCGACTTCATATAAATAGCATTGTTACCCCGGTCATGGAAGTTGTTGTTGTGACGCCACAGTGGAGATGTTTGTTTTTAACTGAAATACACAAAATGATTATCCATAGTGGTTTGAACAATTAACACTGCAAGCTAAATACTGTCATGGTGGTGACATGCTGGTGCAGGGACAGAGCTCGACGGACCAGTCACTCCTAAAGTCGGGTGGGCTGACCAAAATGGTACACACAACCATCGTGAGCCTAAGGTGGATAAATCAGGTACAGAAGACGGATGGACTGGTTCTACAGTTTCAAGTCAACACTTGTAATAAAGCACAATTAAAGTTATTATATACTACATTACTACATTTACATTCAGTCATCACAGTATTTGGGCAATGCTTCATTGAGTTTAGTTTGAATAAAAAACTAAATTAGGTTAATAAGACCTTATATCAATTAAATACAGTCAATTTCATCAGGTTAAACAATAGAAGGCTCTTGACATCCTGTCATTGAGGACATCATTAAGATGTTTTCTCATTATAATCTAATTTTAAAATGCTCCAGAGGAATGACTTAAACATCCAGTGCTTCATAACTAATTTTACTGTTTCGTCTCGTCCTTTTCCCATTTTCAGCTCTGAACTTAAAAGCCGTCATGTGCTTCATGCATGAGGGCTGAAATTCTAAAATGTGCCAGTCAAAAAAAGCAATACAGTCATAATTTTCTTATGATGGTACAGAATTATAAATACTGAAACAAAATATAAAACAGACCCAAGATCATTTGCTGGAGGTTATAGTTTTCTTCATAGCGCATTAATAGGATGTTTTTCTTGATGCTATATTCATAGCCATTACCCACATAGATTTGACATAAATTCATTGCATGTCTAGAATAGTGGTGGACACAATCCAGACTTTATGGAAATTTGTTGATGATTCTTTACACTTTAAATGGAAAAAATAGCAGCCGAAAGGGGGGGGGGGGGGGGGCTGTCCTATTAACGCTTTGCTTTGAACAAGGGGAACTTCCCCTGATTAAGAAAGCAGCATGTAATTGGCAAACTTGCTGCAGGTGCCTCTAACCTCAGCAGGGGGATAACATGATTATGCAACTCATAAGCTAACAGAGCTGAGCGGCAATGTGTCTCTATGTGAAGCATTAGCTGTGGAACACGGTAGGTGCCTGGCAGCCATTTTGAGAGAGGCTCTATTAGGTTGGGTTTTTTTTTATCTTAAAGTATCGCCGCTTTGAAGTGCTTCTGTCTTATCAGCGGGGTTGAGCCACTCGCCACGAGCTCTGTGTGTATTGTGTTGCACGTATCTGAGTGAAAAGTACATTTCGGTTCAAGCGTGCGTAAGTTTCCTGGTGGAAAACTGAGCAAAAGTGCCAGTACAAGTGGGTGCATGTATATTTCTGTGCATGTGCACTCGTCAGCCATAGGGGTGGTGCGTTATCGCAGTAAGCAGGCCTATTCAGTGTGTGTGTGTGCCACCATCCAACCTAGAAAGCTCTGTGGCCTCCAGTTAGATTATCATTTTGCTGTTACCCCTCTGGAGTCATCTCTTCCTACTGTTCAGACAGTGCGTGTGTGTGTGTGTGTGTGTGTGTGTGTGTGTGTGTGTGTGTGTGTGTGTGTGTGTGTGTGTGTGTGCATTCAAGGAGGCAGTAACTTTTCAGCAAACTAAAAGAGGTTACCGTGGTGCACAATAAGTAATATTATACACACACTTCGTCTCGGTTTTGGGAAACTTCTGTCTTAATTCAAATCCCTTCTTTTTTTTGCTCCTCTCTTGCTCTCCCTCTCTACCTCTCTCTCTCTCTTTCTCTCTCTCTCTCTCTAGCTGCCTGTCTACCGTTTTCTGACAGTGTGGGAAACTTGCCAGGAGAAGTTTGTTTTCCCTCTCCTCTCTTCTCCCCAGCCTTCTACCTTTTGTATTGTGGATTTACGATCTCACTGTTTACCCAGTGAGAAGTCAACACGAGCATTTGCAGCAACAGAGCACAGGCAGAGACAGACAGTCTTACCCACACAGAAAAACATTGCCTCACACACACACACACACACACACACACACACACACACACAATGTCAGATGATCATGTGTTCACATTGTAGGCTGACTGACAGCAGCTCTGTGGCCCCTCCAGAGTGGTGACAGATGACAACTTCAGGAACAAGTTTACTGCCAGCCTGCCATTGTCTCACCTTTCCCTTGGCTTGTTGCAGGTCAGGAAATTGAATAGAATAGAATAGAATAGAATAGAATAGAATAGAATAGAATACCTGACAAAAGCGTTCAGTCATACCAAACATTCCTCAGCAGATATGTTTTGCCACTTCAGAAGTGAACACTGAAACCTGCTCTCATTTAGCTTTCTTTTAATCTTTTTTTTTTCTGTTGTATTGCTTAAAAGCTAAGTAAATGTTTTATCTTGACCTTGATAAATGCAGATAATAAAGCTACCTTAACACAGGGTCCATTAGTAGCTGATCTGTTGCTTTCAATCATATCACACACGCTACCTCATCGGATGACATTTACCCGGTGGAGTCGAATAAAATCCAGGCTGCTCAATGATTGGATTATTTTTGTTTATCAGCCTCCTTGTTACAACTTGATATCATAATATAACTCCGTGTCATTGCGAAAAAGAATTTCTAAAGTACAAGCAACGATTGAGAAATGCGTGTTGCAATGAGATATCGCAGGGTCTGTTTCACACTGTGCTTCACAGGTTAAAGCAGCTGATTATTAATTTTAATGTTTTGCATGCTCCTGTATTGATCACTCGCTTATTGCACTGCTCTGAACAGACACATCAATGACACTTACAGACAACACTTAGACTCGTTGGACTACTTAAAAAAAGAAGCAATTTCTTAGTTTATAGTGTAATGCTCATGACTTTCTTAACAGTGGATATCAGAAAGTGAGATAGTGGGTTAGTACTCTCACCTCACAGCGAGAAGGTCGTTGGTTCAACTACTGGCCGGGGCCTTTCTATGTGGAGTTTGCACGTTCTCCCCGTGTGTGCTTGGCTCTCCTCTGGGTACTCTGGTTTCCTCCTAAAGTCCAAAAACATGCATGTGAAGCTAATTGATGACTCCAAATTGTCCCTTTGTTTGAGTGTAAGTGTGTATGGTTGTCTGTGTGCTTACCTTGTGATGGGCCGGCGACTTACTGTTCTCAAGGGTGTATCAGGCCCTCGTCCATAGTTAGCTGGGCACCAGCGTCCCACAACCCTGAACAGGATTAGATAAGATGGATGGATGGATGGAAAGTGAAATAATTGATCCCAAGGCCAGTTGACAAAAAAGTTTCTTCCAGTTGTGGATTGTGAATGTTTTTCTTGGTAGCAAATGTCAGAAGAGGCAATAATTGATCAATAAGACAGTATGAATATTAAAATAATCAAGTTTCTAGCAATTTAACAGTATAATGTGACTGTATTTCTTCATAATCCATGGTGCAAAGTGTGATAACTGATCAATAAGGCAGTAAGATTATTGGGAGAAAAAAACAAGTTTCTTACTGTTTTAAAGTGTTTTATAATAATAATTATAGGCAGCAAATGGCAGAAAAGGTGAAAAGGCATGATGATTATTACAAAAAATCCAATTTCTGTCTTTTTATTTTTGTATCGTCTGAATGCTTCTCTGAGTTAGAAATTGCAGAAATTGTGGTAACGGATCAATAGGGCAATAGGATAATTTTTTTAAAGATCACATGACTTACAGTTTCAGAGAATAATGTATTTTTTTCTTGGAGAACAACAGCAGAAAATATGATAATTGATGTTTCCTGTGAGGCAACGTGTTTGTTGAAATCTGTCACCCACCACCAGCATGCACAGGGTTCAGATACAGTACAAAATCCGGTGGCGAGACGTTTGAACTGAATCTGCGACTGTATTTTGCTTTTTACTTCCTGCACAGGCTTTGGCAAAGAGCACAACGTTTAGGCTAACAGACATCATGAAGTTGTCATAGCTCATTTACTCAAGGCTTCCTGAGCGTAAACGGAGAAAGATATGTCAGTCCCCGCGAGTACAACCTCTAGCCTTTTTCTCCATAAATGTTTCATGAATCTGTTATGTCATGTTCCTGTAGTTCCTTACAGCCTCTTTCATGGCATCCTGGTTGATGCAAGTGATGAATTCATCACATTACAAGATCTTTTTTTTTTTTTTTAATCCAAAATGCTGCAAAAGAGCAAGCAACAACAGGGGATAAAAATGACGACCCAGAGGAGTGCACGTAATGCAGGAAAGAGTGTTGGAGTGAAAAGAATGTGGGAATTATAAAATGATTTCCAAAAAAATAAGCAGGGGATGGAAGGAAAGTAGAAGTGCCGTGGCCCCCTTTGCCTGTGATGCTTGCAGACTTTTGTGTTAATTCACCCCGAGCTGCCAGCCAGTGTGTTTTGTGCCCTGTACTCAGATGACAGCAGACATCAACCTCAGACACACACATACGCACGCCATTACTCTTCTATTGTTGTGGCAGAGCCCCTAATGGAGCTTCCCGTTTGGGTCCAGATAGGCACACACATACTCAGTCCATGCTTCATAAGTACACACACACACACACACACACACACACACACACACACACACACACACACACACACACACACACACACACACACACACACACACACACACACACAAACACAAGGAGATTGACAGTTAGTCCCTAGGCCACCGCTGCCATGCATGATTGATGGCAATGTTCCGTGGAGAATGCATGAGGCAGGGCGACGGTGATTCAGGAATAGGGAGCAGCACAGTTTAGGTACGGAAACACTTCATTGAGTTGTGGGGGAAGAGAACAGAAAGTACAGGCAGAGCGAGTTGTTACATGGCTGTCAGTCAAACAGACAGACAGACAGACTGGAAGGAAGACAGTAAGACGGCGAGATGTTGTCTTTACCCAAAGTTACCATCCAAGGGAACGGATGATTTCGGTTGGAAGAATACAATATAAACACTCCAATAGTCCCCACCACCCACACACTCACACTTGATTCTCTCCGCTCACACCTTCCCATCAACCCCAAAGGAACAAAGTTTTTTTATTTTTTTTAAAAAGACAACTTTTACCCAAACAAAGAGGAGAAGCTAATTTGAGGCTTCCTTCCTTCCAATGAAGCACACATTCTTGACTTAGATTACGTCATTTAAAAAAGAAAAACGGCCTGCGTGCACAACAACTAAAAATCATGCAGTCACACACATGTGCAATTATGACAGCCTATAATGGCTAAGTTTATACCATCACACCTCTTTCTCCTCTAAAACAAAAAGCTCCATCGAAAGGCGGCAACTATGTAACCCCTTCAATGTCAGTCACCACCATGTCGTACATATTATAGCCACAGGCAGACCAAGTCTTACACAGAGAAAACACAAGTACCCAAACTGTTCATTTTGTGCTGATATTGTGAAATGGGAATTTCCAGCATCAGGACAGATTTTAGGCTCTTTGAGGTATCAGAGTTGCAGATGGCAATCAGGTTTTGGGAGCTTAAAAGACTTGAAAGAGATTCGAAAGACTCAAAAAATCATTTACCATGAATCATTTTATCATCTTGAGTATGTTAATGAATAAATGAATAAACAAGTGAATAAATAGTTTCAGTGTGTAGGGTTAGGCTTTATTTCCTCAACTGGGAATCAAAACCTAAAACATTATACAGGGCAACCGTGAAGGTTTAAACCCGGTTTAAATTTACTCGCGCCTTCAAATTTGAGAGTCCTTCTTGTTCATTCTTGCTCAAAACGTTTGCATTGTTTGGTTTTTCTGTGGCGAGAAGAAGCATAAGTTGAGATACAGACATTTAAATCCCTCTTGTACTGTGACCTATCAGTGATGTCTCTGCATTCACTTGCTTTTGTGCGTACAACAGGATCCCACAAACCCATTTTTATCACTCAAACAGTTATCAGCTGTGTGGGCTGGCAATCAAAATAGCACATTTCTATTAAATCCCTTTTCATTTGATTTTTTAACCATGTGTTATTTAAAACCTGAACTATCCAAATTACCTATATTAGAATAGTTTCCATTCTCAGTAACTGACACAATACGACTTTTAGGCCTTAATTCAGTACACAGATGTTTATAATTATAGTTTGCTGAAAAGGGTCTTGAGTATAATTTATTAAAAAATACTCAGCAGCACAAATGTGATGAGAAAAGCTATTTTGTGCTTTGCGGAGCTATTATGAATGTAGATTTGGAGAATAGGCTCCGCCTGTGTGTTAAATTGTATAATGACACCAGAATGGTTTGAGGAAAACAGTCTATGTGAAGGGAAACTGTAAATAACTATTACCATCCACCCAAGTTTCAATGCTGCAATATTGATTTGTACCACATGTGGCTAAAAGCAACGGGAGTGAAAAACACTTGTGTCCTGTCCTTACAAGAGTGCATAAACACTTCACAATCATCCCTCTCTCTTTCCATCATCTCATCCATCCATTCTTCATTTCTGTCCTCTAAACAGGGTTGGTGTTAATAATTGAGCCTTTTTACAATGAAATATTGACAATAAAAGACTGTGGCATATGCATTTAA
This sequence comes from Lipophrys pholis, assembly GCF_963383615.2. Lineage (NCBI taxonomy): Eukaryota > Metazoa > Chordata > Actinopteri > Blenniiformes > Blenniidae > Lipophrys > Lipophrys pholis. Next base: position 18,932,321 of record NC_137628.1, read on the forward strand.
GGGGCCTTCTTGCCTCTTGTGATGTCATGTTGTCATGAATCATACATGACACTGGGAGAAAGTTTTTTTTTTCTGCAAGGTTAGACAGCAATGCCCACCACTACCATTACCATAGGAAGTAATGATCATTCTTTCACAGGGGAAAGCAATCATTGGTTGTGCTCGAGGCAAGGAGATTACACAGGGAAACTATTGAAAGCCCTCTGCTTTGCCACGCACATCTAAGATGCTTTGTCATAATTGCTGTTGACAGAATTGCTCAGAAACATGTCCTGCGCTTGAGAGTAATGAATAACCCCACAAAGATCTGGCATGTGACTACACTGACAAGGGAAACAGTAACATTGGGAAGTCATCAGAAACATGAGCTACTCCCTGTCAGAGCTGTTTAGTAGCGTGTAAATGAATGCCGGCAAATGTGTTTGTGTGTGTCACTATATTATTTACGCTTGTGGCCCCTCGCTAAAATCAGTTGGTGCTCATGCAGATGCTTTGCTTGATCTCAGTCATTTTAACTTTAATGTTCCCTCTTTTCCACTCTGGGAATAAACTTTGTACTCCTATCCCGGCACCCAAAGCTCATAAAAAGAAGCACACATCATTCATGTTGTTTTTGTGTATTGAAACTGACATTCTCCATTTTTCCTTGCCTCACTCAAGATTATCGGCCACCTCCCATAATGCCCCCGAGCCGAGGAGGAGGAGGAGGTGGAGGAGGAGGAGGAGTTCCGATTGGTGGAGGAGGTTCCTCATCTTCGTCGACCAGCCGTGCCACCACCACACGTTCACCTCCTTATTACACGACCCCGAGGCCTCTCCTGACCACCTCTCCTGGCCAGCGGTACCGAACCACCACCACCGTCCGCCAGCCCATTCTACTTCCCGCCGGAGGATCGTCCTCCGACAACAATCAAATACCCGACACCAATCAGAAGGCTGGGGGACGATCCCCACCTGGACAGGTTCCCCCAGCAGCCCCTCAGCCCCCTGCCCTTCCCCCGCAAGACTTTTGCAGTCCGAGGGTGACAGCTGACATATCGTGGCCGCGGACACAGCAGGGCCAGACAGCCAAGCAGCCCTGCCCTGTTGGGACTCTGGGTAAGGAGGTTGCACATGACGGAGACCACAGTGTGTACCTTGGCATGAGCAACCAAGCATGAAATGTGTTCTCTCTTCAATTCCCCTTTGTCTTTTTAAAGCTATAGGCACCATGACATCACAGTTAGAGTGTACGCATGCTGGTGATCCTCGATGACAAAAGGTTGAAAGGTTGTCAGCAAGGGCATCGATACTAGTAAAATACGAAAGTCGCGCAGCAAAACTTATGAACTGATTTCTAATCTGTAAACTGGACATAATTGCTGCAATGTTTCTGCATGCACAACTCACTTTACATCACTGGTTTTTACGCTCCACTTTTGGGTGGAGAAATGTATCCTCAAATTGACTGTTTGACGTCTCCAAAAAGCAAATTTATTAAAGTAAATTGATATATTCACAGAGTATATTCGAGATCAGTAAATGTTGATTAAAATACATTATGGAGTGCATTACTCTACAACATTAGATATAATTACTTTTCATTTTAATTTAATTGGAAGTAAGAGCCCAGGATCTGGGATAGGTGCTAAAGCAAAAATATTTCCATCTGAAACTAAGTAACAGACACACACTTTCTCTGCTGATTCACCAGCACTCACACTCCGGGCTCATCCGGCCTCAGTGCAGGTAATATTTGTTATTTTGACCAGCCTGGTAAATTGTCTCGTGGATTTTGGCAAATCTAAGTGGAGCTTCACAACATCCGGTTTAAGTTTTCTTGCCTGTGTGGATCTGGTTGTTTGTTCGTGGGTGTCCTGACGCAGTGGTCAGGGCAGTCAAGGTGATTCAAGGTCATGTGATGGAATCATTGTTTTGTTTTTGTTTTTTTTGAAAGAATTATGAGGAAATTCCACACTTTCTTTTAATTTACTAAATCTATTTGAAGGGTTATAAAAGCTCTCTCTTGTGGAACTAATTGACTTATTTGTTATAATGTTGACTACACAAAGAACCTGATGGGAGGGGCCTAAATGATTTAACCCTTTATAGGCCATCCATTGATAAATTTAGAAATGTGGAATTTCAACCCATAATGTTATTGAAAGCCATTTCAAGACCAATATTCCTAAATAATTTTACAAAATGTCAAACTGACCATATTTACACGTAAATCCTAATTTTACAAATATCATAAATTGAACATTGGAAAAAAAAATACTTTTTAATCATGTGGTCTGTGACTTTCATTAATGGATTAATACATTTGAATACAATAAACATAAATAAATAAAATAACAGAAAAAAATGTGTCCAATAAAATTTCAAAGGGCCGATTAAAAGGAGGTAACACATACTTTAAGTAGTGAGAGGAGGTGATGCATTCTGCTGAATTGCCTGTCAATAGAGTTTCTGTTCATCTGCTCACACAGTTCTTGAGTGGCATTTCTCCTGTGTTAAGACATGAGTTTACATGACAGAGATGATCTCACAGTAGTCCACCTTCCATCAACCTGGTTCAGGCAAATGTGGCAAGCAGAAAAATGCTTTCTGATCCCCGGGCTCCTCAAGTCTCCGTGTCTCCTGGTGAATGTCAGAGCTGTCTCACTCTGTTTGCTTTGCTTGTCTTCCAGGCGTGGCTACATACGTGTGCGTGGCCCATTTGGGCTACTGGGATCCCCAAGGCCCTGACCTCAGCAACTGCACGTCGCCCTGGGTCAACCACATCATGCAGAAAGTAAGTCTGAATGCTGCTGCTCACCCCCGTGGCTCCCACTGAGCTCTAGTTAAAGGGTATGTGTTATGGATATAGTCCTGGAGCCATTTTTCTCACGCTTGAAGAAGCTCTGGCCACAGGGAAAGATTTAGGCCATGTATCCATCTTCATTTGCTAACCCCAACTCATGTTTGAGATCTGGGAGATACGAAAGTGCTGTAGGGAAGTGGAGACGTCCAAAGAGGCAATTTTACTCACAGTGTGCTACCATTACATTACTCTTGCAAACATCGTGATAGGTTAATTTGCATATAATTACTACGTATTTGCATGAACAACATCGTTATGTTTGATTTTTCAGAATACCTATGACGCCTCAGTTATGAAAACTTTTTTGATTCATATCTTTATGTTGGCTCTAATGTATTCCTCTGTTAGAGAGTCAGTATCATAGGTGTAATGTTGAAACAGAAGTTATTGATGGGTAGTAAACACTGACTGAAAGAATTAAACTAACCTTGTGTTTTCACATTTTCCCTCCTTCTGTGTGCCTGTCCTTTTGTTGATCTTGTTCTCGCCTTTGTTACTTTGCATTTACACATTTTGCTACGTTTGTCCTTCACCTCTCTGTCCGTCCTCTACTTTCCTGTCATTTTTTTTTCTCCCCCATTTGTCCTTTGCGGTATTCTTTCCCTTTGTCTCATTATTCTACCCTCTGTGTTCTTTTCTCTTTTTTCCAACAACTTTCCCTTCAACTCCTCACCTCATCTAACTTTCTTCCTGCCATCCATCTTCCTTTGTCTTTCACTCTGCGCCTTTCTCTCGTCTCGTGATCCTCCTCGGCTCGTAGCTCCGGTCCGGCGAGACAGCAGCGATTGTAGCCAGGGAACTGGCCGAGCAGACCAAAGGGCTTCTGCGTCCTGGCGATGTGCCATCCACAGTGCGGGCCATGGCCCAACTAGTTGAACTGCTGGACGTTCAGCTCAGAAACCTCACTCCAGGGGGCAAGGACAGTGCAGCCCGCAGCCTCACAAAGGTATTGCACCGTGAAGTGCCCTCTTTTGAAACTGAACATAAAAAAAAAAGAAAAAATAACTGAATGAGATCTAGATTTCTTTCCCAAGCAATAATGTGAAGAGACTTGCAATTTAAATGACTGAAAATTAAGAGAAAGAGGGATGAGGGAACATCCTTTCAAGTTGGGAGTAAGACGAATAGCATTGGTGGTTAGTGTTTCTGTCTCACAGTCACTCTCTGGGGTTAGAAAAGCCCCGATGTGGAGAGTTTGATGAAGAACTCCACATAACACTGTAGATTTACAGATGAGGAATAGCTGCCTACAGACATTATTTTATCTTCTGTGTATGACTCCTTATAACAAGTTTTGCTCAACATTATGGGTGATAGATAACCACTTTTAGACTTTGGCAGGGCTCCTCAACTCTGTACAGATCAGCAGTGAAATTTAATAAAACTGCCTCGGCCTGGGAGTTACTCTCATTAAAACACACAGTACAAGCTTGGGACATCTTTTACGTCATAGCTCATTGTTTAATGAACTTCATTGTGAGCTACGGCTCGGAAGATGCTGTTGACAATGATACTTGAGTGCTTACTTCAGGATTACATTAATGGGAACTCGATATCGAGTATGCAAAGGATCTGTTTTAGTGCAGCAATAGATAAAGAAAGAATTTAGTTCTCTACTTTGTTCATGTAGACATTCAATTAAAGTGAGTTAAATCACTGGGGAACGGCCCACTGGCTATCACCGCCGCCTAATTGTCTCACAGACTGCATAGTAGACTGGTCAGCCGAGGTCAGCAGTGATAGGTGGGGTTTACCAGACACACTGGCAGCTTCTGCCATCTTTACACAGGTGTTGGAATTATTCACAGCATCAATTTTCAATTCAATAAGAAATCGTGAAAGGGAGATACAGTGGTGAGTTTTAATAAAACAACATACATCTAAAGAAAGGAATTTATTGTGACTGTAATTGAGACAAAGTGTAACAGTTACAGCATTGCTGAGAAAATCATACGAGATGTTTCATTTTAAAAATCATCCAAATAGTTTGAGAAGAGTTATGCTGTTAATTGCCTATAGATCCCAACCGCTGTTAACAGTATCATCCTGTAACGTGGGGGGGGGGGGGGGGGGGGGGGGGGGGGGGGGGGGGGGGGGGGGGACTGGCATTACTAGACGTGATAAAAGCTTTGTGAACTAAGGGCTCATGCTTCCAACACTTTATAAACCTCTGCTGTAAATAATTGAAGAGTGTATGTAAAGTGAATACTTATTAGAAGACGTGTAAATGGAAACAATTAATCTGTGTTTTGCTGTTGACCAAATGGCCTGTTAAAGGTTGAATTTCTTGGGGGAAAAAATACTCCATAGAAAAAGCTTTCTGATGATTTCAATAATGAAGCAATTATCCACATATATAATTGAGCAATACATTGTCTTATTATGCAAATGCTTGTTAGGAGATCAAATATGATCAATCATGCACCAGTGGTATAGTAATTAATGCCATCAATTCACTTGACGTTAGATGCAGAGAATGAGCACAAAGAGGGAATGGAAGAAAAGGAAGAATCATGAAACAATACAGAAGAAAGAAAATAAAGGGAGAGCAGTGAAATGCGAGAACACAAATTTGGGAGAATAACACATTTTAGCCACCACAGTCTTTTTGTACGATGTTAATGGATTGAGTGTAACTGCCTCTGTGTGTCTGTGAGTGTGTGATTGAGAGGTGTTATATCGCTAACAACTGAATTGTTTGAATTTACAGCTTCAGAAGAGAGAAAGGTCCTGCAGGTTTTTCACACAGGTATTTCCACTTCCCGAGAAGTTGATTACTTATCCACCATGGTCCAACATGTTTATCTTTTTTGATATTATGTCATTTAACACTCAGCATGTAATCGGCAAACCAAGAGTGTGTGTGTGTGTGTGATCACACGTTACGATGCTGTACGTAGAGTTATTATTCCATGTTGCAGCATTTGTCTCATCATTTGCATCACAACCCTTTGAGGTGGCGTCCATCTAAGCGATCTGTTCTGATCCTGATCCTTAGTGTCCGCATCAGCACACTGCAAACACCCTACTATTGACTCCCAACAAACTTTTAGTCTCCTCAAAGGGTTTGCTGACATTCCTTTGTTTTCAATTTCACTTTTTTTGCATTTGGAATCAATAGTACTGATAAGAGGCCATGATCAATATCAATAATAGCTGATCTGCTTTACAGTTCTGTTGGCAGAATCGTAAACAAGCCTGCCTGCAGCCAAATGACTTGCGATTCATCTGCATTCAATAAGATAGCCTCTCTGCTACTTTATGAGAGAGAAAGAACTGGGAATGATGGACATTACGTTGAATATTGCTTGATCACGGCCTCAGCGTCTTATAAAATAATCCCAGCTTGTGTTTGTGGTTCAGTATTAATTTATCTTTCGTCGTTGCTGGTTCGCTTGAGCTGTTGTGTGTTTATGTTGACGCCATGGGCTCACGCCTTTAACAGAAGATCTAACATCGTTTAGGCATGTTTCTGGTCAGCTAAAATTATAATTCAGAATATCAAAGGACCCCTATCTTTCTCATCCATGTGCTGAAGATAGACTACAGAGTCTCCTTCTTTCTCTGTCTGCACCCCCCCGAACACACACACACACACACACACACACACACACACACACACACACACACACACTTGATGGGATAGCTCTTTTTCTCCTGATGCGGGCTTTTTTTTTTTTTCCCTCCCTCACTCTCCCCTGAAAAGTCTTAACGTCAGCACCAGTCAGCAATGTCACATCACAGAACATGGCTTAGGACTATATGCAAGCTGACACGCACTCATATACACGCACACACCGCAAATATATAAATATATTTTCAACAATGATCTTATGCTGTCACATCACAACAGTCAGGGAAATTCTCTGATGCGCCTCTTTAATCCAATAATAGCTGCATTTCAAGCAGCGGCTGCAATCAGACAGCTAGTTACAGGTTAAAATCAAAACATTTCACCACACACCTTGGGTACTGCAGGGGGGCTTGGAGTGATCGATTATATAATTAGCCTTAGTAATGTGAAACAAAATTATACCAACAGTCCCTTACTCTGCCAGATAGAAATGTGCCTGATTAGGGATGTGGTGTGGTGCTGCCCTCTCCTCGTTAATTATCTACAGCACTAATTGCCAAGTGAGGAGAGTGGGCAGGAGGTTTGGGTTCTTAATAGAGACAAAAAATAATTGAATTCTCTTTCCTTTTCTCTCTCTCTCTCTCCCCCTCTCTCTCCCTCTCTCACTCTCACTCTCTCTCTCTCTCTCTCTCTCTCACACTTCATCTCTCCTCCTCCCTCACTTCGTTTGGGGAACTGGGGACTCGTTTCATGTATACTAAATTGGCAATTTATTCATGATGAAGTTGGTGGTGTAGAGAGGCTTTGATGCTTTAGGGTGGATTGATGGAGGGAGGTTGAGTATGCAAGGTGGATGCAGAAAGAAATACGAGGAAGGAGGGACCAGAAATTAAACAGAAAACGAGAGTAACAGAAATGGATTGCAAGAGAAAGAGAAAACAATAAAGGGGGCAGTGAGGAGACAGTGATGCTCAATGACAATGTCTAATTTGCCCTCTATTTATGGATGGCGGGTCAGAACATGGCATGCTGTGAATTTAAAGCCTGATTTAGCTGCAAACTCATCCTGTCAGGGAAGACAAACTCCAACAACAACTGACAGATAAGCCTGCTTCTCTGATGAAAACATTTTCAAAACATGCGCTTTCTCAGAGCTCAGCCAAGCGAGTAAAAGAAAAGACAAAATCCTATTCTTTCTTCTCCTCTTGCCCTTGCCCGTACTTCTAACATCCCAACTTTACCATTTTACAGGTTACTGTGCGTGAGGGTACACATACTGTACATGCGTGCACTCGTGCCTGAGTGTGTACCCCTCATGTAGCTGGAAGTAGTAGAGCAGCCCAGCTCTAGTCTGTCGTCCCGCTGCTGTTTACGCTGGATTACCCCAACGCTTCAAAGCATTTCACTTCTGCCCCATTTACTGGGATGTGTGTGTATATGAGTGCATACACATACATGCTGTGTGTACGCACACCCACGTGCGTGTTCATCCCCTGCAATACGTAGTCTCACTCAGATACACACTCACTCACATGCACATACACACACAAACGACACCCTTATCTGTCTCTGCAGAGTCTCTACCCTCTTTGAAGACCCCCCCCCCCCCGTAAAAAAAGAAAAAAACCTGTCTGTATTTTAGCCCTCAAGTCCTCATACTTGTGGGGCTAGAAATGTCACCAACGGCACAAGAGCTCGCAGGCACACCCACAAATTCACACACATCCATCCACACACACACAAACACATACATTCTCTCTCCGACTTTCTGATTTGGAGATGTCTGGACCTCAAGGAAATCACACTCTCTTCTTCTCCTTACCTATCCCTCTCGTTCACAGATTTAATCTCAGTTCGAGCGAATTAAGTTTCAATGAAAAAAAAATTTAATGAAATTGAAAATGCAAGATAATCAAAAGTTCAATAAAAAGCAATGGAACGTTTAATGAGAGGAGAAAAAGGGGGTTATCAGAAACATATCGAAGTGAGTGTTTGGGAGCAGCACCAGCAGCGAGAGTGAATAGAAAGCACTGCCACCGCTCTGATATCTACAGAGCATCCTCCCCTCTGTCTCTCTCGGTTGCCTTGGACAACTACTGTACAGCAAGTGGAGCAGAATGATGCACTACAATGCTTCACCCAGCCCCTTGTGCACGCCCTCAATCACTCACTCACACACTCACACTCACACACACACACACACACACACACACACACACACACACACACACACACACACACACACACACACACACACACACACACACACACACACACACACACACACACACACACACACGCACACACGCACACACATTTTTGAATGCCAAAGCAGATTCCAGCACACATAGATCATAATCCCTTCAATACGTGCCTCATACTTTCATTGCACATGTGCCACGTATGTATGGCAGGTGTTGATTCCATTTGCACACTCATTACAGGGTTAAGACAACAGAAACAAAAATATTGAATAAAGATAGAGCTCAAACAGAGGTTTGAAGTTCAGCACACTGTGCTGCAGTGGTTAATGCTCACTCTCACCTCCCCTGAGGTTTTGGCATGGAACTTTTCTTTATGGCGTTTACATGTTTTCCCTATGTCCGCGTGGGTTTACTCTGGAGACTCCAGTTTCCTCCCACAGTAGAAAATTGAGGTTATAAGCAGACTATACCCTGAACACATCACTAGTCCAAAACAGGCCTAAAACTGTGATCGTCCCACATTAACCTTAGCATTAACCCAAAATATGTAGTTTTAAATACATGTGCTACATTCAAAAAAATCAACTCAGCAAATTTTCAGTTTACATATCAGAAATATGTTTGATTAACTCGAGCATATTGAATTTCTTGTTGTTAAATGGTTCATTCTAATACATGTTGTTCAGATAATATGAATAAAGGGGATACAATCTACTTAATATGAATAGATGTGTGACATGAATAAATTATTTTTCTGAGTGTGGAAGTGAGTGAGAAGGATTATTTCAGTGTATGCATTAATGTTTTATTGTTTGTTTTTATGTTTTGAAGATGCTAGTCAGTTCAAAGTTAGTTTTTTTTCTGGCCTTAATTGTTTGTTTTCTTTTTCCTTTCTTCGGTTGTCAATATTGAATAGCCTGAGTTATTCTTGCAATTAATCTTGCTTTATTGAATTTTTATAAAATGTCAGATAAGCCATACAGGTGTAAAACAAAATGGAGGAATGCCTTACACCTTTTCATGAATTAAAGGTAAAATCTTCCTTCGCCGTAGTGAAAAGGTTGTGGCAGGACCAGGTTTGCTTGTGCGTGCGTGCGTGCGTGCGTGCGTGCGTGCGTGCGTGCTTCAGATCCACCCCTGCGTATTCTGGTTGTTTGCTGAAGCAGTGGATTAATTAGTTTTTGTTTACATGTAGCCCTCCCAAACTCATCCAATATGCATCCCAGCTAATTAGCTGCGAGCGCTAAAAGAGGACATAATATTATCGCATTAGCTTGTTGGCTAAGCACCAGCTTCATGTGTCTGATATACTGTATCTACATGTAGAAATCACCCCCCCCCCCCCCCCCCCCCCCAAAATAAACAGGTAGAATTAGTTCCAATTCCAAAGGCCAACTGCATGTTTCGTACAACATGCTGTCAACACTCAGATGAGTCATCATCTACAGTGTTTCTTCACACTTTATTATCCACTCACACACGCTCACACACACACACATAACACAGTGTTTGCTGCTGCTATCTTCCCTGCGTCCTCCTGGCCCTTCACTTCTCCTTAGCCCTGAGCGAAAGGGACAAAGAGGAAGTCAAATGGTGGATGTGTGAATGCCAATAAACTGATGTCTCTCACTCTTCTATGCCCTTGCTATTCCCCACTGGAGACCCCATGTGCTGGTATAATGGCACCTGCGTTTCCTTTTTCCACCCTCCCATCCACCCTTCTCAAGAGGGAGAAGCACTGAAAAAGTGAGACATGACTGAAGGATGGGAGTGTGTTTGCAGAAAGGGTGGTTTACAGAGCAAGAGAAAGAGGAAATAAAGAGACAAAAGGGAGTGTGAGATGTGTGTGTTTGATAGCACCTGTATTCGCTCTTCCGCCTCTCTTGTTCCCAGTGGACGCCTGTCACCATGGACTCACTGGACTGTTTTATCGCTCTCTCATGGCTCTCCCCTTCTACCCCCCCCCCACAACTCTTCTTTTCTCTCTGTTTCTTTATCTCTCTCGTGGTCATTCAAGATGTGTGTGTGTGTGTGGTGTCTGAAAATAAGGAGGTGATATCTTGAGAGCATAAAGGAATGTGAGCTGGGGACAAAATAAGTATTGCTTCGTCAAGCACATTTCATCTATGCAAGCCAAGTCGTCTTTGTTTAATTTGGGAATATTTTTGGGGGATTCAAAACTGTTCTGCACGGCTGGATATGACCCAGCAGACATTATCTGATAAAACTCAAATTTCTTCTCAGACCCTCAAGCACAAGTTTTTCAACTCAAAGATAAGACTTTTGCTTTAAAAAAAAAAAGAGAGAGAGAGAGCGAGAGAGAGAGAGAAAGAAACAAGTTCGGGGGTGTAGACACATGGTGATTGCAATCAGCTAATTAGCTTAGCTTGATTTTCAGAACATCTGTGATGGATTTCCTATCACACCATCCTCATATATAACACAATCTCAAAAGGCTGATAATAAGCATTAAAAAGTGTGAAGTGCAACTTTAAAGATATGCATTTATTTAATGCCGTCTGTGTTTTCGTCTCTGTTATGTCTGCATGGGAATGCCACATTTGCATTGCTAACATTTTTGTCTTGATTGCTGCGATTTATCAACATGATAAATGAAAAGTGACCCCGTTGTCACTGTTGCATCCCACTGACTACTGCCTTCAGTAGTCAGGGTGTAGCGATGCCATTTGCATTCGTTCCCAGATTAGCATTTGTAAATTGAAAGTGTTAGCATTAGCTTCCCGTGTGTGACCACTCTGTCTCCGGTGCTGCCTCAGGCTATGGTGGAGACGGTGAATAATTTGCTGCATCCACGAGCCCAGGCGGCCTGGCGGGAGCTGTCCACCAGCGGGCAGCTGCACTCGGCGACTCTGCTTCTCGACACCGTGGAGACCGGGGCTTTCATGTTGGCGGACAACCTCCTGAAGACTGACACGGTGCAGGAGACTACCGACTACATCCGTGAGTACTTTTTTAGCTTCCTCTCACCGATCAGTCGGTGCTTACAGCTGTCAAAGTGCCTGCCGAGATGCCCTAAAGCAAGACACTTAGCCTCCATTTGTGACAACAGATCGCAACAGTGGCCCGAGAGTTGAAGGCTGCGCCTGCGCTTGAGAGCATCCGTGGGAGTTCAGGTGCAGGATCGGGCTGTAACAAAAGCTTTTGTACACTGTTGACTTTAAATACAAAGCACGGACTCCAAAGTACTAGAGAGAAAAAAAATTCTTGAACATTCTCTCATTTCAGCAGAGATATGCTTCTTAGATTTCACAGGTTTTTTTTTCCTTTTACTGATCTTATAACAACGGGAACCAGCTCGGGCTATTCAAGATCTTAGAATATGATGTAATATCACAGTAAGAGGCAACATTGACAGCAGGCATTACTGAATCCACTGCCTCAAATGTACCAAATATCTAACTTCACAGTACACCAAAGCCTTACGTGTGTGCTTTCGTGAATGGGCAGCCATGTGCGTAGAAACTGAAGTCATTGCGAAAATGGTTGCTGATAAAACAGAGAATAAATATATTGGCATGAAGCCGAGTTGCCAGGTCGGATTAAAGAAAATTCAAGAAATTGCTGTGGTAACTAGCTGTATACAGCATTTCATGTTACAAAACATTTCAAGGCATTTCAAGTATAGAAAAAATAGCTGACACGTGAAAGACAATATGTTGTGTTTTTATGGCTGCCACATTTTCTTTTCCACACGTTTTTTTTTTTGTGCCTTTAAGCCTTTAAGAAATTCTGATTGATGTAAATAATGTAAAATTCTGTGAATTAATTCTCTCAAATGAATACATTTGTGTAGACGGATTTACAAACCAGAAAGATTTAAAATCATGGGCCACAAAAGCGACAACCGTCTGCACCTCTGGTGCACTTTGAAACCAGAGTTACAGTGCCAGAGACCATGCCTGGTTTTTTTTCCCCCATCACATTCCTCATCTAATAAAATGCAGAGGAAATGCTGCTGCTCTTGAAACAGACACATTTTTGTCTTCCTCTCCCCCCCACCCCATTTATTTTCCATATTTTTCTTTTCTCCACTTGTAGGCGGAGTTGACAAAGCAGAACAAAGCTACTTATTGTGGCGATGTGCACATCACGTTCCTCCTCTCTCTTTTTCCTCTTTCTGTCATCCGTCTCCTGGTTTATCTCTGTTCATTTCATCACTGGGCCAGGGAATGAGGGAGTTCTCACCAGTGAATGAGAGCCTTTTTTTGGGGGGGGGGGGGGGGGGCATGCTTCTACACAATGATGGTGATGTATATGTGGGCTAGTTTCATCTCCAGCCAGTCGGATGGCTTACACTCACTCATGTTCCCCTTAAGTTATCCTCCTGTTCACTCCCTTTTTGATTTCATGTTTCAAAGATTTCCTCCAAATCATGTACCCCCCTAACATTACAAGGATTCACTGGGCTTCTGTGTTACTCAGTGAGAGACAAAAAGCCATAGAGGAGGAGCTGGAGAGGAGAGGAGAGGAGAGGAGAGGAGAGGAGAGGAGAGGAGAGGAGAGGAGAGGAGAGGAGAGGAGAGGAGAGGAGAGACGATAAGTAAAGAGGAAGACTGGATGAGAGCAGGCTTGAGGGTGATGGTGGTGGTGGAATGTCAAATGATGCTCTAAGGGTTTTTTTTTGCTCACTTTCACATCAGTGAGCAATTAAATTACAGCTATTTAAGTCACACAGTGTGGTGATACCATTTCAATATTTTTCTTTTGGTGTTAAAAGCAGACAGCCGAGGCAGTTCAGATTCCCTCCTGACGCGGCTTCCTCATGTTTCTGATGAAGCTGGAGTACATGCATCCAACACAGTTTTCACCTTACTTAATTTCTGAAGATGGAGGTCCATGCGTTTGTGAGCAAATTGAAACAGAGTCGTCTTTTCGAGGGCAAAATGTGTTGTTTTTTTTTCCTCCACACTCCTCTCCTTTTTCGTGCCGTTAATCTTCCCTCCCAGCTAATCCAGTGGGCAGATACTTGGTGATTATCTCTCCCCTTTATTCATAACCGGCCCCATACAGCCTGTCATCTCTCGCTTTCTTCTTTTCCATCCTTAACTTCTGTCTCTCTCGGATTTTTCCTTTACCACCGTCGTCCTTTCATTCCTTAAGTCCTCCCCCCCTTTCTTTCACTAAAGTGTGAGTGACAAGAATAAATTATTAGATGCATTTCTAAAAAGCCTCTGCAGCTACTGTAAAAATTATATTATTGTGTGCGTGTGTGTGTGTGTGTGTGTGTGTGTGTGTGTGTGTGTGTGTGTGTGTGTGTGTGTGCGTGTGACTATGAGGCGCAGTATTAGGAAGACGAATAAATAGTGTTATTATTAGAAGCAAAACAGTGATTTGAAGGGATAACACAGCGGTAACAGCGTGCGTGTGTGATAACGATAATGAACAAGTGTGTTTCTTAGGACGAGGATTGTCATGACAAGGATGCTTTAATTAGATTGGACTCAGCATGTTTTGATACCCTGCTGATATGTGTGGGTGTGGATGCCTGCGTGCCTGCGTGCGTGTTTGTGTGTGTGTGTGTACACTTAACTTGAATGTTTAGTTTGGCGAGACACTTAACCAGAGTTTTTCTGTCTTTCACAGTATTTGCATATCGATGTCTATGTTTACGTCTGCTCCCCCACTCTGCCGCCATTTCCCACTATGCCTCAGTATCTGTGTTTTTAGCCTTAACTATGCTATTCTGTGAGAAAACATAGTCTTCTTTATATTTTTTTCCCCTCTAGTGCTCTTCTTTCAATATATCTGCTCATTTCCCATCACACCCATTCTCCCAGCTGTGACGACCGTACTTTGTTTTTTGTTTTTTTCACCTCCTCTCAGCTCGGTTCAGCTCCCCAACCTCCCCGACTTCCTCTCTCATCCTCCTCCTCCTTTCCCTCCCTGCAATTCCATCTATGTTGTCCTCGTATTGTTTATTTGATCGGGGAGTTGTTTTCTACATGAAAGCAGCAGTCTAAATCACCAAATCACTCAGAAGCACAAGATAGCGATACACCAAAGGTATAATTAGTCCTTAATTAGAAACTTTATCTAATACATTACACGGTCTTAATCAGGAATGTGCTAACGAACCCGGATGGTGAAATTAGATTCCCACCATATAAGAGTGGCTGTATAATCTACCTCAATGTGTTAGACCAGTTGCCTGGAGACATTGTTACCTTTTTTCAGTACAAGAACTCACACTACTTCACTTTGATGCGTGTCAGCTTTTTCATTTTCTTTGTTTAGGAAAAGCGCTCCCGGATTCACGCCTGTGTGCTACTGGGAAGCACTTAGTGGGAAAACATACTATTACAAGGGTCCTTAAAACAGAAAGAGATATAAAGTGTTGTGTCGTGCCTTGACAATGATGATGTGTATGTGTGTGCGTGTTTGTTGCAGAGCTGGAGGTAGCCAGGCTGAGCACGGATGGGAACCTTGCAGACCTGACGTTCCCTCAGTCAGAGCAACATGGAAACTCCATCCAGCTGTCAGCCACCACTCTCAAACAGCACGGCAGAAATGGTAGAAGAGCAATCCCACGTTTACTCTCTCTCACTCTCGCAACGGAGCACATGACCTCTCTCCTCTCTCTCACTCTCCATCTCCCCGTCTCTCCCACTTGTAGTTCTGTGTTTCCACAGAGGCTCTAAGGTTGGTGTCACTGTGTGTTTTCCCTACAGGTGAGATACGGATGGCGTTTGTCCTGTATAAGAACTTGGGAGCCTACCTGTCCACGGAGAATGCCAGTGTTAGGCTGAGCAGCGAGGCCGTCTATCCCAACTACTCAGTTATCGTCAACTCCCCGGTCATCACTGCATCTATTAACAAGGAAAGCAATAAGGTTTACCTGTCGGAGCCGGTGGTCTTCACTGTCAAACACCTGCAGGTACATAAAATTAACTGCTATATTGTATTTTTGCTCAATTTAAAAGCCTGCTGTTTGTCTGTGTCAAAAGCTTCCATAAAAACAACACTGTACTGTCTTTGGATTATTGCAATTGTCATTCTTCCATGGCACACAAGTTCTTTGTTGTCCAAAAAAAACAAACACATGTTCCTTTAGCGAAAATGAACATGAGCACTGTTGTTTATTTAGATTCAATTTCACACTGTTACACTGCTGTAAATACTCACCGGAGCGCCGGATCTGTGACTCAACAGCTGGAAATAATTACCAGAAAATCAGCTATTTACTTCTGTTTAAGTAAAGTTTGCTCAAACTTGCAGTGCGTGGCTGTTTACTAAAATGACATACCCTTTAAAAAAAAATAAAATAAAGAACACAAGATCACCATTTTTTTGGGGGGGAAAAAGTTTTTCTTTTCTTTTGAATTAATGGCAGGGAGCCACTGCCTTGAGCACACAGAAAGAATAATACAATATTTTGCTCTGTAGCTCTTGTTATTTATTGACGAGGTTCGTATTGTTTATTGGTTAACATTGATCTGAGTAGATTTTGCTAAAATTATGACATTCAAAAGTTGATCTCAAACAAAAAAACCTAAAAACAAAAAAGAAGTGTCAGTTTGACGTTAATTGTTGTGGCTAACACATTCGAACTCAAATTTGTTCTCTTTGTGTTAAAAAAGTCAAAAGCCGGAAAATATTTCGCAGCCTTCTTTCAAAGAGTTGTGGTGTTTGACAAGTTTGACAAGACTTGGCTTCGCTGACTTTCACTTAGCCCAGATCAGCTCTGGCATTAAGCAGCACTCACAGCCCAAATTGCTTAATGCTTCATAATGTATGAATCGGGAGGGTCTGCACCACAAATGTATTTTGTGTTGCTCGTCCAACAAGCAAATGCTTATCCAGTTGGTGATCCAGCTTGTTGGCAGCAAAGGAATCCTCAATGTTGCACTTGCTCTTTTTGAAAGAAACTTCACCAGCCCAACACACACAGTTTCATCAGTTTACCCAACACAGGCATCTCCAACTCTTCAGAATCTCACACAACAAGCATGGACGCAGCACTGTCACCTCCTGCCATGGCTCCATGTTTGTTTGTTGCTGCACTCTCGCATTCTGTCCCTTCTGTTTGTTGTTTTGTTGTCGTGTGTGTGTTTGACTCCCTCTTCGTGTTTCTTCCTCTCCCTCCTCCTTCCATCAATTCCTCCCACCATATTCACACTTTTTTTTGGCTCTCCGACCACTCCATGTTTCTACCTCCTACCTCCCCCAAGACCAAGTAACTATTCTCTCAGTGCTCCCCCTCCTTTCTTGCTTTTTGTCTCTCGAATTTTTTATTTTTTTTTCCCTGTCTGTCTGGGTTTTTATAAAAATTTCTCTCTCCTTCTTCCTCCAGCATTCGGAAAAGAATTTCAATCCCAACTGTTCCTTCTGGAGCTACTCCAAACGCACCATGACGGGATTCTGGTCTACGCAGGACTGTCGTCTCCTGGCCACCAACCGCACACACACCAGCTGTTCGTGCACCCACCTCACCAGCTTCGCCGTGCTCATGGCCCACGTGGAGGTCAAGGTAGACAGTTACTCAGCTGTGCTTTTCGAAAGAGGGATAGGGAACATTAAGGGGTCAGTTATTCATCATTTGATTAGCAGTGGCTGGCACACGGGCATTGAAAAGAAGGAGAGGGCGGAGGAGAGAAATACTACAGCACCGATAGGCTTAATCATACCAGGGAATATTTTTACACAATTTTTAATTGATTTGTCAGGTCACATTATCACATTGTCACATTGGATGGCATTTCATTATGATGTGTAATAAATCCATAAACCACAGTGGGATGCGGATAAATACATGATTGTTCGACAATGTGTGGGATAAGTACATATTGTTTCCCTCTATTGTGACGTTAAGACCAAGTTTCTTTGCACAAATGGCCTCTTGTGAGTCTCGATACTGACTGACACCCATTCTCTCCCTCTGGGCCAGAGGATGTGTGTTACTTCTAAAGAGGTCATGGTCAGAGCTGGCTTGGCAGCCCCGTGTGAACACAGTGTGAGGGTTTGAGCAGTAGATCCATCACAGCCGTGCTATGTTGAACATTGCTCTGCCTGCCAGGTTGCAGGACACTGATGGATAGAGCCTGCACACCTGTGCAACACAGCGTAACGCTGTGGCCCTGAACGCTCAGCGACACACAGCCAGGCTTACATCAGTCAGGACGGTTGTTGGGGGTGGGGGGGGTCATCTGTCTCTTTCCTACAGTATGTTTCATCATCCAACAATATGACTCATGTATGTTTTTAGCAAACCAAGGCTAAACATAGCCATAGCTGCTGTTCTGTTGTCCACTCAAACTTGTCTCCCTTTTCCCGCGCCTCCTCCAGAAAACAGACAGCATGCACGACGTGCTCCTGGACGTCATCACGTGGGTCGGGATCCTGCTGTCGCTGGTGTGCCTGCTCATCTGCATCTTCACCTTTTGCTTCTTCAGAGGGCTGCAAAGTGACCGTAACACCATTCACAAAAACCTCTGCATCAGCCTCTTCATCGCTGAGTCACTGTTCCTGGTCGGGATCAACAAGGCGGATCAGCCAGTAAGAAGAGTGGAATTATTAATTTTTAATTTTTTTTTACAGGATGATCCTGTACATCATGAACAGAACTAAACAGAATAACTGACAAAGGGTTTCAGTCACTGATCAAAAATCCTACAATCCTTTAAGTGCAGTTAGAATAGAATAGAATAGAATAGAAACGAATAGAATAGAGCAAATGCCACATATCAGTTGATAGTCTTTTTACTCATGCCACTGACTAAGCTTGCCAGATCACGAACCCATACCTCTGAGGATACTGCATTGTTGGCAAAGTAAATTGTAAAATGTTTATTCACTTTCTGTCAGTGGTTAATCATATTACAGTGACATGAATAAGAAATAGGGGATTTGGTATATGCGGTTTTACGGGAATAAATCGAAAAGAAGACATTTCTCTGAGCGCCTGTTAAACAAACCATATCTTTATATTCGCACCAGCCTGCATTATGCAACTTTTTTCATAAATTGTGAAGGGATTAAGTGGCATTGTTTGTTTTTTTTGCAGCACATGCTCCATTTTCTGTGCTATCATTACCGAACTGAGTGCCAGACACTACCTCAGATTAATTGCATTGCAATTTGCAGCTAATTCAAAAAGCACAGTCAACCAAGGCAGAAGAGAAGAATAAAACACTAGGCCACGAGAGGAGATTGAATGGCTGAGTAACCTAAATATAACACATACATTCACTTCAAAGAGCCTAATTTGCCTTTTTGTAATCCATACACAGCCAGCACAAAATATTTACAATGCCAAATGCACTCTTGCCTGCCACAAAATACATTAAACCTTATGTATTGGTTAGCTGAGGGATGTCATCGCTTCACTTGCATTTCTTATTATTTCCCCCTTTAGAATACAGCAGCAGCAACAGTTCTGTGTTACCAGGAAATCACGTTATCTACAAGGAGATGGTTTAATAAACTGCTCCAAAACAAACCCTGTGAGAGACAGACTCGCAAATATGAGCTCAACCAGCTTTTGACCATTCGTAGCGGAGTGCTCGGTCTATTGACACGGCTGCTAAACAGGAGAATCATGTCATAAGAATACAAGGTGAAACACAGACCTCGGTGCTTGACAGAAAGTGGAGTTTGATTTTAAACTATGTACTCTGGATATTGATTGTTAGAGTGCTGTCATCTTCTCTGTTGCTTTACCTTTGAACAAACACTGCTCCGCTCCATGTCAGCTATTGTCAGGTATCTCCCAAATCAAATAGAATAGAATTGATGTGAGTGAAACAGATGTGGCCTATGAGCTTTGACATATAGTTCGAGTAATAATTGACCTGGTTTATAGTTTAGAAATACTCAATTAGATTAAATATTTTTAAAAAACTATATTTGGTCACTGCAAAAACAATTACTCGTCACATAATTGATCTTGACGTTCATATACTATCAAACATGACTAGTAATGTTTAAAATCTGATACATAAAAACTGTATACAGTACATATTCGTGTTTTATGTTTTTTTAAGAATTATTCCAACAATGGTAAATTAGGTCAAAGTAGATTCCTTTGTCATAACCTAATTGTTCATATTGGTTTATTTCCCAAATATACGGTCATTTTAATGGCTCTTTGTGTGCTGTATACAAATATTGTGTTTTCAGTACGTGGGACGGAGACAGGCATTCACATATGCATCATCAAGTGTGTTGGTCTTTGTGACACCCTTAAAAAAAATTGTCCTCCCTGAGAGAGTGTGGAGAGTTTTCAAAATCATTGTACAACCATTTGTGAGCCAGTTTTTGCTTGGCACTAAAGCAGCCAACATCAAGCAGTTTGGTTAAACCATCAGGGTCTGCTTCCCCTTTTATTGTTTTTTCTTCTTTTTTTTTTAATGTGACCGGTTTGTCCTGTGTGAAATCATTACAAATTGTAAATATATGCATGTATGTGAGAAGGTGTTCAGGGTTGCGTCCTCCGCCTCCCCCCATAGACTTTACCAAAACTTAGCGGAACCTCAGGCATTTGTGTCCTTTTGAGCATTCACAGCGAAATATTCCCACCGCTAATGAGCAGAAAGAAAGAGAGAATAGTAGATTAGACAGTGTGTCTTTGCATTTTTTGTTTGTGTGGGGAGGGATCATGTTTCTTTGTATGTATGCATAGTGCCGTGTTTGTGTGCACCATTCCCCCGTTAATTACTGGCGACTATTCGTGACCTCCATTAACATCTTCAGCGTCACTTAGCTCGCAGCCAGTTAAGCCAGTGATTCCGGCAGGAAAACTAAATGACTTTGCATAAGTAGGCACTTTTTTTTTTTTTTTTACCTGCAAGTGTGTGTATGTGTGTGTGTGTGTGTGTGTGCGTGTGCGTGTGCGAAAGCTACACGGTGCGATCATTACAAATGGAAATGAGTGACTCCCTCACCCCCTAAACTCATTGTCTCTCAGACATTAGGTAATTGTCTCTCACTGCAAACCCCTTCATTATAACAGTCTGTCTGTTAGCTCTTCCATTCAGTGATTTAGGAGGGACTTCTTAGATTACAACATTGCCATGAACCTGATAGGACAATTCCTACCGCTTGTTCTTTTTTCACAATTTCTTTTTGTCTTATTCATAACTTTTTTTTCTAAATGATAATTGCAGCTTAGCTTTGCTACCTCTCTTTTATTTTGTTTCTGCCGATTATTTGCCGTCGTTTCACAGCCCTTAGAGTCGCTCACTGTTTTGGAGGTTTTGCCACATTTCCATGTTCTGTGGCCAGTGAAAATGCCATTTTCCCATTTTAAGTTTCCACTTATGACTAATTATGGTAGAATTATTAGGATTGGTGAAGATGGGTGAATCTCCATTTTTCATTTGCTTGAAACCAAGTTCTAATCATGTGCAGAATTTTGACCATGCAGTTTACTTAAAACGTGTGGTTCAGCCAGAGCGAGAGAAGGCAGCCATTTACTTCCTACATGTAAGAGACTTCTGGCTATTTCCAAACTGAAAAAAATCTCTCAAATGTTTTGTGTGCTTTGTCTTTTTCATACCTCGTTGCTGAGTCATTTTTGCAGCAGTCCCATTTATTTTGTTCATCCTTGGCATTGACAAAAACTCATATTGTATTCTCAACAAGTGTTGCCAAGTAATTTGCCCTCCTCACCAACCCAGCCCCTCTCTTTCTTTCTCAGCTTGCTTTGAAAATGGTTTGCAGCCTCTGTTTGAAATGTGGTCAATCAGCACCGACTGCAGCCTCAACTTGTCACTTATACTTTCTCATTTATCTACTGAGATGACTTGTAGATTATAGACAGTGAGTAAAGTGTGAAAGAGGCTCCAACAATATTGCTGTCCAGAAGAGTTTTGAGCCATTCCGTCACCTGAAATTGCCGTCACAGTGATGCTATGATTCTGTTTTCCTGTTCTTTCAATTGTGTTATCCTCTCTCTCCCTCTCTTCAGTCTTTTTCAGTATTGGGAGTCCACTTTTCATTTCCTCCTATTATCTTCCTATTATAAATATGATACAGCTGCATTTTTTTATATATATATTTTTTTTGTAGTTTGAATCTAGCTTGTTGCCTGCATTATTTGCATCTTTTTACTTCCCTCTAATTACTGCAAGTGTTCTCCAGATCAAATATTTGGGATGATTTCTTTTTGTGTACAGTTACTGGATTTTTAATTCCCCTCAATCTTTTCTGTCCCTCACCAGATTGTCTGCGCAGTCTTCGCGGCCTTGCTCCATTTCTTCTTCTTGGCAGCGTTCACCTGGATGTTCCTGGAAGGGGTGCAGCTCTACATCATGCTGGTAGAGGTGTTCGAGAGCGAACACTCCAGGACTAAGTACTTCTACCTGGCAGGATACGGAGTGCCTGCTGTCATAGTGGCCGTCTCTGCTGCTGTGGACTACAGGAGCTACGGCACGGACCGAGTGTAAGGAGGAGTGTGTGTGTGTGTGTGTGTGTGTGTGTGTGTGTGTGTGTGTGTGTGTGTGTGTGTGTGTGTGTGTGTGTGTGTGTGTGTGTGTGTGTGTGTGTGTGTGGTTGGGGCGGGGGGGGGCAGAATGCGTTACGTTAAGGAAGGATGGATGACGGGGCAAGAGAGAAAAGGGAGAGGGGCTGGAGTGCCTGCTGTCATTTTGGCTGCGTCTTCTCAAGAGTCTTTGCAGAGAGGCTGAGAGGGGAGAGAGGCAGAAAAGGATGGAGAGGGGGAGGGAGGTATGGGGACAAGCCTGGGAGGATGCGCCACAGAGTGCCTGCATGAGCACAGCAGCGACAATGTGTGAATATGGAAGGATTTAACAGGCGGCATGGAAGGAGGGGGTGTACATGGAGCAGACTGGAGGAGTGGAAGCGGTTCAAGTATGAGAAAGGAATGATGGAGAAGAGGCTGATAGAGTATTCTGTCAGAGGGAGCACACGTGCGTGCGTGTGTGTACATGTGTCAAAGTAAGGCCAGCTCCTTTGGAAGAAAAAGCAGTGAATGATGGGGACAGACGTTAAAAGCACGAGTTAATATATTCATGCTTGCTTGATTTGTCTGAGTCCAGACATAGGGTGAATCTTAGAGAAGACAGGCAGCATCTAATTCATGGGTGCATGAATATGCACAACAGGCGACCTGAAAATACATCGAGGTGAACACAATAATAATGATGATCTGAACAGCCCCCTTATGCTGTGACAGTGACGAAGGTCAACATTTCACTCCTATAGTGAGTATGCATATTAATGCATAATGTATGTATAATGTAGATTATGCACCATGTCCATCCATGAACCTGCCCTCTATTTAGGGACTATGAATTCACAAGTACTAAAGAGGACATTATCAATGTGGACCTTTAATTTAGGCTTGCATAAGAAAAATCTCTTCCCTCAAGTTGCTTAGAAATGCATGACTGCTTATAGAATAAGAAAAGGGACTGAAAGGTATACCACAGTGAAATGTTTCACATGCTCAAATGACCGCATTCACAACCACTTCTGAGAGCTTTTGTTGTTCAGACGCTGCAGCTTTCTACGAGCCACACTTCACCTCAAAGAACTTTGAAGATGAGAGAAGAGTTGACTTTAGCTGTTAACCATCAAGCCACACCAATCCACATGCCAACTTAGATCCATATTTCATTGTGAGCTGATCATTAAAACATGAGAAACTGAATGCCAAGTTCTGGATGAAAAATTAGACAGCATGCCGTTTTCTGACGGAGAGTATTGTAAAGGGCTTTACCTATGTTTTGAAAGTTAAAACTTAAAGGAAATGTTGAGTTGAAATAGAGTGAAGTTGATCACACGAATCAGCTGTTAAAAAAAATAAAAAGTGTTGTCATTTTCAGTAATATTGGGCTCAGACTAATTGACATCCTTGCTTACAAAACCCCTCTGCCCCACAGCCCTCATGAATTTAGAAAAGTAATTTGCAGAAGTTTTTTGGTTTTTTTTCCCAACCGGAGTACTTTTTGTTAAGAGGAGAAGTTAACCTGTCCGAGTCCTTTATCAGCCTGGGCTAGAAAATGAAACTGCTTATCACCTACGACAGGGCACATTGGGACTAAACTTCTGAAAACATCGTCTCCCCTCCTTGCTGTGTCACCTTGTCACGTAACACGCTCAACCCTTTCCCATATTAGCCAGTGGCACTGAGTCTCATTCACGCCCCATAATGAAGGTGGCTATGACTTAGCAAAGGAGCCTTAATGGAGGATACTGTGACACAGTCAGGGACCCATAATGGAGGGCTCTCTAATGTGGTGGAAATTGAAAGATTAATAATTCAAAAGCAGCTGGTCATGAATCAGTTGGCCATTTTGCAACCGCAGTTTTTCTCTGGCACCTTTTTCCTCAACCAGTTGGGTCTGACCTCAGTAGAGGGCACTCTGGGACATTTTCTTTTCCCCACTCTTGCTCAGTGGAATTGATGCATGGAGAGGAGTTCAGGTGGTGTAGCTTAGCATATAGTATTATACCTTTTACTACCAATGTTAACCTTGTGGTCAGAAATGACTGCGTGTGTGTGTGTGTGTGTGTGTGTGTGTGTGTGTGTGTGTGTGTGTGTGTGTGTGTGTGTGTGTGTGTGTGTGTGTGTGTGTGTGTGTGTGTGTGTGTGTGTGTGTGTGTGTGTGTGTGTGTGTGTGTCCATTTTCTCTCCTTTAACCTCACTGAAGTCATTCTCAGACTCCATAAATACCCCGATATGAGGTCTGCATCCAGAACTTGGAATTCAAATGAACAGAGTCATGTTATATTTCTTGGACCGCAGTATGTGGTCATGTCATATATCTCTGCCCTGAGGGGGAGGTAAAGGTTTATTTATCACAGGTGCTCATCCATCGCTGCTGCCCCCCCCCCCCCCCCCCCTTCCTGTGTGTGTGATGTATGTTTGGGGTGTGCATTAGGTCTGTTTTGCTCCATCCTGCAACACCTTCTTTTCTGTTCATCGCTCTCATTTTTTTCATCCACTCCAATTTCATTCATCCTCCCACTGTCATGATGTATTTGATATACTGTATGTCATGTAATGTTGTTGTTTTTTTAGGGTTTTTTTTCTTAATGTTTTTTTTAAACTCGCTTCCCGTGTGCCTGTGCGCGCGTGTATGTGTATGTGTGATGCATGTCCCTGTTCTGTGATGGTAAATCCTTGCTCCCTGACATCCATCTGAGACTGGGGCGTGTTTTTAATCCCTTTGCGTCTTTCTCCTCTCCTGTTCTTTCTGCGCTGTGTTTCTCATGCATGATGTCTTTCTCTGTCTCTGTCTTCCCCTCTTACCCACTTTCTCTCTCCGCCTCCCTGTCTCTAGGTGCTGGTTACGATTGGATACATATTTTATCTGGAGCTTCATAGGCCCTGCCACACTCATAATTATGGTGAGAGACACACACACACACACACACACACACACACACACACACACACACACACACACACACACACACACACACACACACACACACACACACACACACACACACACACACACACACACACACACACACACACACACACACACACAGGCTGGAATGGCTGCGTCTTCGTTCAGGATCAGCGGGTTAGATTAAGGTATTCATTAATCTCTTACAAGGTTTGCCTGAGCTCTTCGGGAGTGTGACTAGAACCGCGAGGAACTTTATGTGTCAACTTAATAATTCCCCACTCGTGGATTAACTCTCATGTGAGGACATATTCCCACAAGCTGAAAATCTGGGGAGGGGACGTGAAGCATAATGCATTGTGCATCACACAGATTATCATGGGAACTCAGTTAAAGCTGTGTTGCTATTCAGCCTGTACTTGACAATGCAGGTCCTTTACTTACCTCTGCCTATGCTATTTTATTACAGTGCTAACCAAATTGTGCGGTGAATGGAGGAACGCGGGCTCCCACAGAGTTTGACCATATAGTTTTTCCATAGAAGCAGTGCCAGTGAACGATGTTTCATCAGTCAGCAAACTGTTCTGAGAGGCGAGAGCAGCCTTCCTACCTTGAGCAAGTAAACAGAGACAGAAATAGAGTTTGACGACGAGGCAGACACACACACAGACAGAAAAAGGAAAAAAAAATAATGAAGGGGAAAAAAAAAAAAAGCAGTGTTTGATACAGAGAGATTGAAAGCAATGGGACATGTTCCCAGTTGCCTGTACACTGAAGCTCGATGCTCATTTTAGAAATGTCAGGCAGGCTATTACTGATCTAACTGGGGCTGCAATGAGAGAGAAGTGCAGGCTGCCCTGTTATGACGCTACATTGGTAGCGTGGACCGCCTCTGAGACCTCGGAGCAACCGTCCAGACTGTCATCATTAAACCCCCCTGTCTGTGCATTAGCAGGCCAATAGGAAAGACTGCATTTTGTGACAATTGGCTTTCTATTGTAACAGTGATTCTCAATAGATGTAATGACTGCCGTAGTTTCCCACATGCTCGACTTGCTGTATTTCTGTGCACATAAAGGGTTGTTGATTGTGGGCTGATTCTGTGTCCCCAAGCCAATTATGGCTGGAAGGGAGAATGAAATGATATACACCGAGTTGCTGTGGTGACATTGCGTCTTTAATTAGCCTCATTGCTGCAAAATATTAACTTGCGTGTGTGTGTGTGCGTGTTTCAGCTGAATGTAATCTTCCTGGGTATCGCTCTTTATAAGATGTTCCATCATACGGCCATTCTTAAGCCGGACTCGGGATGTCTGGACAACATCAAGTAAGTTCTTCTCATACCATCCCGCCAACACACCAGTGTGCCTGGCTTTAAGAGGAAGTGTGGTGGGATGTGCATGCTTTTTTGAATTAAGTTAATGGAATACACTGACATGGGGGGGGGGGGGGGGGGGGGGGGGGTATGCTCCTGCAGTTTTTTTCCGAGATGGGGAGACTGATAACTCTCTTCTGTTTGTATAGCAAATTCAGTATGAAAGTGAAGTCAGTAGATGCTTATCTTATTGTAGCATAAAAGACTAGAAACTGAAAAATCAACCCTGGATATGTCCTATGGCGGCTAAATATGCACATAGACACTTAAAAAACACAGTTGTCGCTCAACACAATAGCTATATATTAGTTGTTTTTTTTTTATTGTAATTGTCCATGAGATAAAGTGTAAAAGTCACAAGTTATTGTGTTATAAGCTAAATTTCTTATGATTTGTTGTACATCCATGAGACTGGCCTCAGTCTTTGCACATCTGCAGCAAATGAGAGAATATTTCCTCAAAATAGTAAAATATATAAAATGTCTATCCGCATCTTTCATGTTGCGTGAAACATGTTTCAACTTTATTTTACAACATTTTGAGACGCTACCCACTGAACCCTTGTTCATTCTCAGTCATGCCCGCATCATTCATGCCTTCATTTCTACAGAATAGAGAAACTCTATCTGTTAAATGAACGAATCGGGATTTTATTATTCTACGTTCCATTCAAGGCAGAAATGCCCAGTCGTATTCAAACAGCGTGCCTCGGCTCAGAGCTCCACACTGTACTGATCTCAGAATTCGTAATGTATATCGAATAATGACTGATTCGTTTTAAAAGTCATCATTCAAATATCATTGCCAGAGTATCTTTTCTGGCAGCAGTTTTAAACGGGATCTGACGGAAGTGTTTTAGATAACAAAGACAAAAGAAAGAAATTCTGAAAAAATGAAGGCAAAACTGGCGAATCTTTGCTTTTGTGCAGTTCTGAAAAATGTGATGAAAAAGCCAGATGAACGATTTCAAATAGGATGCTTTTGGGTCTTTATTGCTCTCATTTAATGACTTTCTTTAGTCTTTCTGAGCACATTCAACACAGGGTAGAGTTTAATCTAGTTCACTTCATTAATCATGTCTTATTGTGCTTTGTTTCTGTGTTATTCACCACCATGCCTTTTTTGTCTTATTATTTTCTTTTTTTTTTCCCTCCTTGTTTTCTTATTTCTGTCTCTTTAAAACCAAGCCATCATAAGTTGTCTTTGTTGAGGATTGGCTCTGGTAAGGCCACTCTCCAATCAGATGATGTTTTCTTTTTCTCTCACACATTGTGTTTTGTTGAGTTCTTGTTTTATTTGTCTGTTGTACCTGGGCAGAGTCTATGCATTTGCCTAAATTAACCTGCCTTGTAAAATGTGATTCCTTTAATTCACGAGGTCCTATAACCTATAGATCTAATGTGTTATTGAAATATTATAATGGTGATATGTGAATTCGGGGAAACAGAGCCGAGAGAAAAACCATGACTCAAGGGAGCACTGGAGGGAGAGGTGAAATGGTGGGATGGAAAAGAAAGAGATGAGTGTACCCTTTATTGAAGAGGGTCGTCAGACGAGCTTTATTGGAGGTTCTGTCTCGCCTGAATGGTGCCACAGAGGGCAACATCGAATCAATCACCTCAGTCTCACTCACTTACTCCCCTCCTCTGTCTCTCTTCCTTCCTCGTGACTCTCCTAATATCTTCCCCCTCTGCTCTTTCATCCCTCCACCTCCCGTCTTCCTTTTCTTGCTCAGTGCCTTTGTCCGTATCCTTGCATTAGAGTTGATCACTGCCCAGTCAGCCAATCAAATTAACAGCCATCATCGCGGCTGTGGCAGACCCAAAGTGTGACCTTTAGCAGGAAATGTCATTTATAATGGCTGTAATGTCCCTGTACTTACTGCCCAGTGATCACACACACACGCACGCACGCACGCACACACACACACACACACACACAAAGGATTTACATTGCATACACATTCCTCTACATGACCAAGTTTCGAAGGCTTTTGGCCTTTATTTGAAATGAAGGTTCAAAGCCCTAAAAACTTTTATTGCATTTAATCCCATCAAACTGTTATTGTCGCAATTGCACTAACAGACCCCAGAACCCACTTCTGCCTGTAAAAATGTTTCTCACCTCATTCGACGGGCTTTGGCGGATGGAGTTTATCCAGAAACTTGGAAAAATGTGCGCTGTAGTTGGTAGGCTTTCCGTTTGTGATATTAGTGGCTGACGTCAGGTGGTTTATAACCTCCTCTCCCCCCCTCTTGAGATTGTATCTAAATGAGAAAATCCACTCTCGCCCCGCCTGCAAGGGAATAATTCTTTTTAGCAAAGCCCCCACTGTTTTCTCCATCCCACTCCCACAGTGTCAGGGCTCTGTATGAACCCATTGTAACCCCTCTCTCCTGCCTTGTGGACTCACTTGCATCAGTCTTGTCTGGATAGTTGTTGCTTTTCTGTCAGAGTGACAAACTCATGTTTGGATTTCAGTCAGGGAAGCAGACAGTAACTGATCAAGTATGTCTTGATTTAATTTTCCCCCCTCAGGTCCTGGGTGATTGGGGCCATAGCCCTGCTTTGTCTGCTGGGTCTGACCTGGGCTTTTGGCCTAATGTACATCAACGAGAGCACCGTGATCATGGCCTACCTTTTCACCATCTTCAACTCGCTGCAGGGCATGTTCATCTTTATCTTCCACTGCATACTGCAGAAAAAGGTGAGCTGGGACGACGCGAGAGACAGAAATAGTTGGACAGTGATGTGACAGACCGACAAAAACCAAGCACGCACGCACACACACACACACACCAACATGCTAGCAACGATCAGCAGGAACACCAAAAATATCCACACAGCTGTCACTTTGTTTGATTGGTCATTCGGTATCCCTCCTGGCTGCTCAAATCGCTCACCTTTTCACTCTCACTACCTCGCACACACTCTCTTTCATTGTCTGTCTCGCCTCTTGGCAGCAGGTAACAAACTGACTTGCTCACATTTCTGCCTCCGGTAGCTATAAGCGTTCATCATCAGGGTCATCATGCTTCGTGTGTGTGTGTGTGTGTGTGTGTGTGTGTGTGTGTGTGTGTGTGTGTGTGTGTGTGTGTGTGTGTGTGTGTATCATGTAGCTTGTTTGAAAAGAATAAATGTTTTTGTGTCTTAATGTACATCAGAGGAAGAAACATATGCCTGTTTTAATGTTGATTTTACTGCAGTTACAAAGACACCTCTGTGATGATGTCTCTGATTTAATCCAGCGACTTCACTCACTTTCACAAGCCGCTGCCCCTTCAAGTCCTCCTTTCATTTGAAAAAGAAGACAACTTATTTTAGATAGGGTTTTGGGTTTTGGTTAGCTTAAAGGATTATTGGCGTTTGTAAGTGCATATGTATTGCTTTTTGTAGTTGAGTTATATGTGGCTTCCAGGAAGAACCTACACATCCTGAGATATTTTTACAAAGTCTCCCACACACTGTCAGTGCCTGGGAGTGTAGAAGAGGAGTGCGATATGGAAAGAAAATTCATCAAATGCTTAATACTCTCATCTGGCTTTAGTCCCGAGGAGAGTTTTTAGTTTAAAGTGTATGACCAGGAAACGAGCGCTTGTGTGTGTACGTGTGTCTGTGTGTACACTTTGCTTCGGTATGTGTCAGGCCATGGGATCAGGTATCCAGAGAGATGTCCTCAGAACAGTGCTGAGGTTTTCTTTGGCTGCTGCCCAGCTCGTTTCTCCCAAGATGCGTGGAGCAACTCACCACACAGCTGTTCAAACAGAGCATGTGGCAATACACGTCTGCCAGTCCAACAAGCTTGTTAAAAAGCAATTACAGTCCTATTTGTTCTAACTTGATTGGGATCTAAATGCAGATGTTCTGTGTGTACAAGTGCATGATATATCTCCCTGAGGAATATGTCCATTTCAGATGGATGTGTGGCGTGTTGACAGGAGGAAGTTTGTGAAGTTAATGTTTTAATGTCTAAATTTTATTGGTTCAAGGTTTGCACAAAAGGGCTGGAGTGAGAAAAGTTAGTCTTTCATTTCCACATGTCGTGTTTTCGTTATGTTTTAATATGTGCGAGGTTAAAGTGGAACATCAGTCAGTACCTCCTCCTTTGGGTGTACTGCTTCAATACATGCAAGCATGTCTGACGCCATCCGTCTCGCTGCCTCCCCTCCCAGGTGCGTAAGGAGTATGGAAAATGCCTCCGTACTCACTGCTGCAGCGGTAAGAGCGTGGAGACATCGATCTCCTCCTCCAGTAAGACCACCACCTCTCGGACCCCGGGCCGCTACTCCACAGGCTCACAGGTGAGCTTACCTGCCTGCACACCTGGACGCTACAGCACAGCCGACTCTCAGGTGAGGCCAGGGCACTCCATCAGGGTTTTGGGTTATCTATGTTCACTTTCAACTCGTCTCACGTTTTGTTGTAGGCGGACTGTGAATACTGTTAACTGTATTCACGGGCTTCAAATGTAGACTTTGTTCGTTGAAAGTGAGATATCCCAAACCCTGACAGTCAATCTTGCTGACACACAGGGATATGGAGGAGAAATAACATTGACACATTTACTTTTTCCTACCTGTTTCTTTCCCGTTGGTTGCTTTTTATTTTATGCCCTTTCCTACAATAATTTACTATTCCTTTAAACATCACATCCCATGTTACGTGTCTCACTTTTTTTTTTTTTTGTCATCTTTGTTTTTATGTCTTTCCTCCCTTGACACATTTCTGTTCCCTCCATTTATTTATTTCTCCCTTCATTATTGCTGTTTCTTTTTGTCTTCGCCCATACCTTCTCTTCCCTTCTCCTTTGCTTCCTCTCTGCTGTGTATTTAGAGTCGTATCAGGCGGATGTGGAATGACACTGTGAGGAAACAGGAGTCCTCCTTCATCACTGGAGACATCAACAGCTCCACCACGCTCAACAGAGGTAACCACAGGATACATACCATTTGCATCCTCATCACTGTCACCATATCGGCTTTATTACTAGCAGGAGGCTCAGGCAGCATACGCTGTCTTTTAGCAAAGTTGTAAGATTCCGAACTTCTGATAATAGTGTTAGGTGCTCTTAAAGTGCGGACGATGTGCAGAATGGAGTGTAAATATCGCTTATTACTTTTTGGCTGCTTCAAAGAATGACTTTACAGGAAGAAGAGATAAGTGCAGGGTGTTGTCAAAGCTGAAACATCCACCAGTTTGTGGTCCCGTTATGCATCCACAGAGCGCGGAGCTAACTGTGCTACACAGGGCGTCTGTACTACTTTTTCAGAATCATATTGTTTTGAAGCGCTGCGTGTGAGGAATCCTTTAAGTTAGCACGGTTCAAATGTTGAGTTGAACTCCAGTGATGGCTGAATTATCACGTTGGAGTGTTGTGCAGAGTTTCATGAGATGAATGTTGTATTAGTAGCTTAATGCAGCAGATTTGGTACAGCGAGACATATAGAGGGAAGAAATACAACTGATAAAATGTATTTTAGAGGAGTGACTGAGCTCTTAAATGAATATGAGGCATATCTAAATATTCTTGCGGGATGTTTGTAACCGAGTCTGTTGTAGTCATGCTGAGGTATGCCAGATCCACGAGCATGGCTGTCTGAGGGTTAGGCTAATAAGGGCACAGGCACCCAAATGTCCGGATAGTTTGTATGCACGGACTGAGTGCATGCCGCCATTTTTCCGCCTCGCCGCTGAGGTGTGGCCCTCACTTTCTTCAGGCCACTAATAAGCTGTTAGCATGACAGATTGATACTCAAGCGGACACGGTGTGTGTCAGCATTTGAATTATCACACACTTAGCGAGGCGGGGTTTAAGACAGCCCCCCACCTCCTCCTTCCCTTATGCTTTAAGCTATGCTGCGCCGAGCTTCTTAGCCAGTAGAATTTTAAATGACTACACACTGTGGCTCAGTGAATAGTTGTGGCACGAAGAAAATTGTATAGTCAGGTATGAGATTTGACTTGTTGAATTTAGGAGAGAAAGCGTAGGCTGAAACCAAAGAGGGAGGCCCACCCAATAATACCTGAATTAAGACATCAACATATTTAGATTGTCTGAACTTAGGTGCAACAAAATATGAGTCAGTGCCAACTTTAAACTTGAAGAGACTATATGTAAAAATTTAAGAGAATCAATTCAACCCAAGAATGTAAAAAGCATTACTCATCTGGGAGGGAGAAATTCATCCTAAATACTCTTCAATACCACGGGCCTGATTTACTGAAATTCTGCATAAAGTTTGCTAAATTGCATGCGCTCACAATGGATTTTGATTTTGCAGATGATCAAGTAAGAAAAGACACCATGATTGACTTAAGCACAAACAAGAGGACCAAAATAAGTGTTTTGCATGCATTTAGATAACAACGATCTGCCTTAAACTTCACTTCCTTGTTTAGTTGCTCGTGTTCTCCATGGAGTGATTGGATGGAGACCATGTGATGCCATGGAGTTAGACATGTTGGTGGATGGAGTTATCAAACATTATCAGCGCTTAACAGCAAATACATCTGATCTTGAAAAAAAGCAAGAAAGAAAGAACAAAACAAAACACAATACAGGAGAAGAGCTGTCAGAAAGACCACAAAAGTCAAAGTTCTGGGAAATCAAGAGCAACAGAATAAAGTCTAGAGAAGGTTGCAAGACTTCAGAAGGAGTACAATACTTTAAATATCTTTCCAAACGAATACTGTAGGAAATACTCTCGCCACGATAACTGGAGCATCTCTGTTCACGACAGCTGATTTGTAACCCATAAAACAAATACAAACATTCAATAGAAACACAAAGTTTGTTGTTTATAAATCACAATAGGCATTGTTCGTAAGTATATTAGCATACATTTCTTGAGGTATTTTTGTGCCATTTGGAACAGATTGCCAATATTCCATACATATGAAGGCAGACTTTCTTAATTGTGTGTGTTGATTTGTGCGTCGATCAAACTTGATACTCAAGAGCATTCCGTTAGTCGATCAGCTTACACATGTGTGTACAGTATGCAATGTCAAGTATTTACCCGTTTTATACATACTGTATATTGTTGGTCGATCAGGCCGTACTTGTGAAGAATCCCTGAGTAAGGTAGGAGGGGGGGAGAGTTTTAGGACGGACAAAAGTGAAGACAAATTCTGTCAGAGAATCTCACAAGAATAAATTTTATCATAGTTATAATAAAAAGTAATAGAAATATAACAAAATATTTATTATGACTAATTAGTTTTTTGGAGGGAGTCTACACTGATGCCATCACACATGGTTAGATATTACAGTAGTTTCTGAACACGAAACACCTCTGCGCTTTTGTTAGTGCTGGGGATTAAAAGAAATGCCTTCGATTAAATGAAGTGTTGGATTACCCATGATGTGTAAAAAAAATAAAACATTTTCTCACTGGCAAATATCTAGCACTTCTCCTCACTGTCCGTCACACCACATCAGCGCTAGCAAGCGGCAATAGTTCACACAATGGAGTCACAGTGGTGACAGTAATGTAAAGTGACACTTTTTCCTTGGAGACACACGCACACGGGAGTTTTGCCACTCAGCCACCTTTGAGTTATGGCAGGAGAGGCTGAAGAGGACAGAATAAGCCAGAACAAATAACAATATTGTCACGTAGTTTTGGATATAATGACGTCAGATGAACATTGCAGCTACATGTGATTTTAGTGCAGATGTAAGACTAATTGAAAAAAAAAAAAAAAAAAAGATTTTAAGTTTAGAACATCTGTTTTAAACACCATGAGGAGGGTGTCCAGAAAAAACAGCAGGACCCAATGAGGTCATCCCAAAAGCTTTTTTTTTTTTTTTTTTTCAGTGATTTTCAAAACTCAAAGGCAGCTTAATACTGCAAGTTTGATCGTCTCTGATGAAAGAAAAGCAACTGTGTTGATATCGTGGATCGTGGCTTAGAATGTGTGGTTTCATGTTGAAAAGTGGGAGAGGTCCGTGTACAGCTGTTGTCAGCAGCAAGATACTATTTTCTGATAGTGTCACAAATTTCACCATCACTACACTGCAAAGTGCCACTGCTGCTACGAGCAACAGCCACTAACAACCGATAGAGATGAGGCAGAAAATGATGTGATGAACAAAACCATAGTTTGCAGAATCCTAATGAGTTAAAATTATGGACTTTTCTCCTGCACATGAAGATAAACTGAATAGTGAAAGTTGTATTTCAGTTGTATGTGAGTCAGATTTGATGTAAAAACACTGAAAATGTTAAGTGTTTGATGTATTTGTCTATTGCTTTACTTCTATATAAGATTTCTTTACTTTAAATAGATGTCAGAGTTATGATAGCTTTATTTAACATTTTATTCAACAACACTTATTGAAAGTTGTCACTATTAACTCTTCAAATAATATTTTTTACATGAGTGAAATATAATGAACAAGCATACAACAAAGCTGTTTGGCATTGACATAGAAGATTTATACAGTAGATTTATAGGCTCAACCCAAATACTCAGCTCTGCTGCTCATCCCACAAATGCATCTTCCTCATAGATTTGGTACAGTTTAAAAAGGGAAAGACCAAACCTTACAGCGGAACAAGATTTATTGCGAAGAAGCATTGTTACAACAGAAAAATAATCGACCAGACACAAATACCCTTATTTCTTGTGCATTGTTTACATGCACACTTGGTTGTAGCAGGACAGGTTGTGTGTTGATAGTCGGAGATAATACAGGATGAATGAATTGGAGCCATCATGGTCATTTGTCTTCTGTCTTTTTGGGTTTTTTTTTTTACAATGTCTCAGCGTGTACATGATCTGTTTCCCACCAGGGAAGGAAATGCACTTTTTTTTTTTTTTAGCCCTTTAGTCCATTAACTATCCTGTAGTCATGCTTCTCTGCTCAAGCGTATTGAACTGCAGCACTGTCTACTCCAAGCTATGCTGCTCTCTCTCTCTCTCTCTCTCTCTCTCTCTGTCTTTTCTTCTGTCTGTCTCCCACTCTCCATCCCTCCCTCAGCCTGTATGCAGTGGCTGCAAGAATGACTTGTCAAGCTTTTTTCTCGGCTTTCTCCCTAAACTGTGTTTGCTTGTTTGATTTACTTGTCCTCTTCTCTCCCTCTTTCCTCCACACACTCACTTCCCATCTTGCTTTCCCTTCTTCCTTCTCCTTCTTGTTTACTTCCACACTGCAATGGCTACATACTCTCTTCTTTAACCTCTATCGCCTCTCTGGCTTATTTTTTTCTCTCGAGTGCTTCTCTCTTTTTCTTTCTTGACGTGGCTGTTGCTTCTCCTCTCTCTTTCTCTCTCTCGACTTGGCTGTTGCCCTTCCTCTCTCTTTCTCTATCTGCCTGTACCAGGAGCCATGGCTAATCATCTTATAACTAATGCTCTCCTTCGTCCCCATGGTACTAACAATCCTTATAACACTCTCCTGGGGGACTCTGCAGTCTATAACAACCCAGCCGTGGGCATGTACAACACCCAAGGTGTGGCTGATGTTCCTATTATTAGCATACAGCAGTTAGAAATCATCTTACAGTGTTTCTGTTACCACATTTCATTAAGTTTTGCATGGTTATTGCATTTCAAAATGGTTGTTGTTTTCATACAGCCTCTGCATGGTTCCCAAGTGAGGTGATCAATCATACTGCAATATGCATATATTGTACATACGACAAATGTACATACGACATGTATATCTCATTCATGAATTGCAAGTTGGTTATTTCTTTGAAAATTACTTGGGAGCCATGGAAATGACAGTTTATGTTGTATATAGTGCATCACTTGTAGAACCTGAGCTTCATTTTGAATGTCACTTTTGCATGTGAAAGGCGTGCCGTGTGTTTGTTTGCCTGCAGTAGGCTGTTGCACGTGTGCTGCACATGTACTTTGATTTAAATGGAAATTGTATTGTTGTGCTTCAAAGTATTATTCTGCAATATATATATATATATAGTGAATAATAGAATACTTGTTTATTTATTTAGTATTCATTTAGCTGAGAAGTGTTACTCCTTCACTGTATGAACTCACAGCGATGTCTCTTTTCTCTCTTTTTCCCTCATGCTGTCCATTAGCACCTTACCGAGACACAAGTATGGGCTTAATTATTCCTCAACAACATTAACTTTGTCTTTTCCTTTTGTTGCTTTTAAAAAAACTCATACTTTTTTGGCCCCGTCTATTCAAAAGCTTTTTAGGGTTTTATTTTTTTTCCCCTTCAAATTATCACTTGGGCCATGTGATACAGTATTCACACAATTTTTGAATAATTTTCCAGAATTGCTACTTATAAGCGCTTTCCTGAAGGCAATATACCTACGACAGTAATAAAAACAAGCAGCTTCATCGAAACTCATTTAATTAAAATATTGAAAACGAAATGTGTAAACTGACATTTGAGTGATAATTGAGATTCAGTGTGGCTTTCTTTAATTACTTGAAGTATAATTACTTTTCATTTTGAAGCATTTTATATCATTTTAATGAAACTCCAACTTTTTCCTTTTAATATCAGTGTAGTGTTGGCAGCAGTCGAGAAAAGTCAGTATTAGTATAGCATCTCTTAAATGAATTATGGAGGGTTGGAGCAATATCCTTCCAAGACAATTATCATTGCCTGTTTGATCTTCTGTTCACAACACATTCTACGATATGAAACAAAGTAAAATATTTCTTCTGTGAAATCGACAATCACTTTATTCAATAATCCGAATAATAATTCCTCTTTTCAAATCGTTCCCTCAGAGGGCATCCTGAACAACGCAAGAGACTCCAGCGTCATGGACACGCTTCCCCTCAACGGTAACCATGCCAACAACTACAGCATGGCCAGCAGTGAATATCTGAGTGACTGCGTCCAGATTTTAGACCGTAGTGGAGGATACGGCACCCACGGCAACCACAAGGAGACCACCCTGGAAAAGAAGATCCTCAAGGAGCTGACCTCTAATTACATCCCATCTTACCTCAACAACCACGAAAGAGCGACCACCGAGCGCAATCACAACCTGATGAACAAACTGGTCAACAGCAGCATGGCCAATGGAGGTGAATATGGCTTATTTAGATATATTCAGGAGAAGACGCAGACAAGATAGGTGGAGGCAATACTAATAAGAATTATCGTTAATGAGAAGAAGAGGAACTTTTCTTTACATATTACTCAAGGTTTCAGAATGTTTCACAGTACAACCAAATGAAATGAAAGGCTGTATTAGTAGTAGTATTAGTAGTATTAGTATCACTGTATTTGAATCAGTGTTTGCAGCTGCAGATACAGTCGAAGAAGAAAAATGGTACGCGACTGTGAAGACAACAAACACATAGTATCACTTTCAATGTGTTTTAAGGGATTGTACTACTTCTTTATCAATATCCTTACAAAGTCTCATTGTATTTCTTTCTATATTTGTCCAACCGATGGACATCCTGAACTTCACAATGACTTTTGTGCGTCATTTTGTTGAACTGGGGTGTGGGATTATCTAATTCGCTGTACGAGTGTTCAGTAAAATTTTAATTTTGCTGTAGGTCATTTATACGCCCGTTTGGTTGCTTTTGGGTTGTGAGGTCACCCCTCACGATTCAGTGAGTTAAAGCTTTTATGTATGGGGAATGTAGGAATACGCTAGAAAATAATGTGTGTTGGTTTGTGTTAAGACATTGTGATACAAGGCATTGCGCCTTTTTACCTGTTTACATGCACACAGAATTTAAATATGGTGTTTGCCCAAGCACCATTGAGGGGTTTGATGTGTTTAATTTTGCGGTGTACATACTGAAAAGAAAAGAAAAAAAATTCCCATTTGCTAAATGTTGCTTTTTGCCACCATTTTCATCTCGTGTGTCGATAGTTTTGCCTTTCTGCCATTTTATGGTTTGCAGGTGCGGTAATCATTTAGATTTTAGAGCTGTTTTTTCTCTCTTGGAAAATGAAACCGGTTGAAGTATTCTGCTGAATTGAACATGTAATTTTGTAAGGCAGAAAAGCGAAAATTGATAAAATATGCTGGCACCTTCTGTAAACTTAAGGTGATCAGCATGGCTGAGTGGGATAGCTGTGTGGGTTCAAGCTATGCCAAGCTGGCCCTTTCTCATTACACAGAGTAATTTGATTCACTGCTATTATCCGGAAATTTTGATTGAAATCACTTCAGAAAGTCATTTAACTTCAGCTGTGGAATCTCCACTGTGGGGAGTGAAAATCATCACCATACCAGCACATTAGCACTTTTCTCTGTTAAGTACTAGTAATATGCTGTAAAATGCTGCATAATAGTTGGCGTAATATATTCTGCCTGATTTTCCAGGGAGCATGGCAGGGGGCAGCAGCAGCAGCAGCAGCAGTGGAGTCGGTGGGTGTGTGGGCAACGGTAAAGAGGACAACAGTCCCATGGTGCTTGACAACGCTGCAGCATTTCCCCACGAGGAAAACCTGGGTTTGGAGATTATCAGAGAGGAGTCCAACGCGCCCCTCCTGCCGCCTCGGCCTCCTCCGCCAGACAGTCACCCCCCTCCACCGCCACCGCCTCACAGCTTCTCTCGGCCGCGGCGCATTCCTCAGGAGACCAGTGAGAGCTTCTTCCCTCTGCTGACCAACGAGCACACTGACGAGCACACGCATTCGCCAAACCACAGAGACTCGCTCTACACCAGCATGCCAGTGCTGACGGACCTCCCAGATGGGCAGATGAATGGTTTAACAGACGGAGAGGAAGACAGCTCTGGGGAGCTGCAGCCCTGTAAGAGCGCCACTGCTCCGGAGCTGGATGATGTCTATTATAAGAGCATGCCAAACTTGGGCTCCAGGAATCACCTTCACGAGCTGCAGAGCTACTACCACATGGGCCGTGGTGGGAGCGATGGATACATGGTGTCTGGGAGCAAGGAGGAGTCCGATTCGTCGCCCGAGGAGCCGCCAGTAGACCCTTCTCATCTGGTTACCAGTCTATAGAGCCAACTTAGACTTATGTCCCTCCCCAGCCCATTTTCACACTTTCAACCTTCCAATAAAGTCTTTCTGTGTTGACTGACAGACTGAGCTGGCCCGCCCCTGGAGAGACGTACTGCGTGTGACATTAACTATGGTTCATGACAATATGGTGGAGATGTCGCTGGTTGAAAGAGAGCAAGGACTGAATGTATTGTCACAAAGGGTGCAGACTGAGTGGGCGGCCGTCAAAGACTTTTTTGTGAACATCAAACAGGAATGGAACTTTTTACCTGGAATGGAAACAGAAAGGGGAGGGATTCTGTAATTTTACTGTACCTGTTACTTTAAGTTGGAATCATGAAATGACTGTAGCCCTACAATTCCCCAGTATGGACCTCTAGCAGATCATAGCATATAGTCTCCACTATCAACACTACAGGGGGATGGACCCCGGCCCTTGTTAAAGGAGCTGCCTGTCTGTTTGTCTGTATGTCTGTCTCTCCGTCTAACCCTCAAAGACACATACTGGGATGATGTTTTCACCTCTCCCAAGGGTAGAGCAGGACGTTCACAACAAAAACTGGTCCCAAGGGGGATACCACTACCTGCCAATCAAGTGAAGGATGTATGATACATATACCCTCACTACCAGTCATCCAACAACCATTTGATTTGGGCAACTGAACTGTAACTATAACATGCCGATGTTCTGAATTCTCTTCCTGTTTGTATCTGCTAAACTGGAGTTGTGTCTGGGCTGGTGTAACATTCCTGCAAGTTGTAGTGACTGCGGCTACTGTGTATTTCACTGAAAACAAGGAAGGAAGACCACAATGCAGAAGACTGAATCGAGAGAGAGTAAAAAAGAATGGGTTCTGTTTCTTCTCCTTTCTTCTGTAAAAGTTTTCAGTTATCAAAGGATTATGAAGAAATCACAAACTGTTTCTATGTATTGTACAGAATACAGATACAGATACAAATGTTGCATATGACCAAGTCTTTTATTTTTTAAAGTTTAGGTTGCAAACCTTTTGTGTGTGGAACTGTTCTGAAATGTCATGATATGTTCTGGTCAAGTGTAGACTACAGAACGAGCAAGGAACAATCTCTCATGTCACTCTTTGGTAAACTACAGAGACAGTTGATCACTCCTTACTTACTCATATACTGTATCCGACACACATCTCATTCTGGTCCTTTTATACCAACGTCACAGTCACCTACATTTCGCAAATCAATTTTTACTGTATACTTTTACCACTGTGTAGAATTGATTGAAAGGTAAATGAAGCGGTTCAGTCGTGAGGGAGAGGACGACTATGAAAATGCTACATTTTAGTTTGTCTCAACCCTTTTGGAATTCATTTGGCTGTGGCAGCTGAAATCCGAGTGAAAAAAAACAACTAAACAAAATTATGACAAATATGTCTTAATACGGGGTAAAAACAGAAGTGGTCTGTGAGCCATGTCCTCTCTTTCGCCAAATATTCTATCAATTGATGTTACATTGCTGTGCTGGTCCAGATCTTATTGTACAGAAAGAAAAATACGATGATATTAAAGTTCGTTCTTTGAAGTGGAAAAAAAAAGAAGAAGAAAAAAACAAATTTCACTATTTGAAAAAAGGGTTTGGCGTCACCTCTGAAATGCCATGATTACACCATTTATGTGTACCGAAGATGTGAAAACTCTGCACACAACAGCACTGTCCAGTGGAAAACCAATGTTTACTTATTTAGGAGAAAAAAAATTTCATAAGTGTATGAAGTGTAGCTTGCACATATATCCCACAAACCCCCTCCATGTCCCCAAGAGAGAAATTATTTATTTATCTGTTTATTGGTTTAAAGACAGCCAAACAAGCTTGGAGGAAAGAAAGCTGGCTTTGGGCAGGAGTAAATAAAAGTGGCACTGGGTTTGTTTTTTGTTTCTTTTTTAAATTATTATGATCATGATTATTATTACAATATTACTGCTAATTATTTATTCTTTTTGTATGGGTTCCAAGTTGAATGATATCATAACTAATATTTGTTGTAACAGTGAAAGTTGTTTGCCAACAAATAAATTACTGACATAGCTTTGTCGTTTTTCTGCCTCATGAGTGGTATCGTTTGTTTTGCCGAAATGAAATACAAACTCAGACTTAAACCCTCCACCAGTGTTTTCACTTCAAATATGCATCTCTGGCCATTCTGGGACACTATAGTCTGTCAACAAGCGTCTCGCGACGCGTATTTCCATTTGCTTTTGGGATGAAATCCTGCCTCTCCGTGTAGATCCGTCAAAAACAGCTTACCTCTGTAAAGGCTTAGAGTCTGCATGCTGGGCGTGTGGGAGGGCAAACAGAATCATATTTAGCATTTTATTTCGGAAGACTATTGACTGTCTGGCCAGTACATCTATAAAGTCCCTTCAACATTTTATCCAGGCGAACATCCCATCATCTATGTTTCATACACGTGAAAAACTGAGCTCTGCTTGAATGTTGGTTTGTCTGGAAAAGCTAGATGTTTGTGCGAGCAGATTAAGTTTTGTTTGTCAAAAGTTTGCTTTGAAAAAAACAAAAAAAAAAACATTAAATATAATTCTCACCGTATAGCCACAAAGTTGGAGACTTCATGACAACGTTTCCAGTGAAGACAACTATGGGTAGAAATTTGATGCGGATTGCTTCCTTCCACACATTTCTCACATAAACTACTTAATTTAGCTGGTGTGAGTACAGATTAGCAGCAATAAGAACAATTCGCAGTGAATAAGGGCTCATTGTGTAAGATGTACATTTTGGTTACTTGTTTATACGATTGTCTTTCATCTGGATCCATATTTCACTACAAAAGGTGTTTGTTTTTTTAATCTCCATCTTTACTTTAAAAAAAATAAAACACTTAGCAACTCTAGTTGTCAACAATAGACACAATAAAGACAAAACTGTTATATAAATGTGTATCTATATATACATATGTACCCATTCAAGTGTGGGGCCTTATTTACAAACACTTGTATATGTCAGTCACAGGTTGCTGTGTGTGTCAGTGAAGTCAGACGACTGTTGGATACTGGGGGCGATGGATGTTACAGCACGGGGGTAGAACCTGTGTTTCAGTCCTTAGTGTCCCCAAACTCCTTCACGGTGAGAACAGGGAATGACCAAGATGTGCGCTGTCCTTATAAAAATGACCCTGGCTTTCATTTTCATTCTGTCGATGTCTGTGAGTGCAGGCAGTGATTTACTTAAAACCGAGAGTGAAGGGCCGCTGCGTCAATGCGCACTGCCATCTTTCAGATCACTACAAAAGGGAAACATTTTGATTCATTTCTACATGTAATTAATGCGTAGTAATTACTCAAAATAAATGTAATACATAGGATAAACGATTTCAATCGGACTGTAAGCAACTGCTGGACAAATTAGTTTTCAGAAACTAACAATAGCAGACAGGATAGTTTAGTTTATATCTCTTCCTGAAAATCCACAGTGGCAGCAAAGCATTCGTTCATTCAATCTGCATCAACTCCAACCTCCATCCGGCATTGCTGTCCTCAGAAGTAGCTGACTGTCAGCATTATAGACTAGCCAGAAGGAGAATAGCCAGGAAAATTGACCTCACCATTCTGACTGACAAGAGACATTTTACTGAATAAATTTGCAGTTTTCATGTATGCTCGGCTCGGAGAAAGCAGCAAGGTTTCTATGCATGGATTTAGTGAATTTCTTCACACCCACAACAGAGAATCGGGCTAAAATGAAAGCACAACATTTCCTGTGACACCAGGAGGCCGATCAATCATTACGGATCGCGTTAAAACAGTTTCCAAAAGATAAATAGCAGAATGATTGTGGAATTTAAAACAGTTATATAATGAAAACGGGCTAAGTGCTCACAGAAAAATACCAAAATATAAGAAAAGTCGACGTAACATGCAGTAAGTTTCATCATTAGAGTCAGTGTTACACTGCGTTGAAGGAGAGCCTATGTATTTCAGATTTTATGGAAATCTAACAGACAATAGATTACTTATCCAATGACAGCCTTAAAGTAAAGTGAAAGACAGCTGACACATTCAATGGTGGATATGAGACATCTTCATGAGACTAAGAAAAGTGGCAGTTCTGCGAGGCTGCTCTCCAAAACTTTCATTCTTTCAAAACAGCCTCAGACAGTGCTCATACTTGAAAGGAAAGTTTGCAAGTATTGAGTTCACTTTGAGCTCACGCTGACATTTACAACATCAGACCGAACGCTGTAGACAAAACGCTTTATGAATCGCTGTCGTACCATGTAGCGCACACGTAACGTTCACACAAATACTGGGCTAAATATGATGCAATACATATGAGATCACTGTGGTGGTATTTGATCCCGGCTAAGAAATGTTAAAAGGAGTCAAAGGCAGGTTTTGGTCTACTTCCAAGAGAACTCTGATGTTTGATTTTAGTTCGCTTGAGGTCTTTATGCAGCACAGACCAAAGACCTCTGAACACACCAAACACAGGATATGACAGACTTCAGAAATGTCTAATCGTATCTGCTTGTCCTTTTTGAAGCCGAGCGTCTGAACCTTCCAT
Source organism: Lipophrys pholis (assembly GCF_963383615.2). NCBI lineage: Eukaryota > Metazoa > Chordata > Actinopteri > Blenniiformes > Blenniidae > Lipophrys > Lipophrys pholis. Next base: position 18,976,139 of record NC_137628.1, read on the forward strand.
TTTTTTTAAAGTCCAAGCTTCTAACCACATTTTGGATTTTACCTCTGCCATATATGCACACAATGATGCACATTTACACTTGCAGAGATATTCTACTTCAGTCTTACACAATTATCTACCTTCTGAACTGTGTGGGTGTAAACTTGCTTTGGGGTACCTTTCCAATCAGTTTGCCTCTGATTACCAAGGCTAAGGTTTCCCAATATGCAGCACTGTGAGTTTGGAATGAGCCTATTTGTGGCGGTGCTTCTGAACCCTGAGACGTGTCTCAAAGAAAAATATTAACTTTCTTTGCAATAGCCTGCATCCCTGAAGTTTCTCTCTCCTGCCTGGTACAACACTTTCAATCTAAAACAGAGTCTAACAGCTCAAATGTGTATTCTCATAGCCAACTGTTTTCAATATTTCAACAGACTTTGTCAGTATGACGTCATAAGACTCAAGTAGCGAATGAGTATGTTGATTACAAGTCACACATTTTGACAAGTGGTGAATATCTGAGGGGGTTCAAAAGATTTCTTTTTAATTGACATATCAAGCCATGGTTCTTTTGATTAAAAGAATTTCTTCAGCCAATCCAAGCGGCGGTTCAGTTCTAATTTATACGTGTTGTACCCTCTTGAAGGAAGGTTGAAGCAGAGCAAGACAGACGGCACACTTCAGTAAACTGGTGGACTTCCTGTGGTTACTTGTGCGCTCCTTATCAACAAGAATGGAAGTTTTGCTGCAACAAGGTGGGACCTGTTGTTGCAAGGTGTTTAAAGCACCTGTGATGAGAGTAATCCAGCTGATGAAACCACTGATCTCATAAACACAGTCAGTTTTGGTCAAATGAACTTGAAGCAAGTATCCAGATCACGAGACTAGTATTAAATTATCTGAACCTGCTCTATTAAAGGTTAACATATAGAAACAGGCTTAAATATGATAATGCGCCCACATGCATGGAAGCTCATATACTCACTAGATGCTCTGAGGATTGAGTTTGACTGACATATAAAGAAATAACATCCGCTTTCCATTAAGCACATACACGTTCTTGACTATGGAATATGGGTTGTGTCTCGCAGTTCGCAGAAAATACTGAAAGGACTTTTCTACGAATAGATAAATCTTTGAAAATGCCTGTGTTGTTTATGATTGCGTCTGTATTCAACGTCTGTATTTAACCACGTTTGAAAAGGATGTACAAACCATTACAGCCTTCAGCTAAGATGCTATTTTAATGAGAGGCTGTTGCACTTCAGACAGGATGCAGTGTGAGTGGAGAAGAGTGAAATGACCAGATCCTTCAATCTTCAGTAGTAATGGAAAAAAAAAAAAAATATTTATTTAATTCGCTCAACAGCAGCATTAATGTTACAAATAGACAACTGGCCTCCATTCACAGCGAATCAGGCAGAGCTCTGTGATCAGCTCACAGGTGGTGTGAGTCTCCCTTCCAATGGAGCTGAACAAAACTCAACTATTAACCTATATATATATATATATATATATATATATATATATATATATATATATATATAAATAACATTTCTCATACACTCATGTGAACTTGCATTCATGCAGCCCATTTTCTGACTTTAGGTAAATCTGAATACTGATAATAAAACTTTTTTCATAAGCCACACCAGCAAGTTAATATTTGTGGTTGACCTACAATGAATTTCCATTACTTTGTGAAAAGAAATAAGAGGAGAATGCATTTGCCCTAAGATCAATATCAAGAGCTTATTGAAATGGCCACATGCCCTTTCATTTAGAGCAGAGCAACCGCAAATGTTTTCTTGTCACTCGGGTTTGGGTATAATCTCTGCACAGTATCAGTGCATTATTGAGGACTTTCACCATCTTCTCTCCGCTTTCATCAGATATTCAGTTTATGGGGAAGGAAAATAACAGAAAATACGAGTGCAGCAGAAGTTGGAACGTAAGGGAGAAAGACAGAGAAACCAGCAAGAAGGAGGGATCAAAAGTGGATAATTGTATGAGAAGAGGGGTAAAAGGGAATTGTGGACAGGGACTGAATTTTTTATGAACGTGTTTTAGCTTTCTTTAAAACTAACTCAAGCCACCTAACTCTCGCACTCCTGTCCCTCCCTCCCACTCCCTCTTTCCTCTGCCAGTAGCAGGCTGATTAAACGAGCATTGGGCTATGTGGGTCATATCTCTGCTGGAGTGCTCTGATCGGTTAGTGCTGCCTGGCTGTGTTATCTTCCTGCTCTCTCTGTTTCCCTTCTTCAAGGGAAGACATTCAGTATGTCTTACAAGGTGACACATCTCTCAGATTCAGCTTGCAGACCAAAGGCTGAAGACTACAAGGATGAGCAGGAGTAGAAACTGAAAGGAGTCAATCTCGTTTTTTCCTCTATTTGTTTATAATTAATTAATGACGTTAGCGAGCTGGGGGAAGCTAAATATGGTAACAGTAACGCGCGGGACTGCAAGAACCTAATCAGAACAGGCTCTACATTGCAACAGATCTTTCCTGGAAAGCTACTCCTTGCTCAAAATTGTTTTTCATGATTTGCCGAAAAAGTACAGGTTCAGAAATGTTCCTTCTGATTTTTAGACGATTTCAAGATGGAGCAATGTGAAAATTTCCACAAAGCAAACCAAGGTGCCGTAGAACACATTGAGGAGGCGTGCTCACATGCCGTGTAAGACATGCATCAGCTATTCAGGATCAAGGTTAAATACAGGTTTCTGCAAATACCTCACATATTCATTCATTTTTTTCCCCCTCATATTTTTCCACATCTCTGAACCTTTTACCAGCACATGACAGTTGACCATAGCACAGGATGCTCGATTCTTGTTCATTTGAAGGCAAAGGTTGATTGATTGGCTGAGTTTTACAGCTGATCAGTGTGCTCTTTTCTTGCAGCCAGTCCCTAAATACTTTGTGATGGATGTATCCTGGTATTCCAGCAGAATCCAGCATTGGCAGTGAATGCGAATGAGTGGCATGGTGACAAGCAGCTCCCATTGTGAAACTGGTATTGCATTGTGGTGTCTGTTAATTAAGACAACTCTGACATTTAAAGCTGAGTCGGAATTTGATTAAATGTGGAAAATCAGCCCATCCATATAGAGCATGACATTTCAATATTTCCATCCCATTTCCTTCTTCCGCACCGTTAAGCACTATAAAGCACGGGAGGCATATTTCCTTGCCATCCTGGCATCCAGTTTAGTTTCTGATGGAAGGCAACACATGACCTCACATTGTAGGATTCCTGAAACGTCACTGGAATTTACTGTATTAAATTCCGCAGTTTTAATTGTACTGTCCAGAGATTCCATCAACCATTATGTGGCCATTCCTAAGTTTATTAGAGTCTCGCTGTGAGAGAAAGCTAATTAGTCCTTATCTAAGCAGCAGCATATTAGCTTCTGAATGCTTAGCCTCGGCCTGACCTCTGAAAATACATCAAATTGCACAGATGTCCAACGACCAACCTATGAAAGTGTGTGCGGACGTAGCATTGCCGATGCCAGCATGTCTGTTTCCAATGTACAGCCTACAGGCAGCGGCAGCATCATCATATCCTTATCTGCATCTTTTATGGAAATACTTACTGGAAGGAAAAAAAAACCCCAAAACTGAACAGGTACACACAAGCCATCATGAATGATTTACTTTAATTGGCAAAAAGGGAAAATGGCAAGCGTTAGCGAAAGAGTGACAAAGGGTGAGCCACGGAGTGGGAAGAATGGAGGAGAGAGTGGCTATCTATCCGTTGGCTTTTTTTGAGGTCACATACACCCCCATGCATGTTTAATTGGCTTTGGGATGGCATGGTGTTTTCGCTGCCTCTGCTGTGAGTCAGACTCACTATGCCTTTTCTGTAGCGTGCCTTTTCATGGAGGTTCAGCAATGGAGATACTATTTTAGGAACACATTAGGAGCCCAGAAAACACTGACATTTAGACTATCTCCGGGACGGCTGGGAAAGGGAGAGGGCTAGTCACTAGAGTATGTGGCAGATAGCCACTGGGTAACTGCCAGTGAGCCTTTGTGAAGAAAGAGTACAGTAGGCCAGATCCATGTCAAATTACTTTCTGAAAAGGATTCACTCACTTCTTTCAGACCGATTGCATTCGCCAGGGAAAAGAACAGGTGGGATTGTACAAATGTGTAAATAACACATATCTAGAGCTTTACAGTGGAGACACCATTTGAATAAGGAAATACCTTTAATTAATAATTGAGTACGGTCACACAGGCAGAGTGCCAGAGCAAACCAAAAGATGTACTCTATCGACTTTCATGACTGTCATGACAATTTTCCTGTATCAAGGTTCTGTGGTGCAATTTAAACAGAGACTCTGCACTTTCTATTTTTGTAGTGATAGACTGCATTACCACAGTGAAATGTCATCGACAAATTACATGTATGTCTGAGGATATATCTAGGATGAAAGATGGAATCAAAGTGCTCCAGAATCTATGGTAACATTGATGGTCTGTGATTCATCTGTATCTATTTTTGTTGCACTACTGCTGCAAGGAAATCATTTTTTTATATTTAGGGTTAATATATCAATAGATTATGCATTTAAATGTAACTCATAAAACATTTGTGTTCATTCATCCAAGATTCTGATGCATTGTTCCTGCATAGTTCTATATGATGTTATGGTCAACTATATGGGGCTGCATGATGGCACAGTGGTTAGTGCTCTCACCTCACAGCAAGAAGGCTCCGGTTCAAATACCGGCTGAGCCTTTCTGTTGGGACTCAGCATGTTCTTTTCCCCATGTGTGTGTGGATTTCCTCTGGGTACTCCGATTTCCTCCCACAGTCCATTACAGAAAACTAAATAAACTCCTTTCATGCTTAATGTATCCAGAGTGACTGTCTACATGCTGTTTTTTCTACATAACCCTGACCTGGAGCACAGCTGTAAGTATGATTTCAATTCATATACAAAAGAAAGTGCATGTGTAAGTGCATAAAGTTACAACCATTATATCTGCTCCGCGGTTTATTTATTAAAACTGTAATGTAATTTTTCAATGCACAGACAGGCCATTCTCATTTGACCATGATAGTATAAGGAGGCAAGCCAGTTACATACAGATACATCTATCGTCTACTGCTTTATTTGACTGAGGGTTGCAGGATGCTGGAGCTTAAAACTGTGTGAAGACAGTGTACACCCTGACCAGGTTACTCGTCATTGGCGAGTTCGGACCGTGCGAGTCTGGCATACTACTGTCATGCATGTGAGCTCGTCTGTCTGTGTGAATGACAATAACGGAGAAAGAAGCAACGCGGAGATGAATGAACGGAGGGATATTGCGTTGGTCGGACCAAAACCTGACGTAATTTTTTGTATGGGAAACACCACTTTACAATCAAAAACAGCACCAAATGCCAACAGCAGCGCCAATCTAATCCAGTGAAAGTAAAAAAACAAAAAACAAACAAACTAGCACTCACCCATCACTTGTAGATGAAATCCATCCTGCGATGACTCGCTCTATGAGGCTGCTAAAACCACTGCTATTCCATGTTCCGGAACTTGTAGTGAAGCGAAAACATGGCCAGCAGAGCAGCTTGTTGTGCTCCAGCTAGCTGTCACCCAGTTGTAGTGTTGGTAGTTTCCAGCTGTAAAATGTTGCACAAAGCCTTTGGTCTTCCTCTACTCACAATTTCCATTTCTTCTGCAAACGGGCGCCTTGAAAAAGGCCCCCGAAGCAGGTCCGCTATCGTATCACCCGACCTTGCTGTTAAATTAGCCGCCATTACCTCCAGAATAGCAGACAATAACAGTGCGTCATCACGCACCTGCCCATGGGCCAATCAGTCAAGCCCATTTCAATGACGACACCAAGACCAGCACGAGAAACTCCGCTTGCCCGAGGGCGTTCCGTCAATAACATATCAAAATTGGATTGGCTGATGATACTGTCATTCAACATTTTAACCCAATAGCAGCATCCAGCTTCGATCATAGGTCATAGACATATACATATCAGAGGTGAGCAATGCAGTTACTGCTGGCCCCGGCAGAGGAAAGGAGCTGTGATGCGTTTAGAGGACATAGGAAATTTGAGCTTCGCAAAATATATATGGATAAAGTTGCATACTGAACAAGTAGCCTAATTCATTCCAGACACAGATTTCAGAATCACCTTTTAATTATAAAAAAAAGAAAAATTATTTTTGACAGGGCAAGCAGTGCTACTGCTGCCTCTGACTGCAAACCACTGCTGGAATATGGCCCAAACATGAAATCGTCAAGCCAGACAGCGCTGTTTTAGACAGCGAGCCATCTCTGCCGTCATGTGGATGGTCAATTTTAAAAAAAGATGGCCGAAAAATTAGTGCATGGCTTGCTCAAAGTCGTCTGCAATATGTGTACAGTCAAACTTTGGACAAGGGGACCCGATAAGAGCAGACACCCCGCACTGAGCGGACAAATAGTTGTGCATGGAGCGTTTTTAGCTGTGAACACAAATGAGTGAACAGCAAACAACCTCCCTGCAGTGTGGTGCTGCGCTGTGAGTCCTCTTCAGCTTAGGTTTCAATTTATGTGTCAAACATAAGGCCCGTGGGCAACAACCAGCCAGCAAAAGGCTCCAATCTGGCCCCACAAACAACCAAGGAAGGTGATTATAGAAGATTTATAGGAGGTAATTTTTTTTCATTTCACTGTATTTTACACCAGAATGTGTCATTAAAACTGACTTTATGTTCAGATTGTAGTATTTTTCAGCACTAATTATTTGATCTAGCTAAATCATAAACTATTTCATCATGTGCTCTGTGCGACACAACAAGGCAAAACCTTCAAGTGTAAATTTAAAGACTATTATGGCAATATAGCCTTTAAATATCAAAATGAAGCTGGACTGTACATGGCCCCTGAAGTAAAATTGTATTTAGTTTTTATCTTGTATATATCTTGTATTGTCTATAAATCTTGTATTCGGGTATTCTAAACCCGTGCTCTACGTCATGACTTTTCATTTTTAGAAGGTAAAAAAATATTGCATATCACTTATTGAGAGTGTTAGGATTCCTAATGTATCAATCACATGGCCTCTGGTTACAAAAATTTGAAAAACATCTAATCTTGTGAATTTTATTTCTTTATTTATTTCACAGATAACCACAAACGTATACTTTGAGCTCCATGCCTATTATATTTGCTGTGGTAGATTATAGTCAAGGTAGCAGCATGAATCTTTATCTAGTTGTTATACGTTTTCATATAATTGTGATGCAGGCCATATCTATAACTGAGCTGACGGAAGCAGCTTTTGTTTGGGATTTCTTCAGTTTAGTCTCACTGCCAAGAGCGAAGGTGAACGAAAAAAATGTAACGTTGGCGTTTTCTATTGAAAACGAAAGGCAAAATCCGTTGAAAGACAGACAGAAACAAAGGAAGTTGACAATGAGGTGAAACAAAGCTACCTAGCAACAGAGCGGTGAAGAAGAAGCAAGGTGTGAATGACGTGCAGACAGAAAAAATGTGAGGCAAACAGGCGAGAGGAAGCGCATCTATAATGTTTTATCTCTGCACACCACCACAGTCAGGTCTGGTGTATCCCAGGAGCCCTGTCTCCCCTTTTCTTCTGATTGGTAATGAGGCACAGCTGCCATATAGTGGGCCCAGCAGGCCCGGCCTTGATTGCTGCTGCTTACTTAGGCAAGCAAAATGGGGCAAAGACTACTGGATTGCAGTGTTACTGCAAGAACGGGGGACTTTTGGTAATCAAGAGATTCCAATCTTGGTATTATAATTCAGAACTGTTTTCTTAGCTCTGCTAAATACGGTTCACAAGAAGTGCTGGCTTGCTTATAATGTTTTTGTTGGCAGTGAACGTGGCGGGCTTTTATTTTCTGAATGCTGCAAACGTGGCTTTGCTTTCTGGATAATGCCTTTGGAGCACAAATAGAGCGCTGCGCCAATGTAGGCCTGTGAATTGAGCAGAAGTGCAATCCCATGGCAGATTTGCATGTGTTTTGTATCAGAAATATTAAACAAATGCATTGTCTTCTGGCTGACAGTGAATCCTGGGTCTATATACGGTGACATCTCTGACTGAAGCTCATCACCATACCCTTGTGATTTATCCACTTCCTCGACTGATGAGTTTGAAATCCTGTGTTTATTCACGGGCTCTGACTCAGTGGCAAAGCTGCCAGTCTTACTTTATCCTATCCTGCTGGCATGAAAAAGTTATTACTTCTTACCATCGTGCTGTTTGCCAGTACAAGCAAACACGACCGAGATTACAAGAGGCAAACAGAAAACAATGACCGCAAGTCATGTGACTTGGATGAAGTGAGCAGAGAATGAGTGTTTTTGTTTATTTGTTTTCTGCTTGGCCCCTCCTCCTCACAGCTGTCAGCTTGACTGTCTAGGGGTGGCAGTTTACCTCTGTATATTTGGATTCTCAGGCTGTTGTTGTTTGGATATGAATCATGAATCCGTTTCTCATTCCCTTCAGGAGATGCTGAGTGCCAGTTGCTATGGCTACGGTGCGTCGTGGCTCAGAGAGACACCTTGTGAGATAAATTTGACCAGTGAGGTTTACTTCTTTTGTCTGTCTCACACTCTTTCACCGATGCCGTTCTACTTGGCCTATAACTTCTTCTGAACATGCTGACTGTTGAAGAGCAAGGTTAAGTAGCTGATATTTCAAGGTTTTACGTATTCTATTTTTATATCTCCAAAAATGACATTTAGTGTAGATTTCAATAGAGGAATATCTGAATATATTTGAAAAGTCAGGCTTTCAAGATATTTGATTTAAGTGTTGTTGTGGTTCGCATTCATAGCGAGAAGGTGCAGATCTGGCTTCCTGGGCTATGATTCCAAATGTTCCCTTTTATTTATTGTTGACACTAAATTGTCGATACATATGTGTTTTCTTTGTGATGGATCGGTTACCTGTCCAGTGTACAGCCACAAAAACATATTTTAGAAGAAAGATGCAGCAAGTTTCATGCATATTAGATTTTATAGATGTTTTCCTTTCCTAGTGTAGACTTTTTTATTACAGTTTTTCTCTACTGATAAGACAATGTTCCTGCAAAATCGCACACATTTCCCATAACAATGCACCCTATTTTCTTTATTAGGACGCAAAGCACTCCACACTTGTGTCAAAAGTGCACTTTATTCTCCAAATTTGAACTTTGTTTTCAAAATTAGCACACACAAAGCAAAAGTAGGACACTGCACTGCTCAATACAAAACACTTTGTCTCAATGTGTTTTCACATCAAGTATAAAAAAATGATACAGTCCTCAAAAATGACAACTTAAGCACAAATGCATCCTATAAATGATTCAGGGGGCCATTGCAGTGCCTGACTGTGCATTACAAATAAAAATAATGTTAGACAAAAAACATCATCACATGCCAAGACCATGATTGCAAGAGATTTTTCTGAATATATGGCTGCCGCTTATATACCTTCCACCTCCATGTACAGAAGATTTCCTCTACAGGATTCAGAAAGGGAGATTATGGCGGCAGAAAAATCACAATACTGTATCAATGACAGTGGCACGAATTTCATCTGGGGCATGGGCATGGGCATGGGCTGGGTCAGGGTCACGGTCACGGTCGGGGTCGGGGTCGGGGTCGGGGTCGGGGTCGGGGTCGGGGTCAGGGTCAGGTCCAGGTTCTTGACCAGGTGCATGGACCACGTTCTGGTTCTGGCCATGGTCTAGGTTGTCTACATCATCTTCTTCCACCATGACCTCTTACTCCTCTGACATCCATTCTGAACAGCTAATGCAGTTTCCCGGCAGGTTTTTTAGTGTGAAGTTCATTGGAAAAAGTGTTTTCAGCTTTGACCTGTTTTGTCTTAATTGTGACAGCTGTGTTGGAACAGAGTCCGAATTCTGCTTCCTTGTGTTCACTTTTTGAAAAATGCGTGCTATGACTGAGAAGTGTGTTCAACTGAGGAAAAAATGTGTTCAGTGTTTGGCAAAAAGAGTGCAAGAGTTTTGGAAACTGTATGCAAACCAGGAATAGTGTTTAAGGTTTTGACACCAGAGTTCTGTTATTGAGAAATGTGTGCAGTCGGTTGGTGGCTGTGTGCAGTGAATGGAATTTATTGTCTTATCAATGGAGAAAAACTGTAATCCGTTGATTGATAATGAGGCTGATCATGCAATATCTGCCAATGCAACAGTGGTTTAACCCTCATTTGATCACCCACTCGAATATGTATGTATTGAATAGCTTAATATACTACTGCATATATGTGGTATAGAAAATAAATCAAGTAGTTTAACATCATGGCTGAATTTCACACTACACCAATCTTTCAGAAGATTTGTCTAGTTCAGATTAACTATTAATTAAATAATTGATTAATTAATTAATTAATTAATCAATTCTTTTATTTAGTTAACTATAGTTCATAGTTAACTCACATAAATCAGTGAGCCCTGGAAAACTACCCAGCACCAACACAAAACTCCTGAAAAAGTGTTTGCCTCGGTAATTTGAGAGCAGTGCTTGTCAAATCAGTGGATCGAATAATGGGTGCAAACATTTACAGACACATATCACATGCCTGCCTGTCATTATTTGCAAAGATTGTAGATATTTGCATAGAGTCAGTGGGTGAGCTGGGTTGGTACAGTAGACTATTGACAATAACAAATAGGTATTTTGTGTGAGGAGGGGGTTCTGTAAATGTTGGCGTTTACATAAGAAATTGAAGGAGCATCATCAAACATTCACTTTGATTAAATATCTGCTCGCATGATTATCTAGTTTAATGGACGTGCATGACTGAAAGATGGTTAATGAATTTCCATTCAAGCTATGGGGGGAAAACAAAACTTCCAACACACATAACACTCCGACACGTTTCTGCACGCTTTCAGGCTTTCCGTGTCTCTGACTCCTATAAAACGGATGTCTGATTATCAGAGCACGGCATGAAAGTCATGCAAAAATGAAGTGGAGTGCATTTCGATTGGCTCCTTGTTCCTCCTGAACTGCCTCTGTAGAAACGTTGTGCCCTGAGCCCTCCCTCGGCGAACAGGACAACACATTTGTCAGCTAACTGGAACAGCTCATCTAAATTTAAAATGTAATTTAAGAACCATTCAAATGTATAAGCCGCAATGCACCTTGTAATATTAACAATTTACCAACATGCTCACAGCATGAATGCCGGTCACCTGGGAAGATGAGTGTCTGAGTGTGTTCTCAGGTGGGAGGGGGGTGATTATGTACATCCCCTCATCTATAGTTGCCTGTGTTTTGATGAACCAAACTGTTTTTTCCCCCTTTACACTTGTTCTTCACCCGCCTGAGATTTGGCCACATTCAAACGACTATCTGCTTGGAGATATTCAACCCTTACAGGCAGGAAAAGGATTAAAAATCTGGCTGTTTGCTGTTGCATCCAAGGACTCTTCATTATGTATTTGCTGCCTCTTTTCAAATCACTGATGCAAGAAGTACGCTCTCATATGACAGAGAGAGTTTGAGTGAGGGCGGTGGGCATGTATGTGTGTTGTGTGGAGGAATGGAGGTCCTTGTACCGGTACGTTCAAGCAAAGGTTTCCACAGCAACCACATGCACCATTAGTCCCCTTATCAAAACTCAGGGATAAAGCGCCTCAATTTCCCTGTTATTCTCATGCACACACAATCATATGCGCATACACGCGCTCTTAGCCCTCAGAACTGCAAGGGTATCTCAACCTTTCATGGAGGATCCCTTTGAACAGTTGGCAATGCTGTACGTCAAGGGACAATCTAGAGAACTTGATCTCTTGACTGTTTGATTAAGAGGAGCCTCTTGAGGAATACTGGGTCTGAATTACATAAAAGAAAACAATTGTCCATTATACCAAATGAAGCCCTTTAAAAAAAAAAAGTCAAGTTCTTTGTGTATTGAAACAGACATCATCTATTCATCCATCTATCCGTCCATCTCCTGTACTGCTTTATCCCGTTCAGGACCAGGGGGCACGAGAGCCAATCCCAGCTGAATATGAGTTAAGGCAGGACACACCCTATAGACGGGTCACTCTACCATCAGACAGCCAACCACACACACTCACATTCACACCCATAGAAATTATAGAGTCACCAGTCAAACCTGCATGTTTTGGGACTGTGTGAGGAAACTGATTATTCAAAGATAACCCAGGCACACATGGGAGGAACATGCAAGCACCGTACACACAGAAGGCCCCACAACCTTGTCACTATGAGGTGAGCTCTAGCCGCTGATCAAAAACAGTCATCAACCTTATTGCATCGATATCATTTTGTCTTCCTGAGATTACAAAACAACAGGGACAAACGCTTTCAGGAAAGATAATCTTGATGAACTACTTTCCTTCAGGGTTCATTTGAGAATTGTAAAAACAACCGTTTGGAAGCGTTTATGTAAATCTAATTAAATGAAGCTGTGAATGCAAAAGAGCGCACACACACAAACTAAGCAATATTCAATTTAAAGAGAGATATGCATGTGTTACTTCCAGGCTGTACTAAAATAAGTCCTTATTGTCACGATATAAGTATATGTTTCTAAAAAATCTGCATTTTATCCCAAAATGAGAGCACCGAGAGGAACTGAAGCAGAAGCTCATGTTTTTACATTTTAGTAATCCGTCCCTGTAAAATCTAAAATACTATTAAAAATGTGTCTCATTATATCTTATATGTGAGGCCCTTAATGGCCAAGCATATTAAACACTTTATATTATGCTATCCCACTATACTTCATCACGCTCACAGTGCTGGCTGACATGTTCCCCAATTTTCCAAAACGTAAATGGAAGGCAAAGCTTTCAGCTCTCGGGCTCATCTCCTGTGGGATCAGTTCTGCTGGGGACCATGAGACAGACACTCACTGCTTTTCAAATCAGAGTTTTCCCTTTTCCTGAAGCTTACAATTCGCGTTGGCTCAGGTAAGCCATCTGTATGTCTATGTTGAGTCGGGACCATTCATGAACCTCCACTTGAAATTCTTCATTCCAGAATTGTTAAAGTATGTTTGTAGCTTCAGTTTGTTAGTTTCTTATATTGTTGTATTCTATCATTTTTGGTATTTCCTCTCTGTTGCCTCCCTCTATGTACCTTTCTGCAGGTATTTTCAACTCCAGAGTAGCGATTTTCTGATGTGTTGTTATGAGCCTTACCCACTTGCAAGCTGCGTATTGTTGGTCCTTTTCAAATGCTAATCTTTTTACTTTCCACTGTCCTCTCACCCCAACTGGTGGAGACAGACGGCCGCCCACCCTGAGTCTGGTTCTGTTAGAGGTCTTTTCCTGTTTAAATGAGAGGTTTTCCTCCTTGTTGCCAAGTGTTTGCTTAGGAGAGAACTTGTTGGAATCCTCTCTATATAATACGAAGATACCGTAAAGTGCCCTGAGATGACTTGCATTGTAATATAGTATTCTGTGAATCTAGTTGAACTGTAAGACTTGCGGTTAGACTGGTGTGTATTATGTCATGGACTTATATTGTTGGATGCATGTGAAATGCATTTAGAAATAATCTTGCATGTTTGGTAAGTTTCGAAGCCCCCGGTGTTGTCATTACATTTGAATTACCGTGCATTGAAAGCTATGAGGCAAGATAGAACCTCTAAAGCTTAAATTATTGTGAAAGTTACCCATTGATTCCAATTCTTTCATGATATAGGCCAATAACAATGCGACACTGAGCTGATTTTAGTTGTAAATTTAGCAGCAAGTGTAGGTATGAAATGTAAGCTGTGAAATGTGGTGTATTGGTGGTTAAAACTACTATGAGTCTCGCTTTTGGTGTTTCATTACAGCTGATTGATTTGCTGTGATGATCTGAACTACAAGCAGTTCTTGGGCTGACATAACAAAGATTAATCCTTTTAAAAGTGGATAGCGCGATGATGGAAGTCCTTAACCATTATGACTGGGTTGGTCTGTGTTTTGTTGCCAGGTTGTCAATTCAGCCTGAAATGATGTTTCCCCTCTGTATGTCTATGCATAGTCTCATTTGTCCCGGAAGGAGGCATTGCAAATGAAATTGAATGAGGTTTACCAGACTTGATCAGATGTTTCGTCTGTTCTTGATGTTCCCCTAATTAGACGGGCCAGGAAGCAGGTTGGGCTTTCTCTGTCAAGACCGTAACATTTTATAAGACTGGATCAGGCAGGGTGGATTTGAATTCATAGACTAGTAGGATTTCCCATTCATTCATTCAATTGCCAAATTCTGTGTCATGTAGGAGGGATGTTTTGTCAATATTATCTCCACTCTGTGAACAGTCACAAGTGGTATTAAGTGTGCTTTGTACGTCTCTCAAGTTGTTCATAAACTGTTCCTAAAAGCTGCAATTTACAGAGCTGTCCTATTTAAGTTCCCACATCATTTTGAGAATAATACCATTATACACGTCCTGTGGCTCTTTTCAGAAATAGTGTACACACCTAATGAACATGTATACATGAGTTGAAAATGGCGAAGTAAATTGATGGATAGTCGTAGTAATTGCACAGTTACATCTGCAGTGACTTGCAGATGAATGCCAAACAATGCTTCAAACATCAACCCTCGTCTTGCTTCCCAACTGCAGCATATCACAATGAGAGTTTGCCTGAACTTATGTTCAGAAATGCATACAGTGTCCCACTAAATAGAACAATGCAACTTACAAAGGTCAATTTCAGGTCAGTAATTTAGCGGGCTGCAAGAACTTCAATGGCACCCCAACACTTTATCCAAACAGTAAAATATGATGCTTTTTCTGAGACTTCATAGAGTAAATCCACAAAGATCAATTTGATTGTTTATCACATAATGCCCATATAATAGCCCTTCCTTTTAGCAGTGTTATTCAGCCTGGTGCAAAAGCCGTCCGTGTGCATCCTACAATTCAGCCAAAGGTTAGATAGGAGCACAGTTGCTCGCGCTAAATCTTATCAGCCATCATTTCACTTGTTTTATCTGTGGCACATTGTGTCTGCGTCTGTGTCCCCAAGGACTCTCTTCATTCCACTTTACTCATAAAGAAAACAGGGGCCAGAACCACAACAAAGGCAATCCCTTTGTGCATGGACTTTAATGAAAATATGTCTAAGTTTTCATATTACACATTCTGCTTGCACGCCATGCAAGCTTGCAGCTGCTGCTGAGATGCCCACTCCAAGTTTCTGTGTGCCTTCACTTTGTTGGCAAAAAAAAAAAAAGAAAGTCTCCTACCGCTCCTGTCATCATTCCTCAGTTTTTGAAAGCTTTATAAACATTCAAATTGTTGCCTTCGTGAATTATTTACCCAGTGGTTTATTATGTTTGCTTCCAAAAAATGTCTGGTGTATGCAACATTCTGCAGTTGTGCCTTCAAAGAGCCCGATGCTGTCCTCAAACAAAAAGGCTTCATAATTGGTCTATTCACCACCCCTTTATTTTTTTCTCCAATAATGGCCAGGTTATGATCTCTTAGAGCTACCTATTAAAAACATGTTGTTGAATCAAATCCAATATCAAATGTTTTTATACTCAATTGAAATGACCACTCTGGATGGTGGAGTGTAAAGTCGGGTAAAGTGGGAGGAGAAGATGTCATTAAAAAGTGGTAGTGGTGCACATTTTCAGGCACTCTCTCCAGGGTGACATGATTGAACTGGGCATACAAAATTGCCACAATCATCCGAGTAGAAATTACAAGAGCAGAGATAGAAAGCGTGGCACAAAACCCAGCTCCTCTTACACATCTTCTTTCACATCGGCAACTGAGTCCGACACCTACCAAAACCTCGCATGTCCCGTGAATGGACCACACATTCATCTAGAGAAGGGAACCCCCAGTCCGAGACCACTCAGTTCTCCTTTTCCAAATTGTTTAATGACGTTCCGTTGTTTTACGATGATTATGTAGACTCATCGGTCAATCAGGCCATTGGTTGAAGAGGCTCTCAAAAGAAATGGTTTGCGAATGCGGAGACAAAAGGATAATTAGCTCTGCCCTCCAACACTTTATCTATTGCTGTACTTTACCCCATAGAAGGTTTTTTATGTGGGGCTCATTGGTCCAGGAGGTAGGTAATAGTTTTGTGTGATAATGGAGCTACAGCTATGATTAATCAAGTCCATTGATTGGTTTCTTTCAGCGAGAACCTAACGATGTGCCTTAATTAGAAATACGTCATGAAGCAACTCATGTCCAGGTTTAGACTATGACTTCAAATTTCAGGAGATAACGTTGCCGTATTGCTCTGCCAAACTGCATCTGGAGTTTGTACATATCATGCATGAGACCTTCTCGTCATCCAAAAGGAATTACATTACCTCACATAGTTACATGTGTATGTTTACTCTGTGCGTGGATTATCTCTCTTGCATCAGGCTATAAGTAGTATCCTGTCAAAACATCTCTCAGTATGATCGGGTACCTTTCCAATGAGAAGATTTGCAACCATTAAAGAAATAGCAGCTTGTAGATTAAGTAAAAGGCGGTGGAAGGACCACAGCAGCTTTGTTGTTTTCATGGATTTAATGCAGTCTTTGCTGATGCTCACAAAGCAGGGAGCTATGATTTTGGTTTGGAGGATTAGCTCACTCAGCAGAATCCTTGTTATTGCTTAGACTCATATGAAACTTCCCTCTAAAAGCAGAGAGTTTTTTTGTTCCCTGCCAAATGTATCTGTAAATTGTCCTCAGTAAGGGTCTATGACTGATTTGAAACGTGACTGTTCGCTTGCACCAACAGATCAGCGTTAGTCAACGAACATCACAGAACTATTGATTCATCATATGTGCACCAGGTGAAATATGACTGGATGAGGTTAAGTTGGTCTTAGGAAGTTTTTTTATTTCTTTTATTTAGCCTTTATTTAGCCAGGAGAACCACACTGAGATTAATAATCTCTTTTACAAGTCTGTCCTGGAGAGCCGAGAGCCTTAACCACTGCGTCACCGTGCGACCGATGTTCTGATGTTCTTTTAGAAACTTGCCAACATTCATAACAATGCAATTGTCCAAACTTCCTAAACGTTGTTGTGTTGTCTATTTTGACTTCATGATGTTCCGATTATGCTTTATCTTTATCTTTCCGCAGTTTATTTGACTCAGAAACATCCCGATTGCAGTGTGTCTTTATGTGTTTCAGATTAATGTAAGAAGTATATTTTTCTTGAAATCCAAATGATTTAAACTACATGTTTCTATGAGAAGATATTTTTGAGATGAATTAAAAACATAAAATAGGCCATAATGCAAAACCAAAGAAATAACAGATGAGTGGATTGGGGTATGTATGTGTATAGGGATTTACCATAGCTTTACTAGCATGCATCAACAGTTGGCTTTCATTGTCTATGGCTCAGCTGTTGACGACAATATCTTAATGTGAATATATAGGAGCCCAAGCATTCAACCACAATTTACTACCTGGCCTGTGGCACACAGTGTGTGTGAGTGCGAATGTGAGATTAAATTTAATCAGATGAGTTTCATTCTCAGTGTGTGAGAGGTGACAGCTCTGCTTCACTAAGATTATAAATCGCATTTATTCAATGTGTTTTGTCCAGCCTGCTAATGAAGTACCTTTGATCATCACTATGATCCTCTCTGCAATGAAAATAAATCAGCACAAGGGGTATCTCGCATCATCTCTATTTATGTGTTGACTTTATGAATATATATAGGACAAATAGACTCCGTTGATGCAGTCAATTTTCATTGCTTGTCACATTCACCTGTTCACAGATGCACACAGACGGCAACAACTGCTCAACTTCCACTGGAAGCAATTCAGGGTTCAGTGTCTTGCTAAAGGCCAGTTCGTCGTGGGAACAGGTTGAGATCGGGGATTCAGCCCATGACCAACTGAGCTGCATATGTATGTCAATAAAATATATTCACTGTCAAAAAAAGTCTTCAGGGGTTGTTTTGAATGTCATATGAATCCTTTCTGAGTATTCATATTTTTTCTTTTCATGGATTAAAATGTATTGTTTCATACATGCAACCATGCTACCTTAATTTGTAGTATGGATAACTGTGAAGTTATCACATTTATATAATTAGTATGTTCTATTCCATTCTATTCTATTCTATTCTTAGGCCTTGTCTGGAAAAACAAAGAATGAAAGCGAACTGGGAACGTAAAAAAAAAAATGAAGAAGAAGAAAACATGATCAAACATCAGGGGAAATACAAGGATCAGTTTCCTTTTATATTTGTCAGAACTATAAAGTCGAACACACACACACACACACACACACACACACACACACACACACACACCCTGTTCATCCAATCATAGCATCACAGGCCCTGGCATAGGATGACAATCCGGGAATTGTACCGTCATCAGAACAAATCCAAACCAAAGGATCTCAGCTCTCATGCGGATAGACAACCATCTCAGCTCATCAGGTTGGAGGCAGGGATCTGCTGTGCCGACTACCGATGTCCTGATTTCAGGCTGATAGACTGAATACCTATGGTCGCTTTGTTAAATCCCCCATCATTCCACTGGAATTCAAAAAAAAAGAAGGAACACTTTCTGGTATTGTCCTGTTTGTGAGTTCTGCAGCTATTTATATGTAAGGAATTCAAAAACTATATGTTGATTACTGTTTTCATTATTCCAGCAGCTTCGCTTTCCTTTTTGCGGTACAGTTTACATTAAACTAACGTGTCCAATTTATTCTCAATGACCACCTCATTCTGACTTATCAACTGTTTGTATTCTAATTCTGATTCCTTCTCTCGGAGTCTTTCTTAATTTTTAGTCACAGTGGAGCTGTCTTATAAAACACTGAAGCCAAGCATATCCACCCAATTGATAACACTTTCATGGATTTAAATTATATTCTGCAGTCTAAAGCTTAGCTCTTTACATGATCAGTGACCTTCACATAGTCACACACACACACACACACACACACACACACACACACACACACACACACACACACACACACACACACACACACACACACACACACACACACACACACACACACACAGGAGTTTGAGACTTCTTGTCAAAACTGAAATATTGTAAAATATTTTAGCTAGAATTGTTAAATTACATATAGATCAAAAACAGACAATGAATCATTGAACATTCAACATACTCAAAAACGAGCCAAAGGAAGCAAAAGCTTATCTAGTCCTATTCGCCTCTCCAGTCAATTTGGTTGCTCGCTGAAATGTTTAAAAAAAAAAAAAAATCACATTCTTAAAAAATTAAACGATCAAAAAAATAAAGTAAAGAAAGCAAGAAACAGGTAACTATACAGGTGAATAAACAGAATACAAAAGCACCTATGTTACACTCTTCTTCTACCCTGGACCTGGTGAACACAATTTGTTTGCGCTCCTTATTTCGGTTTTGTTTCGATTCAGTGACTCGGTTTCTCTCAAACCATTTCTTTAATTCACTCACTCTACAGTTATTGTCATTCGAAGATCCTGTAAATCCACCTCTGAACAAAAAAATGTATGAGTCAACAGCAAATAAATGCAATTTTGAAATGTCAGAAGCTTTACAGATGTCATTAATGTAAAAAAAGAACTCCTGGGGGTCACCACAGTAATTCTTTGTGTGTTTAGTGTGACTGTGCGTGTTTGGATTGTCTGTCTCTTTGTGTTTACCCTCCTGTTACCGATAGTCAGCTGGGATTGGCTCCAGCTCCCCACAACCCTTAATTGTGTAAAGCAACATGGAAGAGAGATGGATTGATGTTTGTACCACCATGATATAAGGTATCCACCCATTAATGCTCATGCACAGCTCCTCCCGCCCAACCATCATAATGGCATTCACATGAAATCTAACAGATTGCCATTAAGTCATGCACGGCCATTTATTTTCCATTAGAAATAATGACCATGTCGCACAATATGAATTTCAATGGCAAACAACTTAATGTTTGCCTATTGCCACCATGTCGACACAATATTTATTCGGCTAAAAGGCTCACTTGTTTTGAGAGAAAACACCTGCAAACAAATCGTCTCTGGCTTCGCGGTTGTACTCTGTGTGGTCTGCTTTCAACACATCCCAGCATGCCAGCAAACAAAAATTACAATAACAAACATTTAACTCAAATTTGCTAATTGGGTTGCAAGCTCTGCTTCTTCTAATTACAGCCTCACATACCCACTAGAAGGAATGGACTATACATTCAGAACTGCAAGTCAGATGGACCTTCAGGTAACATTCGTCGGGGGGCCCTCAACTTTATTTTCCTCTTTTCTCATGCAGCTATTTCTGTGTCGTTTCATGGCACCAATTGAGTGCAGAGAGAGATGAGAGGAATTATCTTCTATGGACAGTCTTTCTTTGCAATGGTAAGCGTTCCTTTGGCGTTCTTCCACCGGGGCCACTCGGAACAGATAACAGTTTTGAATGACGTGGTTGAATAAAATATTGTATGAATCATTGCCCACATGTATAACCTGGCCTTCTGACATATTCATTCTTTCCCAGTGATGTGTTAATCTGTTCAGTATTTCACTTAAATCCTGCACATCCTATATCTTTTTCCGCATCTGTCTTATACCTAACAAAATATATCTTCTGTATCTGCCGTATAAGATGGCTGTAGGCAATTACAATCTACAGCACCATCAAACTACATCGAAGCAGAGGAGTACGGTGTAACTTCTGTATTACAGCTTCCATAAGTGTGAACTGCTGTTTTGAGTGCAAATTTAATGAGCTGCTGTAAGTAGACAAAAACTTCACAAATGTGACTTTCACAACAATCAAGCTGCGCAACCTGTTGACCTAATTGCACCTTCTTCTTTTTTTTTTTACCTTTTTCACACTCACCTTGTACAATAACAGAAAGATGCTGAAAAGTCTCAGATATATTTGGATTCAGACCTTCCCAGTTAGCATTAACTTCAGTGAGTGGTTGGATGATGAATAGTAACAAAATACTAATAGGCCATAGGAACACGCGTCTGAAAATGGTCTTTTCATATCAACATCTAAACATTTCAAACCGCATGTGGCCACAACACTCTCTCACACACACAAACACCCTCACAAACACAGCATCGCCACAGAGCCTGCAGATTGATTGATGGCTCACAGATCTGCTGTGCTAAGCTTCAAATATTTATCATGCACTCTTGTGGTCTCTCAACTGCTGCCACATGTTCATCGACCCAATGCCCCCGCTGACACGTGTGTGTGTGTGTGTGTGTGTGTGTGTGTGTGTGTGTGTGTGTGTGTGTGTGTGTGTGTGTGCGTGCGTGCGTGCGTGTGTGTTAACCATGTCGTCATGGTTATAGAAGCAAACTTTGAGCTGCTTTGGTGTATGCTGTGTGAAAATACTGTTGCTTTCTCTTTCCAAACCAGTTTAAAGATGGTTTCATATCACGTTTGACTCTGCAAATCATTTGTTTTTGAGTTCTAAGATGAACAAATGAGATCATCAGCCAGATGGATCAGAGTCCATCACTGACCAGACTGGAGTTTGTCTATTTGACAGATTTGTGCTGTTTTGTCTTCTTATTTTTCTCTACAAAAATGAAGTATAGGATATTATTCTTTTAGCTTTCTTTTGCTTTGTAACAAAAGACCAAATCCTTTTGATCGAAAATAATTCAATTCTAACCTCTGCTGCCATTCTCATTTCATTTTCTCTCTCGCTACTATTGGTCAGATTATGTATAGTGGAATGTCTTCGATATCTGTTCATACCCTGGCTTATAGCTAATGGCTTCACTTTCCATTTCTCCAATAAGTCATCTTTTCTTCTCCCTCCAAAATGTGTATGAAATAGAGTTGGAAAATTAATCCTATTAAAGCCAAATATAGGACCCAAGAGCTTACAACACGTCATTTATGTGGAAAAACCTGCCTATGATGGGTAAGACTGGATGCTAAGTTGTTCTAGTATTACCATGTCATCATTGGAATTGTTCTGGGTAAATAACAGGAGAACACACTTTCACAGAAGTGCTAATCATTGCATCTTTAAAATTAAATATTCATTTTGTTAATTACTAATGGACTTCTAAGCTGCCGCCCACTCAAAATAAAAAAATAAAAAAGTTTTACTCCACCTTTATAATATAGTTTCTTTGTTTTCAATTTGTTTTTAAGTATGTTACTATATTTGACACATTCCTGACTTTGTTGATAAATGGCTACAAAGAGGATTTGGAGTTTTCTTCTTTTTTTTTTTTTTTTTGTAATCTCACCAAAACTTCACTCTAAATCTTTTTTGGAAAACTTTTCCCTGCTTCTATGACTCACAGCAATTAGTGGTTGCATCGTGTGGGTAAATATGTATGTCATATTCGCTCACGATTTGTTTGTTTTATCCTTCATGGGAGTGTAATTTTTGTTTGATGTCAATTTGGGAGTCAAATGTAGACTTTTGCCAAAAACGCGGCCTTGTCTCCCTGGCGAGACAGTTTGGCATGGCCTGCAGCCAGCGCTCGCTTTTCGTCCAGTCGGACTAAAGGAAGGAAACAAACCTCTGCTGTCTGTTTCAACATTTGTCTTGTTTACAGATCAGAGTGGTTAAATGAATCTTTCCCCAAATAACTTGTGTTTTGTTTGGAATGTGATGTTTTTAGTATGTGGCCTGTCTGCTAAAATCGGAGCAGCAACGACCTCAGACCACCTAATGTGGTCTCTTTATTATCTTCAAATTTTGTCAAATTACAGGTTATTTAGTTTGTTCGCTGTTGAATCTTATTTATAGTCGATATGTATGTTTCGCTAAGTGGGCTAGTTTTGTTGCGTATGAATCCGATTTGTGCGGGGATATTTTTAAAAGTGCATGCTTTGACATGTGCTGCCAGTGAAATGTTTATACTGTGACTTTCTTCATTGATAAAGGCAGTTGAAGTGTTTTTAAAACTCC
Source organism: Lipophrys pholis (assembly GCF_963383615.2). Taxonomy (NCBI): domain Eukaryota; kingdom Metazoa; phylum Chordata; class Actinopteri; order Blenniiformes; family Blenniidae; genus Lipophrys; species Lipophrys pholis. The sequence continues at coordinate 18,998,975 of NC_137628.1, forward strand.
TTATGTTATAGAGAAATGAGGTCGGTCATAAACAGTGGATGAGAAAGCGCTACAAGTTTTCTTAAAATAACTTTCTTCCTGACTAAATACCAAACTTTAACTCTAGTTGAGGCACAAGTCTCATTATGATTTTAATTAGCCAGAGGGTTGGTGTATATCTAATTGTCCATTGAAGAAACTGGAAAATGATCGGTTATACTGCATGTATTTTGGAAAAGTATATGAAGCTTAAGTTTTGTGAGAATCTTAGTGATACCAATTTAGACAAACATTTCAACTTTACGGTCCTAATACATTGTTTACATTAGTCACTAAATAATCCTTGTTCCTCTTCATTAGTCTTGATTTCCCTACTTTTTAGATTTTTTTTTTTGCTGCTATCATCAAAGAAAATCAATGGAGAAGTATTTAGTCAATATATATATATATTTCATTGGGAAATTTCCTGCTTCCAAAAGCCATATTATATTTAAGTTTTATTTAATTTTACTCATTCTTGCCTTGACCAACTTAACCATTAGAACCACATCACTCATTAATGTTAATGAAGAATCCTACGGCGTTCATGTTTCGTAAAAGTTCCAACTCTAATACCAACAATGTTGTCGTGATGAATTATTGATATTTAGGGGTCACCTGTGGAGAACCACCGACACACAGTTTAAAGTGGAAGCCTTTTTTTTCCCACAGACTGATGAACATGTCGCCTTTCATCCACATCCAGCTGGGAATTAATAAAATTGTTCAGTGTAGCCATCCGACATACGTAGCTTTTTTTGACATGCATTAGCACGTACCGTATATAAGAATGTGCATGTACTACACACCAGCATGCCGGTGTTATTGTTTGTTTGCTCCATTGGCAGCTCGAGAGGATCCATGCTGGTGGAGGCCTGTGGGGGTCAACATCTGCTCACGGTTGGTGGGAGACGTGCAGAAAAACCCTCCATCTCCAGGCCGTTTGGCTCATCTTCTACTCCCTCACACCGCCTTTTTTTTTTTTTTTCATACCATCTTACCGTCATCTTTTTTATTCTCCCAATTTTCATGATTGTTGATTCTTCCAGCGTCATCTCTCATGTTCTCCCTCCTCCTTATCTCTACCATGGTGTTATGAGTCTGTAGGGGAAAAAAACTGTAGAGCCCTTTTTCTTTTTTTTTTTCAAATGAAGCCATGAAGAAAAAAAGAAGATTGGGACATGGCATTAAAAACCAAAACTGCTTGAGGAATTGTGGAGAGCAGGTGACCTAACAAATTGAAAATAAGAAGCCATGGATTTGCTTTAATAGCTTCAAATTCTCTATGAATATTAAAAAGATTTCTCAGAGTGTAAATTCAAAGAGCTATTTCATTTTAAATGCTGAAAAAGAAGTTCTCAACATTGTTCTGGCTTTTCAATGAGTAAGAAACTCCAGTGATTTCCCCGCAAGGATCTCCAGGTTTCTTTAACAATAGAAGGAATGGAACAGGTTGAATGTATAACTACGTTCTACATCGTGTTCAATGGAGGTCATAAGACGTGCCGCTTGGACAGGGATCACAAATAAATACAAAGTAAGCCAACAATGTCCTCTAACTCATAAATGACATCTAAAGCGAGACTTTTTAAACCGTATGAGATCTTTCTATGAAAGGTGTTGAACTGGCATATCAGGAATATCTGAATAACACATACAATCAAAAGTGGGTGAAAAAGAAAAGCACAGGATGTTAAATATATAATGTGTTCACTCCAAATCCTGCAGTATCACTGTGATCGTAACCTGGTGGGTTTAGAGTTAGCAGTAGTGTCGTGTTTGGAAAGTCAAATGAAACTAAATTCACCATTTGGAAATCACATGGAGTCTGGCAGCAGCTGAAAGCCCTTCGACCTCTGAGTGCATCCACTGTCCATCTGGCCAGTTGTTGTTTTTCCCTGGCTATGGTGCTTTCTGAACCTTGAATTCAGTAACCTAAACCTGGAATATTGGAAAGTCCATTTCTCAATTGGTGACTGAAAGTGATAATATGATGATACACCATGGTGTGGATGTTGTTTTCAAAGAAATGCCAATATGAAATTGGCAAGCTGAGTTTGTGAGGCCTAAACTATCGCTATGCTGATTCTTTTTTTTATTTATAAAATAACAAGTTTGATTGTAACATGAACCCGTGTATCATTATTGGATGGAATATAGTGGTTAGTATATTATACACATATCTTCATACAAAGTCTGCCCCCCACTTAACAACCACAGTGTTACTCTAATAGATACTATTGTTAAAGCAAATGCTTCAAGAACAGTTGGTATGAGCTTCCTCCATCAGAGTAAACCTATGGCCCACTGCTATGTGTTTGTCACATATAGCAGAAATGGGCCAACAGCCCAGGTGGCCATTACAATAAAAATGGCTTTGGATTTCAGACTTTCACTAACACCAGACACGGTTGTCTGCCCACATATTCTTTCTATGTCACACTTTAAGTTAGAGAGTCCACCAACACACACAAAACAACACCTCACTCCTGAAAAAGTCACACCTACTAGAGACACCGTCGAATGCAGCAGGCACATGTGCATTTTAAGATATTCACATCTAAACTTTATACAAATGAAACAAGAAAGTAAAGAAACAAAGATTCAGTGCTCCTCCCGGTCTCGTTTACTTCTGATAAGAGATGAGTTTCAGTTTGTGTAGTAAGTCCATAAACTTTACCAACAATAATCTAATCAAATGACAAAAAATAATGTATTACTGAAGCTTCATCCTCCAGCTTAGCATCGCCTAACCAGAGGCCACGCCCCATCTTGTGCAGACTTGTGCATTTGCTCCACTGCAACTTTCAAAATGTGATTAGTATCTGTTTATCAGTGAAACAGATGTCTTCACATATACAATACAACTTCATTTTTTTAATAAGAGTTGCTGGAATAAATGTAATGATGTAATACAGAAAGAATTGCAACTTACTTTAAATAAGCTGTGAGAAATAACTCTGTAAAAAGCTGACAACAATATGAAATAAACATTCTAAATGAATAGCCAGTCCATTCATTTTTGTTTTTGATTTTTGGGGCTTCCAGAAATTGCATCACATCCTGCGGCAGCAGTTGAGGTTTGTTGTACTTTTTCAGAACTGAGCTTCGCTAGTCTGGTCAACATTGTGTTCCCTGCTCTCCCGAGTTTGACAAGCATCTTTTTTAAAGGTTCTTCAAGTGTGTCCGAGTATGGACAACCCTTGTGAAGAGAATCCGACGACATGCCAAATCAACACAGCGATATAAAAAGAGTAACTAGAAAAAATGGTGAATTATATTTATGTTGCATTCTGGGTTTGTTCATTCATGTTTTTACGTAATTGGTTTTAAGTGAAGGCTATAATGGTATTTCTTTGAGAAGACATCAAAGTTTCTATTAATAATTCAGATATATTAAGCTGGCTGAGTCCCACTGCATCAAAGAAAGTGCCAACAATTGTGGACATTTTCCAGTTGATCATTTTGTACCTCTGACAATTTGACTTTGATGTTGTGGTGTGTCAGAAGTAAGGTTGGATGTCAAGTGAGTTTGAGGGCTACATATACATCACAGTATTAAAGTGGAGGGAAGAGGGGTTGACGTAAACACATTCCTAGAGGAATCCTTGACTCTTTCTAGTAGGGATGCACCGATACCGCTTTATAAAAGGATCGGTATGTTGGGATATACGTTTGGTTATTCGTGGTATATTACTGCAAGTAATCGATAACTGAAAGTAATAAAGAACTGGAACTATTTTATGAAGAATTGAAGTAAATTATAATTTTCTCATTGATAAAAACAGTAACGTAATTTATTAATGAATTAAGATCAATAAATTGTTACAATTATTTATCAAATTAAATTATAAATTGAAATAAATTCCAATTTAATGATTGCGGGGCACCACCAGGAATCCAAAATTAAACCAATTGCTAACTTTAAACCACTTGTCAATACAGAGTACTGATACAAGTCACTTATCAAATGCCATGAGCCTAATTTATACTCCATATGTAAACATTATGCGAAGGCCTATTGAAAGGCTAATTTCTGGCTTTAATATAATTGAATCTAATTGGACCCTATTTGGGGCGGCCCACTATCCCCAGCAAACTGACTGTTTCCAAGGATTTTGAAATCCACACAGATCTTGAATACCTCTTGAAAAGACAATGGAATTTGTCTAGCGTATCCTGAGGTGTCCTGAAAATTGTCTTGAAATAAAACATACAATTAATTGACATGAAGAAGCACACCAATGCTAAACTTAGGATTTGATTTGGTGTAGGTACAAAATACTATGGTCAGGTTTCTGGAAACATCCATTTTGAGTTTGGCTTAATGTCTATTTTAAGGCCAAGGCTTTCACAGTCAGATTTATAAAACTGCTGAAACAAATTCTCTTGGTAGAAAAAAAATGAAGCAAACACTTTTCCATACTTCAGTAATGTCAAGCTCCCACCTTTAAATTATATGAGTCTTTAGACAAGAGTCATAATTCTAATAGTGACTAGACAGCTTTGTGTGAAACCATATGTTGTGTTTGGTGATTTGATGAAACAAATGACGCAGTTGTTTGCCTTGAGGGGACTGTGTGAAATTCAGCTTTTCGTTCTTTAATGGCAAGAGGTTATTGCTCTTATTTCCAGCTGTGATTATGGATGAGATGGATATAAATTACAGTGCAACAATATTTTTTTCTTAATATGAAACTGCATGTGAAGTTTAAGTCACCAGCACACTAGAATTTTAATGAAGTGCTATTTTAGCCAAACCAGGTCTTTTCAGTGGATTCACAGGGAGTGAATTTTACTTGTAAAATTCATTCTATTTACCAAGAGCAAATTGACAGTGGTGACCTCTGAAGCTATAAAGGCCCTGAGGTTAGGAAAATGGCAAACAAAACCTTTATAAACAAAAGTCCCTGTAGCTTGTTAACCAAGTTTAACAATCCACATTAATTACTCTGGCAGAGTATACATTGCTGCAAAGTAACACTTATTGTTGGTGTTCATGATGCAATTTATTATTAATTTAGCAGCAAACTGGTCAGAGCATTGGACCATTAGGTCCCTGGTTTGAGCCCCCTTGGAGGTAATGAGATTCTCAAAGTTGTGTCCTTGAACAACGGACTTTAACCACATTTGCTCCTCAATGGTACAACTGTTGTCGCCTCTTTAAATGTTGTGGATATAATATAATATGTTCAAGGGTATAAAAATGGGAGGTATAAAACCTAAAGGGTTCAGAAGTTCGCTCCATGTGAGAGACTATCTCTTATGCTGGCTGACATTTACACACTTTAATGGACAGAAAAAGAAAAATCTGATCTTGCTGGTAGAGGCTCTCTAGGTTTTTTTTATATAAAGAGTCATTCCAAGCTGTATATGTAGAGTGGAGAGTTTTATTTGGCGTGCTCTTTCTGTATGGTAACAGCTTTTAAGTTATTGTCATTTGGCTTCCAGTGTCACATATTAATGATGTGGAATGACAGTAGAATATAAATATGTCCAGGTCTACACCATAATGTGAAAACTGGGCTCACAAAAATCATACAACACATCATCCCATTGTTTTATGGCATTCAGCATGCAAATAATATCATTTTCATGGTGCACACACAAAGCTCTGTTATCAAGGAGAGAGCGCACATACTCACTCAAAAAATGTAACCTACACAAATGTCTCTTTTCTGCTCTCCATTCCTTCAGTCTGTTTCTTTCTCCATTTCTTCATTTTCTTTGCTGTGGCTCCATCTTTTCTACTCATTCCTCTCAGACACCCACGTAGTACCACACGATCCCTCCCACCATGAGTTATCGCTACTACACCACATAAATTTACTGCATAGATAGAGTATCAGAGAGAGAGAGAGCGAAAGAGAGAGAGAGAGACAGAGAGAGAGAGAGAGAGAGAGAGAGAGAGAGAGAGAGAGAGAGAGAGAGAGAGAGAGAGAGAGAGAGAGAGAGAGAGAGAGATCAGGTAATAAGGGCTGAACGCCCACAGCATGTGCATACAGAAAGGCATCAGCATAGGCTGAGATATCAACACCCACTTCCCATCTGTCACATTATAACCTTACACCGATAATGACACTTTTCTCTTGATATGACAGTTTTCATACACTTTTGAAGGGAAAGTTTTGTTATAACATGATACCTGATACTGCTCCAATACATAGAGAACGTGTGAGAAGACGGGGTTGTGTGTGTCATCAAGTAACAAAAGCACTGCTCTATCTATCTATCTATCTATCTAGCTATCTATCTATCTATCTATCTATCTATCTATCTATCTATCTATCTATCTATCTATCTATCTATCTATCTATCTATCTATCTATCTATCTATCTAGAAATGTATTCGTTGGAGTATATTTGAGCCTTTTCAACATTTGCAGATCGTCACAATGTAAATTACTTTGCAACAATTCAAATATTTCCTCATATATACACACAATAAGCACATAATAAGAAGACATTCTTTTCCAATATACTGAAGTTCCTGCACTTTGTGACAGCTATCTGTCGTGATATCGACACTATAACTGGGCTAACTTGGCCTATATCTGCTGCCCGAGCCTGCTACAGTGGTAAAAATGCCAGCACATAAAGTGTTTGCAAGAGCAGGAAATACTATTAAAGTTCCAGTAAATGTAAATTTATTGTCCTACTATTGAAGATCGTCCAGTGATCTCGCATGCCACCCTTCGAATTAAAAAGCAGGACATGGTTTAAATCCTCCTGAACAAATTGGTGACCAAAAAAAAAAAGAAATGCAAACAACTGCTAGAATGAGGTTCTCATGCAAACTCTCAGAAATGTCTCAACCGTGAACCAGGAAAAAAAAAATCTTTCTTTGATCCAATACTGATACAATTTTACAATCACTGATTACTAAAAGTTTCTGTTAATAAAAGAAATCCTTGCAGGGATTGTTTCAAGAGTCAACAAGTCAAACACACAGTAGGTAAGAAGCAGATGGTTATATTGGAAGATATGCAATACTATACACCTTTTGCTATATGCATCTTACTTTTCATTGTTTCCTTTGTTTTCCTCATTTGTGGCAAAGTAAACATCCACAGCCCATTTCACAATGACACCAACGCTCGGAAACGCCTACCGCAGTAGTTGTAAAGACGTCTTGATCATAGATATAGGTTGACTATATACATGTGACCTCAACATTTACATATAACCTGACTTCACAAGCACTCCAACTTTATACAAGAAGTGAGCTCACAACCGCGTGCCTGTGTGAGTGTGTGTGTGTGTGTGTGTGTGTGTGTGTGTGTGTGTGTGTGTGTGTGTGTGTGTGTGTGTGTGTGTGTGTGTGTGTGTGTGTGTGTGTGTGTGTGTGTGTGTGTGTGTGTGTGTGTGTGCGTGTGTGTGTGTGTGAACCTATAAAGATACTGTATATCTATTGTATAGCTACTTTACACTGTATTTGATACGTTTTAGAGGTGATGGAGCATTAGAGTAACATTCTCGGTTAAATACCTGCTCCCCACTTGAAAAATGTATTAACAGCTTCTCAGCTGTGAGGACAAACACAACAGCTGTTGATTTCAGTGATACTCAGTGACGAGAAGGTCAGAGATGAGAAAAAAGCAACTAAAAAGAGTGTTTTCACTTTCACCTAATCAAAACTCTAAATTTCAAAATACTTACAACGATGAGTTTGTGATACCGATAGCATTGAACCTCCTCTAAATAATTCTTGAATGCAGCTCTTTTGAATTCAGTGAAACTGAAGTTTAAACCATAAAAAATAAAAAATACTCCAAGTATTCTACACATGAAAATACCGGGCAGCCACTTCACTAACTGTGCTACATTCGCAGTACCGGTATGTTAGATAATACTGGGTTAGGTTTATGAGAAGGATATAGGAGGGGAGAGGCTATGTTTGAGCTCAGGTTAAGAGTTGATCTTCAGAAGTGGAGCTTGGTGAGGTGAGGTGAGGTGAGGTGAGGTGAGGTGAGGCCAATACAGCAGGAAATTTGTATAAATCAGTTTGTGGGCATGTGTGTGTCATTCTTCTAAGTCTGATTGCATTCCATCATGAGCACCCATGTCACAGTGGGGACAAAATGAATGAGAAATAGAGAGATTAGCATTTATTTTCAATGGAAACATGTTTTAAGATAATCCAGATGTGGCTTAGGCAGGTAGTGGTTCAGTTGAAGCTGAGTTTAGTATGAGTCTACAGTCGGTTGAGAATAAGTTCCTCATAAGGCAAATAAACAGAGCGTGCATGTGTGTGTGTGTGTGTGTGTGTGTGTGTGTGTGTGTGTGTGTGTGTGTGTGTGTGTGTGTGTGTGTGTGTGTGTGTGTGTGTGTGTGTGTGTGTGTGTGTGTGTGTGTGTGTGTGTGTGTGTGTGTGTGTGTGTGTGGATAATTTAACTAAACATGGTGTGTGTAAATAAAAGAGTCGCAGTGGGGATGGTTGAGACAAACAATAGTGGTGAGACAGAAGAGAGGCAGCACCCACGCCACACCTCATTAAAGTGCCGAAAGGAAAAGACGAGCAAAAGAAAAATAAGAGAAAACAAAATATATGCAGGTTTGTGAGAAATGGTATATCTGCATAGTAGATATTTTCCATCTGCATTCATACAACTGATATCTGAGAAAGCGGACATATTTTTTTCAAGGTGGCTTTTTGGTTACCTGAGTTAAAAGTCTTTCCTCGAAAACAGCACTGAGTAATAGTTTTGACTCATGCGGCTTCAGGTTAGTACATTTGGGTGGTATTTGCATATTGGAGACTAAATTGTGTTTGGCACAATGGATGAAAATCAACTTTGTGTTATGTAATGCAGTATGATACAGTATGTGCACAGAAGATGTGATGAGCTATGAGTTTATATGAACAACAGTGATGCTTTACAAAGGCAAGAGTTCAAACGTAAGCTTAGGGAGGCCTTCTGTTCATCGAGAGCCACTTCTTCACCTCAAACCAAGAGACAATCAGAAGCATATTTGCATCACTGAGTGCCTTCTGGAACTTACAAAAATCAACATAATCCAGTGCCGTGTTTGTGTGTGTGTGTGTGCATGTGTATTTGCATGGTTGACTGTGTCTGAAAGAAAGTGTGTATTCACATGCACATTAAGAGGGAGTCACCATGTGCTGTTTTCCCCAGACAAATCTCCCAGGTTGGCGGCTTTATTACTCTCCTCTTTGTGTCCCGCATGCACACACACTCGCACACAAATGCATGCGGGCACAAATGTGCTGAAAATGCACACAGCATGGCGATAGTTGACTCACTGATCGTCTCTGCTCTTTTGTTCCTGATACACCTGCTCAGTTTACCACCTCCCACACACATGCATGTGCCGACACACACACACACACACACACACACACACACACACACACACACACACACACACACACACACACACACACACACACACACACACACACACACACACACACACACACACACACACACACACACACACACTTGTAAACATTCATAGCACCTCCGAAACAGCTCAAGCAAGTCAGAACTTTCGTTCCCATGAGAGTAGCACTGGGGGATAGAAAATAGCGAGAGATTGAATAAAAAATAGGGAAAAATGAGACCACACAAAATCTTTTGTTCTGCAGGGGGTTTTTTTTCTGTCTTTTCTTTATCTTCCTTATTTCTTCCACTACCTCTCTGCTCCGTTCTTCCTCAGTATTCCCATTTACCTTTATTTTGTTCTGCTTTCAGCGTCTTCTTTGTTCCTGAACTTCCAGCTGTTGTTTGTTTCCCAGCTTTTCTTATTGCCTTCTTTACCATAGCCTGTTCCTCCCCCATATGTTGGGTTACTATTTGTCCTCAGGTAATAACACGTTCCTTCCTGGCTTCATGGCTTCATGAGATTTTGTTTGCCTCTGGATCTTGAGACCTCATGTCAATTTTTCCCATTTCTCAGGATAATAGAACCGAGATGAGAGAACCTTGCTAAAGTGGTATGTCGTCCATTTTACATCTGCCACTGTGGCCTGCTACTTTATAACACTTACGTGTGTGTGTGTGTGTGTGTGTGTGTGTGTGTGTGTGTGTGTGTGTGTGTGTGTGTGTGTGTGTGTGTGTGTGTGTGTGTGTGTGTGTGTGTGTGTGTGTGTGTGTGTGTGTGTGTGTGTAACCACTCCAGCACTCATGCTCGCCTGCCCGTTTTCTTTACTGGCTGCCAAACAGTTAGATTTGCTCTCTGAGCTCAGACGTCTTCCCATGCCAGAACAGTTTGTCCCAGTTTCCTTCTGAGAAACTCTTCTAGAATTTGCGTGTGCATGCGTGTCGGCATATATTTGAATTTGAATGTCTGCACATCGAGTCGAAAGGAAGTTTATTGTCGAGTAACAACATTTTCATATTTTATCTTTCATAACAATTAAGAAGGGATACCACAATATTATTCAAAAAGACCAATTACCAAAAACATTTTGAAAATATATACTGTATTCGAGGGCTGCTCAGTGCTTGGAATCTTGCTCTGAATATTCTCCCTGGGACTTTCTCCAGGTATACTTCCTCTGTCAGTTCCAATACACACGTGTTAATTTGAATAATCAGTGTCAGTGATGGTCTGTATCTCTGAGTTAGCCTTGTAAAAAAGGGTTCAGGTCTTGATGTACTCCACTTAACATGCAGTCACAGCAAGAATGTCCACAAATTGAGCCCAGGTTGCGCTTGTTTTTTTTGTTTGTTTGTTTGTTTGTTTGTTTTGTTTGTTTTTTATATGAAGTTTGCATGTTTTCCTTGTGTGTTTCCTATTGAGGAAGTACCCTTGCTCTCACCCATATGAACCTTGAGTAGCAACTCTTAAAAGAATAAACTACAATGAAAGATTAATGGGATCAATGTACTTCACCCCGGCAGACAGTCAATTTCAGTTCAGAACCCTAACTTGACTTGTACGAATAAAAAGTGGATCAATGGATATTTTATTAGCTGCAACATAATTACACACCGCTAAAGATAGTCAACAAATATAGTAAAATAATTCAAGACCAATTAAAAGTGCCAGAATTGAGAGTATTCAAACTAACATTGTCATGTCATGGAGTAACACATTGAACTAAGAGATAACGAGAGGAGCCATTTCTTTTGATATGGATATTCAGTTCACACACTGTATTATCATTTCTGAGTGGAAGAAAAAGCATTAATTTCGAAGGTGAAATGGGTTTTTGTTTTATTTAGTTTTTTCAGCATCTTGTTTGTCTTTCCTGTGACTGCTTTATCATTATAATTTGATTTGATGGAAATTCACTTCAGACACACAGATTAACTATTATCATGAGTGTGGAAACATTCGACGGACTGAAGTCAGGAACACTTTCTACATATGTGTGGATTGATGTCCACCATGGTATCCCCGTCTCTCTGTGTGAAAGATAACAGGTGTTGTGCCCACAGGAGATCAGACATACAGAGCACGGTTTGCCTCCTGATAAAAAGGCTAAACCCTCAGAAGCGTGCACCGTAAGTGTTGCAGGGTGTCTGTGGTTTCAGGGCTGGCTGCGAGGCTTGTAATTACGACAGGCTTCCGTCTATTCAAATCCCATCTTCTGACGCTCCATCTCTTTATCTTGCTCTCACACTCACACACTTGTCTGCCTCACAATATTGTGTTGTTATATTCTCAACATCTGTCTGTTTCAGTGTTGTCATCTGGACAGGAATGACATGACAACACCTCTCACTAGTATTGGACATTATAGTAATCACACTTTATTTTATTTTTTTCCCATGTCTGTAACACAGCAAGCAGTGTGAACCACAGCTATTTTACATCAGAAGTTATTTCCATTTATTCGATTCAATTCAATTTTATTTGTATAGTGTCAAATGCAACACAGTCGCTTCAAAGCACTTTTACGGAGAAAAATCCAGCAGTTCCACATGAGCACGCATAAGTGACGGGGGGGAAAAAAAAAAAACTCTTTTAAAAAGGAAGAAACCTTTGCAGAACCAGGCTGTGAGGTCGCAGCTTTTTGCTCTTCCAGTTGTGTTTCGGTAATAGAACGAGGGAGAAGGTTGGACAGGCAGACAGATTGTGGGGTTGGATTCAAACCCTGCTTCTGGTGGGGGGCAGGGATTGATTAAAACACCTGTGTCAGTATCTATCAAGGAAAATGAATTTGAGTTGGCTATTTGTTCAGTATATCTGAAAAATGTTTAATTTGTGAGTGATATCCACATTAAACAGAACATGAATTCACTCCAGGTCATGCAGGAGGTATTTAGGTTCAGCATGTGAGGCAAGGAAATTCTCCTCTTGTCCAGCCATCCAAAATAAACAGGAACAAATCCAGTCCAGTTCAGAATGTTCCCTCTAATATTTCTGAATCAGCTTGCATTATCTAAAAAAAAAAAAATATTGTTGTCTTGTCTTTATAGATAACAGCAGGAACATTTCTCTGAGCACTGCAGGTTAAAAACGGTTTGCAACTGGAAGAGCAGCATCAACAAAGACAGAAAGGATACCTGGCATGGCTCCTCATCTGTATGTCACTCTGCAGTTATATAGTTTAGCACTCCTGTGACTTTTCATGATGACCCACCAACAAAAAAAAAGTATTGAGTGCTTTTTTTTTCTTTATATTTTTTTTCCAAACTGTAATTTTCTCATCAGACACCTGTTCAATCTCAAAACAAACATCTCCTTAAACCTCCAGCAGCTCTACCTCCTGCACACTTCAACATTTTTTTTACTGACTCGTAACAAGAAGTCCACCCACTGAGTAACAGCGATGCGCTGACTGTCCTTGGACTGCAGAAAACACTGGGTGAGGCGATATCCTCCTTTACATCTATTTTGGATCTGGCATCCATCTGTCAGCCTTGACTAATCTGACATGTTGACATGACTGTAGGCTAACAGGACTAGAGAGGAAGAAACTAAAATAGAAGATTTTATAGGAGCAGTTAACATCTTTCATAAACTTATATTTCAGTTTGGTGTGTGCCAAGACAGGGCCATACTAAAAAAGTAAATCCATATTTTAAATCATCAAGTCAATAGTCGCTGGTAACTGGAGACTTGAGTGAAAATGTGCTAATCTATTTTTGAAGTGAGGCCATAATGTGTGATAAATGAGCACCATTGACAATTCAGATGGAAAAAGATTAGTGATGAGCTGAAATAACGCTGGAGCAAAGCAATGTCTTGGGGTACTTGGGGTTAGTTGCTGTTACTCAATCTCCACATTTCCCTCGATCACCAATCATCAGGTGGGAACACCACCCAGATTGGCGGAGGGAAAATCGATTGACATATTCAGTGTCGCAATCTAGGTATTACCATCCTGCACCTCTGTTTTCCTTAGCCAGGTAGAACTAGCACTATTGAGAGAAATGCATCATTACCAGGACTGGTAAAGCAGCTAAAATGTTCAAAGTGTGCGAGCGAATTATTTGTGTTGGCCGCACAGTGTTGTTCTCATTTCCGCCTCATAGGATGTCCTCAGATTTACACATTTTTCGCGTGTGCCCATATTTGCTACCGCAATCTAAAAACATGCATTTGACGCAAACTGGTGACTAAAACTTTGCTGTTATTGCAGTGAAATTCAGTGTGTGATTGTTTCATCTGTTTCTGGAATGGACCGACAACCTGCCTTCACCCACAGTCTGCTGAGACGGCCCCTGCACACCGCAACCCGGAGTGGGATAAAACGGTGTCGAATATAGAAGGTGGATTACAAAGAAAGAAAGAAAGAAAGAAAGAAAGAAAGAAAGAAAGAATAAGAAAGAAAGAAAGAAAGAAAGCATACTTTATTACTTCCTTCTGTGCATTCAACCCATCCTGTTCCTAGTTAACCGTGGCTGGGTTAAGGAGCAGTGGGCTACCACAGTGCGGCGCTCCGGAGAGAAGTCGGGGGTCAAGAGCTTTGCTCAGGGACCCACAGTGGCGACTGGTCAGCTGTGGAATACAAACCAGCTCAATTCAGATGGCGAGTATGCTTCTCCAACCTCAAGGGCTCCACTGCTCATTTGTTCCAGCCTTGCTGAAGATCTGCATGGAGCCACTGTGGAGGATTTTGAGTCACACTCATGGCCCGAGGGTTGCACATTAAAAAAATCGTGTCGTGTGCACACCCGTGGAAGCTGATCAGCTAACGGAACACACAGACAATTGTGTCTGCAACAACACGCACTATCAATTTGGCATGGTTGACATCATGAATGCGGAACACTGGGCGTGTGTTCCAGATCATGTAAAACAGCGGGTGGCGTTCATGATAACAGGTTAACATACAACAATGTGAGTTGCAACATCTGGAACCGTTTGTGTTGTTTAAGATTGAAAAGAGGTGCAAATTAGCTCAGCCTTTAGTAGAGATGTTGGTCTTTTTGGAGAGACGGATTCTATTTTCAGAATTTACCATAAGATCATTTCTATGTCTGTCTTCTGTTGCTCTTCTTTTATCCAATGCTTTGACTTTGTAACAGATCATCTGTAAAATTATTTTTCTTTTGAGGAATTCAGATCTATTCACTGTAGGAAAACTTCCTCCACCACTACGTCTAACTCCACTCACTTGGCACTCATTTCCAGCAGACCGTCCTCAAGTCCTATTGCAGACAAAATCTTTATTTGTATACTCCTGTTTGAATGTGATATCATGTATGGCGAGTCGTGAACTTAACTCAAATGTCACTGTCACTAATATATTCTATCACAAGTTGTATTTTACAATAATTTGAACATTTAATTGATGGTTTTGTGAATCCATACAATAAAAGTTGATTGACGTGTGTGGAAGTTTGCTGTATGAAGGTTTCCACTTTCATACCTGTTTTACACTAAAGATTATTTCATATTTGATTTGATTTGACTGCATTAATATTGCATTAAATAAAAAATAAATAAAAATGTTGACTTGAGCTTGGTGCCAATGATTCTATAACATCAATTTCTAAAGTTCTGACGGTGGCTTGGCCCCAAATAGAGCGCTGTGGACTGAGCCGTTTGAAATTGAATGCAGAAAGCCTGGCATTTTGCTGGTGAGACCACATGAAATTAAATTTGGTGTGGACCATGCTGTGAGTTTAAGATAAGGTGAGGTTAACATTTGTGGACATTTGTTGAAAATGACAGCGAACAATCAGGCGACATTCAAGTTGACCGTTGTCTCAACTACTTTTAACTTGGTTGGCAAATCCTTATCAATGCTCCGCGAACAGTGTTCCGAAAAGGTCTTGTGTGATTTCATGAACACTGTGATCACATTTCCTGTGTCTAAATTGCTGAGCATGTGACTACTGACATATTCGATCCTAAAGAAAACCAGTATAAAACGATACTGCTTTGAAAAAATATTTTAGCGAAAGCAATAACACTGTTGCATCATTGAATATTGACCTGCTCCTTTTCACTAAGCATAATAATTTCAGCTTGTTTTTGTAGTCATCACTTATGTTTTTCCTTTAAATACCTTCCAACTTAATCGTGTCTACTTTTCAGCACCTTTCACCTGTTCGGCGGTGCTGAATGTGTTACCAATTCAATGCCAACTGAGAGTGAGCGTGTAAAGTCGCTCAAACAAGAACATTCATTTCTCCCAATCGCTTCATATTAACTATTTCCTTAAGCAGGCAAACCAGGCATGTTTCAAAAAATATACCAATTTATCTGGTGTGTCACGAGTATCTTTGGCTATTTTAAAGATTTCCAGACTGCATTCGCAGGGCAAAAACCTTTATTATGTGCTATTAAACTGCAACAGACAAGATTCACTGGGAGAATAGGAAAAACAAAACAAACACCAGTGAACAGAAAAGAAAAAAAAAACTTTTCATTTGCACCTGCAGGCGCCACCAAAATGTAAAAGCAGCACTGACTACAGAGGGAAATGCTTCATTAAAACAATTCTAATACGAGGCACCTTGTAAACAACCTGACACCTTTCAATAAAGCTGCAGTGCTCTGAAAGGGTTTCTTTCACCTTCACTATGTGATGTGTTTTTTGCGAGCTCCAAAACTAGGGTTGATTTAGTTGGAAACAAGAAAATGAAAATGTCACAAACCAACACAAAATGCACACTGCACACACACACACACACCAACAGGAGGAAAAACTCAATAGACTGATACCCTTATTAGGCTGACTATGTGTGCTTCTCTCAGCAGGATGCTTTTTTATTCAATATCCATCCTCACTAAGAGCAACTGAAGCACCTCGGGAGAGTCTGATTCCAGCAGGCCTCCCTCCCCTAAAACACAGCTGTGCGGGTCATTTGCGCAAGCAGCTTATGGCGCGTTATATTCCTCACGTGATTCGGAGCTCGTAACTCGAGGTGACGTCACTTCCATGCTGAGGCTGGGTTGTAAACGTGATACATTTATCATGCTACAAAGCAGAAAACTAAAAATAATCAGAGCACAAAAGAGCTAAAGATGAAATGTAAGTGTTTCTTTCACTACGTGTGGGAAGAAGACGTGAGAGAACTGAATGTTTGCATTGCAGCGATTTTAACAGCAGACTGATTGGTGCTTATGAAACTCTGCATTGCATGCTAATTGAGAAAAAAAAGAATTGGCAATACAGGCCATTGCATAGAAATCTACTTTTAATTTTGAACTTTAATTCCTTTTTTAAACATAAATCAGTATCTCTTTGGGGAATAATAGTCAAACTAATCAGTTCCGCTTGAATTCAGTCAGCGTGTATTTAATGTTAATGTATTTTATGGATTACTATGCTGCACGTATTTCTGCTTCGTTATCATGTGTTCTCAAAGCATCTAATGGACATTAAAAAAAAATTCCTGTTTGCCTTCAACTGGTTTTTCTTTGGATCTTTCGTTTAAAAAGTTATTTGCCTCATACGTTATCGGTTCAGAACATACACAACAAGTCCTTTTAAGCCTGTGTTGTTTGCTATTTATGCTTAACGACAGTGATTAGACAGTATTAGGCCCTGGGCACTTGTAAGTGGCGGATGACCTCGCTCAACACTGTTAGTACAGAGTGGACAAGTAGAGCGGCTGAGAGAAAAGTGCTGCTGTTCTCGCGCTCATGACATCTAGTCTGAGTCTCCACAGCGTCCTTTTGGTTTTACACTGCAGAATTTGAATTGAAAGCTCAAAGACTACATCAAAATATAGATCATTGCCGCAACAGATACACAGTCCCTACCAGACTATCATTTAATCTATGATTCTATTTGCAGAAGCACCAAATGGATTGAAATTAATTTATGTGCTGTTGGATGAAAAATACACACTGTCATTCATTTCACTTTGAATCCAAGACTTCACCATCTGAAGTTCCAAATATTTGATCACATTTATAGCTTAAAAATTCACCATTCGATCATCTCTACAAACTTTAACCAGGTTATAATCACAGGGTCAAAAATAGCGAAGCCCAGAGTAAACCCTGGCGTGGTCACCTGTCCATTACAGAGCTAACACAAACAAACAGTCACACGCTCACCTTTCCAGACAAATTTAACCGTTTTCTGCTGTGAGACACTGTGTTCTATCAGGCCAGGCCAGGCTGTTTTGGGTGGATCTGAGAACACGGCGGCGCCACACAGGACACGATAACAGTCATGTATGGGTTCAGGGGCCAATCAAAACCCATTGTGTCTTTTTTAGTAGACCGAAGTGTTGGACTGTAACCGAGGAGATAAACTTAGCTTATACCATTAAAGAGAGTTGGCATATAATGGGAATATCTGTCCCCACACCCCTCCAAAGTCAGGTGCCCCAAACATACCTTTGAAAACAGAATCAGATGAATTGCATATGCAGAAAGGAGGAGAGTAAATGCTAGGCGTGCGTATTCATTCTCCATACCCCTAGAAATCCCTGCACCTGACCTTCAGTGATATTAAGGAGCCTTCTTTATTCCTGATGCTCGCAGCTCTTCCCCGAAGAAAGCAATTCATCCATTTTCCAATAACTTACCACCCTAGGCAATTATGTCTGTTTTTCTGCCACCTCTCTGCTTCTCAATAAAGTGCTCATAAATGGGGAGGGCAAAGATGTGAATCAAGGAAGTGATTTTGAAAAGATTGCAGGGTGTGTGAGGAAATGAGACCGAGAAACTGTGTGTGAGAAGGAGAGTGAGAGAGATGGCTGCGTTAAGAGATGCGTGAAGATAGCAAAAGTGAAAGTGATATTAAAAAGCCGGAGTTAAAAGGAGACCGTGATTGGGAGGTTGGGAGGCAGAAGTTGTGAATTTGAGTGCAGGAGAGAGGCTGCGTTCGGCTCAGATGGGTTCAGGTCTACCTTGAGTCACACATGCAGCCTCAAGGAAAATACAAAGAAATATTTAGATCCTCCAAAAATAAATGAGAAAAGGCACAAAGCTCGTCCAACAGTGCCAATCCTTAATGTCTTAATATAAAACGAGCTGAATAGCAAACATAAACAGCATTGTTTTTATTTGCAGAAAGTGTTTTAGTATGAAAAGACAAATTTTGATAAAAAAAAAAAACCCATCCCGGATCATAACTACATGTCGACTGTGCAAATTGATTGATAATTCAGTGAGTTATGATTAATTCAATTGTGGAAAGACCTTCCTCCTTAATAGAAGTGAATGCACTCGTGGACAAGTGGCTCTTCATCCAATATGTCAGACATCTAGTTCCAATATATCTATTTAGCTTTTGCACATGTCTATGTCCTCCGCTCCAGAATTGTGATGCAGTCCTACTTCAATGACGTAGAAGTCAGATATGAAAAATATAATCATTCAGACAGACACTGGGTGGTAAAATATTGGATTTGTAACCAACTCGGGACTAAATGTCAAAGTAGCCTGAGTTGAATTTTTAAAAATTGGATCTGTGCTGCTCATTCTGTCAACATAAATGCCAAAAAGTCAGACTTCAGTCACTTTCGCCTGGAGTATGAACATAAGGAAACCACACACACACATTAACAGACAGGATCAATTAAGAGACGCAAATCCAGACTGGATTACACAGAATAAACACACACACACACACACACACACACACACACACACACACACACACACACACACACACACACACACACGGGGAGCGTGTGATTGCAATCTCCATATAGCGAACAGAAATAGTTTGTTGAATTGCACCTTCCGCAAATAGACTGTACTTTGAGTTTGCATGTGTTTTGCTGGTGATCAACTGAAAATAGTGCCATGAGCAGCGTTGCCACAGTTATCTTGAAAAAGTAATATGATTACTGAACACCCCCCACCATCTCAACATAAAAATTACAACCGGTTTTTGCCAAAAACTCTGTGCTGATCACTGCCTGGCCTCATGCGCCATGCTTATACATATTTTAACTTATTTTATATATAACCTTCATTCTTTGTTGTATTTATATTTGACTCTCAGTTTTATTATCAGATTTTTACTATTACTGGTATTTATTTACCCCGTGATGTAGTTGTAGTCTGTTGTTGCACTATTTATCTATTTACGTATTTGCACTGCCTGCTCTATGCGTCCTTTTAATTGACAAGTAAAGTATTTCATTGATTGATTGAATGATTGATCGATCGATCGAAAAGCAGGGCTTCTTGCCAATATATCTTTTTACTCAAGAAAATTACAAAAGTAGTGTAACATCTCTGCAGTTGTGTTAATGATGCAATGTTAAGGTTTAATGATGATGTTTGTTGGTTCCGATTCTTTTGTGTTACCCGATCGCACTTAGTGCCAGTTGGCCTGTGATTGGCTGAGAGTGGAGAAGGGTGAGGATCAGATGAGTGTGTGGCGACTGCATGCATTGGCTGTGTGTGTGTGTGTGTGTGTGTGTGTGTGTGTGTGTGTGTGTGTGTGTGTGTGTGTGTGTGTGTGTGTGTGTGTGTGTGTGTGTGTGTGTGTGTGTGTGTGTGTGTGTGTGTGTGTGTGTGTGTCAAGGAGCAGCCTGTTCTGTTCAGTAATAAAGCGGCTTTACAGACAACTTGAAACTCGTCCTGCGGGACGCTGCAAGAGCAACGCACAGTGACTTGGAGAACTCATTTTAATCCTGATCACTACTTTGGAAATAGGAAGGCGTTAGATTACTCACGAGTGAAAAAAGTGGTCAAATGAGAGAAACACGTTACTAAGTAATGCGTTACCAGCATCACTGGCCACGAGTGACATCATGTGGAGAAAGGAGCATTTAAATGAGAGATTGGTGAGCGTTCGACAACCTGCTAGAAATGGTGTTGAAGTGGTGTTCATTTGCTCGTGTTCAGCATGAAGTGATTGAATACAGCACTGAGCCTCTACAAGCACAAAGCTGTTGAGCTGTTGAACATGTCGATGAAGGAAGTTGTTAAACATATCGCAGTACTACCGTAAATAAATTTGAATTTGGAAATTTTAAAGACGTCAAAACGCGATCCAAGAGATGATTTGTCACAGAGTCAAAATCAGGTAAGAGGAATAAATCAGGCTAGAAAGTCTGCAAACAAAAGCTGTGGCGAGCCAGATGAGGAAACCCTTCTAATTATTATAACATCAACATCTCCGCTGAAATCTTTTCAAATGCAGTAAATACAGATGCAAGCATAAACAATGCAACTATTTCCAAAGGCAGCAAATCACATTGTGTGTTGTATGAACATAAACTCCTCCCAGTACTACATGTGATAATAGAGACACGCCTGATCTGCTTTATTCATGAAGGTAAATGTGCCAAATCACTAACCATCCTAAAGGAGTTTCCTCAATTCTCATTTTTCTCATTTCTCGATTCATTTCTTTTTAATTTTCTTTCATAATTGCTTGTCGTATAACTGCAACATCTTAGAACTGACTTCATAACCCCTCAGATGCATCCTGTTAGTCGATCAGTTTCTGTGCGTCTCCATCCCAACATTGCATTCAAACCCGTTTTTATATGAGCCACTCTTTAGTACGTCAGGACCAGACTGGCGTCCAAAGTCCACAATCTTACTGAAAATGTTTGCTGCTGTGAGATGAGAGCGCTCACCGCTACACCATTCACCTTACGTCCTTCTCTATTTAATTAACTCTCAGTGAAATGGACACTGCGGTATGTAATACTTTAATTTCTACGTGTCATCTTTGTAAGATTAGCAGCAAAAGTACCTTTGCGTTTGGCGATTGAAATCAACAATGAGCACGCATAAGCACCTACACGTTTTTCTTTCATGCACCTTTTATTTGTCGACAATACGATCAGTGAAGTGGCGAATCCTGTGCAGTTTCCCCTTTCTATGTTAACAGCTGCCATACGAGGGACTGAGTGAGAGACCTGTTGAAGCTGACATCAGCGTGTCAGGCGGCCAACGCTGATTCCATTTGGTACACTTTAATATATCTTTAATGTCCCTTGGGCACAATTTGGATGAGGGCTTAATTGCGCCTGGAAAATAATTATGGACTTTTTTTCTTTTTTTTTTAAAGTACTTAGTTATAATTGAATAATTAATTGATACATTGAATCAAGCAGAGTGTTGAATTCAATTTGCTTGTTAATTGTGCAATTTAAACAATTGGTATGAGAAAAAAAGGTCAAATAATGGAATAATGTGGATACATCAAAAAACATTAACTCACGTTTTACATTTTTATTCTTATTGTTAATTTAGGGAAACATGTTTTTCTCACAATTTAGACAATTCATCATGATTTTCTTAAGTTTGTAACTTCGTCTACAAGCTGCATACAGCATTTACTTAAAGGATGAACGTTCTCTGAAATAGCTGAAAACAGGTATCACTGTTCATTAAGTACATTCGTCAATGATTGCATCTCTTCATGTTGTACATATAGTGAAATCATTGAGGTAAGTAAGTGACCTGTGGGTCAATAACACCAACACAACACTCGATCAACAGTTTGATTAGAGGGCGTCGCTTGAGCCTTCCAGAGTCAGGAGTCAATAAAAAAAAAATTCTTTTTCTTCTCGAAACATATGTGTTTGTTTTATTTAACCAATATGCACAGTCTATTTTAAGGTAAATCATCATTCATGTATTATATAAATATAGGATCTTTCACCTTCCATAGCCGACTATATGCAGAGGCAGATACATCCTGGATGGGATGCCAGACAGTCAAGGGGCGAACACAGAGAAACACACACTCACAAGAAGTCACATTCACAGCTACGGGCAATTTGGAGTCGCCAACTAACCTCCAACGAACGTTTTTGGTAGACGTCCAAGTCTGCAGAGAAACCCCACATACGCACAGGGAGAGACATGTAAATGCCACAATGACACAACACAACCCTAAACAGGAGCGTGAACTGCTACACCATTGTGTGACCAGCAAAATGATCAAATATTACACCTAAACTCAAAGCACAACTAAAGACGATCACAAACGTCATTCATTATTCATACCATCAAATATCTTAAAGTAATAAAATATAGACATACTACATTGGAATCTGTAGTTTTAATTTAGATGGAGTTTTTCCTTTCCACCGTCGCTCTGTTTGCTCATGCGGATTTGATTGTAGGTGTTGTATTTGGTGCTCTATGAATAAAGTTGAATTGAAGTGAATTGAATAAAGTCCAGACAATATTGAGCTGTATTAATATGCTACAGACTCGCACTGAACGCTATAATCTGGGAAATGGAAACTAGCAGTGGAAATCCTGCTTGCCTTTTTGTTTGACAAGGACCTACTAAAGGACTTTAAACTTGATTTGGAATGAAGAATCAAACATTGAGTTATGTACTCAGGAGCTGCTCTCATCCTCAACCACAAAGTGATTAGAGTGGTAAATAAAATAAAAAGCTTTACAATGAAGACGAACCCGACAAGCCTCAGACGAAGGACGACACCAGAAAATAGAAAAGAATATTAAGAAAAAAAATAGAAAAGTGTAACTGACACAAGGATTTACTTGCTAAACTTCCTCTGTGACTGTAAAGTGAACATATTTTACCGTGACGCTGATTTTTTTCCTTGTGCTGGTAAATTGTGTTGATTGCAAGTGTATTCATACGACTATCTGTCTACCAGCTTCAGTCTGTCTTTCTAGCTCACATTTCAACACCACTTCCATGTTCCCTCCATCCACTCACCCAATGATGCCAAAGTGCCCGGTGATTGCGGGGACTCTGCTGAATTGATATTTTAGGACCCCGTGTGTGTGTGTGTGTGTGTGTGTGTGTGTGTGTGTGTGTGTGTGTGTGTGTGTGTGTGTGTGTGTGTGTGTGTGTGTGTGTGTGTGTATGTGTGTGTGTGTGTGTGTGTGTGTGTGTGTGTTGATCTGTTTTCAGAGTAAAGCTCACTTACAGCCTACATACGCGCCCGATCAAACACGAAGCAGTAAATGGGTAGTTATTGCACGGCTTCTGAAGCATCTGCGGCTGCATGTGCTCGACGCGCTGCTGCAGCGGCTTCAATAAGGAGGGAGGAGGGGGAGAGTGGGAGGAGGAGGGAGGACCACTGGACCAAAGCAGTCATCTCCCCGTAATGACTGCTAAGTCTCATCTGAAATAGAAGAGAGCTCAATCGTCCACAGTCAGCCTCCAAGGCCAGCGTGATAACTTTTTTTATGATCGACCACATTATGCTTCAACGTGCAGCATGTTTCTATCGCCGTCCTCCTGGTTACCTAAAAATAGTGGGTTTCAGTCCCATCTTTCTCTCTCTCTCGCTCATTTTCACAGTATAGAAACAAACTGAAGTTCATCTTTATTGATGAATGCGTTAACGTACCTGGCAGCGTTGTTTCATATATCAGTACTTGAGGGTTATTTTCGACACGTCATTAGACCTGCTTGTGAAGGATGCCACTCGTAGTGACACACTCACAGATCAACTCGAGTTCTCACCTCCTCCTCTCACCATCCCGAGCTGATGATATAGCTTTCCAACCAGCAAATTCTTATTCGCATTGTTTAGTGCGAGAGAAAACATTTGTTTCCACCTAAAAAATAAAGGTGTGATTTAAAAAAAACAAACTAAAAAACATTGTGTACAAGTTGCCCTACGACTTAGTTAGGGCATCTTAAACACACACAGTATTTGTATTTCTTTCTCTCTCTGTTGGAAACAACAAAGTGGATGATGAATATTAAATTTGCATTCAGTAGGTGGGCAGAAATATTAATGCTAATATTTCAAGCATGCTGTAACAACTTCATAAGGTAATGATGTTCAGTTGTGTTGGCAGCTTGTTATGTTGCTTCCATTTAGCCGAGGCAATCCATAGACGGCAGGTGTAAAAAGAGTGATAAGTCCGATCTGACCCTTTCGCTTTGGGTCACACAAATAATGTAAATCACAAGGGCATTACTGTCCTTTGACGTTAGTGTTCATTTTCCCACTTCTCTTTGTAAATAAATCTTATAGTGTCCATCGAGCGCTTGTCATTCCATCACAAAACACCATATCTCCTATAATCCGTACTTCCTGTAAGTTACTGATGATAGAAATGTGTGTGAAGCAAACCAGAACAAGAGAAATATAATGTACCTGTGTCCCACTGAAAACAATCCCAATAGGAAATGTGTTGAATGTCACGGTGGTTCAAGGGGCTGGCAGCATGCTGAAATACTACACCACCCATAAAGGCTTGTTTGAAAATAACGTGATGAACTTTAATATAGATTTTCAAATGCGTTTTGTTTGTTTTTTTTCCTCTTAATGAAATTGTTATTTTTACACTCCTGAACATAACTGAAACAAACAAAAGGTACTGCAAAGAATATTAATATTTCTCTGCTGCTCTTTACACAAGAGATAGTCTTTTTTTTTTTCTTTTTTTTTTTTAACCATAATGTCCAACCTAAAGAGCTTCCTTGTTTGTCTCATTAGTGAGAGTGGAAAGAGGGAAAATTTGTGAAGTAGTGTATTAGCTTATACTTCATTATTCAATTGGTTTTCCATTTTGGTCTGGGAAATACTTATAAAAACGAGAAGAGGATTATGAGAGAGGCTGGGAAAGTAATGTGTGCCAGATGATATCCGGGGAATTCCTGAATAAATTGAGCACACGATTACACTCGCAGGCACACTCACACAAACAGGAATATACACGTACATGCACACGCAAGTACATACACAATTAAACACACACACACGCACACACACACGCACACACACACACAAATAGCTGACCCATGGTGTTCCCACGACATCTGCTACGCAACGCGTCAGAGTCCAGTCGGTGGAGTAGCTGATCCACCCCTTGAACATAAGAAGAATTCCCAAAACAGAGCAGTGATTTGGCTCCGAGCAAAAAACAGAAGTGGAAATTAGTGGATTTAGTAAAACTGTGTCATTCTTGTTGTTTTATGATTGAATCATCAGCAATTTCCTACCATCAATGGAGAAAAACTGCACTTGACTGGAGTTTGGGGAGACAAATCATATCAAACGTTATGAATAAAAAGGACAACCAAAGCTGTCAGATCGGCATGACGGACATGTGGTGAGCACAGCTGCCTCACAGCAAAAATATATACCAAGTTGTGGTCTGGGCTCGGAGGCCTTTCTGTGCTGAGTTTGCATGTTCTCTCTGTCTGTGTATGTGAGTGCTCTGGGTACTTAACTGGAGCTTCACAAAAACCTGTAGTGGTGAAAAGGAGAATGTGTATGTCGTCGTGTGACCCTCTGTATCACACCGGTGACTGCTCCACGGTCTGCCAACAGTCTGCGCTGCAACCCGAAGTTGGACAGAAGATGGATAGATGTTGTCAAAAAAAATCTATATTTAGTGACTTATGTATTTACTTTTATATTATTCCAATTTCACGTTGTCCTTTTGTCATGAAATGAAACATTTGACATCTATATTTTCCCCTCTGTGGTCAGTAAATCTAAAGAACATAAATCAGCTTAACTTTCAAGTTTAAAACATTCATCTCATTAAAGTTAATCCACAAGGGAAAAGGGAAAAAGTTAATCCCAGCTTTAGTTGTTGATGTACACCTCTAATACGTTGTCATTGAATTTCTGCTGGAAATCTGCCATTACAAACATATATTTCCAGCAATTTCAATTTCATGAAACATCCACGGGTTTGTTGACATCTTATCGTCACGGAAACTCCCGAAGTTTCCCGAGGCATTTTGTGGCCAACGTCCCATTTTTAGACAATCTCTCACGAGATCTCGCTTTACAACTGGATAAACGATCAACGGCCAATGTCACAACATTTGAGACTATTCTCGAGGCTCGAATACTCTTTCTTTGAGAAAGTCTGACTTTTTTGTCAGGCTGAATGGGTCAAATGTTGATATTTTCGCCATCTTTGATATCCCAGAAAGCCATGCAGGTTTCTGAAGATGACGTCAGTCAGCAAAAACATAAACACTGTTTGATGGTTATAAATTTCCAGCTGCAGGTTGGACATTTGAGGAAACAAATGTAATGGTCTTCATTTTATGTATTGGTTTATTCTATGTGCAGAAATTTTACAGATTTTCTTTCTGGAAGAGTAACTTTAGGTCCAGTTCATGTTCATCTGTGAAGGATATATTCACCAGTGGAATAATGATTCATTACTTTAATGCCACTACTTTTAGCAGCAGCGTGGTTACAACAGATTAAAATTGATGTTGCAGTTATGTTTGAAGTTTGAGCTCATTTTTCATCAATTTGCCGTGGGTGAAATGTTGGAAGGTTGTCGCTCCCGGTAGAACCTGTTAGCGCTGGCATTAGCCTCCTTCTATAGTATTTGATTTATTCACGTCTCAAAACAAACTTTCGTCCATCTTTATGACCCGTCTTCTTTCAGTAGCAGGTGGAGGTTCTGCATAACTGCTGATAAATATATCCACCTCGCAGGAGCGCTCGGAGTGTTTGTAAAGGAATAACAACGACTCTGATAATGACTGATCAATTAAAAATACCATTTGACCTCCAAGTATAACGTCAGTGAACCGGTCATCAGACCCACCTACAGTACTGAAGGTTCAGCTAATATGTTGTAGCAATTCAACTACATGGCCTCTATTAAGACTTTATAATGGAGCAAATTAAATGCACCTATGTAGATTTATTTATTTATTTATACAATAAAGTATTGTTTGAAATAACTTTTGTATATGCAAAGTAGCTACTTGTACTGGTAAATGATTTGTTATTAAACTGTCTAACACTATCACTAATATATTTTGTCATTTTAAAAGAAGATTATTTTAGCACTTACTATGGCTTTTGGCAAAAGTCTTCAAGCTAAAATGGGACGGAGTGTTTTGAACCGTGATTACTGATTGCTAGATATATGATTACTGCTATAAACTAGAGAGTGTGAGTTAACTCAACGTAAATCACAGTGCAAGGCTTCAGTGGAATATATCAAAGGTCCCATACAGTTCCTAAACAATTTCACATGGTTGTCAGAGGTCAAACAACATACTCACAGTGTATTGCCCCAAATTGCCAAGTGCTAATGTTTACGGTGGATTTATTGATATGGCTAATAAAAAAGCAGTTTTTCACCGGTTTGAACCAGAGTCTGACCCCAAAGGGGAGGTTCCTGGATCACCTGTATGAGAACATTCACTGAAAGGTAGAGTCAAACGAGTGAGAGCGATGACACACTTTCTTCACCCCCTTAACAGTACAGGCTATGGGAACACAATACCATAAGAAAAAGCATTACAAAGTGAATTTCACATTATATAAGACCTTTAATATATTATCAAATGCTTAGGTGTGTCCAGATACATTGCACCGCGGTTGACTTCGCTTAGTGTTGCAGTATTGCGAGTCTTTAAATCAAGTTTAAATTGTACACATCCACCACTCTGATATTCACATATATTTGAATATATTTCAAATAATGATGCCCTTTAATATAATGTTGGCTGCTTTTAAGTTCAGCCTATAGTGTGTTTTGGGTTTTGAACAAATGTATTTCTGAAAGCGGCAAAAATAATATGATGTACTACATGCTTTTTTCAACTTCTTTATCATACAGTTGAACAGCATCTTACAGCTATGTTTTTCTTACAAACATACGGTTTCTTTGAAGTTGCTTTGGATGTATGCATTCATACAAATCATTAATGCAACATCTATTTTTTTTTTTTAATTGTGTAACACCATAAGTCTGAAGACATTTAGGTTGCCATGTCTCCGGTACTAATGTGGCAGTTGCAGTGTGGTGGGAGTTTTGTTGCTCTAATAATGTCAGTTTTTCACAGTTTGTGAGAAATCAAACACCATCATTATGGGTTAAGCCCATAAGTAAGGCAACCCGTCGTGCTCCGATTGTTATAGAAACCATTTTATGAACTGCTCTTTGCCTTTATTTGTACGCCCCCTGCTATCAGTACCACCGCCACTCCCAATTCCCCGCAGAGTTTGACTCAAAAAGCTGTAAACATGTACTGTTTTATCATCATGTACCAATGAAATATAATGCAGGGGTGCACAAAAAAGTTGTTTTTTTTTCTTTTAGGATTTGCAAAACGTGCCTTAAAAACTTGCCACCGGAGCGTCTCGGTTTGAAACAGGGAGTTTGATTTGCGGTATGACTCAAATCATTCTATTATTCTTGCTGAAATCTAGTGAAAGCTGTATTTTAGAATGGTGGCCAAAGGGAAAATCAATCTTGTATTATACCTGTAATTCTGGACAGCTTAATGAGTGTTTGTGACAACAACAACTCCCCCTCAGATAAAAACCAACCAAGAACGCGAAGCACGGAACAAAGATGAGGAGAAACACAGAGGAGTAGATAAAGGATACATCAAGCTTTGCTTGTTTGCAGTTGTTTGTTGTCACTGGTTTTATTTTCACACCCTCGGTTGGCAAAAATGATGGACTGCTGAAAAGTCCAAAAGCAAATATTAGCATCATGAAGTCATTCTTGACACATACTGTACATTTTCTCCTCATTGGCAATGATGGTCAAAATAGCTCGAGCAAGCGCCATGTCTCCGCTAATTGTTTATTTATATATTTATTTATCTTAATGCCGTATGGAATAGAATAGAGCTGACTGGTGACAGACTGTGGGCGGACATCGCTCGTCGAGATTGGGCACCATGGAGTACTTGCTTTTCTTTTCTTTTTTTTCTTCTTTTCTTCTTTTTTTTTTTCCACAGTCACATGGTGAGGAATAAATTTGAGTCAAGACATAAATGGGAATTCACGAAGCTTATCCGGGCTTGTAAGATTGTTGATGAGTTTGACAATGTTTTATACATGTGTGAGCTCATTATTTCAAAGCAGCAACACTTTTGCCTCACGGAACCTCAAAAAATCTAGTTAGTGTAACGCAGCCATATTAGGAATATTGTATCCCAAACCGCTAAATAAAGTAAGATTTGACGGTCAGGCACAATTGTGTTTTGACTTTCTTATTTCTGAGTTTTAGAGCTGTTTATGAATATGAACCAAGACTGAACCACTGGGGTGAGATGAAAATCTATTTAGATATTTTGTGGTAAGCAGATATTGTTTTGAAGAATTTGTGAACTGCACTGCGCTGTGAATGACAAGTATTAAAAATATGATAAGAGAAGAGCAGAAAAGATCTTGATACTGAAGAGAGTCGCAAATGGAAGGTAAGCATACGCATGTGCTTTGCACACACACACACACGCACACGCACGCACACGCACGCACACGCACGCACACGCACACACACGCACACACACGCACACACACACACACACACACACACACACACACACACACACACACACACACACACGCACAAACAAACAAACATCAGTGGAAATGAGACTTTTGAAGGGCTTAATAGTGGAGATTACCATGGCACACACACACACACACACACACACACACACACACACACACACACACACACACACACACACACACACACACACACACACACACAATGTGTGGGCACACATTATGGGCTCGCTCTTCAGGAGTTGGCCCTTCTGTGACATTTGGAAAGGGCAAGAGGAGCATCACTCACACACAAACACACACACACCAAACACACACAGGCATCCGCAGCTTTGACCTCCACACCATCAGGTGTCAGCGTGGCCCCTCCCCCCCACCACCACCACCCCACACAGAAGCTCAATACTCAGATTAACATCAGGAATCAGGATTATCCTGCCCCTGCAGGGTTTGGACAGCACACACTCGTTTCACCTGGCCGTCGTATAGCCCTGGGGTGCCACCCACACAACGGCACAGCACAGCACACACACACACACACACACACACACACACACACACACACACACACACACACACACACACACACACACACACACACACACACACACACACACACACACACACTCACACACACACACACACACACTTCTACAGCATGTGTGTGTACATAAATGGCGTTAAGAGTTATTGTTTGGTATATGCTGACAGAGATTTGTGCAAGTATTTTGATACGTGTGTGTGTGTATGTGTACAATTCTTAACCTTAAACCTCTACAAATAGAATAATGTAATATTGCGGCTCATTGTTGGAGATTTATAAGCTTGATTCTAGGACCGTATTCCTGCTATGAAGTACAGAGTTGTTGAAAAACTGCCTCAGCAACAAAACTCTGCCCCATCCTTGAGTGTCTATGCAGTCTTACATAACGATGCCTCAGCAGCCACCTCACAGCAAGTGAGCTTGTTCAAAATCGTTAAAAGGTGTCTCTTCCGCCTTTTAAATTGACAGATTTAGCAAAGGATTGGTTGGCTCGACCATTGCACTTCTCACCAGCCAGTCAAAATCAGATCATTGATTTCTTTGATGCAAGGTTTGAGGGAAGGGCACGTGGGAAAAAAGGTGTCTGAATAAAGCCCGAGTGCTGGTCTGTTATGGAGCATGACAGCATGACAGACCTCTGTGTCCCCTCTGTTCGGGATGCTGTCCCTTGATCTACTCCGTTTTTATTTAACAAGGAAATCTGGAGTTCTCTGCAGCCACAGTGTGTTTTTTCTATGCTGAAAGGGTTAGCAGATGAGCTCTAGCTCTAAGACCGGGGTCAATACAGCAGGTTTGACTGTTTTTATCTCCTCTGTCTGGCTGAAAGGCTGCAGCTCCTCTGCCTGGATGAGTCACCTGGCTGCAGCAGGAGAGAATGCTGCTCTACTGCCACCTTGTGTTCACTGCAATGACAGCAAACCGCCTCTAACTCTTATCTGTATGCAGACAAACAGAACAGAGATTGACACTTCCATCCAAGGAAATGGTCTTTAAAAACTGCCTCCACTGTTAATCCAACTGTTAATCATTAAATAGGCATAGATTTGACAAAGAGTTTAATAAATAACATATATTGTGTAGATTTGGATCAGCATTTTATATCGTGTCCTTGTTCAACCTGAGGCAGACACAACACAGCGTGCCACTCTACACACCGTTAGGTGCATGAAGAAGCAATTTGAAAGGGTCAGAGGAAATCGCTCAGCAACAAAGCCTCGACCTCGACCCCTCTGAACACCATGAGATGAGTTGAAGACAGGCTTCACCTCCAAACATGAGACCTCAATAATGCTTAATGGGAGTAAATCCTCCCTTCAGGTAATAGAAAATGTTTTGGGAATAAAAAAAAAAAAGATAAACAAGTCAACAGATTTATTAGTGAGTATTCATGTTGTGTTAAAAAAAAAATAATCGACTCCAACACTGCCTGTCCAAATGCACACTGGTGATGCCTCATCTGGGCGACCTATACATCACACAACTATTGGATTTCTTATTTTTAATGTAAGATTGTTTTTCTGTATTTCCCTGAATAAATCAAGAAACAACAACAACAAGTGAGAAACAACAATATGCCTCATTACCTTTGTGGAGTTGCTTTCTAGTCAAACGCTGCAAAGCAGAGTCAGTTGCTCATGTGTTTATACATCATTTACTGGGATGCTCTTAGATGCAAATCACATGCAGCTACACAGAATCTACGGTCGCACATTGTGTTTTGGTGTGCGGCGTCTGCTTCGTCTTCATTTTGGTTTTCAGACTCAAACATCAGTTTGACCTGGACACCTGAGAATACACCACCGCCATTAGTGAGAATGAGACTGAGAGAGGGAAGAAGCGTGCGTGCGTGCGTACATGAGTTAGTTTCAATTTAAAAGCTGTGACATCTAACTGTCAGTAATGCCCAGAAGTGCTGACAGGTAGCACACACACACACACACACACACACACACACACACACACACACACACACACACACACACACACACACACACACACACACACACACACATTCTCAGACTCTTGTAATTGAAAGCTGTCACTTTGAGATTTTCTCCACCACAGGGATTTGCACTTGGCTGCGGCTGCTGGACTTCACTGGCCTCGACTCTTTGATATTACTCCTCACCTCGAGACTATCCCCCCCCCCCCCTCTCTTCTTGTTACTGTAGTACATTATACACAACTCCCACCACCTCAAGTCCATTCGCACCCACCTCTCCACTGTCCCATGTAATCACAAACGACACAGATCTGCTAATAAATGTGTCAGATTTTCAGCGGTGGGGGAAAAAAAAAATAGAAACACTGAATCTCTACAGGCTGATGAAGAGAGCAAGGTGACTTCTAAAAATGAATCTAATTTCGGTTAGGTTTGCTTCAGATTGACGGCATTAGTCTAATTGGCCATCGTTACCCCTTCGATTGCTCATTTTATTGTGGAGGTTTGGAAGTAACTCTGTGGCCGGGCTATCTGAAGCAGAATAATTTATGATTGTGACATGAAGCCTGACTATTCTCTGATGTCTAAATCTTATTGCTCACTCCCCCATTTTCACTCTGCTATGACTAAACAGCGTAATTCATTAAATATGGATTAGGGCCTAAATTAGGTTAGCACATATTTAATCATTCATGTGCGGACTCACTTCTTTGACTAGCCCACTAAATCATTAATTAGAAGTTTTGGAGATGGTAATTTGTCCTATGATCCACGTGAACATCTGAAAGCAGGACTGATGCACCGGCAAATATGAGCTTTCTGCAATATTGTTTGTTGAGAGCTGTGCAATTTTGATTAATACACAATATACAAGGTAGGTGAGTGGACAGAGTGTGTCCACTCACCCACACACACATAACCACAATAGGAACTTATCAGGATTTTGATATAAACCTTATTTTGAGGTTAGGGACTGCGTTTGGTAACATCCACATTTCTTTTTATCTTGGCGACAGGATCAGAGTCTTAAAATTGATAACTAGTCAGGCTCAACAAAGAGATAATATTTCACTTATTTACTTAAATTAAATATCCCATCCTTCCAGTGACACCACTATGTATTTATTTTAAAAATAATTAACTTTTCTTTTTTTTTTTTTATATGCATGCATGAACATAGGTACGGCACACCAAACACATGCAAATCATCATTATTAGAACAGGGCTGTTAGTTAGTCATATATAGGGCAGTTTTCACTCAAATAACACATAAAATTGTAGCATGGAAATGATGAAAACTGTGGCGCCATCCTTTCTATTGAGGCATTTTTCCAATTAAGATTATTTTTTTTTTCTGTACAAATGATTATTTTTGTTCTGTTTAATGCTCTTCAACAGACTTTATCATACAAACATGGCACAAAATGATGTTTTCTTCTGCACTGAGGTTGAACTCTTGAGTATACTTTAGTCATTTAATAATGCCCGGGACACCAGTGAGCGTTGCAAAACAGGCATAGAAAGAGAAACCAGGAGAGTTTTGACCTGTGATGTCCAGCTGATTCGTGTTGAAACGATGACATACTGAAGATTTCACACCTTGCCAATGAGAAATTTGATTCGGCGATGTCGGCGGTATAACCTCTTGGTCTTTAAAAGAAGGCTCACAATACTCATTAAAAACTTTATCTGCCGAGGTAATCAGAGCTGCTGAACCTTCTTACTTTACATGCATCCTTATAATAAATGTATGAGTGACAACAATACAGCACTGAGTTTGTATACTGAGCACTCACTCTAGCTGTTTAGAATACCAAAAAATTACACAATTAGATGTGGAATATATCATTCCATAACGAGCCACAAATAAATACTTGCCATTTTTAACAATTTACCATTGTTAAAGCATGTATGTATTTCTAGGTTGAGACTCAATGGCTTCTTCTTGTGTGGAGTTTGCTTGTTCCTCTTGGATTCTGCGTACAATCCAAATTCATTCATGTTGGATTATTTGGTCAGTATAAACTGGCGGTAAACTCCAGTCCACATCAATGTGAATAAAGCAGGATAGAGGATGACTAAATTTCCACAGTTATGTTTTTTTATGATGAAAAGAACACATTAAGAGATGAACCAATCAGATATTTTCAAACCTAAAGTGATTATATTGACAGCACAATGAGACATTTCTGTGTTCCTCTTTTCTATATTTTCTTTCACAGCTGTCAGATTTGATCAAACTCTCCCTAATGCATCTGTTTTTTGTTGTTTTAACTTCACAACATGTTAAGACAAACAGAAACGCTTCACAACCAAATTTTAAGTGCCATTATTTTGACAGACCACCAATATGATGTGCGACAGATGGAAAACCATCGAACAGAGGTCTGATGTGCTCTACAGCATCATTAAGTCACTGATTTATGTCTTAAACCAATGAAACCCAGAAGGCTATTAAGCATTTCATATTAAAATGTGATCTGAGGAGCTTTGGGACTAAGACAAGTTCCCGCTTACTTCTGACTAAAACACAAATTCCTCTTTTAATTCCCGTGCAATTCTGACTTGTGTGAAAGCTTATGCATGTGCAGCAACTGAGGACCAATTGGTTAAAAAAAACAAAACAAAAAAAAACCCATTCAAAAAGACTCTTCTGCTCCTTTCCTTCATATTGAGCTGAATCCCACAATATAGTAGCTCCATTCTGTGGCTTATTTTCCACACTCGGCTGCTTCTGGGTGCTTAGCTCTCTCATTTTCTTTGGTGACCTGGTTATACAGCAGCCTTATCTCACCTCTTTTCTCAACTGATTACCCAGTGGCGGAGACGCCTTCCCTCCTCTGTCAGCAAAGTCCTGCTTGCTTGGAGGAAGTTTTGTGAAAAGACGCAAATCTTATTTCTTCAGCCAGTTCCAGTCTGCTATACGGCACATCTCCAGAAGGGAAAGGTGGGTAGTGGCAGCTAAGTCATATCTATCAATCCAAAAGGATTTCAGGGGCTTAGTCAAGGTAAGAGGTGCCACACAATAAAGGTAAGGTTTCTTTAAAAGAGTTCCATAGGACACATGTATGATCCTCATTTCTAAACTCTTATAGGCTTGTTAGACGTTTATTCCCTGGAACTACATTACATAGCCTCTGTCTATCAGCTTCTTCTATGGTTTGTGTGATTTGTATCACTGCAATTCGCACCCTTACATACAATTCCTCTTGAGATGTCATGTTGGTACTTCGTTTTTAGTGAACAATTTATTACACTCAGGCCATGGTTAAGAACCTTTTTATAGCAAGAATGCCACATGATTCAAGTCTGTATTTGACTTGAGGTGCTCTCTGAGTTTACATTTTCTCCCCAGAAAGGCCCAAAACTTGCATTTGAACTACTGACTTCATATTGCCCTGTGTAAATGTAAATGTGTGTGAGTTTTTTTTGTGTGTTTGACCTATGATAGACGAGAAATCTAAAATGTATCTTAGTTGGTAGTTGCTCTGCTCCTTAGGTTGAATAAACTGGTATAGAAAAATGATGGATGGATTTGTGTTTTAACAAGTTACAGGCTATTACCCAAACTTCCCTGTATTTCTAATATCCTGGAAAAGGTTGTTGCAAGTCATCTACATGACCATTTATGTACAAATGATCCATGAGTCATTTTAGTCAGGAGTTCATCATCGCAGCTCTGGTCAAAGTTACTAATGATCTTGTCATGGCCTCGGACAAAGAACTGGTCTCTGTTCTTGTCCCGTTAGATCTCACTGCAGCATTTGAAACTATTTAAAAAAAAATTTTTATTCTTTTTATTAAACCTTTATTTTACTTGAAAAAACTCAATGAGATTAAAAGTCTGTTTTTCAAGAATGTCCTGGACAAGACAAGGAGCAGTATAATCAAGTTTCAAACAAAACAGGCTCATAAAACACATAAAACATATAAGAGAAATGTCAATACATTAAAAAATGTGCCAATTTGAAAATAATTTCAGAAAATAACTACTCTCATATCTACTATTATATTTATCAGACAGATACTTCTTGTTCATGTTAATTAAGACTCTTCAGTTCAGATTAAAATCAACCATGGCGTTCAACAGGGTTCTGTGCTAGGACCTATACTCTTCACATTATACATGCCCCTTGTATGTTATTAGGAAACATTGCACTAACTTAAATTGTGTTGCAGATGATGCACAAAACTATTTATCTATAAAACCAGATGCTATTGATCAACTTGTCAAATCAGAAGCTTGTCTTGAAGACAAAAGACTGGATGAGCCAAATGGGAGAAAAAAGCTTATATTTATTGAACAAATTTGGTTTAGCACTAAATCTTTGTCCCAATTTTGATTTTTTTTGATTTGATGATCAATTGTGTTTTATTCTATTGGACCAGGGCTTGAGAAATATTTTTTTTATATATATAGCTTTGCCACTTTTTTCAGATAGTTTTTGTTGTGACTATGTGAAGAAAAACACTGATTTCAAAGGCTCAATGTAAAACCTGGTGAAATAAAAAAAAATAATAATAATAATAATTTTGGATTTATGCTCTTTTGCATCTGTTCTTTGAAGGGGAAATAAAGTGGATAAATCGCCTGCAGTTTAAAAAGAAACCACTAAGCGGCCAATTTGAGCTATTTACTCTGCTGATACTAACAGCCACTTCTACTATGGACGTTTACAATTTGCGAGAGAGAAAATGTATTCTGAATGAATTTATAAAGAATATACAAATGCGAGTATCCAGAATGAGATTTATAACCCAATTGGTGTGAATGGAGATGAATGAATTTCTAAGCAGTTCCAAGTATTAACTTTTTTAAGTTATGTCCTTGATTATTATAGCAGAAATTTGAAAAATTTTCTTGAAAATTAGCCATTTATTGGGGAACGCGTTACTTATAAGAAGTCAAATAAAATTGTATCACGTGGTCACGTCACGCGTTGTTTGTGGACGCTGTACGCGATGACGTCGATAAGGCGAACGTACAACATGAAAACGAGATGTGTACGAAGTTAAGTCAGCTAATGTCGTCTTACAGTGTTCTTTAGAGCGAAACAGTGATTCGGTGCAATCAACTCCTGCCGCATTTCCTCCGTGGAAAGTTGGGAGCTGTCGGCTTCTCCGGGGTGACAACAGCACAAAGTGCCAGGTAACGTTCACCCACCGTGCTAACGCTAGCTAAACTGCTACCTCGTTTGGCTTTTATTATTAAAAACATGCTTGAGTTTTCCACGGTGGATGAAGCGAGGCACGTTTATTCGGCTGCCTTGAGGTTGACGCTGACTTACTAAATCCTCATAAAGCTGATTTAAAACAATGCCGACAATCTAACGTTAGCTCACTGGAGCCTGGCTAATGTTATTGTTAGCTCATTTAGACTAGTCCAGGTTTAGTTTCTCTCCGGGGATTATTGAATTATTCACTGGCAATATTCTGGTTAGCCCTCGTGTTGCTTTTGAAAACAACCTTGGGCTGAATGGGCTATATACATTTTGCCCAAAAAATAATACAAATTTGGCCAACGTAATGCCCACATATGCATCTTATTTTCGTCTGTAGGTAAACATCTGCAAATGGTCTATTTACAATGTCAGTTGAGTTTCATTGTGAGGACTTGTTTTCTGTAACATTTGCTTCACAAACATGGAAACTGATCTCCCGAACAATTAACCGGTTGAACTTTTGATTGTCAAGACAAACAAGATAATTACATTTTATGTTTTGAAAGTCCTTGGTAATTAAATTTTTTTTTATTATTCTTGTGCCTGTTAGTGGCAATGCGCAAGGATTACATTCCGAGGCAGCCCTTTTTTTTTTTTTTTTTGTTAAGGATTCCGATAACCCTTTCCAAATAAATCGCAAAAGAAGAAAATGCGAAAAAATGTCGCATTCAAAGCGGATGGGAGAGTCACCTCATGGAGGAGACCACAGGAGATCCACTGCAGTGAGAGGCAGGCACACAAAAATTTCCTCTGGAATTTTATAGTTCATTTTTTTGGATTGAATAGAATGTCGAAAACATCAAATGAGTCCGAATAAAAATGAAATAAGTAAATATGGACATGTCTAATTTCTACTATGACTAATATATGCATCTGGATCCTCCCCTCTAAGTCCATTTAGAAAATATTTAGCAAGTTAGATTGATAATTAGTTGAATAATAGTCTGTGTCTATCTTTGGGTTTCCTACCAAGTATCTTAGAAGTGGTGAGGGAAAATGTTGTTTTGCTGTTTTTATGAGTTACCTAGGTACTTTTTCCCAACTTTTCAGTGTGCTGGTTTGAATAGGTATAGGAGTGTCCAATGTGCTATAAAGATGACACCTGTTTTCACTTTGCTTTTGAGTTCATTTCGTATCTCAGACTCCAAGGGACTCAGGCCCTTCATTATTGTATTTCACTGTAGTCTAGTAGTTTTTATGGGCATTATTTCTCATGTTAAATGGCAACCAATACGTTTGCCCAGAGCTTTGGACAATTTGTTTGATATTTAACTGATTGTGTCCTTCTTTTTTTTTTTTCTTCAAACTTCAGAAGGTGCCAGTATGGATCCAGCTCTACTGAGGGACAGAGAGCTCTTCAAGAAAAGAGCTCTTTCCACTCCAGCTGTCGAGAAGAGACAGGCTGCATCCGAATCTGGATCGCACAAGAAGAAGAAGCCCAAATTAGACAAGGATAGCTCCTCAGGGTCCAAACACGGTACTGGTAAGTGAAATGCATTTATTTTAAATTGTTCATATTTGTTCAAGTGGTGGGGGCTATCGAATTGCTTACTTACAGCTTCACTGATTCCCATGTCCACCACCATTAGAGTTTTCTTTAATAGGCCACCATAATATTAGATCAGAAAGCTTTGTGTATCCTAAATAAGGAAACTTGTCCAGCAAATGCAACCAACAGCCCACACAGCATTCATTATATGGTAAAAGCTCTATATACCTGTGCACACTGCTAGAAAAAAAAAATAAAAAATCTCTGTGCTCTTAAATCTAAGACAGTTTTGAAGTTCAGATCAGTTTCATTGATGATTCTCTCCAACTAGTATGACAGTTCTCAAACATTTGAAATGACAAGAGATTAGTTGCCAGCCTCTTCTAACTGGCAAGCTGCAATAACATACTGCCTCATCTAGATCACAGCATCTTATTCTCATTCCTGCAAACAATCTGATTCTTGTACTGTCACTTTGTTGATATGAGCCATACAAGCTATGTAATGAATTTACATTAGTGCTTAATCGTACTTAATAGCTTTTTTATTATTGTTAATAATTTGTTGTACTTCTTGCCGGAACCTTGCGTGTTTTATCCTCAGGTCGGATAACGGGACACCAAGCTATCCAGTTAAAAGCTCATTACATTATGGAGGATACTATTTCACTGTGAAGTGGCAACCTAAAAAAAAAAGGAAACTTAAAATGGTGTTCAGAACATAAGGACTCTCTGGATGTGTAATGTAATCCAAACTTTGCTCTGTTGTTAGTGTTTTAATTCACTTTAGCCCTCAAAAGTCATCCAGTTTTAATTCACCAGTTTGCATCAATTATTGTCGTAAAAGACAAAAATCCATTGGCCAAAATACTTTTCTTTAACTAGAGATGTTCCTGGTGACTTAATCCTTAAAAAATAAAAAAAATTGACTCATCCAACAAGTCCAATAAAAGTAAAACAATCGGAATAGTTAATTGAAAAGGAACCACAACATACATTGAATATCTTTTAACATTTTCCCTGAAATATATTGTGTGTTTCAAAAGCTTTTAGTCACAATCGTCAACAGCAGCACTTCGATTTTAAATGCTGCACAAGGCTCTCTTCTCCAAGTGGCGCTCTGCAGGATTACTTAGTGTAATCCATTACCTCCGTGCAGCCTCACTAAGTGAAGTGGAAGCAGATCTGGTGAGGCCGTTGTTGTGATGAGATGGGTCATCTTCTCAGACCGGGATTACAGCTACCAGGAGCAGCAGACGTAGTTCAGTGCAGGTTAATATACAAATGCTGGAGTCGATGTCGTTGTGCATTACTTCTATTGAGTGAATACACATCACCTTTTTCCAAATATACATCCTGGTTGCCTTTATCTCTTGGCTTTAAATAAATGCCACTGTCTAAGAATTTACACTCAAAGTAGAAGGAACAATTGGGTAGCACCGTCATGCTTTTCAAACATGATCTGTATCTTCAGTGTTTCGTCGTCGTCGTACTACATTGAGCAGAGACTTTACAAACCCTCACAGAAATGTGTTTTGTACTCAATTTGGGAGTTGCATTGAAATGTGTAAGACAATCACATTTTAGTTGAATGTTTGGACTTTCTGCGTGATGTCATGTAGACCTTCTGCACGGTCTCCTGTTATCGCACCCAACGTGAAGCGGCTCCATGTTTTATTAGAAAGAAACGGACATAACTTGGTGATAATTTATTAGGCATTTTGTGGTAAGGCATATTAAATCACACATTGTGCTCAATATGACTTGATAATTTACAACACTGTGCAGCAACCAAACTTGTCGTGAGAAAACGTTGCAGTGCTAAACATGGACTCAACACTGGGGGGAAAACAGGGAAACAGACAATGCCAAGCAGTGATTGTCTCCTGACAGGTTTCATCAGTTTAAAAGTAGGACACTCAATCCTTTAGATTTGGAAAGAATTTCTGTATACCTGTTTTCTAGAAGCTCAGACATGAAACATGCCTGTTGGTTTCTTTTTATTTATTTATTTTATTGTGTTTTGGCCATTAGTCTTTATTGCCCGTTAAAGAAAACGAGTAACAAGCCAATTAATGCAGCACATTCTGCTATTCAGAAGTACCCGAAATTGGTGTTTTATCAGCCAAACTATTAGTGTTGTCTTTGCTCTTTTTTTCCCCCTCTGATGTAAAATATGGCTTCCAGGGTTTGCTGTGGATGTGAATATCCTCATAAATATAATGAAAAGCTAGTCTTGCTCTTTCAAAACCACTGTCCCCTTCCTTTGTACATTGTCTCTCAGCTTCTTCCTACTTATCAGCAGCTGAGAAGTTTCGGAATGTCTTTCATTTTTTTACTGGGAATCGAGTACGATTCTTCCTACACCACCTCAGTGTGCATTTCTGGCTCTTTGCAAATGCCGGTCATGAGCCTGCTGCAGCTTCCGGGCCCTTCCTCCTGTAGCTGGTGGTGCGTTTTCCCTTTGGCACAGCAGCCACAGTCCAGCAGCTCGTAGAGGACAGCCAAGGCTGCCAGGGACAGGACAGTCAGGATGAAAAGCAGGAGGATGATGAAACAGGCCACATTCCAGCCATCGTGGAAGGGGTAGACCTCTTGGACCTGCAGGGAGACGTGCGACAGTGGGGCTGCTTCAAGGAGAGGACTTGGGGGTATTGTGCCGGTGATGTTCGCCATCGTTTCTGTTTGGAAATGACAAGAAGAAAACAGGATTATTTTATTTTATAATTATGATGGCCTTTCACCGCAGAGTAAACCAGAAATGAAATGTCAGATTACTGAAATGCCTGTTTTCACGATGGAGAGATTAAGAGACTGATTAAACTGGGAAAATAATGGCTATAACCTGATGTATCGAGCTTCATGATACCAAGTGTTGAAAAGGCATGTTTGTACGTTATGTGGGGAATTAATGTGCAAC
Source organism: Lipophrys pholis (assembly GCF_963383615.2). Classification (NCBI taxonomy): domain Eukaryota; kingdom Metazoa; phylum Chordata; class Actinopteri; order Blenniiformes; family Blenniidae; genus Lipophrys; species Lipophrys pholis. The sequence continues at coordinate 19,040,652 of NC_137628.1, forward strand.
TGGAGAAGCACATCGTTTCACTGAAGGCATAGAGAGAAACTCATTTCCGTCTCTTAAAACCATCAGGGCATCTCGCAGGTAATTTACTGTAATGTGATTATTGTTGTACTACATAATTCATACAGAAAGTCATGCTGTAGATACACTTAAATGCACAGTGTGTTTTTATAGTACATGGCTATCAGTACAGAAAGGATTTCTGTGAAATGAAACAATGTGATGTTCCAGGTGCGAACGAGCAGAAACCCTACTGAGTCCATCTGCTTCGGACCAAAAATAGACTTAAAAAGCACGATAACGAAACGTAACTGCGCAGTTAAATGGAGCGTCTGACTCCTGGCTCAGAACCTGGGACATGGATGTTGTTATGAAGGAAGTGCGGCGTGATCCTGGAGGTAAAAGGCTCTTCAGTGTGCACGTTGTCAGGCTGGTCGTCTTCTCTTCCTCCCTTTCACATTCTCAGCCAACGCCTACCATTTAAACCCCTCGGGAACCGTGTGCCAGTACCTCTGCCCACACCCCTACTCTTGGCTCACTCCTGTATGCACATGGTCACTGGCATTTAGAGATCATACTGATTTAAAGGCTGCTGACCCACGTCACTCGAGTGGTCCGAGAAAAAATAACACGAACATGTGTATTTTTCTCTTTGCGTTACATAAATTTGGCAACTTCCACATTGCTTCCAGCTCATAATTTAAATGTACAACAATCGTAGTTAGCATTATTAGATAGTTCCGCTGTTGTTTTACCCCTTCACACTATCAATTGATGCATTTTTTTTTCTAAAATGTGCTTTGACACATAACACTAGTGCAATTACTCCTTTTCAAACAAATGGCTGAGATGTCTAGGAAGTCTTTTTTTTAGGGGGAATCAGATAATACATCATATAATTCTATAGTTATTACTCAAGAGTATGAATAAACAGAAAGCTAATCAGAAATCATCTCTAAATTTCTCTAATTTAGAAATGATTTTCATAAAAATTGTATAGCTTTGTCCAATGTGTATTGGAATTGTTTTATTTATATTAGTATTTTAGTGTATTCCTGAGAGGTTTATCGTGATTTGCTGTTGACGAGACACCATATTTTATTATTTTATGTTGGCCTTTAGTTTTGTGTGATTATTGAGTTTTCATCCATATTCAAAGATTGGTTGGTCGTTCTTTGGAACCTTTTCCTTGTTTTCCTCGAGCCATTTTAGCTTCACTTGTCTTGACTGACTGAAATATTTTCGCATGGCGGAATTCACAGTTTGGAATATGTCATCTTGAAATTAAACAATAATGGTGCATTTTGTGTCACATGAAAATGCATCTGTGTCCCGTAATATACACAGAGACACTGGCTGCACTTTTCTGGTTTCTTATCAATGGATTTCCTATTGCAGTCACTTATGTTGCAGTGATACATTATTTATGTCTCTGTGCCAGTGGCGTTGGTCAAATGGGTCCAAGACAAATTGTTGCCAGCTAAAGCTGAAAGTATCCTGGAGACTTAGGACTCACTTTACGCTACATGATTAGATGAACGGTTCTGACTGTTCTCGAATCATGATGATAACTGTCAAGTGACCGCAAGCTGCGGATGTCCTTTACAATGTGTTATTACTGGTCCTTGGATTAGCATCCTTTTATCGCAGGCCCAGCTCATAATATGAATTTCGGTGCAACTGATCACCATGACAACAACCTCTTTGACTGATTTTGCTCACTTGCCCGTCAACCCCCCCACCGCCGTCCCTCTACCCCTCTTTTATTTGTCACAGCAGTCACTCATATTTTGCCTATCTGGAGCATCGGTTAATTCACCTCAAATGAGCCCCACCCCAGATGGGCTCCAGAGGTGTAATAGCAGTAGGCATTGCACTCTAGACAGTGAGTCACTAACCCCCCCCACCCCCACCCCACCCCCCCTCCAATGCTCTTACACGCATCAAATGCACTCCTGGCTCGACGCAGCTTTCATTCCCTCATTGATCTGCCTTGAAAGCTGCAGTTCGTCCAGAGTCACGCTTTTCCACAAATACAGACATGACTGATGCTCATGCACAGCGCGAACACACATGACGACACTGAGGAGTTCCTGATGCTTGGTATTCAAGTTAATGCAGACGGGCAGATCCATGTTTTATTTAGTCCACCGCCTGCTTTTACAGCCTTGATCTCAGCTGGACAATGTCCACCCCGGCTTGGTAATTGTTACAGTATAAATTGACTTGTAGATGTGGTGATTGAAATGGTTCGGCTGCATTTGAAGATGCATGATTTCCCCTGTAAATGCGGGGAGCACTCGTATAAAACCTTGTCGGACTCACAGCCAGGAGTCTGCAGCAGCCTGTAGATTGAATTAATTCTGTGGCTTGTTATGATGTGCTGATGTCACACACAAACGCACGTTATTTTACGGATCCGGACTCACCTGGGGGTCCAGCTCAGCCTGCACGAGATGCGAGGCAACAAATGCTCTCTCTCCTCTTTTTTTGCTGCTCGACCTCGCTCTCTGTCTTCCACGCTCTCCCTCCTCCACACTCACTCCTCGACCTGTTTTCCTCCTCTCGTGCGCTTCCAACCGTCGCTCGTGCACTGGCGCCGCCACTCCTTTCCGCTCTTCAGGTCTCAGCTGAAACGGCGCAGGCTCCTTTTCTAGCCCTGCCTCTGCACCATTCGTTAAGCGGCCTGTCAGAGTCTCAGCGTCCGGCCCACTGTGCAGCTCTTAGGAGCAGAAGCTCCCGCCCACGTCATGAATCATTCATGATTCAGCATCTGTTTCGTGGTTTGATTGGTGATTGTGGAGTCCGGGCTTCAGACAGTCTCCTGGGGGGGGCGTCAGTAATGTGCCTGTGTATCATCAAAATACATCATTCACCATGTTGACAGTTTCTTATTTTGAGGTAATCAATGTTCTTGTCTTGCTGCTGAAAAAAATCACAGCTTCAGTATTCCCCAACTAATAATCATTTTTTAAAAATCACTTTTTCTTCTTAAGGATGGACAGAGAAGATTAACAGAGAAAATGTAAAGAAAGGAACAAATCTTCCTGTTCAGGTTTTGTTGAGTCAATAATTGAGAGTAAGAAAATGAACGATTCTAACTGCCAATAAAGGCATACATACCATATATATATATATGTAAAGAGATCATTGACAATAGAAACAATCCAAAATGCATGATTCTCACAAATGTGACATCACTTAAAAGAAAATGAACGTGCTTTGGAATGGAGTTCAATGTATTTATTTTATATAAAGAATCTAGCAAACAGCTTTCTTTACTCTTTGTGTAAAAGAGCAAAAAAAAAAAACTGTTGTTTCAAATATCGGGGGTTCGTCTGTGTTAAGATGCAAAACATTTTGATCATTTGTTTGAACGTGTTTTTTCTTCCTCACAGAATCGAGTAATGGCAACATCAACATCAAGGCCAGTTCTGGATACAAGTTTGGCTGCTTGGCCAAGATAGTCAATTACATGAAGGTAATCACGAGGAGACGTCTTCAATTAAAGGGACCCAAGTTTTAGAAGGGACTGTTTTAAGTTTCCTTTCCTAACATGAAACTAGCTGATACTGACTGAACACTGTTTTCTCTCCAAGTTGATTTAAGCGCTTCGATCAGCAGTCACGCCGCTCTTAGCTTGTTTGTGTTTCTGATCAAGCTTCTGAAGAACGTCACTTGTTGGCTGTTCTTTCAGTGAGTCAGTCGTGTCCACTGTGTAACATTTGGTCCCCACTTTTTCTTTTGATCTGTAAACAGCTTGTTTGTCATGCTGTGGCTCTGCACTCACGGCCTGACTCATCCATTTCTGCTGCTCTGGCACTCAACATGATAGATTTGCTTTATATGTGGGCATTTCTGATGCCATCTGTTGACTGTTAATAGTTTTAAACTGTGTAAAATACTCCCAGCAGTTTCATGTGGGGAACATTTCAAGACTCAGTGGTGGACGTTGAAGACGTAATCTTTTACAAAGATGGCTATGGCAGGCTGTTTTTGATGGTATTGATTCTATGCTGGATTTCATTGTGTTTTCTGTCTGTTCATTCTCAGACAAGGCATCAGAATGGCGACACGCATTATCTGACACTCGAAGAGATTCTGGACGAGACCAAGCTCTTGGACATCAGCATGAAACAGAAACAATGGCTCATGACCGAGGTATGTTTGTATTTTCTTTGCTTCCACACTTCTAATGTTTTGTAGTACACTGACTGTTGTCGTCCATCATTTCACTAAAACCCATTTCCTGAAATCTCTTGTAAACTGATATCGGTTACTTCAAAGGCATATTTTTTGGTCCATCTCCATATGTTGGATGCTATGAACAATGTTAAGTTTTTATCTTGGTAAACACAAAATTAACAGATCACTCCTGAACATTCCAACATCTCTTTTGGACTTCAATGTTGGAAAATATATGAAATACAATTAACACTAATGTACATTTACTACTACTAACGAATTTTCTCCCTTCCGGCTACCTTCCAATCTTTCAGGCGTTGGTCAACAATCCCAAAATTGAAGTCCGGGATGGGACGTATGGCTTCAAGCCCAAGTACAACCTGAAGGACAAGAAGTCTTTGCTGAGGCTGCTGGACAAACATGACCAGGTGGGCCTGGGAGGAGTGCTGCTGGATGACGTGGAGGAGGGGCTGCCCAACTCCGCCAAGGCCATCAAGGTACACGTGATCCAAGCCGAGGCTCGGGCCTGTCCGCTCACCGAGTGTGATGAGTGAACACTGTGCTGTGTGATCGTCGACAGGCGCTGGGCGATCAGATCATCTTCATCACGAGGCCAGACAAGAAGAAGATTCTCTTCTACAATGACAAACACTGCCAGTTTACAGTAGATGAAGGTGAGGAGGAGTCGTGATGCCGCTTAATCTTTCTACCCGAGCACTGAGCCACAAATCTGAAGAGGCGCTAAGCCATTTTCTGTCTCACATCAATAAGAGGATTTTGAACTTTGAACTTTCATCAGGCCAAAAAACTGCAGTTTCAAAGTCCATTTATTTTAATCTAATTATTGTGCTGAGTTCATGCAAAATACAAATCAGTGGTAACTTATCACCCTGATACGTCTCTTATTGCAGAATTTCAGAAGCTGTGGCGGAGTGTCCCTGTCGACTCCATTGATGAAGAGAAGATTGACGAGTACCTGAAAAAACAAGGCATCTCCTCCATGCAAGAAACGGGACCAAAGAAAGTGGTGAGCCCCTTTTTGTTTTCCTGTAAACACGATGCGTCCCATTAACAGCCATTCCATCAGTGGTCATTGTGTTTCCGTTTGCTCTGCAGTTACCAGTTCAAAAGAGAAAGAAGCAAGGTGGTCAGCGAAAGAGACCATTCAAGACCCACAACAACCACTTGGCGGGGGTCCTGGAGGACTATTCAGACGGTGTGCCTGTGAAGAAGTGAAATCTCTTCGGTCTCACGCGTCTTTGACTCAGACCTGGCTGGAGACGAAGAGCTTGGTGCCACTACGACCCACAGACTTCTGATGGCTGTCGAAAGAAAGTTGCTTCTTTTCCTTTTCATTCCTTAGTGGTCAGTTTGCGTTAACATTGACTAGATAGCGCCTGTGTTGTGGAATTCTTCTCATTTTGTTTACTGGTGAGAGAACTGCTGAAGGACACTGGAGGGAAACGTGAACCGCGACCACTGAAGACACCAAACGCCCTCACCGAGGGCACCACAGAGTTACTGTTTGATGGCAACGAGGCTGACTTGTGTAAATACTTTTTCTTCCAGCATTTCATTTAGTGAATTGCAAAGGAACTTTTTATTTGAAGGAACTGTCTGCAACCTTCAATTCTTTGAATATTACAAATGGAAAAACAGCCTTGTGTCATGGATTACATTCAAGCCTGAAACATCTTCAACTTTACTTCTTTTGGAATTTGAAAATAGTTTTACTTTGCTGAACCACGACATCGTGGTTTAAATCTCAAATATTTCAACTCATTTTATTTACATTACGTACTGCTGCCTGAACTCTGAATTGTTGCCACTTTAAAAAGGAGTAATAAAGTGTTTTACATAAAAAATGAATTTCTTGAAGTCTGCTTTTTTTTTTTTATTCCTCATTGTGATGTTGTTGTCGTTCACTACAATGACTTAGTAATTCCCATAATATTTGTATGCCCGTAGTAACGATGGCTCTGATAAAAGACAAACATCAGATTTTCCTTCAGGACTTAGTTTAGTCATAGAAAACAACGCAGCAGCACAGCAAGATGAAGTTCCTCATCTGCTGTTGCCGTTAATACAAAATATCAGCAAGTTAGGAAAAATAAGTGACAGGCTAGGTAGGTGTTTTATATTTATATACATTCATGCTTTCTTCCTGCAAGATCTGCTGAATACGGGTTCTCTAGCCACTTCAAGATTAGCTGGCCGCCTGGCCGGTTTTAATGGTTTTCTTCAAATGGTGGTAGTTCGGCAAAATCTTCATCAGGAAGTCGAGCTGTAGAGTCTGTGGCTGGAACCGTGAAGCAGACGAGTTAATAAAATACAGCACCGTAAAAATCAGACAAGCTCAATTTGTACAAGGTGGATCTTTCAAATTCATACCTGTGGTCTCTCCGTCTGAACTCGCCTCATACATCCAGAGCCGTAGATCACCGTGTTCTCCGGTATGACCTCACAGGTGTTGACCTGACAGAAGGCTCCAATGATGCAGCCACTGGTGAGGATCACGTTTCTGCCAACATCAGCTGCAACGCAAAACAGGAAATTGATCCAGTCAGAAAAAGTGTTCCTCCACAGATGTAGATCTGTCCTATCGACACGAACACACAATGCTACCATCGTCTCACCTTTAGACTCTATCACATTGTTGTCCCCAATTTTCAAGGCTTGAGAAACTGAGTGTCGGTTAAAGAAAACCTGGACTGTTTTGCTGTGATCTTTTCCAACGGTTACAGTTTCAGATCACTTGTGGACTAATATCAAAGAAACAAATGGAGAGGATACCGCAGCCGACTTCAAACACATTGTTGACGCCGATAGTCATCGTCTTCGGTTCCACCTCCGAGTCCGGCGTGATGTTTTCTGGATAACTGCAGAGTAAGCAAAACATCTGGTATTTTCACGGAAACATTATGAATGGAAAGGAAAAAGTAGAAAACTGAAACGCAAAACATACCTGTTGATAATAAGAGCTTGTTCCTCTATTAAATTGCCCTCTCCTATCACGATTGGCCCAGCTTCTGCAATGATACGTGCTTTTGGATGGACCACTGTCCTCGGACCTGAAGAACAACCCATTCTTAAACTTGTATTAGGAACTATACAAAACAAGTTACAATTCAATATGATTGAAAAACACACAGACACAGATGGTGAAGAAAAGTAAAAATGTATTTATAAATACTTTTCTCAACTTATCAAGCTTCAGTAATTACAATTCTATATTGTCATTATAGGATATCAAAAGAATATTTGTGTTTCAAAACTGTCCAAATAATAAATTATTGATTTGCAATAACATCCAACATTGCAAAGATTTTATGTTTTCACTGTTCGTATCTGGAAATCTCGTTGAAAACATTGTAAAATCTTCAAGTTACACAACCATATTTCCATTTATTTGTCTGAAAGGAGTTTTAGGCGTTCATTTTTGAGTTTGATCCTTTTCAAATCCAAAAACTGAATCAGATTTCAAGTTCATGCCACAGCACATATTTTTATTATTACTTATTTTTCAATCTCATCACCTTTAACTGAGGAAAGTCAACATGACCAGCAGAATAAAAAGGCAATATTAAGACATATTGCTGCATAAAAATCCTTAACTTGCTTCAAAACAAGGCAGCTGCAAAGACAATAGTCTTCAAATTTGTTTTTTAAAAGAATTCCGTTTTCTGGGAGCTTTTCCCAAATATTCGGTGCCTAAAAACTAAAAGCAGTTTACCGGGCTCAAAGTACTCCGATTATTGGGAGTTAAGTTCACACAGCTGAAGCTACATGTCATCCTGACTGATCCGCTTTGACGTGGACAAACGCAGGTTTTCCAAACGCATCAGAAAACTTCCTGCAAGACAACAAACTCAGAACACCTTACCGATGGTAACATCTCCCCTGATCTCACTCTCCACACAGACCAAAGCTCCGGCAGCTATTTTCACACTGCAACAACAAATGACAGAGGAAAGTGTTTGTTAGCTCACAATGCTAACCAGATACTTTGCTAAGCCGTCTTAAACAGTCTCACTGCAGCTTCACCGTTTCAAACAGAGCCGTGCTTTAGTTCTACTTTTGTCTGAATATAAAGTCACACACCAAAGCTAAAATATTGTTTATCCTACCTTTTCTGGGAACTTTTATCTGCCATTATGAACGATGAAGCTTCAGCTAATGGGAGCTTTGCTAATGTGCTCTGCGCATGCGCCCGAGCTCTGGGCAGGGTGGAGCTGCTCTGACTGTGGTCCGGGAGTCCGCTGCGGTCTCGACAAAAAACAACAACGAATAAATAACCAATACACACACACACACACACACACACACACACACACACACACACACACACACACACACACACACACACACACACACACACAGAAAGCATGGCACAGGTACGCCAAAAAATAAACTTAAAGTCACAAAAAATAGCCACACAATCATAAAAAAACATGCAAAATGTTGCCAATTATAATATATAAGGTGCTTCACATAATAGACAAAAAAAGGTGAATCCCAACAGCAGATAAAACAATCTAGGACAAATCAATACAATTAAATAAATGAATTTAATTCAATAATAAACTACTGGCGTCTGTCTATGGTGCATCTTGCCCTCACCCATAGTAGTGTAGTAGTAGTAGTAGTAGTAGTAGTAGTAGTAGTAGTAGTAGTAGTGGATCTAGTGTAAGTGATGGCTGTATTAAATTATAAATTAAGAAATAAAATTCCTTTAAGTTCATTTAAAAATGTTTGTTTTCAAATTAGATTTACAATCGGGAGAAGTCTAGGATGATGACACGTTGTTAGATGTTGTTCCAAAGTGACAGGGCTCTGACAGAAATGCCCCCGTGTTCCTGGCGTTTAATGTTCATCTGCTGGGTATCAATAACAGAGGCTGTCAGAAGACCTCAATTCACCCTGGCGAAACTCTAGTCAGTGACGTGACCCCCACATTACCCCCAGTAGAAGCAAAAAGAACAACACACACACACACACACATCCACACAAATGAAGAAAATATATATTAAATAGGCAAAAACCCAGATTGGTCAGTGATTGTTTCTGATCCTTCCAGCAGATGATCTAATTTGTTCATCCTATATGATGAACAATATCATCTTACAGAAAGTACAATTATTTCATTAATAACATGAAATGAAGGATGGCTTGAAAATGACCCAACATCAGAGCAGCTTCAGGCATTTCTTCAATAAGTGTTTCTCTCTCTCTCTCTCTCTCTCTCTCTCTCTCTCTCTCTCTCTCTCTCTCTCTCTCACACACACACACACACACACACACACACACACACACACACACACACACACACACACACACACACACACACACACACACACTCACACACAGTAATAAAAAGTGATCATTGATCGGCAGTTTTCCAGGTCGAGGAGATTTGTCCCTCCTCGCTCCCACTACCGTGTCAAAACAATGGCATGCCGGAAGTGGGAGCTGTGATGGCCAAAAAGATCTCCAAGAAAAACGCCAAACAGACATCGTCAGTCGTCAGGGAGATCCAGAAAAAGCAGCAGACTGACAGGACACAAGCAGAAATAACTGCGATGCTTCCTCTTTCTGCTGCGGCTGCTCTGGTTGTGGCCGTGTGTCTGACGCTGCTGCTGCCTCCAATCTCAGCATGTAAGTATAAAAACACACAAAAAAGTTCAAAGTAACGACAGGATACCACCAGCAACCTCATTACAAAGGACCCGGTACCGTTTAATCATTAGCTTTTCGATTTTATTTTAACATCACCACAGTGCACCGACTGTCGTTTTCGTTCTTTCAACCCAACATTTAATCCGATGAAGGAGTTTTATAAACGTGAGCTCGAGGCTAACAGTAGATTAGCATCCACTCCGGAGAGGTAGGGAGAGCTTCAGCCGTTTGAACTTCCCTCCTTGGGGGGTGTTTTTGTGGATTAATTCAGCATGTGACCGCCGGGCTCTGCAGCCATAACGTCAGCCCTCTCACAAGCTCGAGCTGCAGGTCTGCAGGTCGCGGTTAAACCGAGCTCCAGCTCGCAGACCCCCGGCGGCTCCTCCAGCCAGTCGGCGACGTGTGATTGAGGTGAGCTACCGAACCAAACGGCTCGCTGCACCACAGCAGCATCGGTAGAAAAAAAGGCTTTTCTTACATGCAAAACCTTCATCGTTGGATAATCGTTCTTATATAATGTCCGTGTCATTATTTGTAGTTGTACAGTTTGGGATGGATTTTAAAACTTGCAAACTGTAATACAAGTTTTTTGCGCGTAAATACTTATTTTAACTGTGTTGACCAATGTCTGTTTACTGATCGGACACTTGGGTGGGGCCCATTTGTGGAACCATTCAAACACATTACAATGGTTGTCACCTCTTGTCTTGATGTTTCTTCCTGCAGCTGGCTCGAGGCAACACTCGTCACTGAAGATGGACGAAGCTCTCCTCACCATCAACAATGAGCTGGACACTGGTGTGTTGGTGTCCTGGGTGTCGGAACACTGCTACCAGGTGGGATCACACATTGCAGATATCCCCCTCTCGACGGTTCAGTGGTTGTGGGGCTTGTTGTTGGATGGATATTATCCATTTGTTTTGCCTCTTTTGCTTTTTAAGTGTGTGTACCAGACGCTGGGAGTCGTACCGAAAAGACACGGCCCTGGTGTTCCCAGCTCAGGGGAGTTTGCCATAGGCACACAGCATGAGATCAATTTACAGCTCAACAGCACCCAGACCAACAAAGAGCTCTGCAAGTAAGTTTAGGATTAAAGTCACCACATATACCTCATCAGATATACTGTATATGCAATATATGTGGTTTTATACACACACACACACACACACACACACACACACACACACACACACACACACACACACACACACACACACACACACACACACACACACACACACACACGGGATTTGTGATAATTGCAGAACGTAAAAAAAACTGAAAATAGTGTTTTAATGAGATGCATATTTGGCATAAATAATAACAAAACGTAATGTTTTCGAAATGGTCCGAATAAATGTGATGTGATGCAGATTAAATTAAATGCCGATGTCCTAATGAATGTTCCAGGTGGGTTGATAAGAGAGATGTACTGAGCCAGTGCCAATCGTCATTGATTCTCCATAGATCTGCTTTTAACACTAGTATATTTAAATTTTGTGAAATACAACAAATCCTTTTGCCATCTGACCCCTAACCCAGTAAATTTTAACTTTATATTTATTTATATATATATATATATATATATATATATATATATACCCATTCCCATACTCACCTGTGAAATCCCTTTGACATCTGAGCTAATCAGATCCAGGTTTTTGTTTGCTCAAACATTGCAGTAGAATTGATATTTCTACCATTATTACTAGGATTAGTAGTTATTCTGACCACACTATGAGTGAGGAGTTATGTTTGATACCTTGAGGAAGAAGGTGCTTTAATCACTAAAGAGAAAAAAATGGATATCTTCAGCCATCAGTCTTATTGTAATTGTTCCTTTTCTGTATACTTTATTTAAATAAATCCTTCTAAAGGATTGTTTCCTGACAAGGAACAGATTTTGGGGATGAATTGAAAGTGAATTAAAATCATGATTTGTTATTTCTGTTTTGCAGGGTTCCTTTTCACTTTGGTGAGTTTGGGAATTACTCTCTCTGGGCTAAAATTGTCAACTCCTCATCTGTGAACTGCTCGGTTGTGACTGACGCAGCCCCGGTGAACAGCTACATGCGTGAGTCTCACAAATAAATATACTCATTAACCTGTGTGACTTACGTTTGGGATAAACGCTTTGATGCATTACACTTTCATGTCTGTGGAAAGCATTGATTGTAAATGTAAACTAATAGAACAGTAAAAAAAAAAAAAAAAAATTTTTTTTTTTACCATACTATGCAAATGACATTGGATTAATATCAGTTTCTCTCTATGCACAGCCATCTTGGTTGCCTTTACCATCTTTGCTGGACTGGCTGTGCTAGTGAACGTTACAAGAAGAATATTGGAGTGAGTTTGCTGTCCTCGTTCTTTGTCTGTGTAAATTCCAAAGTGGAAAGATGAACCCATTTTCTTTTTTTTTTTTTTTTTTTTTCAAGACCAGAAAATTTATAGATTGTGTTTATGATTAAAGTAACCACAAACTAATTGTTTTTTTGTGTCCAGATTTAACATAGTGAGGGGTCTCGTCTTCCGGATTGGGGGGTCCATGGAGACAGAGAGACTCATCAACTCTGTGAGTGAGAATTTTTTTATTCATTGGCAAGAAAATATATAGTCGCCCTTTGGAATTTCCTATTTTTTTCCCCATTAGTCGGCCATAAAATGGGATCCAGTCGACATTTAAGTGTAGGCAAACACAATGTGCTTGACCTAATATGCCACATACAATACTCGTGTTGTTGGGTTTTTTTTTTTCAGTACTTTATTGTTTTTTTCTGTTCCGTGCGTTCCTTCCACAGTCCAAAAACATGTATTTCAGACTAATTAGGAGCTTTATCACCTGTATGTGTGAATGTGAGTGTGCCCTGAGTTGGATAAAGAGGTGTAGAAGAAATGAGGATTGTAAAACAAGCATTTATTGTGCAATACGTGACATCAAATTAAACTGACTTGTGTATTCAGTCACATGCTTTCTTGTATTTAAAGCACCTTCAAAGTATTGACTCTTTGCTTTTAAATGAAACATGTGAGTTTAATTATGCTGTAACCGTATTTTATACCAAATGTTACTGTTCCCTCCCAGGAGCTGGGCTCACCTCGGATGACGGCGCCAGTGACTGACAACATCCTCCCTCCTCCGCCCAGCACCAGCAAGCGCCTCAGATCTCTGGACACATTCAGAGGGTCAGCAGCCGCACGAGCTGTGACAGATACGAGCTTATCTGTCATTACACTCCCACCATGTGATTCTTATGACACTGTGACATTTGGCAGCTGACTCTGGAATTATTTCTTATTAATGCACCTCAGCTGACAATACTTTGAGCCTCGGGCCTTAAGGCAGTTCATTTTTCTTTCTAAACCCGCGGCCGTTTGCTATATTTCAAGTGACATTTCTAATGGATCCTATGAAGCAAAATGGAATTTGGCCAGCGGTTTATGATAAACATTAGGTTTTTGTGTTTCTAACAGGCTCTCTCTAGTCATTATGGTGTTTGTGAATTACGGAGGCGGACGATACTGGTTCTTCAGACACGAGAGCTGGAATGGTGAGCTCGTCTTTTATATTCATTTAAATTGTTGCGCCGCTTGATTTCTATTCCTAGATCTTGGTGAATTCTTTCAGTATCAGAGTTCATAAATTCATATGATGTTCCTGATATCTGTTACAGGCCTCACTATTGCAGATCTAGTCTTCCCATGGTAAGCTCAAATTAAATATTCTTCAGATTTTATTACCGAGCAACTCCAGTGCTCGTCGTCAACCCAAAATGTTAATTAACCTCAAACTTAAATATTCAAGAAAGTGAAATTGAGGTTTGGGCTTTTTGTATTAATGAGAATATATCGAATGTGTGGACAGTTATTGGGAAACTCTTAGTGTGTAATTAGTATGCGAACAAATGCAAATACCAAAAAAATACCAATCTGACTTCTTTTTTTTCAATGTTTTTGTGCAGCAGCAACCCGTTTCCCAGAGAATTGTAGAGATTTCCTCCGCTCTGAATTTCCCATTCAATTAGAACCCACAAGTTCTCATTAGGATTTAGTTCAGGTGAGGAGGTTAAGGGCCATGCTATTTTTAATCTTTAAAGCTTTTCAGTGGAGGACTGAAAATCTATTTGCAACAAACGATCGTATGGTTTTCTGATAATGATAAAATGTCTTGGCTGTGTCGATAGTGCTGCAGCTCTCTGAAAGACTCTCTTTGACTTTCCAGAATGAGTTAAGTCAAATCTTTTGGCCCATATTTATGGCCGGTTGATAACAGCCTCCCTTACACAAATACACTTCACCTGATACTCTCAAATCCAATAAGCATTCACCTTTATATAACAATGGCAAAGATGCAGAAAAACTAGGATTTGTGCACAAAGTGTATTTTCATCCACCCACACTTCAAAGTGAAAAAGCTGTATTGTTATTAAATAGTGATGATAAATGAAGGACAGTTTTTTGTGACAGTCTTTTGTGACTGATGCTATTTCCAGTGGGTTGACAGCAAGAGTCAGCAGATATTTGGCACCTTGTGTTTAGAAGATGTAGCGATGAATAGGTTCAGCCACCAGGCCTCCAGCCACTCACATTGTCGACTCTGCGTTTCGTTCTTTCTGCAGGTTTGTCTTCATAATGGGCACATCTGTAGCTCTGTCCATCAACTCCATGCTGCGAGCGGGATCGAGCCGTCGCTCACTGCTTGGAAAAGTTGTGTGGAGGAGCGTACAGCTCTTCATCATTGGACTCCTCATCATCAACCCAAACTACTGTCAAGGAGCATGTAAGTATAAAGTCCCCTGTTGAATTGAAGGCTCATGTTTACCAAACCACCTCACGTAAATTATTGTTATATTTTAATGCTCTATCAAACTGTGAGGAGCAGTTCATTGCTTCTCCGCTTTATGTGGTCACGTGTGTGTGTGTGTTTTTTTTTTTCTCACACTCCGTGTTGATCTGCTCCACAGTGTCTTGGCACAATCTGCGGATCCCCGGTGTGCTGCAGCGCCTTGCCTGGTCGTACTTGGTTGTAGCCAGTTTAGATTTATTAGTGGCAAGAGGTCACCTTGACATCTATGCAACAGTAAGACTACTCATATGTGATCTTATCCCGTAAATTCATTACTGCGTTCTGACCACAATCACTTGTTCGTCCAACCGTCATTGAGTAAGACGTGCTGATGTATTTCAGGACGCTCGGTGGTCCCGATGCCTGGATATCCTGCTGTACTGGCCGGCCTGGCTGTGTGTGATTCTCCTGGAGGTCGTCTGGCTTTGCCTCACTTTCTTACTTCCTGTGCCAGGTTGCCCAACGTGAGTGAAACTTGCTGTGTTTGTATAAATGAGTTCTATTGTGTGCACGGCCACAAGGGAAGTGCTTCGCAAGCAGCAAAACTTTATGTCCACATTTGGAGAATATATTGGTAGCGTCTAATAAAACCTTCAAAATCAAATAAAATTTAGTTTGATGGCTCATCGGGGGGGGGGGGGTTTCATGTAATTAAATACAAAGCAACAGACTGTGTATCTTTTTAAAACCTCAACCTTTTCCATTGATATATAGTGTTTGGTACATGATTAACTCTGACTTTATCAATTCCTTTGCTGCAGAGGTTATCTGGGCCCCGGGGGGATCGGGGACATGGGTCAGTATACTAACTGCACCGGTGGAGCTGCTGGCTTCATTGATCGTTGGCTGCTGGGAGAAAACCACATCTACCAGACTCCCTCATCACGGGTTCGTCACCACAACAGGACAATTACTGAAAGAATAACAGCATTTACGCTGGCTTGCAAAAGTATTCATAGTCCTTGTAGTTTTCCACACGCCACACTTTTCAGTTTTTTTATTTGTTTAAAACAAACATCACAACCGCATTTGTGATTGTAATGTGATAAACTGTGGAATAGTTCAACGGGTATGAATACTATTGTATGTGTTAAATATTTGGACTGGTAAACGTTCATTCCTATAAGTCAGGATAGATCACTGCAGGAGTTAATTTACACTCTGAGCTTTTCTTTGAATTCAGGTTATTTATCGATCTCAAGTGGCATACGATCCAGAGGGAGTCCTCGGCAGCATCAACTCCATCGTCATCGCCTTCCTGGGATTACAGGTTTGTTATGCCTTTTGAACTTTGTCTTCATTTTGTGTGGGATATGTTCGTGTTTTTAATGTCAGTGTTGCAACGATCAAAAGCAAATAAATGTCTTTTTCTAATTGTTTTCAGGCAGGAAAGATAATCTTACACTACAGAGATATCCCCACAAGTATTATGTCAAGGTTCTGCTCATGGGGTCTTTTTCTGGTGAGTTCATTTCAATTAGGATTTGTTTTTTGTTTGTTTGTTTACTACACCAAACAGATCAGATTGGAAAGTAAATCACGTAAAACCAGAAGATTAATTCAAATGTTTTTTGGATTATTCCTGTCATATTTATTCCACAACTTTCTTTTCCTGGATGAAAAATGAAATCTCTTCTTTCACACAGGGAGTCATATCAGCAGTTCTAACCAAGTGTTCGACAGACCAGGGCTTCATTCCTGTCAACAAGAACCTGTGGTAAGATAAGACCTAAATGTTACTTTTCAATGCTCCTTAACTGAAAATAGTTGCCGCATAATTAAAGCACCGAAGCCATCTTTCAAGTTTATCATCAGTTTCTGGTGAGAAATACTACAATATTTCAACATTTATCAGAATGTTCAGAATTGATCATTTGCTTATTATATATTGCAGGTGTAGAGTTCGTAAGTCACTCCAGTCCTAGATTGAAATGGTCGAAGTTCACCAGGCACAGCATTTCTCATTGTTAACCAGCAGACATGTTTGTTTATTCCCCATCCAGGTCTCTGTCCTATGTGACAACTCTGGCTTGTTTTGCCTTTGTGCTGCTCGCACTTGTCTACTACACAGTGGACGTAAAGAAGTGGTGGTCTGGGGCACCTTTTTACTACCCCGGTGAGTGCAAAATGCCCCAAGAAACAATTGCAGCCTTTAACTTGACTGACATGGAAAGGCAGAGTTTTGTATAACCTTAAATGTAATATCGTGAGAAATGACCAACTAATTTGTAGATTGGTTTTTTTTTTCTTCTCTGATTTCAGGTATGAACTCCATCCTTGTGTACGTGGGTCATGAAGTGTTTGAGAACTACTTTCCCTTCCGCTGGCAGATGGCAAACAGCCAGTCGCATACTGAGCACCTCACCCAGAACCTCGTGGCCACTTCCTGTTGGGTCCTCATCTCTTACATCCTGTACAGAAAGAAGATTTTCTGGAAAATCTAAACGCGGAGTCCCTCATCGTAGAAGACAAAGGACAGTGTTTGCATCAGAATGATGTGCCCGCAACTGGATCCAGAATGTCCATGACTTTCTTTCTTCGGAGTCATTTATTTATAGGATCCTGAATGTTTTTTCAAAGGTTTCCATTCATGACGCTGCTGAGCCCTACCAAATATCTGCTCCAACTCAGGAAAGCTTTATTTACAAAAGTAATTTCCCTGGTGACATTAGTGAGGGGACAACTAATCATTTGTGTTATGGATGCTTGATATCATTCCTCATCCTTGTTGAGTATTGCAGTGATTTTTTTTGACCCAGACCTGTCTTACAGAATGAGTTCTCCCGTCTAAAGTGTTGTTTTGTCACTCTGAAAAAAAAAAAAAAAAAAAAAAAAAGTGTGATTGAGTAAAAAGAGACCGAATATGATGTACACATTCAGGAAAAGGCTGAGCAGTATGACTCATTTCATCTTTCATTATTTTCACAGCACAGTGGAAGACATAATGTTGATTACGTAAAGAGGACACCGTATATAAAGGTTGTAAAAAAAAATGTGAGCGTTAACCTTTACTTACTCATCAGTTGTCTGCAGATTCAAGTATGGCTTTTCGTGAGTTAGTCACCCCGTTCACGTGTATTCACCGTTTTTTTTTAATAGCGGCCGAGCGACTTGACATTCGATGCTCTGCGTTACCAAGTGCTGAGGGGAAGTTCGTGACCACATACTAGATGACTAGTGATACCAGCAGGCAGTTGCTTGTGCTGCATTTTGGTCAATTCAGAAACTGTCAAGTGTGTGGAAATATTTTTTGATGAGGTTTTCATTAAAATATCTCATGCAGCAGCCCCCCTTAATGTCGCGCACGTCCACCAATTTATGTGCCAAACAATTGCAAGGAAATGTATCGATTATTTTGGAAAACACAATATAATTTAAATTCAAATTCTGTTCCACTGTATCGTTTATACAAATACTATTTTTTTGAATATTATGTCCAGTCTGTCAGAATATCCAATTGCTGTGAGACTTTGGAACTATTGCCAATCTAGTACTGTTTTAAATCAATTGTACCCATTGCCACTTTTTATACATTTGATGGTTTCATATGTACAAGTTTTATTTAATAAAACATATTCCAAAATGTGTTGATTGATTGCTTCCCAAAATGAAAACTTTACAGGAGAAATGAATATATATTTGTTTTGTAATTCAAACCACTTATAAACTAAAATCAATCATACATGTATTTGCAGTTGTAAAATGCGAAAGCGATGAGAAAGGTTAAAGGGAAAGAAAAAAAACACTCATATAATTTTGGAAAAGATGGAAACTATGTGTGTAAGCAACCTGATCAGCAATATACTCTGAGATGTCCGAGCAATGCTCAGGTGATAGTTGAGCAACCTGAAGTCATTTCACTCTCTGAAAGTTTGACCTCTGATGTTCTGATCCATTTGTCGGTTTGATCCAGTTTCCTCTGACGCACATCTTCATCCATTCATCTAATCAGTGGATATCAAAATGATCTCGAACCTCTGGCATCATCAGCAAGTCTTATTCATCCAAGATGAGCTGCTCGATGAAGGATTCCTCTCCTTTCTTCTGTAAATCCACAGAATACTCTGTGAAAATCCAAGTAGAACAGCCGCCTTTGAAATGTTCAAAACAGCCTCTGTGATAACCACATCCATGCCAAAGCCTAAGTCACTTCAATCGTTCCCCCGAGTCCCTCTCAAATGAACACTTACACATAAAGAGGGGGGTTTATTACTCTGCTTACGCCCATAATCGAGTCTGATCAGACGATCGGGTACAGAAGATGGGTGGATGGATAATGTGTGTGAGTGAGCATGTATATGCATATGATCCCCCCACCTTTCTTAATGCTTTAACATTGATACATTAACAAATACTTTTGTGTTTGAGTATACTTCACAACATGTTTTTTTGGTGTGTTTTTTTTACTTTTGCTTAAAGGCTATAAAATCTCCCAGGTTTTTTTCCACAATTTATTTTTTCTTTTTTAAAAAAACAAAACAAAACACTATCATATGAGTTAATATGAGTGTACATATGTGAGTATGCAGTTGTTGTGTTTTTCTGTTAGTATTTGGGGGGGGTTAGATGGAGGGGGTGGGGGAATTTATTATTATTTTTTTTATTTTACTTTTGTATTGTGCTTTTTTTTTTCTCCAACAATAAAGAAGTTGAAACCCGAGTGTGTATTTGAGGAGCTCCTGCAGACCCCATGCGGCTGTGACAGCAGCTCCGCCGTGCAGAAAGGTGTACTCTCTTTTATTGCTCAATAAGGCGTGGGAATCCAGTTACAGTGTGGGAGCCCTGCCCCGCTACTCTCGCGATACTATCGGCCAATCACCATTCATGTGTATTGTGAGAGTTTTTTCGCTCTCGCGCGATTTCAAAACTTTCCCACGCCTGTTGTTTTGGCGTCTGCCCTCCACCCGTTCCCCCTCCCTCCCCCACTTCTCACCCATTTGCCCCGTCACTCCTCCCCTCCTCTCTCTGTCCCTCTCTCCTTCTCCTCCTTCTGCCCCGGCTCTTCTTGGTGCACCGCTGGCTCTGGTGAAGGGGCCCCGGGGGGGAAGGCAGGGATCTCGCGATTGTTGGACTTTCTTCTTTTTTTTTGTAGCAGGGGGAGGTGGTGGTGGTGGTGGGTTCACTCGGAAGATGGCGCCCGTTGTTACGGGGTAAGTGCAGAAATGCAAGGCAGTGTGCTGTTAAGAAATGTTGGGTTTCGGTGCGGTGCTTCCAGTGGCGGGTCTGCGGGGGTTTTGGGGGATGTTTTTGGGGGTTTAATGCCGTTGCTGCCCCCACACCCACCCACCCCCGGTTTACCCCACGCAGCCCTCCCCCTGCCTGCTCGACTTCTGCAAAACTACTCTTGGTAGTAACGTCTGCTTTCTCTGCCATTCGTCCTCCCTTCTCTTGACAAAAGTTTCAAAATACTTTTAAAAAGTTTGACTTTCCTATTTGGGCTCATCTCCTTCTTTTGTCTCATTTCTTACTTTGTCAACTTGGGAAAGTCGGTTTCCTAACAAACCGTCCACGATGCCTCAATGTTACATGTACTGTTTTTAAATAACATTTAAGTTTAAGCATTTTGATTTTATTTAATTTCGTCCAATTTAAATGACCTGTCATCGGAGAGAGAAGGTTTTGTTCATTAGACACAAATATATCGTAATCAAAGTATATCCTTATTAAAGTATATTTTCTTATATACTGTGCACTCATGCTTTGACAAGTCAAATCAGTGGCAAGAGAAAAAGCACTGTTATTTTTGCAGAACAAATCTCAAACTACAAAGACATTTTCTCAATCTACTGAAGTTTTGTATTTATTGCAATTCATTTCATGATGGCATGCTTACCTAATATTGTTGCTGCTCATATTGTTTTACCGTTTTACTGCAGTTTTCACTCGGAATTCATTTTCTAATACTTTACATTGTTTTTTTTATTTTGCAGGAAGTTTGGTGAGCGACCACAGCCTCAGCGTTTGACAAGGTAGGGAAAAGAGAGGCTTCACATCTGCTCATAAAGTTGAGAAAAATAGCTTGATTAAAGTAGTAGTCATTTTTATTTTACAAAGCTGCTAAATATATATATATTTTTTATTTCAGAGAGGCTATGAGAAATTACATGAAGGAGAAAGATGATCAGACTGTGCTCATCCTGCACGCGAAAGTTGCACAAAAGTCGTACGGAAACGAAAAAAGGTTTGTGTCTAAAATATTTGAAGCGTTGAATGTTTGAATTGTGTGTCCAATGTGAATAATGTCCATCTTAAAATGGATGGATTGACGCTCCGGTGTGTGTGTGTGTGTGTGTGTCTGACGTCTGCTTTCCTCTTGCAGATTTTTCTGTCCTCCTCCCTGCGTGTATCTGATGGGCACCGGGTGGCAGAAGAAGTTGGAAAGTATGGAGAAGGAGGGCTGCACGGAGCAGGAGGCTCAGCCGTGTGCTTTCATCGGGATCGGCAACAGTGAGCAGGAGATGCAACAGCTTAATCTGGAAGGGAAGGTCTGTGGACTTATTATCCCCAGTCATTTTAGGACCTTTGCTCCTATTTTTGGACTTAATTTTGAATGCAGTTCACTCAGAAAAGATCCAAATTAGAATGTAAAGCTGTCAGAATGAATCCCTGCTGTGCCTGACTCAACGACAGGTTTGATTTCCCTTATGAATTAATTTCCAGCTGTTTTTCCTCACCGGGGGACATTAAACAAGAAGGTCATTGGCTCTTAGTGACTTTGACCTTGTAATTGTTTCCTGTTTAAAATCAGCTTTGCAATGGAAAGTCTAACTTAAAGTATTACGATAGAGATAGCCTTTTCTCACAAACATTCACACTTACTGTGAAATTATAACCAAATCCTGATAATTGCACTACATACAAGATTTTTGTGTTGCACTATGACTGATAAACTATGACCTTGACACAAAGAATTACCACCGTTTGCTTTGTATTTTCACCATATCCTTTGTGTTCTGCTGCAAAGCTCTTGCATGTCCTCGTGTTTCTTTTTAGACCGATGCCCGTAATGAACTTGTTTTGCCAAAGCAGATGAAAGGGAAGTGAAACGGGGAAAAAAAAGAAAAACCAGACCCTCGTGCTGAATCTCCTAAACTTTTATGTTTTCTCCGCGGCAGCACTTCTGCACAGCAAAGACCCTTTATATCAGCGACTCGGATAAAAGGAAGCACTTCATGCTGTCTGTGAAGATGTTGTACGGGAACAGCTCCAACATCGGAGTCTTCCTCAGCAAGAGGATCAAGGTCATCTCCAAACCCTCCAAGAAGAAGCAGTCGCTGAAAAATGCGGATTGTGAGTTGCAGGATTTAGCGGACACACAAAAGGCGCAGTTCCACCGCACTTTCTGTCGCGGGGCGGGTTTTCGCGCGGTCCGACTGAAAAGTGGCGGATGGTACGGAAATGACGATTTTCCGCTACCCTTGCGTTGAGGTACCGGGCACCGAGGAAGGGGTCTGAGAGGAGGAGCTCCAACGCAGCCGTCTGCTGATTGGTAGTGACGATCGTCACTCTCGACTTGGCCGCAATATTTAACTAATTTCATCGGCCGTAAACCCTCCTGTTGTTGTTTACATCCGCGGCTTCATGCTAACTGGTTGATTTGTTAACTGGGTTTATTGAAACGTCGGCGTGCGACACAACACCGCGGTCTTTCAACGAGATACAGACGCTCCTCTCAGGAACGGGAGGAGGAGCTTCAGCAGGAGCTGGACGCTGCTGTTCACAATGAGAAAGTTTAACCTGAGTCACAGAGAACGACTTGGACGGCCGCCGACCGCTTCCGTGTCTCCGAGCCGTTCACAACCCTGCCTACATTTTTACCGAACGTTCTGTGGTGGGACCGCGCAACAAGAGTTGGTCCTGGGTGCGCTTTGCCGTACCGTAACCTCCCGCTCCGGCACGTACTGCGCGGTGGAACAGCGGCTAAAATGTGTGTGTGTGTGTGTGCTGTGACCTTGCTGCACTGGGAGGTTTATATTTAATCTCAAGGGATGATTTTTTTTTTTTTTATTTATTTAAATTTTTTCTTTCTTACTCTTCTGTCAGTGTGTATCGCTTCTGGAACTAAGGTGGCCTTGTTCAACCGCCTGCGTTCCCAGACGGTTAGTACCAGGTACCTTCATGTGGAGGGGGGCAACTTTCATGCCAGCTCTCAACAGTGGGGCGCCTTCTTTATCCATCTCTGTGAGTCCACACCTTTATTTTCTTAACGATCTTCTTTGGCATTCTTTCAAATGAATCTGCACGTGTAAAACAACGTTGTGTCCTGTCACTTTCTCTGTACTTTCTAGTGGATGACGAGGAGTCTGAAGGGGAGGAATTTGCTGTGAGAGACGGCTACATTCATTATGGCCAGACGGTGAAATTAGTGTGTTCGGTTACCGGCATGGCCCTGCCCCGACTGGTAGGTGTCAATTCACATCTCGGTTTTCTTTTTTTGTTTCTTTATTCCACAATAGACAAAAGTTGAACCAAAAATGGATTTAAAAAAAAAAAAAAATGCATTTAACACCTGGATCAGGCTCAGTTGACCTGTGTACCTTCCAGGGTTGGGATCGAGTCAGACTGACCGGTAGCGTGGTGAACAGTGAACACGGCCAGTTCTAACCCGTTTCTAAAATTGGCTTAACGGATCAGCTTCAGTGTGAAAATGTAAAATGTAGTTTGTGGATCTTTTGCTGTGGTTTTGCTTTTAAAATCTTTCGCTATAATAAAGTTTATCAGTGTATAAGCAAAAAAAGTCTGGGTTGAATAAAAATGGTTTAGACTGTTGTGAGAGCTCCCACCTCTGGCTAAGACAGTTTAATCTTCCTACTTTGCCTGATGTAATAGAAAATGTCCATTTGATTTAGATGCATTTTGTAAATAGGTTGGAAACTTCTTTCTTTTTTTTTTTTAAAGTGTGTTTTTTTCTGTGAGAAACTGACCTGTCTTTCCTCTCATTCAAGTACTTTCCTGCCTGTTTTTGTATGAACTTGCGCACACATGAAGAATTTTCCCTTGTTTTTAATAACTGGTGTGTTTTGTTTTTATTTCTTTTTCCTCAGGTGATTCGCAAAGTTGACAAGCAAACGGCGTTAATGGATGCAGACGATCCAGTGTCCCAGCTTCACAAGTGCTCCTTCTTCCTGAAAGACACGGAAAAAATGTATCTCTGTCTCTCACAGGAAAGGATCATCCAGTACCAGGTACACCCTCACAACCACACACAGCTTTCAGGAGTTCATTTAGATTGAGGTTTTTTCTTTCCAACTTGTTCTCGGTGTCTGTTTTTCCAGGCCACTCCATGTTCCAAAGAGACCAACAAGGACATCATCAACGATGGCGCTTCCTGGACTATCATTAGCACCGACAAAGCCGAGTACACTTTTTATGAGGGCATGGGCCCCGTCCCCACACCAGTCACACCTGTGCCAGTGGTGGAAAGTTTGCAGGTTATGACTGAAAATATGCTGCTTCTTCGTCCAGTAAACACGAGTGCGAGTCTGGGTGAAGTTTCAGTTCAGAGGATGAGAGCTTTTGAAAGGACTTCTCTACTTGTTTGTGTTCAGTTAAATGGCGGAGGAGACGTGGCCATGTTGGAGCTGACGGGACAGAACTTCACCCCCAACCTCAGAGTGTGGTTCGGAGACGTGGAGGCAGACACCATGTACAGGTATAGGGCCCTGCAAGTGTTTTTTTTTATGTTTCATTCTTTTTCCTTTGGTGTGTGCGTGTGCGTGGAACCTAAACCCGACTACACACTAACACTTGAGGATTTGTGTCACTGTGGAAACAAACAAACAGAAAACAGTTAGCACGGTTTCATCCTTGCATAGTTTATGTCTGGGTTTGTGTTTAGGGCGTGACTGGGTGATTTTGAAAATGCTGCTACGTGTGAATGTGAGTGTTTGTCACTGGTCTGTGATGTACCTGTGAGCTGTTCTACCTTTGTCCATAGTCGGCGAAGATGGAACCCAGCTTCAGTCTTCTTGCCTTTGCCATGCATAATTCCATGTGGTGCAAGTTTCCTCTTTGCTCTGGCATTTCAGTGCTGTAAGTCCTGTTTTTGTATAACAATGCAAACATTCAAGCCTTGCTTCGTTTCATCTCGTCTTAGGTGTGGGGAGAGCGTCCTGTGTGTGGTGCCGGACATCTCGGCTTTCAGGGAGGGCTGGCGCTGGGTGAGGCAGCCAGTTCAGGTGCCAGTCACGTTGGTCCGCAACGATGGGATCATTTACTCCACCGCCTTAACCTTCACCTACACCCCCGAGCCTGGGCCCAGACCACACTGCAATGCCGCCGGGGCCATTTTGCGATCCTACAGCACTTCTTCATCGTGACCAGCATCGTCACCTTTGTTCGGGCTGCCTGGCGGACGGCCACGTGGCGGGGAGTATAGCTGTGACTCTGGGGCGCGGCTGCAGTGATGCTGGGTTTGTGTGCGCACCATGCATGATGAAGAAAATGTCGGCACAAAGAGGCTCATGGACGTGTGAAGGATTGCACAGAAGCTTTTTTTATCGAACTGAACTTGTGAAAATCATGAGGACTTCTTGAGAGGTTAGAAAGGAAGAGTTGAAAGTACTTGTGACTTTGTGCTTTAGTGCCCTCTTGTGGATTCTTCTGGTCATGCCAAAAGGCCGCGAGGAGGACCTTGAAGTCCCAGATCTTCACCTCAAGGATGGTGAACTTGCTATCTGACTTTCTCAACAACATATTTTGTAAGATAACTACTTTGTTTTTATACACGCCTGGGTTTGGAAGCTACTTTTACTTTGCTTTCTTATGAGCAAGGTCACTTTTTTTTTTTTTTTTTTACCGAAAAACAAAAGTTGTTGATTTCATGACTATAAGCAAGGGACGATTTCTAAGAGTAACACCATTTTAATGGACCAAGGATTTATTATTACATTATTTTATTCATATTATATTTTATAAGCTTTTGCTGAGGTACATTTTTGTGAAACTGCATTGTAGTTTTTTTTTTTGTTTGTTTTTTTTGTTACCAAATAGTTTGTCCGGTTCTTGACTCCTGTGTCTGTCAGCACAGAGGTCACAGTGGAGATAACTTTGGGCTTGTTCCTCTCCTCTCTTTTAATGCATACTTAACACTTTTACCAATTTTAAATAATTATGTGTGATGGGTAGTTTGGAAAAAAAAAAAAAAAAAAAAATTGACCTTGGAGAATCAATCAGTCTTTGTTTTTAAGGAGGCACTTTAAAACAATGTCGACATGTCTGCCTGCAGGTTTTCTGCTTCAGATGGTCTCCAGGCCACTGACCTTTTTGTTGTTGTTACTCTTTATATCAAAGATGGAATTTTTAAAGAATGTATTTCTCTGCGTTTTCTGTTGTCTAATCAACATGCGGTTTGTATGTCCTGCACTTAAAGCTCCAATCTAAACATGATTAGTCTCTGTTGTTTCCTTTTTCCAAAAAATAGTGAGGCCTTAAAACGACTTGGGTGTCTGAAGTCTTGCATATTACTAAAGAAAGGTCAAAGCTGTCCAGGCAGTACTGAAGACTTCATCTTGTTTATATAAATCTCGGTGGAAGAAATTAAAGGTCAAATTTGGAGTATTGGTATTGTAAGAGGCGCTTCAACCGTCTTTACTGTCTAGCTTCATGTTCACTCCACCAGTTTTATGTTCACCTCCTCTGGAAGGTTCAATGTCTTGCCCAAAAACTTTAAAGCACATGGAAAGACAGATTGGGAATCAAGCCACCAATCTTGGGATTGAATGATAACTTGTTCTGCCAAGTGAGCCACTCCTCAGTTTCCTCTTCACACCATTGTCTACAATACAATAAGCAGAGCAACTTTTAATATAATACGTGGTTATTTGGTACCTACTAGTTTTAAAGTCATTCATGGTGTGAATGCATTTTTCATGAAAATCCCAATAAATACTGATCATCACCTGCACGGTCCACCTTGTGGAAAATGAAGGGGTATCACAATCTACAGAGCTTTTTCTTAATGATTCAATCTGGGAGAGGTAAGTCATTGTGTGCTTTTTCATTATGGATCATCATTTGTGTTCCTAAAATGTGGCTTTCATTGCTGTTGTGCTCAATACGAGCGCTTAACTTTCCACGACCCTCCATGAGCGACCATCAAGCCCAGAATGAACAACCGTTTGGCCCGTTTTGTTGTAAACAACCTCTGTAAATGCATCAACTTTTAATTTGGCTTGGAACAAACTGCCAAGGTTGAGTTGTGAAATATTTCTAGTTGTTTTCCCACCCAATAAAATTCGACTATCAATGGTCAAACTTATGAAAAGAGTTCAGCACAAAGCTTAAATCCTCAGAGTTCAAGAGGATTTGGAGGCAAGTTATGAATCCTGACACGTCCACATGAAATGGTTCTGGTAACGTTCATCCATCCATCCAAAAGTGTGACGTTGCAGCTGATTAAGCCATGTAGTTTTGCACACTGCGGGAATAAGAGCTCTAAATGTATTCATTTGCTTTTTAATGCAGAGATATCTTAGCTGTTACATTCATTCCATCTTGTCCTTTCGCCGTGTGATCACGTAAAATGTTCATCGGCTGGATCCTCCTGAGACCTTCCTGGATGCTTGCCACTTGGGCATGCTCCACAGGGTAGAGGTCAGATCTGCCTCACTATTTTTAAACGAGGAGCTGGATTGCTGGAATGAAACCGGACACTTTGTAACTGTTGAAGTTTGTGTGCTGTGTTGTGTAGTCTGCCCTTCTCTCTCTCTCTCTCTCTCTCTCTCCCTCTTTTGTTTTCTCACTCTCAATTTGCTTTGCCCCACGAAATAAGACTGCATTCATCAGTTTCAGTACGTCTGTTGCAGAAATGGGAAACCTTATAAAAGATTTATTTTAGAAAACCGGAGGACAGGTGTACAAACACTTGCTAATCCATTTCATATAACTTCAAAAACTGCGATCAAGGGTACAGCTGTTGGACTCAGTCTATAATACCACATAGGACAGACTATTCCTGGCATGATAGAGGTGGACTCTGTCAAAACGTCCCGATAGTGACAATCCAAGGGCTTTCATTGAGGCTCCATCCAGACTGGCATCAGCAAGATTCTGATAGATGTTTGAAGGAATGACTGTTGGGTTCATGGACTACAGTAGCTCCTAATGAAACAAAAAAAACAACTTAAATATGCCAAGCCAAGTCATTGTATTTAACAAACTGGAATGTTTGTCCTCTATGTATATATTTGGCTTGGGAGCATAAGAAAGAGGCCCCTCTGTGAGGGAGCGAGGAAGGAGGGGGAGGGAGACTGGAAGCCTCAGTTCCGCAGAAGAAGCGTCACATCTCTGTTGGGAAAGAGTGACAGCTAATAGAGCAAAGAACTGGGAGTCCAACTGGAGTAAGAAAGGTTTGCTTATAAAAGAACAATCCAAAGAGGCTTCTGCAGAGGACGAGGGACACAAGATCACATACAAGCCTGCAGTGCCTTTTTTTTTTCAGGCCAAAAGTTTTCATTTAATCTTCATCTTGGCTGTTTTAGAGCGGATTTTCCACATCAACATGGATCAGGCTGAGGATAAGGCCTCCTGCATGTTTCACCTGTACTGCTTTGGATTAAATATAGAAGAATAAGTCCTTTTTTCTGGAGTACCACCAAACCCTTTCCGCACAGTTTTGACGCGCCGTCTTGCAGAGTTTGGAGAAAGTCTTCGCAAACCTCGTGCGCTCTCTCCTCTGGTGCGCTTACCGGAGCGCGCGCGCTCGTCCCTCTTGTCTAATTTCTCAAGTGAACATTAGTATCACATCTCGCCCAGCCTGCACCAGTAATAGCAACACAGATCGCTTGACACCTTTCGCTGACTGACCCCATGTTCTATGGGCCACGCGGTCCTTCTCCGTCTGCTTTGAAGCGTTTTCCTCCTCTGTGGACTAAAAACGTTACCGACCATCATGATCCCGCTGTCTCCGCTGGTGCTCCTGGTGCCCGCCGCGCTCATCTTGGCCGCTCACGGGGCCGGAGACCTCCAGGGGTTCACCTTCCCCGGTGGGAGCGCAGGGTTCGACCCTTCAGGTATTTGGACACGACGCCAACGGGTCGGAATCAAAACAGAATGAAAAATATCGACACACATCTCGTCTAAGGTTTCGCATCGGCATTTAAAAATATGTCCTGTCATCAAACACAGTGAACAAGGAGACGTGCACCTCCCCTGCTTTCTACAACCAACTGTCAATTATTTATTCTCTTAACTCATTTCAAACGTGCGTGTTACAAGATTAATTCTTACATAGTCACAATTGAAGAATGTCATGCGGCCCATACTGCTTCAAACTACCTGAAAACAAAGTGGAACACACGTTTCCAGGTGGAATTCAATTCTAGATCATGTATGACTCTTGCAAACAAAAGTGACATTTTATAACCAAGAACCCTTTGTTTCAACCGTTCAATTCTTTCATACAGTTTCCAGTCTTGTAGAATGAGCTCCCACACATCTGTGGAAAGGGTTAAACCGAGGTCCTGCTGGGACACCAGCAACACAAACAACACAAACAGATAAACACACGATCTTATTTCCCATCACATTGACATGAATCATTTCATTTCTGAAGATATTACTCTCTACATCAAACCTTAACTATGTCATAATTTTATAACCTAAGCTAAATATTTCCCTTTTCATTATTTAAATACTTTTTCATTCAATAAATACCTTATGTTAGGCATTTCAACAATGTGACTGTGTATGAAGACTTATGGCCTGACAGCATGAGTGATATAGCTGCACACAAACACAAACACTCCTCTGAGGGCTTTTGCATTCACTACTGATACCTAATAGCTCACCCAGCTGAGTGGTCACGTCACTTTACAGAAATTCGAGTTTCATCAACAAGGAAAGGGTGAGTATCATATTCAGTACCTTTACAGAACTCCTCTGTAACTGTGGCAGTGACAAGTCAAAACAAGTCACTCTTCCACAGGTTTTTCGGTCCTATTGAGCGCACCAAGTAAACAAGTGTCAAAACTTATTAAGAAATAAAACACTGGTGTCAGTTTGCTGCTGAGAATTTAAGATCCACTGTTTCTCATTCCTAAATCTCTCCTTCTAACACGGGCAAGGAGCAGCTTGTGTTACAAAAGCTGCTCACTGGTAGATTTAAGTGAGCGTCTTTCACCACTGGAGCATCCAAACAGTCACAAAGACAAAAATGGGCTCTGACTCAGAAGACTGACAGATGAGGGAAAGCTGTGCGTCAACTTCCCATGCATTCATGTCCCTACCGTAAACTTAAGCCAGGAACACGCTGTACAACTTGAAGCCTAATGAGTGCAGTTGATTTGCCTGTGACAACTCCCCTGGGTAGTGCAGCTTGATCAAGTACATTCTATAATACGGTCATCATCAGAATTTGCTTTTGCATTCCAGGTTTGGGCACTTTTGTTCTATTGCCACTAACTTCAACAATAACTTGAGAAAACTTGCTATTGTCTTTGTTCAGTGTCATTTACCTTTTACCCTTTAATTAATCAAACAATTTGAGTGTCACAAGTCAGGCGTTAACTTGACTTAGTAAAATTCACCACAACATAACGGAGAATTTAATTCTTTCTGTGAAATGGGCTGAAAGGGTTTTGAATGATTGGTGAAACTAGACACTAAATGTTTTAAATACTGTAAAACAGCACCGTTCATTCTTGACAATGGAAAGAGGTAGTGTCCAGTTAGATGAATTGACTTGAACTGAATTGAAATAAATTGAATTTGAATATAGGGCCGTGGCTATATATTCAAATCAATTTAGTTGTTTTATATAGGGCAAAAACAGCATTGGCATCTCAAGTGTTACACATGAGACACAGGTGATGGTGGACAGGCTCAGAGACGGGGAGAGAGAGACAGACAGTGAATGACAAGAGAAGCTCAGTGCAGTAAAGGTCTTCCAACTTAATTAGAAAAAGGTCCTGAGTGGTCTGAACCAGCCTGAGTTGTATTGTAGTGGTTGGTACTGTGTTATCAGGGCAGCAAGGTCCTTTTAATATTCTGAGCCGCAAGCGTCCTGTGTGGTTTGCATCTTCTCTTTGTGCTTTTCTAGGTTTCTTTCCCGAATCCAGACTTGATTATTAAGTTAACTAGTTACTCTAAAAGGAGAACCGTGACTCCAAATAGGCAGCATCTGTGTGTTACTTTGAGATGCACTGGCATAGAGCAGACACAGTCACACACACAGTTGGTGTCACCAATTCCCTCATACCTGATTTAGATGGTGTAAGAGATACCAGAGTAAACACCTGCAAATACCACTGAGATGGGACTCAAACCTGGACCTTCATTACTGCGAGGCAACCGCCATGCAGCCCAACGTAGAACTCATGAATGAATAAATTCAGTCCGAGTCTTCCCTCTGATGTCAAAGCACAGTGTAAAAACAACAATAAGACATAAATGGACCAGTGTGACTGGTTCTCTGTTATAGTCAAAGCACAGTTGCATTGCAGTAAGTGGACACCACGACTTTGTTGCTGAATTAGATATTACGAAACCTAAAGGTCAGTTTTTCTGATAGACTTGTTTTGACGTGAAAATGCTTTTTTTCCACCATGTAGATCCCTGCATGGTGGTGTCTCCACCCTGCATGAGTGAGGCCGATCGCTACAGCTTGGAGGCCCTGCGGAGCATCCATCAGATGATGGACGACGACCAAGATGGCGGCATTGAGGTGGAAGAGAGTGTGGAGGTACAGAGTGCTCTTTTCTTGAACCTCTAAAGCTATTTTCTTGGTTTCATGCCTTGTGTATGCATGTTCTTTCATGCCAGAGACAGACGGGGTAAAGCAGTGCAACGACAGGTGTCCTGGCTTATGTCAGAGTCAAATGCTCCTTCAAGGATAGCAACAGTATAACTTTGCTTTTGGCTCGGTGACAGAACTGGATTGCACTAGTAGAATACTGAAACACTAGTGACCTTCATAGTCATAGTGAAGAGTACGTCTCCTCTTAATGTTTTCTGACTCAACTTTCAAAATTATCCATATGCCAGTTTGATGTCGCGTCTATGAAATCCTTGAAAAGAGATGCTGGCCCATCACACTACCTGAGTGCTATACCCATATTGTGTATGACAGTTACACATTGATCGTTATAAAGCCTGACATATTACATCTTTATGCAAACAGTATACCGTCTAGATTTTCTAAGATTATATCAGATTTGTACTATATTATGTTCTGCTATGGTCAGATGATGTGTTGAGTTGTTTTCTTGTTGTTTTTTTAAGAAAGATTAATACCAAAACCAATACTGGCCAGTGAACAACTGCACCAAAAATACTTTACTATTTTATCTCTTCTAAAAAAAGGTGGTCATTTGTAAATGTCTTTACGACCGCATTTCTTTTGGTATGTGTGTAAAGGCCTGCTCGTTGTAAGCATTTACATTTGCACAGGTCTAGTTGAGCCATTTTGTTAATTCTTTTAGCATTTCAGAGTTCATACTCAAACAAGTCTGTGGTGTGTGCCATAGATAGTAAAGTCAGAATTCTAGAATGTCTTTGCCGTCCAGAATGCCGTTCGGGGATACAGTATCCAGGGGCTCGGGTTGCCGTTGCCATAGAGATGTTGGGGACGGGGTCTGGGCTCGTCAAAGTGTCAAAATTCCTCTCCCCATCATACGAAGCTTTTGCAGCCAAGGCGACATTCCAAGACAGCGCGCACGCACGCAAGCACATGCAAATAAAAAGGCAATCTCAAACCAGCCGCAATTTATTTCTAGATTGGAATCCAAGCACATCAAGCACTGCAGCCACCCAATGGTTTTTTTCGGACAGAGATGATGTCAGGTGCTTGTGATTTGTACCACTGAGAACAACATGATCGGAAAAACACTTTGATTTCAGTCAATTGTTTCACTCTTCCCTGGTGTTGCAGTTCATCATTGAAGACATGAAGCAGCAGCAGACCAACAAACACAACATGTTGCACAGAGAAGACCAACACATCACCGTGGAGGAGCTCTGGAGGGGATGGAAGTCCTCTGAAGGTGTGTGCATGTCCCCGAGGTTTTGTTTTTTGTTTCTTCATTCGCGTCCTGAGGTATCGTGCTCTAAACTTCTTTCCTTCCAGTACACAACTGGACTCAAGATGAGGTGCTCCGCTGGCTGAAGGAGTTTGTTGAGTTGCCACAGTATGAAAGAAACTTTAAAGACTTTAAAGTCAATGGAAACACACTCCCCAGGTGAGAGCAACCTGTGGAGATTCTCCTGCTTTTCACCGTCAGTTAATTTTAAGGCGCACATCATCACAGAGCTTGTACCGTCCGTAACATCTGCTTGCAGGATTGCAGCTAATGAGCCGTCATTCCTGAGCGGACATCTGAGAGTTCAAGACCAGAGAGACAAACAGAAACTCAACATCAAAGCACTGGATGTAGTCCTGTTCGGACCGCCCGCACGTGAGAACAAATCCTCTGCTTTCCTGCTCGTGTTTCTTTTTTAAACTGTTCTGCCTATTTACCTCTTCAATGTGCATGTCAATGTAATTCTATTTTATTTTATTTAGATAGTGCTGAATACATCACAGCATGTTACAGAAAAGAAAAAAAACCCAACATGAGCAAGCACAGGACAGTGGAAAGGAAAAACTCCCTTTTAACAAGATTAAACCTGCAGAACCAGGCTCAGAGGTGGCGACTTTCTCTGGTTATGGTTCCGGTTAGGGCAGGGGTGTCAAACAAATAGTCGCGTGGGTCAAAGCCATCCCGGAAGATGCTTCAATCCAGTTCATCAAACCACCAAGCAAAATTTCAAAGAAAACTGATTTTTAAACAGATTTATTAAGAGTTGTAGCCACAACACAACACAACACAACACAACACAACACAACACAGCACAGCACAGCACAGCACAGCACAGCACAACACAACACAACACAACACAGCACAGCACAGCACAGCACAGCACAGCACAGCACAGCACAACACAACACAACACAACACATCACATCACAACACAGCACAACACAACACAACACAACACAACACAACACAACACAACACATCACAGCACAGCACAACACAACACAACACAACACAACACAACACAACACAGAACAGCACAACACAACACATCACATCACAACACATCACATCACATCACAACACAGCACAACACAACACAACACAACACTGAGACCCGATCTGAGATATCGGTGAAATATGCATAAAGCAATAGGTATAGGAGAGGTATATATATATATATATGTATATAAACTGTATTTTGCACCAAACTGTTTCATTAAAATTGGCTTTATGTCGAAATTGAAGTCATTTTCAGTAGTAATTGTTTGGTTTGGTGAAAATATGGACATTTTCATTGTGTATGATCTGTGCCACAACAAAGGAAAACTTCAAATTTTACATTTAAAGACTAATTTTGCACTTTTTTATCGGTTGAGCACACTCAAGATGAAATTGGGCTTGTATGTGGCCCCTGAACTAAAATGAGTTTGACACCCCGGGGTTAGGGGATAGAAAGAAAGAAAGAAAGAAAGTAGGACAGGAACAGAGAACATGTGTAGTAAATCTTTATTGCTTTTTATAATAAAGACAAAAAATAAAGTTGGCACAGAGGCTAAAGTTGTCTGTGTATTTCTCCCCTTATGTTCATATAGTCACTGTGCATCTTTTACCAGTGAGATATCCTGACTTTCTATTTTATTATAGGCCCTCATAATTACATGAAGGACCTGCTTCTCATTGTGTCCGTGGTGATGGGAGTGGGAGGCTGTTGGTTTGCCCAGTCTCAGAACAAAGCCAGCAAAGTCCACATTACCAGGATGATGAAAGATTTAGAAAGTCTGCAGAGGGCTGAACAGAGCCTTATAGACCTACAAGAACAGTGAGTATTACGCATTTGCTTTCTTCTCTTTTGCTTTTGCATATTATACTCGGAGTTGACTTTGCTTAGTTTGATTGAAAAATGAACATTCTTATTTGCTCAGGCTGGAACGAGCCCAGGAAGAAAAACGTAATGTAGCAGAGGAGAAGCACAACCTGGAGGAGAAGATGAGAGATGAGATTATGGGGGCGCAGGAGGAGGCTTACCGTCTGCACGAGCTGAGGCAGGGAGCTGTCACTGAGCTCAGTCGCCTCCGATATGCAGAGGAGGAGCTGGAGCAGGTACACATGCCGATTAGTGGAAGGAATCCCACAAACTCTCGAGACACCTGTCACTTCTATATTGAACGATTAAAACGCATTTGAAATACTTAAAGGAATGGATTTCATCTTTAACCGACACGTGGCGTGTCCAACGTCTGATGTCACGTCTTTAGATCCGTGGAGCACTAATGCAGGCCGAGAAGGACATGCAGGCGAGTTGGAACGTCTCCGAGGTTCTTCAGCACTGGCTGCAGCTCACCCATGAAGTTGAGGTTCAATACTACAACGTTAAAAAGCAGAGTGCAGAGCTTCAGCTTGCCATCGCAAAGGAAGAGGTAAAGGATGAATCCAATAAGTACAAAGGAAAAAAAAACATTGCGGTCATACTGAGAGGAACGTTTTAATTCGGTTGAGATATTGCTGACGATTTGCTTTCTCACAGGCAGAGAGGATAAAGAAAAAGAGGAGTTCTGTTCTGGGGACTCTTCACATGGCTCACAGCTCCTCTCTGGACCAGGTCGACCAGAAGATCTTGGAGGCAAAGTGAGTTATGCGCTCCGCTGCAAATTATTGCGTGTTACACGTTATCATAACGGTATGATAACATTTGTGTTTTTCCAAAGGAATGCATTGTCTGAGGTGACGGCCTGCCTGCGGGAACGTCTTCATCGCTGGCAGCAGATTGAGCTGCTCTGTGGCTTCCCCATCATCAGAAACCCCGGCCTCGCAAACCTCACTGCTCAACTCTACTCGGAATCCATTACTTTGGGATTGCCACGGGTGCTCCAACAACCTTGTTCATATCACAGCTCCATTCACGGATCTATAGAGGATCTCTTAGAGGAGCCTGCTGTGCCAATCCTACAACAGAAGCCAGGTAAGAAACAAAAATGAGGTTTTATCTCTCATAATGTCTGTTACAATGTGTTCCGTTAATCATCGTGTGCTGTGTAGTAAACGAATGAACTGAACTCAGTGTTTGTTTATATTTGATGTTGTATGATAAAGACTAAGGGTACATATTCAATGAGATCTCTACACCACTGTCTGTTATCAATAAATATATCTGGTTTTACTTATTATCTAAACTTTGGCCTCTCGTCCAGCACTTAAACGTTCTCCTCGGATGCGGGGATCTGCCATATGTCGGTCGCGTCGTTCAGGCGTCATCAATCAGCCACCGGCTGCGCTGAACTCTCCAGACCCGGATCTCCTCATTCCCATCCGGGCCCCTTACACTGGCTACGATGAACAAGAGGGACGTTTTCTGAAAACGCTCAAAAAACAGTATGTATTCCTGTTTCCAGTTTCACTTGCCTATCCTGTTCATTTTAAAGAACCTTCAACATGTACAAGTTTGTATGTTTATCCACTCCCTGACTCTGTCCTTCTGGTTTTTGTTTTGTTCTACTTTTCTAACCATTAGAAATTCCCAAGAGAAGTTCACGGACTCGGAATACGTCACTCCACAGCCTCTCAGTAAAATATTTCCGAGTGCTACTGCTGAATGTGCCTCTCGAAAGCTCTATTACGATGAAACTGAGCCCCTTGCAGAGAGTTCAGGTACAAGCCCTTTGAGTAAAGAAGCAGAGGCTGTTGTTGAAGCTCCAGTTTGCAAAGTTTCCGTGGAAGAGCTTGAAGCTTCGGCGGACATTTTCTGTAGGAAGATGGCACGAGACAAAGCCTTTGACGCTTCTTTGGAAACACCTCTGCGGATGCCCACTGAAGAGTCTGCCGTCGATAGTACGACAAGAAAGATATCCCGAGACAGAAGTGAAGTTCCGGTGGATGTTGCGTTTCGAAAGGGGAATTCAAATGAGTCGGATGCAGAGCTTTCTCTCCACAAGGTAGAAAAAGACACAGTGGGGGATTTGATGGAGATCCCAACGAGGAATTTATACAGAGAAAGAAGTGACGCACCACTTGATGTCAGGAAGATTCTCTGGAATGAGCTGGAACCCTCGACAGGTGCGACGCCGAGGAGAATATCAAGAGACATGTTAGGAGCATCCATGGACAGCGCCTCAAGAAAGACGGCAAGAGACGATACTGAACATGCATTTGAAGTCAGAAGGGTTACAAGAGACGCAATGGGAATGTCCCAGGACACAGGTGCTTGGAAGCTTCCATGGAACAAAGGAGAATGCCATCTTGATTCTCCTGTGAGAGTATTAGTGAAGGATACCATGGTTGAAGCTGCCAGAACGCCACCGAGAAAGATATCAAGAGACGAACTGGAGTATTGCACTGACGCTGCTTCCATCCGGATGCTGCCCAGAGAGAAATTGGAAGCACTTATGGATACATCGTCCTTAACAGAGAAGCAGGAATTTGGTTTGGAACCATCCGCAAGCAGGAAGATAATGAGAAATGAACCCGAGATGCCTGCCGGTTCTCTCAGAAGACGAATGCCACGAATGCTGAGAGATGACATGGACGTTTCCTTGGACACTCCAACTGGAAGCGTCTCCTGGGAAATACTTGAAGATCCAATCGAAATGCACAAACAAGCTCTCCTGAGGGAGGAGTTAGGAGCACATGAGTCAAGTTCCTATCCGGGTCGAAGTCGGCAGCCAGACCTGATGTTGACCGCACAGGCGCCGTGGAAGTCCTCGTCAGACATTTTCTCCGTCGGTCCTTTGAGCCAACTCGTGTACGATGGCATCCTTGAAAAGTCGTGCAACCCCATGACTTCAAGCCCCGGCAGTCTCTCATCCTCCAATCCCAACCTGCCTCAAAACAGGCCGCAAACGGAGGCAGAGCCACCTCCGCGACCGCCCAGGGGCGTCGCTTCCTCTGTGGTTTCGCCAGCCGAAGGTAGGGAGGAGAAGAACAAGGATAAAGAGAAGGGCAAGAAATCTATGAAACTCAAAAATCTCTTTAAAAAGAAAAATGAGTCAAATTCAGAAAAGGTTCAAAGCGGTCTTCAAAAACTATGACAATCAGCTGTGAATCTTTTTTTGTAGTTTTTATTCATATTCTTATTCTTTCTTTTGAACCAGAAAGTGATGCGTTAGAAATGGTTGGGTGACAGTGAGCAATGAGAAAGCGCACTTTCGAAGAGCTTAAACGCAATGAATGGGGAAGAGA
This sequence comes from Lipophrys pholis, assembly GCF_963383615.2. Taxonomy (NCBI): domain Eukaryota; kingdom Metazoa; phylum Chordata; class Actinopteri; order Blenniiformes; family Blenniidae; genus Lipophrys; species Lipophrys pholis. The sequence continues at coordinate 19,078,545 of NC_137628.1, forward strand.
AACATGAATATAATGTCTCTATTTTCTTACTTTTGTGTTTAAGCACCGGAAGAAATTAGGATTTTAGTAGAAAATATTTTATATTTGAAGCTGATTTCACTTTGGTATGAAGTTTTATAGACACATGGCGAATAACCGTGTATTTTTATAGATGTAGATTCTTTTTTTTTGTTGTTTTTTTAAATGCTTTGCCTGTGGCTAAATAATGAAGAGTTTTAGTAATTGCTGCTCACCTGTATAATAGCAAAAAAATGCTATGAATCAAACCTGGAATTTATTCACTGCAGTTTTAAATGACTGTTGTTTTTTCAGAAAGAAATCAGGGTAATCACAGTCACAGTTTTTACCTTATAACACAATCTGTGTGAAACCTAACTGACTTTATTGTTTTTATTATATATTACATATATTTCTTCCATTTCTTTCTATAAAACTTTTGTTGGGCAGTTAAGTGAAAAGGTATTCTGCTATGTAATAATCCTCACTGTAGGACCCCATGATTGAAGAGATGATTGTTCCTTTAGAGCTAAATGGCTTCAGCTCAGAGAGAAAATGGGAGGTCAGATATTGTTGTCCGTTCACTGACAGTGATTTAAGATTAGAATCCCATTGGAGACCACCTGTTTTTGGCCAGTTAATCGATTTTAAGATTGATGTGGGACCTGAAATCTGGTTTTTATGGCACTCTACCATGTTTGGCACTTAAATGAGTGAGCACTGACGAGCACATTTTGCATCGAGGGAGAACCTCTTAGAAATGTTTTGTTTGAGGAGTTGTTTTTTTGTGTTTTGTGTGTCTTTTGAAAGCAGCACGGTGTTTTTGCGGGAGGCTCTGTACGGGACTTAAACATCCTCCTGTTTAAATCGATAGTCTTATCTCAGTAATCGACAACTTAAACATTATTATCACTACCAGATCATCATTATTATCTCCTGTGTACTTTTGTCACCACATGTTGCTGAAAAGAAACACAATTATCACACTGTTTCAGATATTTCTGACATGATTTGCACCTAAAATAACAATAGAAATTTAATCAAATTGTTTTTTTTTTCTTGGTTTAATGCAATATAACCCACATTTTGTGTTATTATTTATTTTTTGGGGAAAATGGTTAGCACAAATTAGCCATAAGCTCAGGAATAGTTTGCTTGCTAAAGTAGCAAGTTTGAAGTTAAAGTTAGTGGTATGTTAATGTTTCCTTTATTGTTTACAGGTGACAAAATCAGTATGTTGTTTTTCCCCTTCTATATATTTCAGAGAATTTCTTTTTTTTCTTTCTTTCTGAATTGACGTTTGTTTTTGTCCAATGACCTGAATGTATAAATGAAATGCAAATACAACTTCCCTTGTCTTAGAAAATGACACTTGGTGAATTGTGCTGTAATTTGATAACAGATGCAATAAACATGCGATGATAACCAAATGTTGTGCATGATCTATGATCTATGATAAAAACTTTCATAAAAAAAAATCCCCAAAGAAGAATCAAATCAAAATCTCAGTGTGTACAGTGTGTCGACTTTTTTTTTTTTTTTTAACTTACCAACATGTCAAAGTGTCCCTGAGCAAGACCCTCAAATTAATCTCTACAGATGGACTGAGCACTTTGCATGGCAGCCCCCTCCATTGGTGTGTATGTGATTAGATATAAATGACTAACTTGCAAAGCATATTGCTGGAAAAAAAAGAACACAGCGAAAAAAAACCATTTCGGACTGATTTGAAATTAATTATTTCATCTTCCTCCTCTTGCTTTAAAATACCATTGTCATTAAAGAGTTGAGCAGTCTGAAAAAGCCAATTTCACTTCAGGGGAGCTAACAAATACACACCTCTTTCAACTACAACCGCAACATTTAGTCAAATGTTTTTTAGAGCAGAACACACCTTGATACTGATCGTGTTATTTACCTCTTCCCCTCTGTGATAAGTATATCTCTGTTGGTTTTGTGCATGGTGTGTTTTGAGAAGTCAACAATCTCTATTCATCACAGATACGTTCAAGTGCAAAACATAGAGGCACTGAATAATGGAATATTTTCAATTTGCATCAAACTTGTTTTCCTGTTTGGATTTTATTACTCACTTCCGCCACTAGAGGACAGGAGAGTTTCTTGTGCTTGAGATTACAAAGTCATCGTCTGTTTGTTTTTTAAATAAAAATAGGCAGGGTGTGATAACAGCAGGCGAGCCAGTGGTTTTGCCAATGGGTATGGTTATAAAAAAAAATGAAAAAAACAAAACAAAATAACAACTAAAAATACAAATTTTATTGAGCTCCAAGCTTTGCAACTTCATGTTTATATAAAAAGTCAGTGTAATAAAGCGGGGATATTGCGCAGTCAAAATGAGCTGCCTGACAATATATTGCAGGTGTGTGGGCTGCAGAAAATAACCAGTGGTGTACAGTCACTAGCGCTGTTCAAAAATAATACTTTTTTTTTTTTTTTACAATTAAAAAGGTGATTCTGAAATCTGTCTGGAATGAATTAGGCTACTTGTTCAGTATGCAACTTTATCCAGACAACGACTGGTTATATTTTGTGGGGCTCAAATCTCCTATGTCCTCTAAACGCATCACAGCTCATTTCCTCTGCCGGGGCCAGCAGTAACTGTATTGCTGACCTCTGATCGAAGCTGGACGCTGCTATTGGCTTAAAATGTTGAGTGACAGTATCATCAGCCAGTCAAATTTTGATATGTTATTGACGGAACGCCCTCGGGCAAGTGGCGTTTCTCGTGCTGGTCTTGGTGTCGTCATTGAAATGAGCTTCACTGATTGGCCCATGGGTAGGTGCGTGATGACGCACTGTTATTATCTGCTATTCTGGAGGTGATGGCTAATTTAACAGCAAGGTCTGGTGATACGATAGCGGACCTGCTTCGGGGGCCTTTTTCAAGGCGCCCGTTTGCAGAAGAAATGGAAATTGTGAGTAGAGGAAGACCAAAGGCTTTGTGCAACATTTTACAGCGGGAAACTACCAACACTACAACTGGGTGACAGCTAGCTGGAGCACAACAAGCTGCTCTGCTGGCCATGTTTTCGCTTCACTACAAGTTCCGGAACATGGAATAGCAGTGGTTTTAGCAGCCTCATAGAGCGAGTCATCAAAAAGGATCGCAGGATGGATTTCATCTACAAGTGATGGGTGAGTGCTAGTTTTTATTTTTATTTTTTTTACTTTCTCTGGATTAGATTGGCGCTGCTGTTGGCATTTGGTTCTGTTTTGATTGTAAAGTGGTGTTTCCTATGGGAAACACTGGAAGATGATCTGATAGCGATGCTGCACAGCAGTGTCTTGATGTGTTGTGATCGTTGATCAGCTGTCATGTTGGTGTGGATTAAGAACTGATGCATAATAGTGGTTTGACATTGGATTCGGATTGTGTTTTTACTGTAGGACATAATGTGCGGCTGTTGCATTGATTGTAACGGCGTGAGCAACAATACTTATTTTGGTAATCATTTTGCTACTGCTGGCCCTGACTGAAACACCACTGCACACTACTGAAAATAACTAATGTGTGTGTGTGTCTTTAAAGTCAGTTTTACTGATAATGCAACCAAGTGACTGTTCTCGCTTTGCTAATTTCTTAGGCAATGCTGCAGGTTTACATCTGTTTGTAGGGCCCATTTAACATTTTACTCTAATTTATGGTCTGGCTGTAATAGTTTAGTTTCAGTCAGTTTAAGGATATGGACCTTGATGCCATGTGACCTATTCAAAATGTATATAAAGGAAATTGATGGCTCTGTCCTGCAGGCTTAAGCTATAATTCAAAGGAAGTGTTTGACATACAGTACAATGATTCTCCACTATTCCAACATCAGACATCAGTGTTGTAAAAGTCCAATAGAAGAATTTGCAATATACAAATGACTTCTACAAATGATATCATTTTAGGTTTTAGCAGTGGGGGATGACATCTTATCATTTAATCAAGATGTCAACCATTGCATCAAGTTGTCACTGTAGCACTGATATTAAAAAAAAAAAACCTAACAAAAAAACGATTGTAACCGCAGGTCCCGCCTCAGAATATTGTGGACTGTGGGAAAGAAAAAGTCTTGTGCATATTCTTTAAAAATAGAAAGTATAACCTCAGCCAGCTAAGCACTTGGTCGATTAATAATTACATGATCTAAAGAATCAAAGAATGTGTTTTTACTTCATGCTCAATACATTGATTCTCGCTTCCAGATGATTTGCTGACGTTACCCAACTCAATTCTGAGCTGTGTGAATACGATACTTTCATGTGGACCAGCTCTTCAGTTTTCCTTTTCACACATTTATTGGTGAAGTTGACCTGTTTCAATTTCTTTCAGGAGGTCGCAACTGTTTCACACTCTCAGAGAGGAAAACGTGTCCTTCAGCGTGTGTTCAAATTCCGATCTTTGTTTCAGACTGTGAATGCTTCTGACTGCCAAATCTACTCTGCCTTGCAAATGAAATTCATTGGCATTTCAAATAGGAAACGTTTTGTAATGTTTATCAGTTACGGGATTTTATTCTATTGTTGATGGTTTAATGCAACGTTTCTTCCCGCATCTTCTGCTTCTGTTATGGCTTCATTGTTAATGTGATGAACTGAAGAAACCGTCAGCCGCAAACCTTCAAAAGGTCACTGGCCTACAACTTCAGTTAGCCTAGATGAGACGCTGTTTGTCTGTGTGGGTTTCCTGAGGGCAGATCATACGGCGAAGCCGGAGTTATGAGGTCAACCTTGTGTTGTGAAGTTGCTGAGGAAAATACTGCTCAGCAAAAAAATCTTGTCTTCTTTACATTTTTTTCCCCACAGCTGGCCTCATTAACTTTTCTAGTCATTCTTATAGTTTCAGAGTTAAAGGGACCATTACACGGATTTCATTAGCGTTTGGCTTTTGAAGAATTCAGTATTATGATATGTAAGTTCATCAAGGAAGGCCATTTCATACGCGTCTCGCCTACAATAAGATATTAACACAAATGTGTCACTGTTCAATTCCCGGGCAGTCATGAACGACACAGTAAGACAGAATCGATGGAACAAAACCGACATCCCACTATTGCCTGTAATAAATATCATCATTTCTATGCAGGCATTTTGAAAACTTGCTGGGTGCATGATGAATTGTGATGAGTTCTAGTAAGGAGCAGTTTTGTACTCCTGATTTAATCTGAATCATTGGATTAGGTGAAGGGACTTTTTGTCCTAGTGGTGACCCATCAGCAAGAGGATTTGAACCGGTAACCTCCACATGAACTACATCCCCACAGTATTCCATCAGAGATGCTGTGTTAAACACATAAAGTTTTCTATTAAGAGAGGCACCGATAAGCAGTCATTTTACTGCCTGTTGAGTTATATGTCGATTTGAATGAAAACTGAAACATATACACACTGAGCCTCAGATTTCTATTTCTGAATCTGCTTTTTGTTTGTAATAAACATAATCAAATGCTATTCAAACAACAGTCGGAGTCTGGGGATGGCTCTCTCCGGCTTCACTTTGACAGTTCACTTGTGGAAAAGTGATCTCTACAAAGAAATGCCCCCCCCCACCAGAACTAAATTCCATCCAATGCCTTTGAGATGAACTGAAAAGCCAACTGAGAGCTCCTTATCGCTCAACACCAAATGCCCAGCTTTACTAATGTGGATGAATGGGAGCAAATCTCAGCATTCAGATTTTACAATCCTGTGAAAAGGCTTCTCGGAAGAGCGGACGCTTTTGAAATGACATAGTTTCTGCTTTTGGAACAAGATGTTAGACAGTCATACTTCATTGCGTTACTTTACCGGTTAACACACTCATGACCATGACCAAGTCTCTTCTCAGAGACGAGCAGGATATTATTTCTCCCACCCGTCCATCTTGGTCTTCAATTCCACGGTCAATGAGTTCACCCTTGACATTTGAAATCGGCAGGTTACACCAGTTAGTGAACTGGTTTCTTAGAAATGAGTCGGATTCTCTGTGCTACAGTTTTAACACTCCCCATGAACCTTTGCAGAAATGTGATCACGCTGCAGGAAGTGGCTTCTGAAATCTGAACTCAATCCGATGGCAATGGTTAAAATGACTCAACTCAGAAACACGACAATGTAAGCATGTATCTAATGTCCAAAAAGAGCCGCTGCTGCCGTCACCCACCTGTTTCATCTTTTGTTGTTGGTTCAGACGGAGACGGTCTTCTGCAGACCTCGGTTGCATCTTGTGGTTTCGTGAGCGACTGCTGCTGTTTTTCTCTCATCTCAAAGTCAGGCCATTCTCATCTCACCTCTGGCATAGAATCAGCTTCTTTACCCAAGAAAACTGTGGCTTGATGGATATTTTTCTCCTTTTCTGAAACCTCCTGTAAACCCTGGGTACACTTGTGAAGCCGAGCCATTGTTTCTGGAAATCACCTTTTTTCTCTCCATCTTTTGTCGAAGCAGACCCCCACTTTATGTGAATCTAAACCAAATGTCATTATGGATTGACTGAAATGTTTCATCATGTGTTTGTCAGAGTGTATTGCAATTAGACTGGTTTTGGTGAAACTGCTGGACGTAAAAACAAAAACACTAATTACAAAAACAATTGAGTGCACATGAAAGAAATCTTACTTTGATTGTCAGAAAAGAACCGGAGTCTTTGAGGCTTTCTTCTCTCAAAGAGTATCGGGGAAGTAAGTGCAAAAGATACAGAACACATTCAGTATACCACTGTCTTTGCTCCACTCAGATGTTCATTCATTCATTTTTCACATCAATAATAAATGCCGTGACTCTCTGAGAAAGCAATTATTTATAGCTTATTACTTTGATTTGCCCATTAAAAAAAAAAAAATAATAATCGCGCCTTACTTCCAAGCCTCCATTAACTTTAACGAGCATTGTAGCATTTTTCAACTCATTGTTTTGATGTGCAGCTTTACCGCTTTTGGTTTACTTCTCACAGGAGCCTTTTCCGGCAGCGGCAGGCTACAAAAGAGAAGAACTCTAACAAACTGTCTTCGCACTACCTACACACGCAATTAGTGGGGGAGATATAGACGAGAGCGAGAGAGCCAACATTTCCTCAGAAGTTGGTTGAACCTCAGCCTGAACTTGAAGGAGAGCTAATTAACTTGACTGACATACAACTTCCAATTTGTAATAACACACCGCGGAGCTGGTGGTGTAAATGACGACTCTTTGCTGACATTTCATGAACTGATAGTACTGTGCGTCAGTGTTTTTGTACTCCCACAAAAAAAAACAAAAAAAAAAAAAACTAAGGCTAAAGAAAGTATACGTTCAGGGACATGAAAAATAGTACAAGTTCCTGTTTGCTATCCCACCTCTGCATGTGTGCATACAAAGTGTCACAGTTGTGGTTTGCGTTGGTCTCTATTGTGAACAAAACAACTTGATCAGTCTTCAGTTTCAATCTGTCTGAGCTCTGATGTGTGAGCTGCTGCTTGTCACTGGGTTACTTGGAGATTTGTTGCTCAAATGTGTGGTTTACACGAGTGACGTCTACCTGATTTGAAGCCAAAAATATGTCACATTTCTACACAGGACTGGGCTCCAGTCCATCACGTTGCAATCACAGAGACAGACAGACAGACATATGCACAAGTATGAGCCATATTTTCACATTTTGGATTATTATTTTTTTCTTTTTCCGATCGTGCCAGCAAACCAAAGTACACACAGAGAAAACAAAGCGAAAGGCCATTAAACCAAACCACACACTTGAATAATGTATGCAAAAGTTTAGAACTTTGATTGAAATGTCGTTTAAGAAATTGCTGAAAATTGGCCAGTATTTACATTTTTTTTTTTCCTCGGTTGTCTTTTTTTCATGTTAAAGCTTGTTTCACGTGGTTGACTCAGTTAAACGTTGAATCGTCGCCCCACTTTGCGCTCCTGTACTGTCTGTAGTGGCATTACTCTTCAACAACCAGCGTTGTGGTCTTTGCCTGAGACGTGACAGTAGCTTAGAGCGGCTTCTCTCCACTGTGACAGCGAGGACGGCGTCCAACCGGTGTAGAGGGATGCGACTTGGCATTTGTTGACAAAATCTTTGGCATCCAGACTGAAATCTTTCGTTTGTTCTCTGATCAAACTTCCCACCACCCTTATCTTTTTATTTGTCAAACTTTCTATCAGATTTACTCTCTGATCCTTCTTCCAGCCTCTACAAAGGCCTGAGTGATGGCAGATTTCCCTCCTCTGCAGCTCTGGTAAAGATACCACAGGGAATACACAGAATCCAGCAGCTCTTACCATCTTTCGCCGGGATGGCGCTCACTGGAGTCTTTGCAACTTCTAAATACCAGCATGTGGTTGACTGCCTGTATATACTGTACTACAAAAGAGATCGGAATGCTGCTATTTGGAGCCACAAACACAAACCCATGGAAAAAAGAAAATCTTCCAGCGAAGTAAAATATTTCATTCTACAACGGTGTGGTTGTGGGTTTTCACTCCTGACCTGCAATCTTCAGCAACAGCATCTGTATCTACACAGAGAATAATACGAGAGAAAATGGATGTAAAGACATTCTTGTGAATCATAGGTATTTTCAATTTTAATTAACTTGACGTAACTTTCAGGAAAACAAAAAAGTTTCCTTCATTGGCGGCATTCAGTTATCTAACTTCACCGCTGTCGATACACGCAATACATTGACAAAACAAAGATTCTTAAAATACAGTTTTTTTTCTATTTCGTTATGACACTTTCATCCTGACTTGTCTGTTCCTTGCTGTTCCAGAGACTGTGACGGGAGAATATGTGCAGAAAGTTAAATCAGAACTCCAGCATTTGTTCTTCTTCAATGTCTGTTGAATGTCCGTAGAGGCAAGCCAGACGTCTTCATCCTAAAACCAATTTTAAAACCAATAATTACAAATCAGAAAGTGCAAGGTGTAATCATATATGAATAGACCGTATCATTATTTTCCCTCTCAGAACATTAAGTGCCATTAAATCTCCATACTTGTTATTGTTACAGCTTTATCTAAAATAGACCAGAGAGTCCAAATGGATTCAGTATCTATCTTTAAATGGTATTTACCTGAATTTGTCGCATTTGGCTTTGTGTGCCAAGTCTTTTCTCATCACCATTACAGTCTTTACCTTCGGAGATAACATCAATATTAAAACACAGAGCATCTTAACAGAATAGAAGTTCATCCATTAAATCCGCAAAGAGAGATATTGTGGATCAATTGCGAAAGTAATAAAAACTTTATTTCAACAAGAGAAAAAAAATATAGTTCCATTATCTGCACTTTTATGTGTCTTTAATAAGTCATTGTCTAGAATACCCTGGAAAAGTAAAGATCAGTGGTATTCTCAGAAACTTACCTTTTTTCTTCCAGGGTTGATAAGTCCACAGGGACCAGACCAGAGAGGAGAGCCCAGCAACGACTGGACACAAAGTGATGAGCAGCATCCAGCACAGTCCACAATGTGCAGTTTCAGGGTCCTGAGGTTCACTGGGGTCTGCATAAAACATAACATGAAGCTGCTTTGAGGGGGGGGGGGGGTCTACTTTGCTGTTTAAATTAGAGTCAGATACAGTTAATTGAATTCTTCAGAAGTTCTACATAAATACAGTTTGAGGCACATGGAGAGTGTCTTCTTCTCGGGTTTCCTTAAGGTAGACATAAAAACATAAAAACACATATCTGGGAATATGGCGTACATATGTTACCCCATTGCATGATAATCATTTGTTCAGATAATGAGAAAATTCAGGGAATACTCACTGAAAAGGATCCTTGTTGTGACGTTTCCAGATACATACTCATGTTTCAAATAGAGTCGATCTTTGTTCTCCACCTTGATCTCTTCAGTTCCACAGACGTAGAGGCCCTCGTAGGAGCTGGTCATGTTGGTGATCAGCAGATCGTATGATTCAGACGAATGGTTTTTCACCAATTGAAAACGGGGGAAATCTTTCAGAATATTGGTTTCAAACTGTGAACGTCTCGTCTTGATGACAAGAGGAGGCTGGTTCTCATGGGTACAGTATCTGTTCCACACTATATGAACTATCCTGGATGATTTACAGTCACAATAGACTGTGATGTTGTCTCCGGGTCTGGCTGTCACCTCCAACACTGACGGAGTGATCTTGTTCTGGCTGGAGAAAACGCCTCCTGAAAGAGAACCATGATCACAAAAGATAATGAACGTCAACTGTACGTAAGCACCACATTTTCTTTTGAAAAGAAGTTCACTTAAACAAATACCGAAGAAAATAATCAGTAAAATCCACTGCGTGTCCATGATGCGTGCCTCAAAAGAAGTTTCCCTCACAGGTGTCAGTTATATCATACCGGCACGTTTCCTTTTAAGGAAATGTTCCCTGTGATTGGCCAATAGATTGAACTTACAGGATTTATGTTTCTTCTTCTTCTTCTTGTTTGTTTTGCTTTTGATGGATGAAAAGTAAGAAATGCAAACCATCAAAAACATACAACAAACACTGTTAAATATGTAAACAAACTTCATATATTCATATAAAATTCATCCAATATACTATGTGAAGAGGCTCAGATCTTGGAAATAAAAAGTTAAATATAAGTAGTTGGGCCAGCATTCCCTGAAAATAGCTTGATGTGAGGATGACAATTTGTAAATATACTTATTTTTTTCGACTTCAGTTCTAATTAATGACTGCTTAATGATTATCACTAAAACATTTTAATGATTACCTCAAAGATCTATTTGTTTTATGTACTCATTTACAAGTTTTCTGCAAAAAAAAAAAAAAAAGGGTTAGTTCCAGTGTTTTGTACAGCAGCACCCTGATTCAAAATAACACTGTGGGATTGCTGCTGCATTTTGTCCAAATTGTAGTTCGGTTGCTGTCTGCCATTCCAGTTAGCTATTACTTTAAATTTCCACTAGAGGTCAGAAGAGGTTTTCCATTAGTCTCTGAGCTATTGCCCTAAAATCCCATTTTATCAATCCTCCTCCTCATCTGTGAAATACACCACTCCACTATGCCCTTGAAAAAGTAGTTGATCTATGAAAGAGGGAGGATTTTATGGCTGTATTTTTCTTCAAATTGTCCATTCAAAGCCAAATGAAACTGACAAAAAAAAAGCCCATGTTTTTCAAAAGATACATGGATTCGGGAGTAATATCACATCTTTAGTACGCTGCAACCTTTCTTGCATGGTATGAAAGCAGATCTGTTTATGTGTGAAACTACACTCTGCAAAGGATGCTGCAGCCAAAGCAGAGCAAAAGGGGTCAATAATGAATTTGAAGCCACAAAAATAAGGTTTGACAGTACGAAGACATGGCCCTGATGAATGTACGCTGACGATCTGTGAAGCCAGCATGATACATAGTTTGATTAGTAAAGTTTCTAGATGTACAGGTTGTGTTTTCAGGCAATAATGAGTACTGGCATCACTGCCCTCGTCTTAAAGACGGTCTTTAACCCACATCAGAGGGTCCTGTCGCTGAATGTGTGGCTCATGGGATGCAGGTCTTCTGGGCTTAGCTGATGTACTTATGTTAACTCTGTACAAACTCGTATTTTACACTGTAGAACAAGTTCAGATAAACTGTACGCATCATAAGTTACTAAAACACTTTTAATACCAGGAAAATGTGATTTTCTTGGCTTGTTACTGACCGTGTGGAGAAGCACTCTGCAGCAGCAATGCAACGCTCCAGCATGCACAGTGCAAGACTTACTGAACCAGAATCTGATGTTTTGGTAGCCTTTGTTAAGTCTGGGCATGTAGGGGTATTGAGGTTCTATTGTCAAGTAACAGTGGTGATATTTTTCGATCTGATCAGTGGGTGTAGTGTATTCACATTTACTGTATACTACTGAGAAGTTCCCTGAATCATAAAACCATTCGTCCCTTAATAGAAGACAATGGATTCATTATAGTTCTCCTTGATCTGTTATCTTCCAAGGTTGCTTGTATAATGTAAGCTTAAATACACTATGCAATTCAAAGATTACAAATGAATTCCGTAGCATTGATATTTATTACTTTTTTGACAAGTTTAATGGAATTTTGATGCTACAAATTCATCCTGTATCATTAAAATGTGAATAAACACGCCAAAAAGATCATAAATATCTGCCGTGAGAAGAGCAACGTGACATACTCAATTGCTCGATTAAAAATTTGTAATGGCTTTAAGGTATTCTCCTGAAAATCTATAATGACTCATGAATGACAAATATACAAACGTATTTCCACTGTGAAGCCTCAAAGTGAATATTGAGTTATTTTCAATGTTTGCAAATCAAGTAACACATTTTTTGTGTCATTTTTCCACCACTTTTTTTTTTTATTTATTTATTCATTTTTTTTAAATAAAAAGGAAAAGTCAGGGTGCTGGAGCTGAACCCAGAAAAGGCAGGAACAGCGGCAGCAAATTTGAGAAAGCTCCAAATAGAAAGGCCTGGTCTATATTCGAGCCCAGATCCTTCTCACTATGAGGTGAAAGTGCTGACAACTACATCACTACAAAGTGAGTGATATGATGAAAGTTTTCACTCTGAGGAGCATGGGGTTGGTGGCTGGATCAAGGACTTTTTAAAAGACCTGAATTTGATTACTGTGGTGCGCTCAGTGGCGGTCATGTTGAACGGTTTTTCATGTTGTGGGTTCAATTACAAGCAACCTTTCTGTGTGGGGTTTGCATGCTTTCTGGGTACTCTGGTTTCCACCCACAGTGCAAAAGCATGCATGTGAGGTTTTAGGTGACCTTAAAACGTGGGCGTGTGTGTGCAGTTGTTTGTCTCTCTGTGGTTGCCCTGTGATGGACTGGCGGCCTGTTCTTCACCCACATTTATCTGGAACCGGCTCCTGCAACCCTGAACGCGATAAAGCTGCATTGGAGATCAATGGATGATTATATTCACAAAATAACCCAGATGCCTCAGCAATTGTACCATCAGAGATTGTACTGACATTGTTTTCAATTTATTTATATAGTGACATTTACAACATAGTCATCTCAAGGCACTTTTACAGAGCAAACGTCAACCTTCCACCCGAGCAAGCATCGGAGGCAATGGGAAGGACAAACTTCCCTTTAACAGGAAGAAACCTTTGCAAGAAGCAGGCGCAGAGGTGGAGACCTTCTGCTGTTCAGATTGGGGGGGGAGGATAGAAAGAGCAAAAGGATAGGATCAGATAGAGACAGAGAGCAACAACCAACAAACAGATTGTCATGAGAAGATAAAGTAATCCATTTGCTGTAGACTTGATGGGGGCAGAAGGCTCAGATAGCAAACTTCTACTTCCACTGTTCGAGATCCCGCAGGAAGGTGCAGAGACAGAGGATGGAGAAAGCACAGACTACATGAGAGAGCCAGGATGTTTGACAGTTAATGGTGAAATGGAGGGTGAGAGAGGAGAAAAGAGAAGCTCAATGCTGCTGCTGTCTCCAATAAATCCAAACCTACATTGTGATGGACCTTAAGTTGGTGGTCTGGCGCACGCTCCTGTCGGAATAGAATGTCTTCCCCAAACTGATGCCACAAAGCTGAAAGCATAGAAAAATCCAAAATGCATGCGCTTTGATTTTATACACCTGCAGCTAAATGATCTGATTGGAACTCTGAAAATCAGTATTCAACAGCTGAGGCCAAATATTTGGACATATTATGTATAGAAAGTATACCTAGTTGTGCGTGCTGTGTTTCACTGTTAAATTCTACAACTAAACTAATCTATTGTGTTGTCCTTTGTCTGTTGGTCTGTGGTGTTTTGGGACTTGATGGGAATCCATTATTGTCTTTTCAACAAGTAGAGTTGTTGGATTAGGTTGAGGCTGGCATCACTTGCGACTGTCTACTATCTTTCAACTTCTTGCATGCGATGAGTTTTGTTCATGAAATACATTCTTCAATTTGAGTCTGATCCTATCTGGTGAAGGTATATGACTGATCTTTAACTTGAGATAAAGAGAACAGGAAATTGCCTGCAAACAGCTGTCATGTCTTATTACAAGCTCACTACCTCTGTGTAACGGAGCGATTTCGATCAAAGAAGGGAACTTCAAGCTGAATTGTATAACAGCAGCAAACAGACAATTCGTCTGGTGGTTTCTTAGCAGTTGATCAATTTTTAATACAACGTTTATTTCTTAGGAAAACGAAAACACTCAAGAAATATCTACTTGGTTGTGAGACTGAAAAAACCCCAAAAACCTCACAGAAAATAAATATGTATTTTGATGGCCAATGCAATAACTCAGAATCAAAAGAGCTAAAGGCTCCTCGTTTTTCTGCTTTCATATTGTCTTATCCAAAGACTAAACCAGAAACGGTGATGAAACATAAATGCCATTTTTAAGATGGGTCTGAAAAGCTGCATGAAGTAAGAAAGCCTTTTATATTACCTGTACAGTTGACCATTTTCATACAATGAAAAATGATAAAAATGTCCTTACACTATACAAATAGTGATGGCAGACAATCGCATCACGACCATCTGGTTTTAATGACATATGATAAGCAGGAGGACTAGTAGTACACACTGTTAATGGTAGGGTTAGGAGACATGAAAGATGTTATTTCTGTATTCGGGGGTTTAACTAACTCTTGAATTCCAAGTCAAATTCACTCTCTGGGATTGGTCAGTACATATGAGTATTGAGTAGTAATATTGTAAGTAATTATCTACCTTATTTAGCTTTCGATATCGTGCGTTCCCTCATCTTAAGATATAATTGCTGCAGAAGTCGAAGCAATTTGAACATCAGTGATGCACAGAAAATCAACAATTGCAGTAGCACACTTCACTAGTGAAGGAAAGTATGTGGAAAATACTGCAAGTATTTGTTTTCTGACTATACGGTGAAACCAGAAGACGGAACACAAAGAATTGAACACCAGTTGACCGAAAGACCAACTCGAAGCTGACAGTCATGCGGAGTCCAGTGGATGTTTCGAAGAGGCCCGCTGGAGTGTGGCTGTAACACAAAGTGACACGAGGGAGCTCTGAGTGCATCTTCATGTCTGATCTCAAAAAGTGGAACATTATGTTGATGCCACATTGCACCGTGAAATCAATACTATTGATCTCAGTCTCTCGCTGTATATATTTATTTGTTTTTCAAATGAAACTTCTTCGAGACTCGAGAGTCGGTATTAAAGCTGCAACGGAATAAAAACCCAACAAGTTTGGCCAATAAGTGCCGGCTTTAATACAGTTAAAAAAAACAAAAATAAAAATATATATATATAATGTATTGTTTTCCGTATATATATATATATATATATATATATATATATATATATATATATATATATATATATAAACAAAAAATTGCAGAAATACTGATTTTCTATGTATGAACGCTACATTTGCACAAGCGCATCGAAGCCACTCATATCTTGAGTCCATACAAACAATCCATACATTTTCATAAAGCCAACTTTACCAGCACTTCCACTGGCTTCTCCCAATCTCCTAATTAGTGTTTCAACCATGACCACGGCAGCCGCGGAGGCAGATGATAAGAACCGCAGGCATATCCACAAGCAACCTGAATGCTTTAAATACCCCACAGCAGGCAGTCACTTCAAAAGTGAGCTCATTGTTTTGCCTCAATCTAAGAAGAGCAGTGCACTCCCGGATTGAAACTGGTTCCATTTAGTTGTTCTCTGCTAGAAATGAGTAACCCTGCAAATAGTACCGAACTGAAGCTTTCTATTGGTGTTACAGCAACGTCGGCACAAAGGATAACCACGCCGGAATAATGCCCTCACTCTCTAATAACAGATTTTCTTTCTTCTCTTTCATTCCGACAGCAGCGCCTGAATGCAGCATAGTTTAGCTCGGAGAAAGGCAATTTCACTCAGCTCCTCACTGCATGGTCGAGAATGACAATAAAGTTCACTTTGGCTTTGATAAATGCCCACTTCTTAACCCCCCCCGTCTCATGCCAAAGACAAGATAATCTTGTTGATGTCACCAAAGTTAGAAAGGTTCTCCTGAGCAACTGAAGATATAAAACAGTTTTCGCATACTGAGTGTATCTTCAACTTCACCTCAGGAAAAAAAAAATAGGAGCGGGAAGTTCAGGATTAGATATCTTACCTACTTTGTGACATTGTCATATTCCAAGCACATTCTAAATATTTAGCTTTGTCAAGGCCCTAATCAGAACCATTGTTGCTTTTGATCAGCAGCAAATGAGCAAAGGTAAAATATCTAGAGCAGCTACACTATTGGCAATGTGTGCAGGGTCACATTAACTTTGTGTTTTTAGAATCCACAAAGCCAAATTGTGTAAATAACACCTGGGGTTTTACAGCCACACTTAAGTGTGATGTTGTCTCCTGCTTTGATTCTTACCTCCTGCCCAATCCTTTTTATTTCAATTTAGTTCTATTTATATAGCGCTAATTAAAAAGTAGTCATCTCCTGGCACTTAGCGTCCCATTAGAATTGAGGGAGGAAAAAAAAAAAAACTACCCGCATGAGAAAGCATAGACGGCGGAGAGGGAAGAAAAAAGAAAAAAAAACCATCACTTTTAACAGGAAAAACCCCCCCAAAACCCTCAGAAGTGACGCCATCTCACCGTGTTGGGGTTATTGGATGGTGAAGACATCAAAGAATTAGACAGAGAGAGATTCATTAAGCGAAACAATACCAGAAATACCAATACAAAACCATATCTCACAAAATCAGCATCCTATCATTGGCTAATTTATCTTGCTACTCCCAGCATCTTCCGCACCACTTTATCTAACTGGGGTTTGCGGGGCAATGGAAGGGCTCCAGACTGACTATGGGTTCAGGCAGAGAACACGCTGGGCAGGATGCCAGTCCATCACAAGGAAAACCCAGAGAGACAGACAAGCACACGCACTCACATTCGACACCGAGGGGCAATTTATATTCAGCAATTAGCCTCACATGGAGGTTTTTGGAGTGTGCGAGGAAACCAGAGCACCCAAAGAAACCCCAAACGTCACAGAAAACCCTTCCAAGCCCAACCCAGAAACTCAAAAGGGACACTTTAGAAAACAATCCGTGACATGAAATATGAGAAAAGCAGGCTGACGAGAATTTGCTGTTCTCTTCTGGCACCGCGGAGGCAACTCTTTCTTTTCTGAATCTATTGCTGTCCAACAAAGGATTAGGAAAGACTGATAGCTGAAAGTGAGAGATATCCAGAGATTTACTTCCCTCAGTCCCATTAAAAAAAAAACAAAAAAACAATTTGGAAAACAATATAGCCGGATGAGCCATTTCAGAAGAGATCCTTCAGGTGAGAAGTCAAGCTCGAGCTCTGTGTGATGCAAACACAGATTTATTTTCAGTAGAGGGGTAAAGCTAAACGGCTGCTCAAACTATGTGAGAAGACTAAAGGTCTTCCATTAGCGAATTAAATAATGATGCATTGGAAGTGACCGACCATTAACATTCTCACAATGTAAGAGCGAGACGCCATTATCTCACCTCACTTGGAAAAGTGTTTTGGATAAAATGATGCACTTGGAACTTCAGAGAGATTTTTTCTGTTTCCGTCCAACCCACGGTGTAAAATGGGATTTCTGCTATCTAATGTGAAATGATTAGTGACATAGTGTATCATCATGCCTGAAATAGCTTTCAAAAGATGGGTGGATTATAATGATGGATGACACAGTAATAACACTCACAGTCGGTGTCATTATTGCAAGCCAGTGCGGAGAAAATATCCCTCAGTAGAAAAACAGTCAATGAGCCTGTTGGTGAAAGGCAGGTAGTACCATAGAGTCATGCATTCCAATGCTTGTGTCCAGTTTCAGGCTCTTTTTTTCCCACTTCTTTTCTAAATTTCTTTGCTGACTCTGGCCAGAACTGGACAAGGTCTCGCTGCTGACCGCTGACCTAACTTCCTCCAGGCTGGAAGTTGTTGTGAAGCCTGAGATAATACTCTGCTCAACACACTTAGGAATAGTTATCTGGTTATGCTTTGTAGCCTTTTTGTCAGCTAAACCCAGAGTGGCTCTTATCCTGTGACCTTACTCATTACCAAAGTGTTTTTATCCCCACGACCGGTGCCCTCTGGTTGTTGCTTTGTTTATCGCACCAGTCAGTGAAATCCATAGGCTGCCAAGATGTATATCTTGGGAGATAAGCAACTTCACAGTCAGAGTTACCAAGTGGCTTTTTTTTCTGTTGTGATGTCTGATGTGTGCTTTTATTGAATTTCTCATTTGTCATCTCCATCCCATCATTCGTTTCACTTTTGATAAATAGAAATGTGCAGCTGAAGCCAGAAAGAGTTAGTCCCCCCCCCCCACAAGTCACAAAAAAATAGAACAGACGAAGGGGTGTATGAATTAAAGAATGGGGGCTACAGTTGTTGGAAATAAAGTTCTGGCCGAACGTACGCATGCACAAAAATGTCTTCTTTTTTAAAAACACATTTTTTTATCAGCATCATTGGTTCACTTAATCATCACACTTGTTTTTAATGGGTATGATTTTTTTTTTTTGATTGAAATGCAAATGACAGTGAAAGCGCCATCGCAGACCAACAAAAACACACACGAATACAGAATTACTCAGAATTATAACTATTATACTAATTGTAATGCACCGTGCCTTAGCCCATAGTCAGCTGGGATCAGCTCCAGAACCCCGTCATCCTGCACACGGTATGGAGCAGTGTAGAAGATGGATGGATGAATTATTGTGATGATTTTATTGTCGTGATTATTTCATTTCGGACCAAGTTCTGCTGAGAGTGGTGCGGGGCTGTCAACTCTTCAGAAAACATTGACGTTGGCCCGGGGCCTTTTCAGTTTTCACTACTGTACAGTACGCACCATTTGAATCAACTTGTACTTAAGAACATAGAGAAAGACGTTTTCTCTTGAATTTTTAGTTATTTATTTATGCTTTTTCCCTAGAAAGGTTCTCTATTAAATAGTAGCAAAGTGGATCTGTTTAGTTGGCTGTTGAAGATAACATCCCCCTTTGACACAACTGGAGTGACAAATGTATGTCCTGGAATAGGTTAACCCGTCACCCTTGAGGTCTAAGCAGCTTAATTATGCTAAATTGAAGGATTATCACATTCAGTTAATCATGTGTGAATGCCAACAATAGTTCTTATGTTATTGCTGTTTCATTCCTTTCTCCTGCAGGACTTGCACTGCTATTGTCGGGGAGTCCGGAAATTCATTCTTGAATTGATTTTTCTCCGGTGGCCCATGGTAGAGGAGCAGGTGGGGGAAACCTAAGTAATGGCGGCACAGTTCATCTGGGGGTGAAACAAACAATCTATGTGAGCCTGGGATAAACGTGGGCAACAAGCACAGTGTTGTAGTCCTATTTCCCCATCACTGAAATCAGACTCAGTTGGAAACTTTGAGCCCTGCAAAGTTATTCATTCTTGAATTGTGAACATCAGTCTGAAGAAATGATTAAGCCTTTAAAAAGAAGCCTCTTGAAGATAGGTCTGGCGTTTTTCAGGTAGCAGCTCTGGCTGTTCTGGCACAAGAGCTCTTCTCTTAGATGACTGACTTTTTGTGAAATTATATCCCTCTTTTTCTCTGGTGCTGCTTTGCTTTGCTTTACCTTGTAATAACATTCCTGCAACTGTAATGGATTAGAATTGATCACGGCGGGTTAATAAACCTGCTTAATCATACAAATGACTCGTCTAGTGAACCGAGCTGGGTGAAAGACTGCATGCAGAGACAAACAAACAAAAAAGTAGCGTGCTAATTGGCAGCGAATAAATAATACATAGTTTGTCATAAATGACACTTCAGAGCAGTAAATGTTGAAAGTCACAAACTACTAAGAAGTAGCATGAAACCAGTTGTGAAAGTCAGTGGTGATTATGTTTAGCAGAGACATAATAGTGTGAACCCTTTAATGCGTAGAAGTTACTGTGGTGTGCAACTCGTTTGACCGCCATTTCCCTGTGAATATATGAGTTTTGATGCAACAGTTAAACATCAACCACTGCAGGAGGTTGTTATACACTGCGTGAAAAAAAAAAAAAAAAAAGAAGACTGAATCCAATTTATTTGTTTTTAAACCTTTGAGAATGAGAACCTTACTGCTAAGGAAAATGATGAAGGCTTCATGTGACAACTGAATATTCATGCAATTGCTATTTTGGTTGCTTTTATGTTAACAGGGAATTGTGATTCACAACCTAAGTGTAAAAAAATAGTTTAATGAAATATAGCTTGAAAAGAAAATTCAAACCTTGTTTTTTATGCGTAATGGTGAATAAAAATATATATTTTATGCAGACTCGCACATCATACACAATCACCAGATTGTTTTGTCCAGGGTAGTCAGCTCAGGCTCAGCATAGGATATGGCGGCTGGTAAACCAACATGATTGTAAGTTAAATTAATTGTAGATGGGTGGAGATGACTCGTTTTTGAATATGCAAACCTTGTAAGGAAAAAAAAAGGTTTGAGTGAATCTTTCAAAGCATTTCGAGAAATAAATTGAAATGCACCAACTGTAATCAGTACTATCATTAACATTTGCAAAAAAAAACTAAAGTCCTTGTCCAATATGAAAAGGGGATAGAGGAATGACATAAAAT
The DNA here is from genome assembly GCF_963383615.2 of Lipophrys pholis. Classification (NCBI taxonomy): domain Eukaryota; kingdom Metazoa; phylum Chordata; class Actinopteri; order Blenniiformes; family Blenniidae; genus Lipophrys; species Lipophrys pholis. The sequence goes on from NC_137628.1 coordinate 19,099,080, forward strand.
GTATAATTATCAACACATGTTTTATGGAATTTGAATAAACTGCCCATGAGAGAGTGAAAGCAAATGAACCTCGTCTATCTGTGTTTAATATTTGGTACCTTGGGTGTGCATTTGGCTCAGTCTTGGGTCCTGCTTCAGATTTTGGTTGCAGCAGAAATATATATATATATATATATATATATATATATTATATATATATTATATATATATTATATACATATTATATATATATATTATATACATATTATATATATATAAGTATGCAAGGTGTCAGGACATGTGAGGATGGACCCAAACGCAGGCTCCCAAGGTTCTATAAAAACCGAGTTTATTGTTGAAGTAGTGCAGGAAACAGCAGCGACAACACGAGCCGAGTCGGACACAGACAACGGGGGGAGAGAGGGGTTTAAATACACAGGGCAGGCAGGGAGACCACAGGTGCCGCACATGAGTGCTGAGCAGGGGAAGAACACGATAGCATAATTGAAAACGTGAGGTGAGACCCACGGGGGTAGACAGACGCAGAGACCTGACACGAGGTTAATGATGCATGAATCAAAGTGTTGAATAGTGCAAAAACTATATGTACAAGACAGCTTCTTGAGTCTGTATTTCTCGGTTCAGGAAGCCAACAGCCTGAGAGAAGAAGCTCCTTCCTCGCCTCTCCGTGTTTGCCTTCAGGCAGCGGTAACGCCGCCCTGATGGCTGCAGAGAGAACTGTCTGTGTGCTGCAGTGTGCAGGTCGCTGAAGGCCCGCACATCCAGACTTTTAGAGAGTTTCTATCCTTGGGCAAACAGATCCTCAAATAACATCTGATTTAGACATTGGTGTTTTTAGTCTCCTCACTGCAATCCTGCTCATGATCATTTTATAAAGAGTCTGAAGCTTCAATTATTGACCTTTTTACACTTTTATACGGTCTATATTGTGAGTACTTTTATATTAGGTGTACTATTTCTATTATGTGTACCTTTGTACATTTTCTTATTGATGCACAAGGGAACTGCACCTGTAATTACATTATGTTATACATATAATGACAAATAAAGCTATGCTATGCTGTGCTGATTCAAGTGGGATCAACTAAATAGAGACTATTACTACTACAACTACTACGACAACAACAACAACTACAACTAGGTTTAGACAATCAATAAATTGTGGTTTCATATAAAAATGGCTTTCCGGTTTGTTTTTCACAAGAATGAAGACAAGAGAGCTGCTATAATCAAAGAAGATTATCTTTCCAGTGACTTCAAGGCAATCACAAATTATCTTGTAATCTGCTTAACCTGCCTGATTAGTTGCCGGCAGGTTTCTGAATCTCGTTGGACATAATGGATGTGAGCAAAAGACGAATGCTTCAAATAATATCACCAACAATTTTATGTCTTCCATCACTTAACCATTTATTACTAATTAATTGTTAAAAAAAAAAAAAAAAAGCGTTATGGTAAGCTTATTTTTCTAAAACAAACATTGTATGATAACACTGATAAGTTAACGGACAAATGTTCTTAATGTCTTAGCATTGTAATTACCGTCGAAGGAAACAAATCACTTCCTGATAGCGTTCATGCAAAGAATAAAAGTCTTTATCACCCTTTCATTTACGCGGCAAAACAAATCATCACCCCTAATGAATTCATTATACAGCATGTTGCTCTGCGGCACTCGGCTCATTACATGCTACAAGTATTGATGGCTGAGTCGGTGCTGAAATCTGAACTCCAGGCGTTCGTCTTTGATCTCCCTGCTGCCTGTAAGTTTTCCAGAGCAACACGAGCCACATCTCCACCCCGGGTTTCATGTCTGATAGGCAGTATCATTATTGTGTACTGGTGTAAGATGTCATTATTTACTGACATTCTTACTGACATGTTTGTATCTGTAATGGTAAATGTAGGAAAAATTGGCAAATGGTAATTGTTATAAAATGCAATGTAAAAAAAAAAAAAAAACCTGAAATGTAATAACTGGTTGAAATGTAATTAAAAAAAATTTAATAAAACCTAAAATGTAAAAACCGGTCAATAATGTAACATGACCCTGAGCCCAGAACTTAAAAACTTTTAAGAATACATCACGAGAGCAAAATATCTTCCCCTTATATTGTAATAATTTTATCACATCAAGTGAGTCAATGATTTATGGTTCGGACTTGAACCTGAACTGCTTCAATTAGAATAACACTGAAAGAATGAGTTCTAAAAGTTGAGACTATTTGTTTATGTGTATTTCTATATACAGTTTATGGCATTTATGTAAGATTGCTGTTGCCCAAGTCATTTATAGTCTTCTGTTCTCGACAATCTGTAATCTATTTTTCCAATCGTCAGAAACAAAATAATGTATAATCATTCCATTATATTTTATAACAATGAAGGCCGTTGTCACATTTTGGGTTGTTGTTACATACGTATATGGCTCTAACAGGGCTGCAATGCAGAATTAAACCCGGATCCTCTGTGTGATCAACATAGTTACACTATAAAACCTTTTGACTGGAACAGAAAACTAGTTAAAAATGGCCTCCAAGCCTGGTATCACAAATAAATAAATATTATGTATAAAAAAAAAAAACATGTTGTAGTAGTAGTGGCATTCATTATTGAAAAGGAAGAAGAAAAGAGCCGAGATAAAAGCCCTTTCCAAACACAGAAAATAGCAGTTTAGTGGGCTTTTATAATGACGAGGCTCAGTGGAGTCTTCATGAAGTTTGTATGCACAAACCCTTGGAAAAACAAAACCAAAATTCTTGAAAAACATTCAACCGAAGAGTTTAACTGAAATAAATCCACCGCGTGGTTAAAATTTCACAACAGGGCTCATCCTCATCTGTTTTGCCCAGAGCTCTGTGCAGTGTTTCTGGCACGGTACTGGCTGTGCACTGGTGACAGATGTTGTAATTATCATCCTGATCTGAATAATGTCTTTAAATATAAATCATTTGGCTTACAAATGCAATGTGGAACACATCACCCCCCCCCCCTCCCCTTGCTTCTTCAAAAACAAAATGACTCCCAAATTTATGTAAATCAGTGATTAAAAATAGATGTGGCGGATATTAGAGTGATCACCGCTCACTGCATTTTAGATGAGGGGGTCTCACAAAAACAGCCGTGATTTATTTATATTTCATTCTATATGCAGCTCTTGTTCATTTGGCCTCTTGACCAGGTGATCTTAATTTTGAAACATGTTGCATGCTACTTGTGTGTCAGGCACAAATTCTTCATTGACTTCATATAATGCCTCATGTATGACCATGTCAGGAATGTGTTTTGAGGGTCTCGTGACTCATAGCAAATAACTTACCCGATAAGATTCTCAGAGTGACATTCCCATGTATGAAAACACACCAAACAGTACATTTATCCTTATCCTGAACTCTTATATCTTCTGTTTCACATTTGTAGAAGCGCCAGTCAGAATAAGCAATTTCCATGATCTGCAGGTCAAAGGATTGAGAGAAAGTTGTTTTTTTTAAAACTCGATAATAATGAGGAAATGGATTGAAAATGTCCCTGTTAATGAGGTCCTGCTGATACTTTGTTCTTAGAACAAGAGTCGACTGGTTCTCATGAGAGCGGGGCCTGCACTGCACTATGAATACTGAAAAGTGTGCCGTCAAACTAGACAGCGGAAGTGTTGCCTCGCCTGACCCTCCTCTTCGACACGTATCCATTATTTAAATCAACCCTGGAAGAAAATACTTGAAGACTGTATCAAAAAATGAGTTTAAATTCCCTGCAACAATTCTCGATGCAACTAAATTGGCTCACTTCAATTTAAGTTAATGTTTGAAGAACTTGAGGATACGACTTCCCAAACTTTTTATAATTGTTTGTGAGCAATATTCAGAAAAATAACATTGGCCAGTTTACAGGGGGATCCAACCTTGATCAAACTATACAGTTAACATAATCTGCATCTCCTTGGGTTGTTGTATGAAACAAGGGTGCCTCGAGAAAATCCACACCAGCGCAGGGAGAATATGAAAAGTCCACGGTGCAGAATTGAACCCGGCTCTTCTTCCTGTTTACGCATCACGCCATAAAAACACTTTCCATCGTGTCGACAATTTGAATGTTGCAATAGGTCGAGTTTGGTCAAATGAAATGTCAAGTGTCAGACAGCATCGACTGAAAATTGAAATCCAGAAAACATGAGAACATGACCCCGTTATTAGTCAAGCTCAATAGGATGGTGAATAAGTCAAAATCCTGTGCGGTTGTCCCAAATCGACAAAGACGGAATAAGAACTTTAGTCAAAAGGCCGAAAAAGATAAAAAAAAAAAAAAACGTCTTAATCAACAAATCAGTCAACCACAAAATGTTGAGGGTAAATGTGCAACTTAAAGAAAACATGTTTGGAGAATAAAAATGCTTTAAAAAAAAAAAAAAAGTTTTTATCATTCGTCTGATTTCTGTCTTTCTTGGTATACTTTTTTTTTTATATATATATATATATCAAAGAAACAATTTGATCTCATTTGAACAGTTTTAAATAGCTTGGGCAAAGAACACTTTTGCTGGATTTTCTATTCTTTCCTCACCGTCTCTGCTCGAGGTCGCAGCCTTTCATTTGGGGCTGATGGTGCAAGCCCACCACTTTAGAGTGATTCTCAGTTTAAAGAAATGTCACGTCCAATGAGCTTTATGCGCTCAGGACTTTGTTTCTGTTTGCTGTTGTTGGTTTTTGCCTTTCAAATGAAACAACCCTTTTTGTTTTTTTGTGTTTTGGAAAGTATGGACTATGAAGCAATGTATCGCCGATGTTGTGCGTCTGCATCAGCAGTTTGTGGGTTTCCTGTCTTTCTTTCTTGTCACTATTATGAGAAATGTCATCATTACCAGAACAAACTCCAAAACAATTTTGTGTTTGTGGGACTTCATGATACAAACTTAAAGACTTTTGAACTTTTTCTTTTTTTTATTCTTAAATATAGTACAGTATATACGTACGTATATAAATAAAGTTTACATTGTGATGCAAACAAGCAAAACAACGATAAAGAAAAAGTACAAAATTCAAAAGAAGAGAAATATTAGATGTGGTGTGGAGCTAGAGACGGAGAAGTTTCCACAAAGTCCTAATAGCGAACGCCTGACCACCCTTTGTCACAGGAAGTGATCAAGGGTAGAAAGATGCGATTTTGACTGTAATGAACAAGGTTGGTCATCAAATCCGAAATAAGTATTGAAGGAGAAACATTCAAGGCTTAAAAGGTCAGCAGCAAAATCCTGGAATGAATTTCATATGTGACCGGAGGCCAGGCAGACGAAGCAAGCGCAGGATCAATGTGTTGATATGTTCCTTTAAAAACGAGCGGCAACATTTTGAACTAACCGACGGTGGTGAAAGAAGCTCTGATTGATAAATAAATGTAGTTAGGGCAGTACAGGACTGAAGCAGAATGAATAAAAGGCGTTGTGTAAATCAGTCGGTGATTAAAATTTTTAGATTTGGAAAACTTGAGGTCACAAAAGTAATTATTACCTGATCCTTGAAGCATAAATTTAAATTTGAATATAACACTATTATAAAAGAAAGAGGAAAAAAAACAACAATCACAAAAGAACTAATATGCTAAAGTCATTGAAGACTATAAAAATATGAAAATACATGAAATGACAACAATCTAAAAAGTGGCCGCTTTGCCAAATACTTCACGCGATATGATTGAAGCTATTTCAATACATTTTGAATGAATTTCAAAAACATTCGAGAAAAACCTACAGAAACGTCTGCCTCACAAAATCAACAAAGTTTGTCCTGATCTCACTCATGTGATCAATAAAACCCGTACTCATTTACCCCGGAGGAAAGATAACATGAAACATACAAGTTCATCAGCAACCTTTCCAAAACACATTTACAGGACCTCGAACAGAAAAACGATCATAAAATGGCGTGAATATTGTATTTCAGAATAAAATGCGCTGCTTGTTGTTGTTGTGCTATTTATTTAGGTTGATCTAAGTTTTTACATCCGAGATGTATTGATGGCGGAGTATGTACTGAACTCAGAGTCCTGCTTCTTCCTCTTTGGTCGTTGTGATGGCTGACGAATGTCCAGTGCAGCATAACACACGTCTTCATCCTAAGATTTGATATTTGACGTCAGACAATACATTTGAATTCTTTGATCAATCGACAGAGTCCAAGAGGTCAGGTTACCTTGTTTAGACTTTGTTCGCCTCCCGTATCGGGGCTTTGATCATCACTTTGAAACCCTTTGAGGCAGAAAAAAATTAAGAATTTTCACTGCACGTTACTTAAAATGTATGTGATAAAAACATCTCTTAGTACAGCTTTTTTTATTGACATGAACGATGCTTGTTAATTAAGAATACTGTTTACACCAACATGTTTGCCTTAAACAATGAGAAAGTGTATTTGGCGGAGTTACCTCTTTTTCTACAGAGGTGATAAATCAGCAGAGACGAGCAAAGAGAAGAAAAAGCCGCCAAAAGCGGACACAGAGAGAACAACAGTATCCAGCAGGTGCTGCTGATCGGAGGAGTGACTTCTGGTTCGGGTTCTCGTGGGTCTGTGCCAAACGAAGTTTTGATCAAAAGAAGATGAGTCTGCACATGTAGTAGTTGTTCCATCTTCCCACAAATTAAGAAACCGAAATAAATGATGCAACTTTCAAAGGCCCATTAAAGAACAAACAGAAAAACAAAAACAGATGAGAACTCTTACCTAGTTTGATCCTTGTGGCATTTCCAAACTTGTGCACTTGTTTTATAGTGATGTGTTTCTCATCCTTTACCTCAGTCGCTTCAGTCCCACAGAAATAGAGGCCTTCGTCAGCGTCGGTGAAATTAGTGATCACTAGGTCGTAGGTGTCAGAGGAGAAGTTCCTCATGAATTTGAAACGGGAAAATTCCAACTCCGTATTCCATTGATCTTTCTGTGATTTTGATCTCAAAATAAGAGATGGCTGGTTGTCGTGAGAACAGTTCCTGTACCATACTATGTATACTCCGGTGCCTAGTTTACAGTCACAGTACAGAGTGATGTTATCTCCCGGACTCACTGTTACTTCTGATTCTGAGATCCAATCTTGACCACCAAAAACATCTCCTGAAATGCAGAAAATCAGAGAAGCAGTCTTAAATTCTCACGTTACACAATGTCAATTCTACAACTGATGCAACTCTCTGCTAATTGCAATAGAAATAAAACTGCACATCAGAATGATCCAGGTTGAAATTAAAATATTCCAGTCTAAATACAGAAAAGCAAACCTAAGAGAGCCACCACAAAAATGCACAGCAGGTCCATGGGTGTGATGGTTGAGGGTTGAAAGTGATGTCGCTCAGAGTTATTGTTTTGTGACCCGTGCAACTTTTCCTTTGAAGGAACTAAAGGCTGTGTAACGGCTGTGATTGGCCAGTGTAGTGGAACATTTGAATTTTGTGGTTGTTTTCATGTTAATGTTATGCGACACTATAGTCAAGGCATTGTTTTCCCACCACCTTTCTAACACAGCAGCATACGTTTGAACAGAATTGTTGGAGATGTGGAGACATGCAGACTAAAATGCCACATTTAGAAAGACACAAAGTTTTATTTCAGCAACAAAAAGTTTTATTTAACTCACAATTGACATTGGGCTCAAATTAGATGTGAGGCATCTTCAGGTCTCTCAATAAGATGAAAGTCTTTGCTTGTCCTCCACTGCTCAAGAGCAGTCTGACTTTACCTGGAATATTGTCAGAAGTTTTTGCTTTCTCTTTCTGACATGAAAAATGCTGGACCACCACCCTGGCAGCAGATTGCCTCACGCTGCAGCATTTCTATTTTTTACTCCATTCATTTTCTTAGATTTTCATTCTCTATGTTGAACCTCTGAACAGCTGTCAGAAGGATTCTTCAGTTGTGTTCTTGCTGACCAGTATGAGTCTTGTTCTGTTATTTAAAAAATAAAGGTTCAATTTATTGATAGAATATAAAATAAAACCTAAATGTGCAAATAGGGACATGGTCCAACCATTTTCATAAGAGACCTGATGTGCACTGACGGGGTATATTGTGTGATGACTGTTTGATCAACTAATAAACTGCAGTGACTGTAGTTTATCAGTGAGATGGAAACTGTTTAGTTTCTTTCCTTGTAATGGACACATGGTCTTGTTTCCAGGAAAGTCTATACCACAGTTTTTTTTTTTTTTTTTAAACGCATGAGGTGAAGTAACAAACTCTGTTGGCTGTCAACAAAATGTATATCTGGACACCACCACGTCGACCGAATATTTGGATAATTGGGTCCAGCCCTAGTATTTTGGCCATTTTAGTGCTCTCTCAGCTTGAAGCCTGAAGTCCCACTAACAATTTCATTTGAAAGCTCAGTGCTGATTGGCTGGAGCCAGTCGCTTCTTAGAACTGGAGCAAGTCTGACAAATGCCAGCTTATGTGCAACTATAGCTAACAGTTAAGAGTCCAAATTAACGAGGTTGATTATTTACTGGCGTACAAGTTTAAAACTCTATCTTTAGTGGAGAAATTGCAGGGTGAAAAACTGAGTGAGGTTGTGACAAAAAGCTTGTAAAAATCTTATATCGACATTAACCTGCTGGAAAACACCACCTTGCTGATAGCGGTAGTGGTAGGAATCCTGCCTTGTACATGGTACCGGGTTTGATTCCTGAACTTGTTAAAGAAAATTTTTTTTAAAATAAAATATATATATATTTTTTAATTTTTTTAATTTTTTTTTGATCGACTATCTTCAGTGCTTAACCTTTTCGCAGGATCAGCGCCGATATGTTTGTCATAATGTTGTGGCTAAATAGTTGTGCACCCACTTTGGCATTCAGTGATGTTGAACTCTGCTATCAATAGACCTGAAATAAAATGTTGCCCCAGCAAGTATTTAGATACTAATGTCACTGTTTGTTACAGGAAAAAGTGGTCATATTAGTAATGCGTTACTTTAGTGAGGGAGTGTCATAGTACAACAAAACCCAGGGTTAATCCATGAAGTTATCTCGACAAGAGAAAAACCAGCATCATAGGAGAGGCCTCTGGATAACTATGTTGCAGTGGTAGAAACTATTGAAAAGGAAGAAGCAAAGAGCTGAGATAAAAGCCATTTCTACACACACTGAAAGTAAAAAGAGAACAGAAAATAAAATAAAAACAAAAACTCTTATAATGATGAGACCGCATGAAGTTTGTATGCACAATTGTTAGTAAGCAAACATTTGGACAAAGAAAACCAAAATTCTAGAAAAATATTAAAGCGTTAAGAGTTTACTGAAACAAATCCACCGTGGAGTTAAAATTTCACAACAGGGTTCATCCTCATCTGTTTTGCCCAGAGCTCTGTGCTATGTTTTGGCACGGTACTGTGCATTGGTGACAGATGTTGCAATTATCATCCTGATCTGAATAATGTCTTTAAATATGAATCATTTGGCTTACAAATGCAATGTGGAACCTTTTTTCTTCTTGGCTTCCTCAAAAACAAAATGACCCCAAAAATCAATGATTAAAAATAATAAAAATGTGACATGCCCCAGGACACACTTAAATAGGGACATCCTGGTGAAGGAGGAGGGCAGATAGCTGTGGGCAGAACTCCACCCACAGCAGGTGTCTGGACCACGACGAGCGATTTTTTTAAGCCAAGATCCTAAGACCAGTCTCCAGTTCCTGGTTTAAGCACTCCGTCTGTGCATTGGTTTGAGGGTGATATGTGGAGGAGAGGCTGACCAAACGGTTTGCAAAATGCCCTCCAGAACTTGGACACAAACTGCCGACCCTGGTCAGGCACCACGAGGAGGACAGTCTTACCTTTAGATTCTGGCAGACCTGTCACAAAGTCCAGGGCGATATCCAACTAGGCATCAAAAAAGGACAAAGGAGACCAGGAGCAGGACGTTGGGAGGACTCGTGTTGGGCGCAGGTGGGTCAGACCACCGCATACCCCTTAATGTCCTCTTCCATGGTGGCCCACAAGAATTGCTGCTGGGCCATGAAGAGGGGGCTACTTCAGGCTCACGGGGGCTCCCAGGGCTCAAGTGGCGGGAAAGGGGCCATAAAGTCGGAAGAGGGCATAGACCTTGACGTTCTTAGATCCTGAGCAGTGAGACAGTACAAAGTTGACGCAGTTTAAGAAAAGTGCTTATCCAGCCTGCCTGGAGTTCAACCACTTCACCGTGCGAAGGTACTCCAGGTGCTTGTGGTCGGTCGAGCCCTGCATCGGGAGCTCAGTCCCTACAAGCCAGGGGCGCCACTCCTACCAACCCGACCTCCGCCACCAGAAGCTCCGGATCTCCCACGTTGTAGTTGTGTTCAGTGGGAGACTGCTTACTGGAGAGAAAAGCGCAGGATTGTACCTTGTCCTGAGCACTGCGCTGGGACAGGACAAGGCGTCAACCTCAATAATTATTTGGAGGGCAGGATCAGGTAACACCAATGTCCAATGAGCTCTATGTCATCGGAGGCCACATTTATTTAAGGTTGCTTACACACAAAACGGGTCCTGAAAGGTGCGTAAGCCACGTCCCATGCAAAGTTTGTGATCTAAAAAAATTAACTTTTGTGGGAGAATGTGCATACTGGTACGCCAACTTTGATGGTGAGGTGGAGAATTGAAGCCAGATTCATCTCATACATTTAATATCTTCAAATAATAGACTTATAGATCCATGGAATCATAAGCAGCCAAGCTGTAGTGGTATACATGTGTTCCTTTAGTAAGCCATTACTACTGAATCGGCAGCACGATCGGGAAATTACCGATCCAACCTGTGGAGATTTCCGATCCGTGAAGCCTCGTCTGTGCTTTACTGTTGCTGAAATGACTCCACAAGTGTTTCCCTACAGGCTGCTCTGCTCGCTGGCTGCAAAATGTGGACTGGATTTCCTGAACGGAGGCGGGTCTCAATGAGACGCAGAGTAATGAGTCAGGAAATCCATTCCACAGTTTGCAGCCAGTGAGCAGGCTCAAATACTATTTACACAAAATGTGCAACCTGAATAAGAAAATGAAAAAAGCAGTTTGGATGATGCATTAATAATTTTTATTTATGAGTCAAACTATGCAGCCAGAACCTTGAAATGAAAAAGCATTTTTCCAAATGCATTTTGATTTTCAAATTTGACATTTCAAAATGAATTTTGGTCACTATTTGCTGGAGTGTCTTTTGAAAATTAAATCGTCACAGAATAAGCAGCCTTGTCAAAGAAAATTAAAATGCGGTTTGGATGATTGATTATTAATTTTTATTTATGAGTCAAAAAATGCAGTTTGATATGAAAATGAAAAAGCATTTCTGTTAATACATTTCACATTGATTTTTGAGCCACATTTGCTTCCATCGGCAGTGAATCCTTCCTCCTCAAAGCCACTTCCCTCTTCTTCCTCAGATCTTTGTCTTTGGGAAACCTTCAAAATGAAAACAGGAGAGTTGAGAGAGTCAAAACAAAAACATTTCACTAAAGAGATTAAGCTTATTTTCTTCCTTCCAATTTCTTTCAACCTTTCTTCAACAAAACGCCTATTGTGACGCATAAATGCTCAACCAAAGCTGAAAGTGTGAGTGAGCTTGAGTCAAACTATTCTACAGTGTTGGGGCCGTAGATTCAGTGAACTGTTTCTCAAGGCTTGCTTCCCCGAAAGGAAAACACCAGCCACAATGGATAGGCCATAAAACAGCAGGGGAGCGAGCCAGACCCCGGAAGTGGCCAATGAGGACGCTTGAATCCGACCCGAACACTGCAGGGGTCCAGACCCAAGTTGGTGGGACTCACGTTCTATCAAAGCTCTCGGCTATTCTCAACTGGCCATGGAGGGAGAGACATCTTTTTCCCTCATCAGAATGGTAAAGAGAGCACCAAGCAGAAACAAAGAGACAGAACCGACGCCAGCCCGCTGGACGAGCAGGACCCAGTTTGGACTACATCTTCTGTTTTCCGCTATTTTTCCTGTTTTTGGGAGATTCTGGAGACCAGAGCCAGTGTCGTCTCCTCCCAAGATCATCCTCTCAGTTGCACTCCTGCAGCTGGAGCCAGGCCTCTGAATTTCAGGAAGCTGAAATTAAGACCCGGTAACAACCAGTTACCACCGCCTCCCAGAACCAACAGCACCACGGACGGTGTTGTCCAGAACCGGAGGGTGAGCGCTTTTGTCTGGGCAGAGAATAGTTAGGATGATGTTCTGTTGAAAATGCAATATGTTTCCCTGTGCCGCTCAGAAGGCCGCAGTATCTCATATGTTTGTGTAGGAGCATTCACGCGCACCAACTCCAGAACTCTGGTTTTCCACCTCAGAACCAGAGGTCCAAGTGAGCTCCAGGCCCACTAGGAGCTCTGTGTGGAGGAACCAGGGTTCAGAACCGAGCCTCACAGAATTCTCTGTCTTTCTCTTGTCTTCATCCTCTCTCATCTCTCCCTCTCTTTCATTAACCCGCAGCAATGCGCCCCCCTTACCTGATCAAGATAAGCTCACACACACCACTGCATGTAACACCTACATGTCAGCTGCTGCAGGGCAGATCTGCCGTGATCACAAGAGCCCTAACGGCCGGTCCCGACCTCCACTTAGGTGCTCGGAACCGGGCCAACGGAACCGCCCGTTCGTTACGCCCTCGGTAGACTAACTCGCTCCGAGACCGCCCTCGCGCACGCGCGCACGCGCGCACGCGCGCTCAACGGACGTCTTGTTTATCTGGCCGCTAAGCAACCGCCGCGTCCCCAGAAAGAGCGAGTCAAACGCCCCTAGTGGTCGCGTGGGTCATCGCAATCCCTCTTGACGTCCACTGGGTGGACACATCAGGTTATTGCGCTCTCCCTCTGCGCGCCGCCGCACGCCCCTAGTGGTCGTCACAGTCACCGCATTGACCCGCCGACGTCTGCCTCCACCTGGTGGACGTTCGAGGTCATTACACCCCCTCACGCACGCACGCACGCACGCACACTCTTTGTACATAGTGTCTGCTGTTTAATAGATTAGATCTCCGTGTTAGATGTCGTTTGCTATTTGAATGTGTTGATTTATGAGATGATTTCCGAATTATTTATGAATTAGTACATTTTTATTAATAAACGCCTGTTAGCTGAATTGTACGCTTCTTGGTGATTATTGTGTATTTATTGTTTACAATTCACTGGTTTGTAACAGTCTGTGCTCGGATCTCACACCTTCCAATCTATTTAAGATGGTTATATTTTATGCAGAAATATTAACTAACTTAAATAAACTTTTTACAAACGAGACTGATATTTTGGTATTAGCTATTTCCAGTTTATCTGGTGGTGCCCCGATTTATTATTAATACATAAATAAGAAATTTATGCAAATTAATAATTTCTTTTATTAAAAATTATTTTCGATAATTTTTCATTTTTTTTGTTTTTAAAGTAATTATTCAATTACTTTAGGAGTTGTTAATGAGTAAATGACCGTTTACTTCCATTAATAATTTCAATTTTTCATAAATTACTTCCAGTGATTTATTACTTTTAGTAATCTATTACTCACAGTAATTATATGCTAATAACCAACCATAAACCCCAACAACAGTCACATGTTGTAAAGTGTTTCTCGGTCAGTGTGGTGGGAGGAGACATGAGAGGAATCTTACTTCTGTTGGGGTGAAAGAATTACAGGTGAATAATCCAGCCTGTGTCACCTGGTAAAATGTGCTGCTCAGTGTTCTACCTGCAACATTTGGTTTAATTCTACAACAGCATTCTTTTATCAGTTTGATCTAAGTCGGTGTTGTGGAACACGTGATTTATAAAGTCTCATTTGGACTCATGGTGGGTGAACAGGCTGTAAACAAAGCCTATGGCAGCTGCTACAAGTTCACTGGTGAGCATAAGTACAGTACAATAAGTTTCTATTCGCAAAATTTCAACAATGATAATGTTTCATCTTACCTGTGATAAATAACCTCCCGAGCCCCGCTATCAAAACAGTTGGTCGATTTGTCCAGAATTACTCACTGTGCTTCTTCTTCTTCGTTGGTTATACGACGCATTTGGGTTTTTGCACAGCAGAAGTTGAGCGCGGACGTGGAAGAGACTGAGATAGCGAGAGAGACGGGTTGAGCGCGCGCCGCTGTCTGCCTGCGCACCAGAGGAAGAATCTGCATGGAGAGAAACTGAGCGCAGAAACCACTTTTGATCGCTCAAGCTTACGTTTATCTTCGCGCAATTCAAATTTTGCCTCAAGATAGCGTTTGTGCGCTCGCACAATTTATTTTCCCGCGCACAAAGTTTCCCATTGCTCGCTCAGAACGTTGGCACAAATATAACCCCGCACTTCTCCACCTCTGCAGTCACTGAGCTCTCTGTGGCTCTCACACTATTTACAGCGGTGACGACGCGCCGCCGGTTGCTCGTTTTTTCTTTTATTAGTGAAGCCACTGCTGTGACCAAACAAATATCATTTTCCTGACCTCCACCTCCTCCATGTTTCGCTCTCTGTAAAATTCCTTTTCTTCGTGTTTTTTCTGCCGGCAGAATGCCGGCGATCAGCAGGCTGATTGAGATGCAAAAATCTTGACGAGGCACTTTTTTTTTTTGCCGCATGCCATTTTCAGCTTTTGGGCACACATCCATTTTTACTAGGAATCCTATGCAATGTTTTATAAATGAGGCCCCGGGACTTTGTCTTTTTGCTATTGTTTGTTTTTGCATTTCAAATGAAAAAATCCCATTCTATTATTAGTATTACGGAAATGATGGACTGTGTATCGCTGATGTTGTGCACCTGTATCAGCAGTTGCATGTGGGACTTTGTGGGTTTCCTGTCTTTCTTTCTTGTCACTTTTCTGAGAAACACGTGGCGAGCCCGTCTTCACATGAAGAAACTACAAAACTATTTTGTGTTTATGGGGTTTCATGATATAAACTTGAAGACGTTTGCACTTTTTCTTTTTTTATCAGAAAAAATGTTAAAGCTCCTTTGAAATGGATCAAATGGGCTCGAACTCCCTAAAATTTGTAGCTGACACAACTGGAGATGGAGAAAATAATTGCCTCATGTCGTGAACAAGCAACTGTTCAAATCACAAAGGAACATTATGGATTGAATTCAACTTAAATAAAAGAACTTGAGATGAGCAAATCATTTTTAATAGCAGTGATGAATACTATGCAGATATTCAGACATGTTTTTTTCAGTTTGTATGTTGATTATAACGATTACAAAGTGATGCAAATGAGCAACAATGAAAATGAAAGGGTAAAAATACAAAAGGAGAGAAACAACATAAACCAAACAGTCAAGTTGTACTCTCAGAACATTTTTAGTAATGTGTGTCATAATTGAACAAAGGTAAAAACTTGAAGTTTGTCTTGAGATGTGGTGTGGAGCTAGAGACGGAGAAGTTTCCACAAAGTCCTAATGGCGAACGCCTGACCACCCTTTGTCACAGGAAGTGATCATGGGTAGAAATATATACGATTTTGACCGTAATGAACAAGGTTGGTCAAATCCTAAATAAGTATTGAAGGAGAAACATTCAAGGCTTAAAAGGTCAGCAGCAAAATCCTGGAATGAATTTCATATGTGACCGGAGGCCAGGGAGACGAAGCAAGCGCAGGATCAATGTGTTGATATGTTCCTTTAAAAACGAGCGGCAACATTTTGAACTAACCGACGGTGGTGAAAGAAGCTCTGATTGATAAATAAATGTAGTTAGGGCAGTACAGGACTGAAGCAGAATGAATAAAAGGCGTTGTGTAAATCAGTCGGTGATTAAAATTATTAGATTCGAAAGACTTGAGTTAACAAAAGTATTTGTTACCTGATCCTTGAAGCATAAATTGTAATTTGAATATAACACTATTGTATAAGAAAACAAAATAACACTCATAGAAGAAGCAATATGCGAAAGTCTTTGAAAAAAAATAAAAATATGGATATACATGAAATGACCAACATTTTTTAATTTGCGGTATTGGCAAATACTTCACACATCTTTATTGATACTATTTCATTAGAAATTGAATGGATGACAAAAACATAAAAAAAAAAAATGAAATAAAAAAATTATCAGCAACATCATAAGTTGAACAAAGTTTGTCCTGACTTCACTCATGTGATCAACATAACCATTACACTGTTATTCCTGAGGAGAGACAACATGAAACATACCAGTTTATTAGCAACTTTTCCACAGCACATTTACAGGACCTTGAAAAGAAAAACAGTGGTGCAAATTAGGTATTTGAATTAAAGAACTGTACTGCTTGTTGTTATTGTACTTTTTAATCCAGTTTTATTATTATTTTTTTTTTTAAGTTTTTACATCCCAGATGTATTGATGGGGGAGTTTGTACTGAACTCAGAGTTGTACTGTACGGTACAATACTGTACTGAACTCAGAGTCCTGCTTTTTCCTCTTTGGTCGTTGTGATGGCTGACAGATGTCCAGTGCAGCATAACACACATCTTCATCCTAAGATTTAACATTTTGTGTTAGAGTACTAGTATATGTTAGAACTCTTTGATCAGTCATAGTATAGTGACATTACCTTGTTTAGACTTTGTTCGCCTCCTGCATCAGGGCTTTGACCATCACTTTGAAACCCTTTGAGGCAGAAAAAATGTTAAACGTACACAGCTTTTTTTATTGACCTGAACGAGGCTTGTTAATTAAGAATACTGTTTACACCAACATGTTTGCCTTAAACAATGAGAAAGTGTATTTGGCGGAGTTACCTCTTTTTCTACAGAGGTGATAAATCAGCAGAGACGAGCAAAGAGGAGAAAAAGCCGCCAAAAGCGGACACAGAGAGAACAACAGTATCCAGCAGGTGCTGCTGATCGGAGGAGTGACTTCTGGTTCGGGTTCTCGTGGGTCTGTGCCAAACGAAGTTTTGATCAAATGAAGATGAGAGTCTGCACATGTAGTAGTTGTTCCATCTTCCCACAAATTAAGAAACCGAAATAAATGATGCAACTTTCAAAGGCCCATTAAAGAACAAACAGAAAAACAAAAACAGATGAAATCCAGAAATCTCTTACCTAGTTTGATCCTTGTGGCATTTCCAAACTTGTGCACTTGTTTTATAGTGATGTGTTTCTCATCCTTTACCTCAGTCCCTTCAGTCCCACAGAAATAGAGGCCTTCGTCAGCGTCGGTGAAATTAGTGATCACTAGGTCGTAGGTGTCAGAGGAGAAGTTCCTCATGAATTTGAAACGGGAAAATTTCAACTCCGTATTCCATTGATCTTTCTGTGATTTTGATCTCAAAATAAGAGATGGCTGGTTGTCGTGAGAACAGTTCCTGTACCATACTATGTATACTCCGGTGCCTAGTTTACAGTCACAGTACAGAGTGATGTTATCTCCCGGACTCACTGTTACTTCTGATTCTGAGATCCAATCTTGACCACCAAAAACATCTCCTGAAATGCAGAAAATCAGAGAAGCAGTCTTAAATTCTCACGTTACACAATGTCAATTCTACAACTGATGCAACTCTCTGCTAATTGCAATAGAAATAAAACTGCACATCAGAATGATCCAGGTTGAAATTAAAATATTCCAGTCTAAATACAGTAAAGCAAACCTAAGAGAGCCACCACAAAAATGCACAGCAGGTCCATGGGTGTGATGGTTGAGGGTTGAAAGTGATGTCGCTCAGAGTTATTGTTTTGTGACCCGTGCAACTTTTCCTTTGAAGGAACTAAAGGCTGTGTAACGGCTGTGATTGGCCAGTGGAACATTTGAATTTTGTGGTTGTTTTCATGTTAATGTTATGCGACACTATAGTCAAGGCATTGTTTTCCCACCACCTTTCTAACACAGCAGCATACGTTTGAACAGAATTGTTGGAGATGTGGAGACATGCAGACTAAAATGCCACATTTAGAACGACACAAAGTTTTATTTCAGCAACAAAAAGTTTTATTTAACTCACAATTGACATTGGGCTCAAATTAGATGTGAGGCATCTTCAGGTCTCTCAATAAGATGAAAGTCTTTGCTTGTCCTCCACTGCTCAAGAGCAGTCTGACTTTACCTGGAATATTGTCAGAAGTTTTTGCTTTCTCTTTCTGACATGAAAAATGCTGGACCACCACCCTGGCAGCAGATTGCCTCACGCCGCAGCATTTCTATTTTTTACTCCATTCATTTTCTTAGATTTTCATTTTCTATGTTGAACCTCAGCGTTATGACCAGTATGGGTCTTGGTCTTGGGGCAGATTTCTAATTTTTTTTTTAAAAAGGTCACATTTATTGATAATGTTTATAAAATACAATC
Source organism: Lipophrys pholis (assembly GCF_963383615.2). Lineage (NCBI taxonomy): Eukaryota > Metazoa > Chordata > Actinopteri > Blenniiformes > Blenniidae > Lipophrys > Lipophrys pholis. Next base: position 19,117,325 of record NC_137628.1, read on the forward strand.
TAAATGTGCAAATAGGGACATGGTCCCACCATTCTCATAAGAGACCTGATGTGCACTGACGGGGGATATTGTGTGATGACTGTTTGATCAACTGATAAACTGCAGTGACTGTAGTTTATCAGTGAGATGGAAATGGTTTTGTTTCTTCTCTTGTAATGGACACATGGTCTTGTTTCCAGGAAAGATCATACTATTGATTAAAAAAAACAAAAACAAACACACACACACACAAAAACCTGTGGTTTAGTGACAAACAGTCTGTGTTGGTTGTCAACTTTAGTCAAAACAATTCAGAAAATGTAAAAGTAAAGTGCTGGGTTAATCCTTCATCAAGTCAGAGTGTTTAAGAATTTTCCAACAAATCGACGTCGGTGTGGAGAAAACGAGGTTCACAAAATAAAATATGTCCAAAACATAATATTTCACAATTTTGTAGCTTCAAATTGGAGACATTTCTGACTGGATTTCTGTACAAGTTTGCCTTTACGTTACCACTGTCCTACTACATGATGGAGAACAGTCGCCTAAAACCATTTACTAGAAGCACTTAGCGTCCATCGGAAAACTTGAACCAGTTTTAGGTGGATAATGTTTTTCTCAGGCAAAGTTTCTCATGATTTGTTTATTATTTTTCTAAGGTAAATACATCAATGAGGTGAAGTGATTCTAAGGAAAAGATGAATTGCCAAACAAACACGTAGTCACATCTATTGCAATGTAATAATAGGAAATTATTAGTTAGTTAGTCACGTCACAATTAAAATAGCCAACAAGCCTGCAGATGAATGACATTACCTACAAACCAACACGAATGTTGTGTCATTATATATATACTGTATATATATATATATTCATGTTAGTTTGAATTTACATATACTACCCTGTTGAAAAAGTCCAGCATCTATTCAGCATGTATGCTGGTCACTATCAGTGCCAGTCATTATCAGTAGACTACCACAAAAACAAATGTACAGAGCTGAGCTGTTTAAAGGCAGCGGAGGCCTATGAGAGTTACTTTATCCGGTCCTCGGTCAGCTGTTGACATTGGCGCAATTGCCCCAAAACTACCAATTGTAAATGCTGCACAGTGGCTCCCCACTGCTCCTTTGGGATGAGTTGGATGTTGGGGGGAAAAAAAAAAAGAATGTGAGAAAAAAAAGAAAAAAAAAAGCTCTATGCACTATACATTTGGTGCTTTGTCACATCCTACCAGACATTACCACAGATCTCGGAGAGTGCAACCAGTATAAAGGTAAATGGGAACTCTGCACTAGAGTTCACGTAACCACAGACAGAGTCTATGTGCATTTTTGAATTGGCAGATCCTAAAGACAGTCATTTTGATAAAAAAAAAAAAATTTGTTTTAGCTTTGCATGGTCTGCAGATGAAAATGGAATATTCACTATTGAGAGGGGATTGCTCAAACAACCCAGCAATAAATCACACCCTACACAAAGCAAGAGAAATGAATCAAACAAAAGAACAGTGTTACAGAAAGGGACAGAAACTCCTGTTCATTTTCACTGCATGTGTTTAATAACTACTTTTATTAAACTCGGCTGAATTGCGTTCTGTCATGGATGTTTTTGTTCCATTAAGTTTTGGCTTTCGGCGGATGCCTTTAAACTGGAGCGAGGATGGGGCCCACACCTACCTGCCAAATCCAACCTGAGATGAAGGTGGCATTTGTTGGTGTCTCTTCTGATAAAGCTAACCATTGTTGAAGTTTGTCCAGTTGAAAATACACCCAACTCTCATGGCGGAAGACGCGGGATGCCAACGGGGAAACTTTCCAGTTGTACAGGATTCAGATATAATGCTGCTCCCCGGCAGCCTGCGGTCCTCAGAATATCCCAATTAGAATGGCATCATACATCCTGAATTTTGTATCTCGTAAATCAGACAACAGTATGGATGCTTCCATACTGACCTAAAGGCAGCACATCTTTCAATTTTGCTGTAACCCATGTGCCGTCATTGCTTGGAATACCCAGCATCTTTTTTACTTGGAAAAAACATGTTGTCGTCTTCCACGAATCACTATATGTGGACACTTGTGGTAAAGCTGTTGATGCACCAGCTCCTTTCCAATATAGAGGGAAAATTGCGATGGTTGAAAAACCGTTATTCACGCTGGCATGTCAAACTGTACGCAGACATCTCGACAATGAACCTCGGGGTCAGAAAGCTGACCTGAAGCAGGCGGGTCTTGCTCGGCCACTCTGCAAGCAGCTTGGTTTGACACAGTGGGAGGTGAAGAGATCACGGCATTACCCCCCCCCCCCCCCCCACCCCCTGCAACACAGAAATCCGCTGATTTATGAACCACGAGTCAACTGGAAAGCAGTTCCCAGTTTTTTCCCCCCCAAGTCTGAACTTTTCCCACTTCCTAGTTGCTCTTGAACACACCATTAATTGAATGTGGATATTAAAACATGTGGTGGTTGAAGACTTTTAATCAGAGGACTGTGGTAGGTCCCCATTAAGACCCTTTAACCTCTCCGACTCCCACACGTGCATGTTTGATAGTTTTCACATTGATTTTCATTCTCTAATAACATGGAAGAAGGTTTTATGGTCATTCACCATGGATACCAGGACTGCAGGCGTTTGGGCTTAACTGGGATTTGTGTGCTTTTCCTGGGGAAATTGTAGTACATTTCTCTTTGTTCATGGAGTGGAACCACAATATAAATTTACAGCGGACATACTCTCCCATGTTAGGACTTGCGTCCTTGCAGTAATCAGTATGTATGACGGTCGAGGCTGCTCTGCCTTTATTTATGCACTCTTCTTGTGTAGACCCGAGTCAGTGCTTTCAAGCTGGCTTTATTTAATTCTGTATTTCCAGGCACTCTCTCTGTGTGTGTCTGTGTCTGTGTGTGTGTGTGTGTGTTGATTTGTTACTGCAGGTTGGCTAAAGGAGTTTTCAATGTTTGATGGTTTAATATGTGAGGCCAGGACAGGCTGTTAGGGTGAATGATAATTATGACTCAAACTGAAAGTTCAAGCATGATCAAGAGCTCATTTGCAAAGTAAATCAAAATCATCTAACGTACAGTTTTAATGGTGCGCTGCAGTGGAAGAAACCAAACAGGAAAGGTACAGGCTGTGAGATATTCAGTTGCTTCCGTGTGTTTTTAGTTAGTTGAGCGAGGGGGGGGGGACTCTGCAACACATGATCCAAATAAGCAGACGAACCATGACGCTGACCATGCATGGAGTAGCCAGCCTGATCCTTCATACTCCTCCTGTAGATTAATAAACTACACCGTAATGTGCTGATCAGCCCCACCTGCACAATCCCTCCAAACACAAAAACAAAGAATGTACAAAAAAAGAAAAGCAATCAGTGTTTATGGCATAGACGCAGTTCACCATAGGACAGTATTTTACAAAGACTCTTCACTTAATGATCTGTACATCATTTGCTCATCACGACCAATGTGTGATGGACATGTTTGTGTGTATTCATGGCTCATCTTATTGGGGTGGTTAACCCCCCCCCCCCCCCCCAGTGTTCCTGAAATGCTCTTGTGAACCTGCACAAACAAAGGCTATGGAGTTGTATTTTGTGTGGTGGAGAAAACCGGCCCCCTTTTTCTTCGGGTGAAAAAGCGACTTGTCACGTCGTTGCACAACGCCACATCCTGCATGTTTCGGCATTATCGTTTGCAAAGGTTAACGGCTTATGTGGCAGAACAATGGGTTGTACTTAAAGATTCCCTGTTTTCCTTCACATGAATTAGTTATGGTTGACTGAATTCTAAAGCCCGACTATTGTGTCATTTAGAGAGTCTACTCTGATCAGTGATATACATAAATGGCTTGGTTTCAAACACATCCGCTGACCAAACATTGGGGCTTTACAAAACTGGGACACACAGATGACACTTTTGGCCGCCACCCAAATACAAATGACTTCAATGAGGCTTTGTGTGAGCAAAACAACCAACTGGGTATATGTACTCATAAAGTAAGCCTGATACATTTGCAGCAAAAAAAAAAAAAATCCTTTATGCAAATTAAAATGTATCCGATTTATTTTATAGATGTTTTTATGGACCTGGAAACCACAGCTGTTGTGGTCAAAGCACTTGACTCGGCAGAACATTACATCTAATATTGCTGCAGTAGAGGACAGGGAAATGGAGAAAATACTCTTTAAAGCTATATCCATATTTTTAGTATGTCTGCCACTAGAAAAATCCCACTTTGATTGTACATGTAGTTTCGTGCTGACAATACTGGTTAAGGGTGAAATGCTCAGTGCAAATCTGAATCAACGTCTGGAATCATGCCTGATTCTTGACTTATGAGTTTCAAGTAACTTCATCTGCCTACATGAAAAAGAAAAAGAAGGAGGTGAACTGCAGTCCAATGAGCGTGGTAAACAGAAATGGTGCATGACAGAGCGGTGCCTGGAGACTTATTAGATGACGCTTATTAAAATGAACTAAACTAGGCTGAAAATGTAACACACACAAAATTGCAAGGCAGCCAGAAAAGAGAGCTTTTCACAACTGCTTACATTCCTCACTGTGTGCCTGTTGGGTGAGGTTCTTTGTGCATTTATTGTTTCACAAAACTGATTAGATGTGTGTGCCGGTGCAGATGTTATCCACAGGATTTTAAGCTTTGCGGCTTTCAGCTCGAGCCCCTCTGCAGCATCATGCATATGGCAGAGGTCTGCAGAAACCACAACTGTTTCCGTCGACTGCTTGGTCAGTGTCTGTCACGCTTCTGCCAGTTGGTGTGTGTGTGTGTGTGTGTGTGTGTGTGTGTGTGTGTGTGTGTGTGTGTGTGTGTGTGTGTGTGTGTGTGTGTGTGTGTGTGTGTGTGTGTGTGTGTGTGTGTGTGTGTGTGTGTGTGTGTGTGTGTGTGTGTGTGTGTGTGTGTGTGTGTGTGTGTGTGTGTGTGTGTGTGTGTGTGTGTGTGTGTGTGTGTGTGTGTGTGTGTGTGTGTGTGTGTGTGTGTGTGTGTGTGTGTGTGCGCGCGCGCTTCGCTCACACGAGAGTTACCACACAGGAAACTGTTTTTTCAGGCCTCCAGGGCAAAATGAACATTCTGGCTTTTGAGACATACAAATCATTACAGGCAGCATTACTGGCTTCTCTGTGTAATGATTCAGAATTTATTACTTGCCACTTAACTGATTTTTTTTCAATTTTTTTTTTAAACATTTATCTCACCAGGATGAATGAAATAGCAGCACATTAACGGGTAATGGTTAAAAAAACACAATTTTTGTTTAAACTTATTTGAGAACAGTTAAAAGAAAGCCATTGCTTCTTTTTGATATATGACACATCTATAAGATTATGCTTAAAAGCTTGTATACAGCAATACAGCATTTGCTATACTTGCATCTTTTATGCTGTTTACTTAAAAGTTAAGGGGCCTCCCACATGAGTTTTTTTTTTAACCAGTCGTCACAGGTAACCCTGGAACACTCAATACACAAAGTACTGAGAGTACAAACCGGACTTCGTTGGTGGAAGTAGGTACCTAGATATAAAGGAAGAAACATTATTTTAGACAATGTCAATGCCTTATTGCAATAAGCAATGGAAGTGGATTTGCAAGCAGATTAATATGTTGTTTAAAATTAAAAACCATGATTGTTTTCACTTTGTTCACCATGTTTAATAAGACCCTTAAAAGATTCACCCTCCACCTGAATGCAAAAGATGCATTAAAGATGATAGTTTTGTTTAACCTTGTTTGTATAGTGCTGCTTTTATATACCGAGCACTAATATCAGTATTCTGTGTGACTCTGCAAGTATCATTTGAGTGTTTGGATTGTGTGATTTCATGGACAAGAGCTGCTCCTCTTTCTTTGTGCGAAAACTCACTTTCATGTGGATGTGTGAAATCTGAGTGTGTGTGTGTGTGTGTGTGTGTGTGTGTGTGTGTGTGTGTGTGTGTGTGTGTGTGTGTGTGTGTGTGTGTGTGTGTGTGTGTGTGTGTGTGTGTGTGTGTGTGTGTGTGTGTGCACATACTTGTGATGTGTGCATTTGTTTGTACACCTTGTCTGTGTGTAGAATACCTGAATGAATGTTTATATCCCCAATGACATACACAAGGTCAGCACAGTCCTGCACTGAAGCAGCTGCTAATACAACTTGAATTGCCTGCTCTCAAAGTGCTATTACTGATAAGTGTCACTAGATGGCGATGTGGCTGTTTATTGAGGCCATTACAGCCAAAGTGCCTGTTTAGTACATCTATTACACTGACTCGCTGTGCTCATCTCCATTTAGCACTGTACAGTGTAATTTGCAGCCTTGTATCCACCGTTTTACAGAGCTTGTCGCTTGAATGTTGGAAATGTTTATGTGACATAAGACAAATGCAGCTATTTCAGGATGATACATGGTGTGTAGGTCCGTTATATTCTCTGCATCTGGACAAAAAAAAAAGCATGCATGTTAATAGCTTTCACTTTGGACTTTAAACATTCTTTCTTTATGCATTTCCCATCCACTCAGTTTGAGTCATTTTAATCAAAGCACATTCAGTAACATTTCTGAACTCTAAATGTCACACAGTAGGCACTGAAATAACAATAATCATTTGACAAAAGAACAGGAACCTCACCGAAGCAGCAGCTCAAGCTTTTGGCTTTAGACATTACTATAGATGTGAAGTTACACACATCTGAAATTTTCTCCTAAAAATAGAATCAAGAAAAAAAAAAAAAACATAATGACATCATTGTGATTATGACTGATTGCTAGTGAGGGTGCCATAATCATCATAACATGACTAAATGCAGAAATAGGGAACATTCTCTTTGAAAAAGGTACAAGATGATTCAGGCAGACAGTGCCTTGGGGAGAAATGTTGAACGCTAACTATCTTGGCATAAATAGATAGTTCTTTCTAAAGTCAATCAAAAGTATTAGATTTTTTTTTTTAAACAGTTATTGTACACAGCCAGAGAGACACTTTGAAGTCTTCTGTCATCAGTAATTTGTAACCGGTATAGGAACGCACGTCAGTGTTGGACTTGTTCAGCGTCAGGAATGACTCCAAGCTACATCTTCACATCAACAAGCACGGTGACGGCAAGACTGGCTGCTGCTCAAATAAATCATGAGATCAAACGGCGCACTGCAAGGGGTTACCAGAGAGCTTCAGTAAGGGGGGATGGGGGGGGGTGCCCTTTCTCACGACGACCAAAAATGAGTTAATGGTGTGAGACAAATCACGTGTGACATGATTGTTGTGGTTGTTTACTTTCTTCCTCCACATCTGTTTTGACATCAGTGAAACATTTGGATGAAGAGACGCTGACCACAGCATGGCGCGAAGCCTCGTCAAGTTCAAGTAATCAACAGAAAATGTGTCGCGCGTCACACAATAAAAACTCCCACACGAGAAGACGCGGGAGTGTCGAGCAGTTGGAATCCCACATCAGACAAAAAAAATTAAAATAAAAAGACCTTTTTATCCCACAAAACTCCAGCAGTGAGTTCCCTTTCTTCACAGCAAGATCAGTGAAAGATGTGCTGTCCCAACTTTTCTGATTGGTCACCGCCATCAAATTGAAAATGATGTAACATTTTTTACAAATTTGTAATGCGGCTACTTTCAGCATCTGTTGTGTTTTCTGTGTTTTCAAATCATTGCATCCTGCTTTTATTTACATCTCACCAGTCTTGTTAATAACACTTTAAGTTGTGAAATTGACTTTAATGTCATTACTTTTTGCGAAAGGTTTGTAACTGATCGCTGTTAAATCATTACCATATTTAGAATTACTGAAGGTCCAGTGGTTGTTGGATGGAGGGGTTCTTACTGGAGCCACAGTTCACCAGGAAGCCACGTTTTCCATTTAACGTTGGTTTATTTGGGAGTCAGACATGCTGATTGTAGATTCTGAATGCCATGGCTCCAAACAAAGGAGATATGTTAATAAATTAACAAAGGGCAATAAGATCTTTTACATATTCAATATGAAGTGCAAGGAAGAAATTCAACATTTCCAAATGTGCTCAAGTAAACGAGGACGCACACTTGGAGCCAGAGGGAGGAAGTCACTCCCAGACCTCTACTTGTAGTGGAGGAAGTGGGTGGAGTTCAAAAATGAAGTCCCGTTCCACTACCTGAGGTGGAATCTTGCAGTTTCTCACAGTGGCTGAGCTCCTTGTCATTTCCGGTTGTCAAGCTGCTGTCTCTATTTGCTTCTGCTCTCTGAGATGACTGTTGAGTTTTCGGATGAGCGTCATCTGAAGCTCCCGTTACGAGATCACTAAACCCCCGTTGATCAGTCTCGGACAACATCAAACAACGTTGGACTCGTTTCAGTTCAGTGACATCTTTAGGAGAATCTGTTTATTCTTCATGTGTATCTCAGCACCTTTTGTTGAGGATTCTTCTGGCTGTCTTGAGTTCATCAACCCATTTCTTACAAGAAACATTAACATGCAGGTTTATTTATTGAGATGATTATTATTTACCCTGAACCACACGGCGCTGACAGCTTAGCTAATATGTCACGAAGGCAACTCGATATTAAAGCAAATATTTCATTTCACCGTTGGTAATGCAGGGTATTCAACAGAAGAATAGAAAAAGAAGAAACACACATCAACTCAGGGAAAAAAACCAACTAAATTAGATCTTGATTTTCAAAAGAAGCAGATCTAATGTGAGGCTGTCAAGTGTGTACAAGTCTAGAAAATTATTGAGCCTGCCAAAAATGTACTTAATATTTTATTAGTGTGTTTATTGTAATTATATCATTTTAATGAATTGGGTCTTCTCTTATTTGTAACTTCCCAAGCAAAGTTACATCATGTCAGCTTTTGAAGAAAAATAGAGAATATGTTCAGTACTCAATTATGCGCGATAGGTTGATATATGTAAATATTATTCATGCTGTCTACAAAAGTTCATATTGTCAATTTATTAAAGTGCCTTATGCATGTCTGACATTTTGCCCAAGTGTCAAGTTGATTGGTGCAGTGGAAGCTTTCAACTGCAAGTTCATTGGCTTAAATCCCTCTGTTGACCGGTCACTACTGGGTCACCGAGCAAAGTCTCCAACTGCTCAGTGTTACGTCAGGAAGGGCATCGGATGTAAAAATGTTGCTCGAAAATCAAACGGGGCTCAAATGATTCACTGTCAGAAGGCAGGAAGAAAGCAGGCGAAACACAAAGAAGAAGTAGCTCATCTTATTAAGTGTGAACGCCTCCCTGCCCGAGCTCAGACACAAACCTGTGGAGATGCAGTATGGCTGGAGTGTCTGCCACATCCTTTGGTTGAAATGGGCTTGTACAGCATAAACTGCCCGCTCACATATTGTATTTTCATTTAAAGACGGCAATTAATGGACTAAACTGAGGGTGAGGCTCTAAACCTACAATTAACACACATGCTTCAAATGCATTATATACACTCGTTGACAATGATGTGTAGAAGAACGACAATCTGCTTTCCCGGGGGCGTAGGAGGCGGTCAGTCCCTTTCCATAATTTCCACAAATGTTCTCCAGAGAAAATCCTGTTTTCAAAATGTGTCCCGTAACGACGCAGCCTTTTTTCCTTGCATGCTGGAAAAGCCATCTGTGCGCATGCATGGCCCAGCCAGTTTCTTTCTCATCAAACAGGAGCATTCCAGGTATCGTCGGCACTTGTTCTCGTCTGTAAAAAGCCTGAAACCAAAGACACAGCTGGGCAACATATGTCACATTGTGGCTTTCGTCTACCCGAATTCAGAGCCAGAATTTCACAGACAAATCTGCTGCTAACAGATCATTTATGCTGTTACGATCAGCTTTAGAATGGTTAAATCAAACCTATCGAGAACTTTCATTTGATGCTCGGCAACATTATGTTACCGGGGTCCGTGTATGCCCGTTGAAGCTTTAAAGAAACAACTCGTCACTTCTTCAGAAAATAGCCAATCTTTAATGGATGCTTTGAGATGGAGGTTTTTGGAGGACCAATTTTGCTGTTCACAGAGCAAAAACAGAATGTTGCTTATATTTGATGCACCTCAGGTAACTACCAAGCAGCCAAGTATTGCTGCCTTTCATGAGCTTAGCACAAGGTATTCCAAGTTTCTGCTTAAAACCATTCCAACATATTTTTAATCAATCTGTAGCTTGTTGATCAAATACATTGTACATTTGTTTTACTGAACCGCAGTAAAGTCTGTGTTCAATTGCATTTTTTTGCATGCCCTATATGTCTGCAGCAGATAGTCGAGCTTGCACTAAAATGGCAAACATGTCCTGACTGATATGACCATTACAAATCATCATTCCGCCTTGAACAGTAAAGAAATTCAAATATACAGCAAATACGGTGTACTCTAACAATTTATTGTCTTTTGGGGGCTTCATAATGTTTCCCCACCCCAGAATCATTAAGGGCCATGTCAGTCAATCCGTTTATTTTTGGAAACCTCAAGTCGGGTAATTTTTAATTAAGATTTCTTTAATTACCACAATTTTGTTGCTTGAGCAGCCACCTGAGGAGAGAAAGCAGTTTTGAATATCTGGCTGAATTAAAAACTGAATTATTATCCAATAATTGTAACTTAAGCATCCAATTAAAGTTTGGTGACCTAGGAATAACGTATATTATAGGGCCAGTGAAATAACCCATGAATCATGAATTATTACAATGTCTGGCAACATCAATAAATAAAACCCCTTGAATTAAATGTATAACAGTGTCCCGCACTACTCCAGGGGGAAAGATTAAAGAAAAGGGCCAAAATCCACTCCTCTCACCATGACATCCCATCAAGGTCAATTTGTAACGCTTTCTCATCTCGCCTCAAGTCCACTGTGAGCCTCGTCTCGTGAATACACATTTTAACAACAGGGAGTCAGACTGTCTGCTAGTCTTCATGGCCCGCCCACTCGGCGGTCCCAGAGACGAGGACAGACCAGCTCTGCAAGCAGCAACGTCACCGTGGAGCAACCGCATGAGACAAATTGCCCCAAATCACTCTCCGGGTGACTCCTACTTAGCTCCTTTCACGCAGAGCCATTTTTGTACCAACATACATTCAGACATGTAGTTATAATGCATGCAGGCATCCAGCCCCACACACACACATTCAAACACTCGCTCAGTCATACAGCTTTCTCTTGCGGCATGCCAAAACTGGGGTCACAGCCACTCGTGGTGAATGAGTGCCAAACAGACTTGAGCAGATGAAGAGATGAGGGGAGTCCAAACACAGGCTCTCTCACTCTCTCACTCTCTCTCTCTCTCTTTCTCTCTCCCCTCTTCCCTCTGTCTCTCTGCACTTTGTGCCCCCGGTCCCCCTCATGTCTGTTTGTCTCAGTGCGTTGGCCTAAACTGACTCTATTTTTCACCCATTAGCCTTATTAATCTTTTTAATCAGCAGAGTGTTCACACTCGTTAACATCATTGTTAGTCTCAAGCCGATCCAGTGGGGATTAACATTCAGCAGGTTAGTCATGATGTCAGCGGCAGTCTCAGACACTAAACACATCCCATTAGCAGCCAATAGGTGACTTGTTCTCAATTACTGACCAATACAAGATAATCACACTTAGTGACATTTCAGAAGAAGCTCGGGGGGCTGCAACATACACACACACACACAGACACACACACACAAACAGTGACAGACGTGCCGATATACACACACACACACACACACACACACACACACACACACACACACAAGTGGAGCAGGTTAAATGAAGCAAGGGAGACAAGGAGGGACGAGTTAAATGAAGGAGAGAAGAGGAGCTTTCCCTTCCGCCTCATCCTAATCTGTTGCAATTGTATCTATACTCAGATCTGTCCAGTCCACGGCCAGATGGTACACACACACACACACACACACACACACACACACACACACACACACACACACACACACACACACACACACACACACACACACACACACACACACACACACACACACACACACACACACACACACACACACACACACACACACACACACACACACACACACACACACACACACACACACACACCGTCTGGCCTTCTGGACACATTACACTGACTTGCATACCTTTCATGCCGAGGCTTTTTTCTCGGCTCAAACGTTTGGAAAAGCTCATGCTCAACCATACACTAACCAGCCCATGACATTCAAAGTTTTGTCTTATAGAGACATGCTACTTGTTTCCCGATAAGGATGGGGAATCTTATAACAGTGACAAACACACATACAGCAGACACATGGACGAGTGCACAAATACTGGAAAATGTCCAAAAACCTATTTTCTCACAGAAAAGCAGAAATACCATACATTCACAAGATCTCCCTTTACAATACCACCTGAACAGCATTAGAAAAAAAAGGACAACACTATAAAAGCCTAAAAGTTATTCACTTGGAAAAAAAGGAAATTGGCAATGTACGATGAAAGAGAATAAAAAACAGAAAAGCCAGAATGAACTCAGAGCAGAGGGAAGGAAAAAAAAAGGACAAAATAAGACTTCTCCTTTTTTTTTTTTTTTTTTTTTATCTCCTCTTGTGTTGTTGCAGTGTGTGACTGTTTCGACCCGCTGGCGAAAGGGTTTGTGTTCAATCACACTTTCCTCTGAGACGGAAATTAGAGTGCTCTCTTCGGAGCCTCACGGCACACACATTCACACACATGTGCAGCGGCTCGGACTTGCACTCGTACACACAATGGGACACACATCCCTGCTCTTAGCGCGTGTTCTCTCATGCATTCACACACACTGCGCTTGTCTTTCCCTGAATAAACCAGAGACGGCCTGCCTGCTTGCCTAGCCGGCTTGCCGGACGCTCGGGGGCAAGTCTGACACGGATCCTGTCTGATGCCTGTTTTTGCACTTCGATAATTCAATTAGGAGGGAGGATGGCCTGTGCACTGCTGCACCCACCGATCAGAAGTTTTGCCAAAACCCCAGGCCACTGGGTTATATTGAGAGCAGGGATACATTACATGATGTTACCTGCATGCACTGACAAGAAGAGACAAGGCGTGACCTATGGGGCATCTTAGCCGGCTCAGAGGCAACATGACCAGACCGACTGCCCAGGAAGGCTGTTTAGATCCTCTAAACCACGGACACACACACCGAGCAGAGAATGAAAATAAGAGTGGGATAGATGAAAACGGTTTGCATACAAAACGCATTCAGGGTGTGTTCTTTGAATTACAATGCCTCCAGCCTATAATCCACATCGACAGAGACGCAATAAGTTCCGATGAAAAACTGAATCAATTAGAGGAGACGCATACAAAAAAAAGGCAGACGCTTCGATGCATGCACAAAAGGGTCAGTGAATGCTCAAACGAGCATGAAAATGATGTGCTTACATTAGCACTCATTGTCGCTGGTGCTCAACCTACTTAAACACCTGTGGAAGATGTTAAACAGCACTCTCCATGACTATCATCCGAATGCCAAATACCCTCCAGCAGAGATTCACACTCTGAAAATATCAAAAGCCAAGAAAGACCAAAGCTCTCGGCCCTTCAGTGACTCCACAATTGAGTTTGTGTCAGACAGAATCAAACCTTGTGGTCTGAGATGTGTGAAATCACAGAAATCGGCCTCATTATTTATCCAGTTAAATCTGAATGATGGAAAACACCATTTTTCAAATATAAGATATATTCCAGTGATTCTCTACATTCAGATTGTATGGGGCTTATCCATGATCGGCTTGTATTAAAATTGAAAGGAAGAATTTTACTCTCAACATTGCAACTAACTTGTCCATATACAGACATTTTTTTCAACAAAATTTACCATTAAGAGTTTATAATAACTCTTCACTCACTAATCAAAGTTGATAAAGCGACTCAATGTGAAGTTATTACTGCAGAGGCAGTTGCGACATGTCGCCTTCTTTTCAAAATCAAAGTCGTATACGTAGACTTTAGACATGAAATGTCACTTTGATAGCGAAACATCGAAGGGGCGCATGATATCATTGTGAAAAGCATGTATAGAGTGACAAAGTGAAATAAATAAACATTTCTGATTAATCCTCACTTTGAATGGAGGGACTGCTGCAGGGAACCACTCTTCGCTCGGCTGTGTGATCAGGCCAGGCAGGTGAGGCAGATCTTCACCTATCATAAGGAAAAATAAAAAACACATAGTAAGAAACTTCTTTTTGACTGATAGTGCTGAATTTGTTTATTCCCTGTTCAAATAGCAAAGAGACTTGGGAGGTGAGGCAGCTGGCCTCACCTCACATTGCACGACACCATGCAAACTCGGTTGATACCATGAGCTTCTTCCTCACTGTTTGTGATCTATGTGACATTTGCAGATGCTTCCATTATAAGCCTTCGCTTTCAATAGAAACGGTTGTGTATTTCATGTGTCTGTAGAATATTTAGTTTTGCCTATGTGACGTAAATCTCGAATAAAAGGGGAGAGCGTAAGGCAGTCAGTACCTCTGCCTCATGGTAGGAGGCAGTGCAGAGCACACAGGTTTACATTTATTCTGATTCAGCTCCTCAAATTAAGAACACAGGAAGGGGCAGCACACCTGGCTGTTTCTCCAAAACGATACAAATTGAACATTCTTGTTTGGCAAAATATGTCTATTACTTATATATGTGTGCGGAGAATCTCAATGCGAGATATGAAACACAATCAGTAGTTCAGCTGGTAACTGAACGGCAATTTCAAGCTCTTCTGTTGGGTTCCTGTGTAAATGCGACTCTGAAAAGGTCAGTGTCTCATTTGCCACGGCGCTCACTGCACGTCACTGCTGTTTACCTGAGTTGGATTATGGATGTTGGCTTTTCTTGATAATGGCAAGACAGAAATAAACACCAGAAGAGTGATACAGCATTTAACATTTAAACATTTTCCATATCGGATCGTATGGTATGCAACATAATTGTCAGACTATCAGAAAACCCACCGGTGGGGTGGGGGTGGGGGTTACTAGGACCAGTTGATGTTAAATGAACCAAACACCAAATATGTTATGGAAGATACATACTTGGACATATATGAAGAACCGCTTCAGCCACAGACTCATGCAGCCTCGCTGTATTAAAGAATGCTACAGGAAATCATTCCTTCCTAGTGCCATCAGACTCCATAATCTATCTACTTCTTAACGTTTAACTTCTTAACATATTCTTATTTTCATTACTGCCTGCAGTTTTTAATCGGCTTTTATCTTATTATATTTGTATATGTGCTCTTTACCTGGCTGCTGTGACATTTTAAATTCCCTCTGGGCATCAGTAAAGTAAATCTATCTATCTATCTATCTATCTATCTATCTATCTATCTATCTATCTATCTATCTATCTATCTATCTATCTATCTATCTATCTATCTATCTATCTGTCTGTCTGTCTGTCTGTCTGTCTGTCTGTCTGTCTGTCTGTCTGTCTGTCTGTCTGTCTGTCTGTCTGTCTGTCTGTCTGTCTGTCTGTCTGTCTGTCTGTCTGTCTGTCTGTCTGTCTGTCTGTCTGTCTGTCTGTCTGTCTGTCTGTCTGTCTGTCTGTCTGTCTGTCTGTCTGTCTGTCTATCTATCTATCTATCTATCTATCTATCTATCTATCTATCTATCTATCTATCTATCTATCTATCTATCTATCTATCTATCTATCTATCTATCTATCTATCTATCTATCTATCTATCTATCTATCTATCTATCTATCTATCTATCTATCTAGCTATCTATCTATCTATCTATCTATCTATCTATCTATCTATCTATCTATCTATCTATCTATCTATCTATCTAATGTATACATCAATGTATATAAAATAGATACTAAATAAAGGGACCACATACAGTCCAGTTTCATCTTGAGTGGGCCAGACCAGTAAAATAATGCCATAATAACTTTTAAAATTAGTCTTGAATGTTTTTCTTGGTTGTCGCACACAGTGTATGTGATGAAATTGTCTATAATTTGACAAGACCACACGACGACGACTGAAAATGACTCCGATCGCAACATAAAGTATATTTTAATGAAACATTCTCGTGCAAAATACAGTGAAATGCCCTCAAAAAAACCTACTATTAATCCTATATAACCACCTTACCTTGTGGTTTGTTGTACTTTAAACGTAAAGTATAAGAGGAGCTGCTATCTGCCCATTAAGGTGTGTTGTCAGTTAAAATGTGCCTGTGCACGACCATTTGTCCACTCTTATTGGGTCCCCTCATCCGAGGTTCGACTTTACACATATTTTAGACGGCTTTGAGCAAACCGTTCAAAATATTGACCGTCCAAATGACAGCTGGACGGCTCGCTGCCTAAAACTATGACTCAGACAGAATGTAAAGGCGATGAACATGATTTTGTTCTTAAAAATGCATTTATTGGTTCTGATTGTAGTTTATTTGGAGTCCGAGTACATTTTGGTGGCATGCAGGTTTATTGACAGATCAGAAACAGCAGAAATGACTCGAATGGGCCTCAAACCATAAGAATTTTGTTTATATATTGTAGAAATAAACACGTCACCCATGTAATGAATGAAAGGGTTACTTCCAAGCTCCAGTTCCACGATCGCTTTTAAAAGATGACTACTCTCATGTCATCAAGCAGCTTTGACTGCTTGTCCCCAGAAAGCAATTGTGCCTTGGCGAGGTATTTATCATCAATGGGAAGATCCAGAGGCTTGATTTTCAAAGGAGGCTTTATAGCTGCAGCTGAAAACAACAATGAGACTTGCATCTGAATGACCAAGAGACCGCCATTCACAGCCATTGTTACAAGACATTTGTGAAAACCGTCATTTGGACTTTCGCAGCCAAAAAGACAAACAAACTTGAATATGGTTCCCCATCAGTTTGTATTCTATCTGTTTGATGTGTTTTTGGTGGTTTTGACTTGTTTTTCCACGATAGAAAAACTGTTAATTGAGACAATTGTACCTTGTGAACATTGTTTTGGTCTTGTTTGACCAGAAAAAGCAGTTTAACATACCAACTCCCAGTATGGCCGAGTGAACCCTCAATAGTTGTGGTGCAGTGCAGTCATGGATATTGTCTCTTAACTCCGCTTCCATTACCAAGTCAGGTACTTGCGGAAGGAGTAAGCCTTCGTTGACCCTAATATCCGTTATGCATATTCTGAGTGTAAAATGGTTACATTCGGACTAAAGAACTACTGGCTATTACAGATATTGCTTCAAATGTAAAGAAAACGGCTCGCAGTTCTTGCACAATAAAAACAGAAGTGCATATCGACGAGTCGATCACATATGCCAATCTCCATTCAAAGACAGACACTCTTTCACCCAGAAACTTCCCCCCTTCACCACAATCTCGCATTTCTTGCCCTCCTTCTACTCCACTGCTTCTTTAATGTCATTCTTGACGTGACACCATTAATGTTTCTCTTTTTCTCACACATGTTGAGAATCAGTGAACATCATGTCCTTTTAAGTAGGGCAAGCAGCAGGCCAGTGCAAATGTTTCTGTTCTCTGAGAATTTAATGCGAGTGTGCTAGTTGTTGTTCACGGTTTCTTTGCAGGGAGGGCTATTGTTGGAGGGGAGATTGTGCCTCTGAAAGCAAAATTCACTCAGGAAGCATTTGTTCCGGGAGGAGATGAGTAAGAAGATGAGTTGTTTCTCCTACGTAGACACACACATAGGAGCACACTCATGCATAAACACACACGCACGCACGCACACACGCACACACACACACATGCACGCACGCACCATTACATACTCTCATGCAGCCCTCCTGAGGCAAAAAGTGGGTAGATGAGTTGATGGAGGGTTGCAGGTAGTGGCTGATATTAAGGGTATTTTATTTTTAGGGGGCGAAGGGAAGCAAAGAGCTTAGACTGCATCCTTTTCACAGATGAAAACTACACGAGAGGCATGAAAAATAGATGAACAGAAAGCCCTCCTTCCGGAATCATGTGGACATTCAGGTAGCAAAAGACAACAAAAGGGTAATGACAGAGGATAGAGGTTATTTATCCTTCCTCTGAGTGGTTTTACTGTGACCCAACCCCCCCCCCCCCCCCCCCCCCACCCCCCCACCCCCCCACCCCCACCCCCCCAGGGCACTTTGCCTTGAAGCACAACTGAAGCCACACACAACCACACACATATGGTTCACAAGTTCAACAGGACCCCTTTAACATCACATATGGTGCTTTTACAAGGTCAAGCACGCACAGTGTAAGATTGTAGCCTTTATCTTCGCAGGCTAATCCCGCGGAGACGAGGGATACCATGCTGAGAGGTTTGTCGGACATTCAAATTATGCAAACTCATACAATATGTCAGCAAAGAAAACACAGATATGAAAGTGAGGAACATCATAACAGATCAGAAACAAAGGGAGGGGAGGGATGGGTGGCATAAACTCTAAATGCCACACAAACAGAAAGTAATTCAAATCCCGAACAACTCCCACTAGAGTGAGCTTTCATTCTCGTGTGGACTGCTTTGAACTCTGTGAGACGAGCTCATTTTTTAAATCTGATATTTTCCTGCAGGCTGCTCTTCGCACTGAGGGCATACATAGAGATAAATTTCAAGCCTATGTTTGTTGGCAAAGCTTTTGGGACCCTCATCAGAAGGGAATCTCGGGAACTCCTGCTGCAGTCGCTACTACAGTTTTGTATCGTCTAAATACATAAGAGAACAGACAGAATGGATTCATGAATAACAAGAAGATTCTTGTGAGCCTTCACAACGACCAAAAAAAAAAAGAAAAGTCCATTTTGATATTTTCTGTTGACTTTTGACCAAATCCCACAGAACAACAAGAACAACGACAAAAAGACCTAATATGTGAGAACTCATAACATACATACCCAGCTATTGTAAATAATGAGAAGACTTAATCCTTCCTGAAATTCAAAAACTGTTTTCACTCATTTAAAATCTGTCTACCTTTAACCTCAGTGTTAAGAAATGAATCATCAGAATCAGCCAAATGAGCTAATTACTTTTACTAGTTGATTATCACCACATTTATCTTTTTGACAGAGCGCGCCTGTCTGCTAAATTACGTTTTACAAGAAGCAAAATTTATCTGTCGAGCCAAGTTTGTAATTTAAAAAGGCTTTTCGAAAGCATATTTGAGTATGGATGCACAGCAACAAAAACGGGAAAATTATCGAGCATGGCATAAAACCAATTAAAAATACACTCGGTTCATGGTCTGATTAAGAAAGCCAGGCAAAAATTATAGAAAGGGAGCCTTAAACTGTGCGTATACAGAGTGCATGAATTGGTGTGTAAAAAAACCCAACCCCAAAACACAAGTGTGCAAGAGCACAGTGGTATTTATTTTGTGTTTGTCTGCACACACAAAATATGCAGTCGCTAATATAAATCCTAAACATTCTTTATGGCTGTGAAGGACCAGTTTAATTAACACAAACACACAGTGCAGACAAACCACAATATCCCACACAAGTTTGAAGGAACAGATGTGACTGCAAACTTGAAATGAAGACTTACAAACACACACGTCACTAGTTGGTGATACATTTCCGACAGGATTCATTCCCAACAGGAATTGTCCCTGGCACAGGTTTCTTGCCAATGTGAATCGACTCCAAGCACAAAGGAACGCTTGAACATTAGAAAGCAGCTATTTTATCACTGCCTGGTGGCGTTTTGTTGGTGCTTAGCCTGTGAGTGATTCAAACTGGGGAAAAATAAAGAATTTTGTTCAGCCCCCAGCCGAGGGTGCTGGGAACCCCAGAACCAGATGGACTTGTCATGGGATAACCTTTGTGCATGTTTTCGAATGAGAAAAGGAGTGACCTGGCAGTGCAGCTCGAGTAAAACTCGTAAAGAAACATTTCATTATGACAAAGTTGTTTGTGTTTGTTTTTAACTTTTATTTTTTATTTTTTGAATTATACCAGCACAAACAACTTCTTATAATAAACTGTGGTATAATCTGTGACAAAAAAAATAAAATAAAATGTCAGCAAGCTGAACTGAATGTGTATTTTGTACTTGTTTTAATTATCATCTCCATGAAAGGAATATGCTCATGTATAATCAAGACCACTGCTGGATTTTGTGGACCGAACAATCCTCAATCAATCATGCTTAGTCCGCGCAGAACTGTGTAAACAGAGTTCTTTTATATAAATACCAGGACTTCGCTAAACTCAAGTGTGGCTTTTGCAAAACCTATTCAGGATTATATCATTTGCAAAAAAAAAATTGAAAATAAAGATATTTGTCTTCATTAAAAAAAACAATCCCAATCCCACATTCATTAAAATTCTATCCATGAAGTGGGCAAGTGGATGCTGACGTTCTCAAAAAAAAAAAAAAGAAAGAAAAAGTGTCAGCTTGTCAGCTTCCACAATTGAAACGTCCAAACCAAACAACCCACCTACAACCATGTAAAACCACCACTGTACTCAGTAAGGCCTCTGCCAGCTCTAAATTTTTCCAGGCACCCCTAATTATTTGTGACAACACTTTAATTACTCCTACAGGACGGAATAAAAATCGCAGCGAAGCAATGTAACATCTTCCAACCCTAAGCCACGTCGGAGGAAAGAGAAGACTTTATAAAACCACCAATGAATGAACGTCATTTCCCTACCCCCCTAAGCTTGTGGTGAAGTTGCCTATCCAGGCAAGTTAGAAACGCTGGAGCTGATAATAATTATCCTGCCACCACCACCACACAGCTGCACCAAACCTATTCCACCCTCAAACCATGCATCTTCAACCCTTGAGAATTAAGAGTTATTAGTCACATTGTACTGCCGAAAAAGAGGTAAGCACAGTATGTGTGTCATCTGGCCCGTGTTAACACTTTGATGTGATCTGATTACTTGTGATCTGTGCTTGTGGGGCTTCTGTGGCCTGTAGGCTGGAGAAAAAAAACAACACACCATCGTGTCATCATGTTTTAAATCTTTCTCTTCTGCTCTGCTAATTGGTAAGAGCCACAGGCCCTACTACAAGACAAACGCAGCACCATCAGACCCACAGGGACACGTGTGTGTGTGTGTGTGTGTGTGTGTGTGTGTGTGTGTGTGTGTGTGTGTGTGTGTGTGTGTGTGTGTGTGTGTGTGTGTGTGTGTGTGTGTGTGTGTGTGTGTGTGTGTGTGTGTGTGTGTGTGTGTGTGTGTGTGTGTGTGCTGATTTATTATTCAAGAGTGGATGTGTATGGTTGGCTGTGGGAATGATGATGACTTTTTCTATTATGAAGCGTATGCACAATTATTTGGAATCTGTAGTCCTGGGCTATTACCTGTCTTATTCTTTCTACTGAACATTTTTTATTTATTAATTTTTTTTTGGGGGGGGGGAATTTTCCTTTCATGTCTGTGTAGATCCGTGAGCAAATGATTACAGCTGAGTCAAATGCTTGTGCTTTTTGTCACTGCCCAAGACTTCCTGTCTGCCCCCTCCTGAACCTCAACCAGTCTACACCTCTTGACAGCATGCTCGAGGTGGACAAGGTCAAACCTCTCCCGTGTGTCTAAACAACAATTCATACTTTAAATGGCCCCCTTTGAGGATCGTGCGTCGTCCGCCTGGCAGCCATCTTGTGCCCTGAGCCGCCTGTGTCTCTCTCTGACAGGTTCAATGGCTGCGTGGCTGTGGGTCACGCCTGAACACATGGGGCCGTATCTTGTCAGGAACCTGATGGCTCTACACTGGGGCTGCTTATCTCCCAGACATGCTCACTGGCGGCACTGCGGCAGGTAGAGAAGGAGTAAAAGCAGGCAGAAATGAAAAGGGAGAGAGTACAGGAGTCGGGCAACTTGAAAACTGGGGAGGAAAGATGCTACGAACTTAAAGGAAAAGGCAGGTGAGAGATAAAAAAAAATAAAATGAAATAGAGAGGAGGGCAAAAATCGGAAATGGGTAAAAAATCGGAGTCAGAGATGAACGAAGTGAGGGAGAAGATTTAAGAGTGTCTAAATGTGCGAAGGGAAAAGATTTAACAGTGAAATAGGGGACTTAGGAGAAAGAGCTGAGGGAAAGTAAAACCAAACAAAGGAAAGATGTGAGAAAAAAAAAAGTAATATGACGCAAAGGGAGAGATGAAGAGGAGTATGATGCTGAAGAAATAAGGTTAGTAAAAGTGGTAGAAGGTTGATAATCGAGGAGAATAATACCACTTCTGCGAGCTGGAGTGAAAAAGACTGACGTGAAAGAGGGGGAGAAATGCTGATTTTTCCGAACAAAAGGAAAAAGTACTGTAAGATGGGAGATCTTACCAGGCAGCAAAAAGTGAAAGCAGATAAGAAAGAGGAGAAAAGACATGCTGATAAACCTCCTTGGGGTCCTCTGGGTGGAAGGATGGGCAGAGGAGGAGGGAGAGACAGCTGAACAAGCATAACAGAGGTGAAAACAGGTTAGGTATTTATGCATTCAGGCAAGAGTGATACAAGCGTGATAGAGTGAAGAGACAGTGATAGGTCACAGGTAACTCTTCCTCGCAGGGCTGATGCTCATTTTACTTTTTGTTCTCTCCGTGACTGAGGTTTGCGCCTTTTTCAGAGCTATAAAACAAAGCTCAGGCTTGACAAATCCAAACTGTGTGGGTAAAAACATCTGAACACTGGCTCTATAGCCAAAACAAACAAACAAACAAACAAACCAAAAAAAGCAATCTTAGAAAAAGACACTGGATGACACCCAGCAGTTTAGGCTGGTGTGTACAGGAGAGACGTGTGTCCATACCAAAGCAGCACAGCTGCATAGACACCGCAGGTGACCTTTTTAAAGCCGGATCGTGTGACTTTAATATCTTGCCTTCGAGTCTTCCCTCCACTCTCCCCTCCTCGTCTTGCCCCTCTTTTCTATAATAGAGGCAATTACCTCTCATCTTCTCATCTTATCTGGAGCCACCTCCTCCCTTCCTCCCTCTTTCTCTTTCTCCTCTTCTCTATCACTTTATTTCTCAGCAGCCCCCCTTTCTTCCCTTTGACTCCTAAACTGTCAAAAGCACCCTTTTGTCTAAAAAAATGAAGTCGATTTCTTTAAAAGCTGACAGGGAGGTTCTGATGGTGATTTGGCAGCGTGTCATTGCAAGTAATGGCGTTTGGAGTTCCCAGCTTCATTGGACTACATTATAAAGTGTTTGATCTATACTCACCCTTCTTAGCACTCGTCTTCTTTTTTTACACCATAGAGATCTCTGACAGGCGTAGAAATGAGCGGAAGACTTTTCAATCTCTTCTGAAAGGAAATTGGAGCACAGGAGCAGGCGGGGCTGGTGGGAAATGGACAAAATCTCGTATTTCTGGAGTTTTCAAAAGTTTTTTTTTTATTTTTTTTATTCAATGGCAGAAGAGTAGTTTGAATATTTCTACTCCTCAATTGAGGTATTATGGGTTTGGCTTACATTAGACTGTCGACACGGCTTCCAATGATATTCCTCTCCAAAGCGTGAATGCATATAGTAGTGAAACCTGCTCTAGTGTTGAAATGGCGTTTGTGTGTTTTGTGTGCTTTACGAGAGTATCTGACTATGGTGCTGCCTTTCAGTAGAAGACAAGACACCAGTGCCACATGGCAGCTGTGTGTAGTTTGCTTTGTAGTGAGAGTCGAGGCTTTGTGTCAAGAAGCAGTGGTGCAAATCATGTGAAATGACCGTCTGGAAAAAAAAAAAAGAAAGTTTGATTGATAAGGATGGGCTGAAAGGAAGAGCAGCTTTTCAAATGTGTTAACCTATCAGTCTATAATGAATGTGTGCCATCTGTCTCTGCACCTCTATTAAAAACTCCTTCACTGAAACCACAATCATATTACATACATACACACTCACACTCTTCCGGCACCTCTAATTGCTGCGTGGGTAGCCACCTATGACATTCTCAATCAAAGGACATTCACGGATACGCAGGCAGACACATACCACTCACAGAGACACACATAAACCCTGATGGCATAAATACACATGAAGGTGCGCACGCTCACAAACTTCAAGTGATATAATGAGAATACAATCACTTTGAAACGTCTCAGAATTCCTCCTCCGTGAGGTTGTGTTGAAGCACGCAGACATGCGGTTGGCAAGAAAATAATCAACCGTTCGTGGAGTCGCAAGTGTTGGATCGAGCTAATGAAGTTAAGAAAAAAAAGGTTTGACGAAGAGTAGGCGGATGCCTTGCTCGCAATCTTAATAAACATCACATGCACTTTTAATTAACTACATTCTCCGGTGACGACAAGGTACTAACAAGAGCAACGACACTCAATCATGCCTGAGGTGGTGTGTTTGAATGGGCGTATGTCTGTATCGGTATGTGTGTGAATTCCGGAGCGTGTGAACACACGGGGGTGTGTGTGTGTTGGTGGGAAGGTAGGTGTGTGTGTGTGTGTGTGTGTGTGTGTGTGTGTGTGTGTGTGTGTGTGTGTGTGTGTGTGTGTGTGTGTGTGTGTGTGTGTGTGTGTGTGTGTGTGTGTGTGTGTGTGTGTGTGTGTGTGTGTGTGTGTGTGTGTGTATGTGTGTGTGTTTACGTCCCCACGTTGAGGCACGGCGCCTCCTCCTCTTCATGCTCGGTGCCCGTGTGTCAAGAATTAGTGGAGACGCATAATTGCATGAAAACTAATTTCATCTCTGAAAACCCTATTTAATGGCAGCAATTTCATTGCCTC
This sequence comes from Lipophrys pholis, assembly GCF_963383615.2. Taxonomy (NCBI): domain Eukaryota; kingdom Metazoa; phylum Chordata; class Actinopteri; order Blenniiformes; family Blenniidae; genus Lipophrys; species Lipophrys pholis. Next base: position 19,141,895 of record NC_137628.1, read on the forward strand.
ATCCTCTGTGGCTATAAATTTTGTGAATTACTGTTCTTTTTGCTTATAAGTACATGCAAAAATTAAGCTTCTCAGTGGATAATAGAAGCAGTGTGAATAATGGTGTCTGGTAATGCATTGTGGGCCATCTCCCATCGAACAATAGACTCCATGAGACAACTTTGAACTACAGTTTATATCCTCAGGCTGGACCTGGCTGATTGAATTTCAGTGCTTGTGTAAAGGCCTGACATTTGTAGCATTATAAATTTCTGCTCATCTTAACCCCGTATCGGAGGACCGACTGTGCTTTTGAGCATTCTCCAATGGTCACAAAGTCCCCACAACATCATTCAGCACATGAAAGCAGCTCATCACAAATAAAAACAGCCTCCTCATTTTCAGATCAAGTTCCAGGGAGCCTATTACTAACGAAGGAAGGAAGTCAGACGAACTCACTTAAAGCGAATTGTCAAACTTGCGATTGTTATTTCGGTGACACTTATTACAATAATATTTACAAACGCCCCTCCATACTTTAGCATGTAGGTGAGTTGGTGATTAATTCTTGAATAAATGTTTCCCTTTAGCTTTAATGATTTAGTTTCTATGTCAGCTGTCATGTTTAAATTAAATGGTTGTTCAAGGTCTGACATCCAGCTTTGACGCTCTGCTTCTGCTCATGCCCGCAGCCTGATTATATCAGTCTAACGCCAACATTAATTAAAATTTTATTACATTTCTGTATGGATAAAGATATCTTAGACTTTCCTGCCTTTAACTGATGTTTTTAAAGCAAATATTAAAGCTTATCCTTATTATTTAACGGACACTTATAACAGAATTACTTCCAAAAACCTGTAAGTACATCAGCATGTAGGTGAGTCGTCGATTAATTCTTCACAAAACGTTGCTGTTAAACTGTCATGATTCTGATCCTATATGAGCTGTCATGTTTGAATTAAAATGGATGCTCAAGGTCTGACATCTAGCTTTGATGCTCTGACTCTGTTCATGCACGCAGCCTGATTATATCCGTCTCATGTCAACATTAATTTAATTACAGTTATGTATTGATAATGAGATGTTTGAGTTGTCTCCTTTCAACAGATGTCCAGCTCCACATTGACTACAAATTAAGGAAAAAGAAATCCAAAGGGGTCCAAATGCTTTTTTCCTCTCTCTCTCTCTCTCTTTTTTTTTTTTTTCCAGCTGCTTGGTTTTTAAATGGGAATAAAGTTGTTCAGCCCTCGACTCTCGGAGCAATTTTGTTAGAGTGGCATTTTGCCGGCAAAGCCATTGTGTTGCATATCAATTCCAGTACGCTCATGCCTGCGTTTGTGCATGCGTGTGTGCATGCTTGCACATTCTTGTTTTACCTTCTGTGCTCCAGACCATGTTGGAGACCACACGTGGAGCTTGATTTACGGTAAGGTAACGGTTTTTTTAAGATTAGCTGAAAAGTTCTTGAGTTTAGAGTAAGTCTGCCTAAAATAAATGTAGGTAAATACAGTTTCCCTGAAAGGTCATTGAAACTGAATTCATGGTGTATCTCCGCTGTTGTGTCTTGATACTGGTGGAGGTGTCAAACCAATTGCACCCTGGTACATTGGGGCTGGTGTCACCATAAGGACAAGAAAAAACAAAACAAAAAAAATAGCCGAAGGCTTTTTTCCTTTTAAAGGTAAACTGTCATTGCTGTGCTTTAAAAATGATCAGGGGGGTTTAGGGGCAGGCAAGTTTAGTGGAGTTGTGTTTTGAGTAGATTTGCAGGAAATGAATGTAAGTCAATGCAATGTCCTCAGGAGAGGGAGCACGCAAGAGGGAGAGAGAGAGAGAGAGAGAGAGAGAGAGAGAGAATGGCAGGCAGATAATAAAATAGGAAATCATCAGAGAAAATCAAAGCTAAAGAGGAAAAAAAAAGAAAAAAGAAGCTACTTCAGGCAACAAAGTCATATTAAATGCACCACTTTATAAATTATGGAATATGCATAATATGAGCTGATACTTGGCATCAAGGTTCCGACATCATCACTCCCTGCAAGAACATATTAGGCTCAGCACAGCAGATAATTACTCATTGACATACATATTAACATTACATTTTTGCCTGCTGAAGTCAAATGCTCTTGCTGCGCGGTGTGGCAAGATGGCGATGACGAACATTTTACACAATGCTGCTTGAGAGCCTAAGTGAAGCTGCTGTTATAACCAGAACCATGTGACAGCTCCGGTTCTGCTTTGGTTGTTACGATTATGGCTGCTGCACATTCTAATGAGTCTAACACTAACTCTGTGCGGGGGTTGTGCATGAAATCACATGTTTGCGCTGGCCGAAGGTTTTATTGGAGCTACTAAATTGTCAAGGTTTACCGGTAACACATTTGTCATATCTGCAACGCTGGTGTCTGCATATGCAATGGTTTCATATCTGACGGCAATGGGGAAGTTAAAGAGCCCTTGTGGCGCAGGTACTGGAGCCATTCTATCATTGCTTTAACCGCAAACAGCCCGAGTCCAGCCATTAACCACATGCACAGCCGCAGCTTCAACCCTAACAGCTCGGCAGAGCAGCTACAGCTGTGCTCTCAAGAGCTCAGCCTTTTGAACGGAGTAATGAGCAATAAGTGCCTCATGAAATGTTTCATGTTGTCTTTTCTTTCTGTAGAACAATTTACTTGAACTGCAGAATATTTTTTACGAGATCTGCACAGTGCAGAAGTGACTGTAAATTCACCTCAGGTACATTGAACTGATGCAGTTGCTCACAGACTGACATATCTCCAGGTTCCATTTGACAAAATGAAGAAAAAAAAAAAAGAAAGAAATCACACCTTTTACTTGCAGCATTTGTTGCATTGTTGTCTTTTTACTCTGGTAAATATTCAGAATATGTCTACCACCTCCGAGCCATAAATAAAGCATCATAGCAAGCTTCACCTGAACAGCCAAGATATCTAGACCCAATATGCATGTTCTCACAAACACTTTCATCTTGTGAGACAAAACTGTTTCCTCCATCCATCCCAGGAGATGAGAGACTCTTAGAGACATTTGTCTTATGGTCATCAAAGCATAGCAAAGGCAAAAGCATCTACATTTTTAAAGGGAGCTCATGTAGATAACACAAACACTTGCATGAATCTCAGCAAACAGAGCTTCGTGGAGCTCCTACAGCTGCTTCCCATGGTTTATCTATAAATCAGCACAGTGAAGAGGAGAGTTTGTGGACAGAAACGGGGCCTGACCCCATACAGATGAACCGTGTTAATATTCAACAACAAGGCCCACATCCTAGTAAAGAATGGAGCAAGTCAACAAGCACTTGCCTTTTGAAACTTGGATGTGGCATTAACTCGTCGAGAAGGAGAGGCGATGATCTGAGAAACTCAGACTGGTTAAGCTGCCTGCCACCAAGTTATGACAGCAGTCGGAGAATCTGTTACTGTGGCAACAGCCCTCATGTCGGTCCTTTATTGAAGGTATTCAAATTACATGGAATTACAAACTTGCTTGTAGAATTATATTATAAAAACAATGTGCTTGGAGGTTATTTTGTTTTGATTTGTTTTATGCAATCGGAAGAAAAATAAACCAATAACAACACCAGAACTCGCTGCAAAGCATGGACCATTATGTGTGACTGCAGTCTTTGAATTTGTCACAATACCACGTTCAAGCATATTATCCTGGGAGAAGTACATATCCGAGTACAGTAGAAATGGAGCGAGAGACAGTAATAATAAAAGAAACATGTTTGCTCCGAAAAATCAAACCCTGACTGCTTCAAAGGCAGCGGCAGATGTGAGGCTGCGTGCATGCGCTTGTGCTCAAATGCATGTATTGCATATTTAGGCTCCCAGCTGTGCATTTGATATTTATGCTTAAACCTTTGTAATAAATTCACTCGAGATCCGTCTTTCTTATTTATTTATTTTCCCCCGGCAGACGCTTCTTCCTGCGAGTGTACACGGCTCAACTGTGATAGCCTGTTGTGTGTTTGTCAAATATGTGTTTGCGAGGCAGCGCTACCAAACCGTTTAGTCCCACTGTTTCCTTTTGCTGTGGAGTTATTCCCGTTCATTGTGGATAAACATGTTGTCTATCAATATAAACTTTAATATCTGTGAACTCCTATTGGCGCCAAGTTGATGGTATGATTTTTGTAGGATGTCTTTAAAGTGAATAGAGAAAAGCGCACCACTTTTTATTATCAACCACTACATATGATGATGGGGGCTCTGACGGCGCACTCTTCCTGGGATTGTGTTCCTCCGCGTTCAGGATGCTTTATTTCTCTTGACAGATTTGTACCGGGGACTCTCAGATGGCAACGTTAACATTAAACGGTGTGGTTAAAAAAAGAAGCCTTGCAGAAAGATAAAAGAGGTTGCTTTGTGGGGAGGAAAAGTAAAGTTTTTCTTGATATAATTGCCTCGGTAAATAAGGGGTTTCATGGAAGCAAGAGGAGAAAAAAATAAACATTTTGAGTTTATGCTAACGCAGCTTCACAGGAGGCTGAAAAAAAAAAAAAGTCTTTGTAGCAGGTGTTGAAATACTGGTATGTCGCATATTAATTAACAAGCACTTGAATGGATCACCTTTGACCAACAGGAACATAAAGATATATAAGACACTCTAAAAGCCACTTTAGCCTCTTTAATCTCTCTGCAATAGTCTTTTTTTGAAATAGTGCATTAAAGATATCCAGTTATGCCGATGAGTCCATAAATTAGGCAGGTTGAAGCTTTAATTACCATGTATTAAAATGTTAACCCACTTGTGTTCAAGTTCAACCTTAATCAGGCAGGAGTTTTCAAAGAATCAATTATCACTAAAATGCAGATTTCTAAGTAGATGTTTGAAAGAAAATAAAATACTTAGACTAATTTAGGCTCCCATGTTTTACCACGTATATCACTCAGGAGCTGCTGTGTTTGTACACTGACAGATGCTGCCAAGCTGTTGCAAAGTCTTACAGTGTACAAAATGCTCAGGCATAATAAACAGAGTTTCATGAGTTGGGAAGCCATAGATCCAGAGCCCACAAAATGACATTCAGTAAGAATTTAGGTCTGAACAAAACAAATTCTGAAGAGTAACTGATTGTCAGAAACAAAAAATAGATGATAACTGTCTGTCTAAAACTAACAGCTCTGAATACAATTTTTCTTTAACAGCAAATGCTGACATGACCCTCGGGAAGGGGTCTTCCACTCTATAGAACTGGGTGCCACTGGTGGCACTGTTGTCTTTGTGTTTGAGTAGCATAACAAGCACACATGTTTCTGAAAAGGTGTTCTCTCATTTCAAACATTGACCCCATTAATGCACAACTTCAAACAGTAGGTGATCCTTTTTCTTCATTCTTAAATACCTATTTGAAGCCTTTTAACTGACCAAGCAAAAAAACCCAAATTGATTGTCACTTTTGGCGGTACGGGTGGCCGCACTTATGATCATAGTTTCTTAATATTTATATTAACAAAATAAAAGTATAGACTTGGCTTTTTGACCGCAAGGGAAAATACTATTTCGAAACCCACTCTGCTTCGTCTTCGACTTTTTCTTCTTTTGCTGCAATTTTTTCCCCCCATATCATCAGCATTTTGTGGGTTTTTCATAATATAACTTGTACAAGAAATTATTATTTTAATTATGTTGAAAAAGTTAATAAAATAGTAACCAAAGGGCATTTTGCTTTTTTTTTTGGGGGGGGGGGGGGGGGGGGTTGTGTGCAGATACTTTTGGAGATCTTTGTCTTTGGGCATCGTATGAAACACACAGACAATAAGCAGCGTAGTAATCAACACCACAGAACTTACTCGTACTCTGTGAAAGCAGCCTTCTCCCGTTTAAACCCTTCTGGCACAATAACTTCACATGTTAGCGTTCAGCAAAGCTCCAGCCTCATAAATATGTCATAGGCAATAGTTTTGTTTTTCACGTGGTCCTTTTTATACATAGAATGGCTCAAGGGCTTTCACAAATGAACTTATCTATTTTTACCACTCTGCATAAGAAGTAGAGACTCAAACAGTGCAACAGACTCAAATTTTTGTTTTTTTGTTGTTGTTTTTTTACACCAATTTCAAGCAAGTGAATCCTATTTAGTTGTTAGTCCATCGGGGCACATAAATCAAACTTAATATTCAAATAAGCGCCACTACGCAGAACTCGACTAACGTTGTAATGATTAAGAACTTGTTACCTGGAGTTCTGGATGCAGCGATACAGGAGCAGATTTTGTACGGCTTTTTATTCTGCCAGACTGTTGGCTGACAGTGATGCTGCAGGCATCTTTTCCTTTTGCGCACAAACAAGAGATCCATGGCCACCACTTTTGAGCTTGTCTCATGTGTTCAGCTGTCTGAAATGGATGCTCATTGCAATGTCAACACACAGTCGAATCACCTCATCCAAGTCATCTGGACTCTTTTTCACAGAAATGTTTGCTTGAGCAGAAAGCAGCCACCGGAGTCCCCGAGGTGCTCCAAAATGTAACAAACCAAATGTGAACAGAAAACGTGTATAAACACTACGAGAACGACCTGAACACAGCTGGTGGTGGCGCTGGAAAAAAAAAAGAAAGTTTGTCCTGCAACAAAACCAATTGTCCTGTTTTTTATGTGGCAAAATGACATTTTGTACCAATTGAGGGGAGTTCTCCCCAGGGTGATGGCAACCACACACACACACACACACACACACACACACACACACACACACACACACACACACACACACACACACACACACACACAACACACACACACACACACACACACACACACACACACACACACACCACATTCACAAAGACACGTCACACACCCACACTGGAAGACACAAGTACAAATATGAAGTCTTAGTTTGGACAAGTTGGACTGAGGGGGAAATGAGGGACTATTCTGCTCACTTCAGACGGTAGAGCTCCTTTTAACTCCATGCCGAAGACTATCTCAGCAATCACCTTGAGACGGAGCCTGCAGATAAGGCCAGATTAGATGGGCATGGAGATGTGGGAAAGATAAAAGTGTTTAACAGACAGCGAAGTATCTAATTAGCACAATGAAGATTTCTGCCGTCTGGCTGAGTCAGCCGCGGTGTCATCAACCTTTTGTGTCAATGGAGTGAAAAGAATTGTCAGGGATAAAAATTCAGTATGTTTAGGGAGCTGCAGTGGGAGGTAGAAAATCTGTGCGTCTGCGTGCGTGCCATGTGTGCGTATGTGTGTGTTTTTTAACAACTATTTACCTGAATACGTTATATCGATGTGTTTTCTGATGTAACACCTGCCGCCCACATGCAGTATATACAGATTTTACTGTCACCTTTTTTTTTCTCTTTTAATTAAATGTGTTTTAGACCTTCAAGGTTGCCAGTTTGTTAATGCCATTTCAATGAGTGTCAGCCAGCCCCCCCCCCCCCCCCCCCCCCCCCCCCCCCCCCTCCCCAAAAGAAAAAGAAGATGCAGATTTGACACCAGGTCAAACAGGTGATTTATGTCTGAAGGATTGTTTTCTAGTGGAGACTTCCAGTTGTTCTGGTGGATGGTGGGTGATTGACAGCAGCACAGCGTGGGTGTGAAATGATATGAGGAGGGAAAAAAGCAGTTCATCTCCATTGAAAGAACAGTAACGCCACAACTATAACAAAACCAAATTAAAAAAGTTTTTTTTTTCTCCGTGCTATGATGGATAACTGAGCACAAGCAATTTTTAAGAAGTCATTTTTACAAATACAAGGAATAAAGAATGCCATTAATAGTTTCCCTTTTCTTTGTCAAAACAAGGACGACACGCCAACAAAAATCCATGAAAAGATAAAAAACACACAGGAGGTTTAGGTACGAATGCAGTCAAAACACGTACATCCTCACAAGTTTAGGAAACTTTATTTCAAAGATGCACTGTGTAAGATTTGAGCTACTGAGCTATTCTGCTCTTGGTTACTGGGTGGGAGGGACTTTTTTCTGTTTGGGGTCTTTGCATTTCGGTGAGTAGTTGCAATGTTGCAATGAAACATGAACCGATTTCTCAAGTCTGAAGTTTTGGGATTGGTTTGGTCATAAAGACATACCTGGAAACAAAAACCAATGTTTTCTTCCATGAAATGTGTGAGAGCTGGTAACCCCTTTGTTTATGTTGTGATGTGTTAGTGCGCTTCTGCTTTTTGATTCTTTTTGTTGTTTCTTTTTGTTATATTGATTCCATTCATCCATCCATCCATCCATCCATCCATCCATCCATCCATCCACAGTCACAGTGTGGATATCGAGCGTACAGAAGCCCAGACATCATTTCCCCTCCAACTTCCTCCAGCTCATTTCGCGGGAACCCGAGCCTCTCCCAGAACTACCAAGAGATATCATCTCTCCTGTGGGTACTGGGTCGATCTATAGCTCTTCAACAGCAACCAAGAGGCATCCTAATCAGATGCCTGAACCACCTCAACTGGCTTCTTTCATTATGGATGAGTAGCAGCTCTACTTTGAGTCTCTCTTGAGCCTGTTGTATTAACCATCCCATTCTGTCAGTCATGGCCTAAAGTTCATGACACTGGGGTGTTATTGAGGATGGAGTTAGTGTGGAGGTAGACCTACTCTTCACCACAAAATCCAGTTGCAGTTACAGCCTGGGGCGTTATAGTCAGATAAAATACCAAAGCAGCTGGTCCTGACGATGTGAGCCCCCGTGTTCTAAAGACCTGCACCCCTCCAGCTCCGTGGAGTTCTTCAGCATGTTTCAGAATGAGCCTGAGTCTCCACAGGGTCCCCGTGCTGTGCAAGACGTCCTGTATCGTTCCTGTTCCGAAGACAGCATGTCCCTGTGGATCTATGGACTACTACTGACCTCCCACATTATGAAGGCGCTGGAGAAACTCATCCTGGAGCCGCTCCAGCCCCTCCTCAGGCCTCACCTGGACCCCCTACAGTTTGCCTACCAGCCACGAGTCAGGACGGAGGACGCGATCATCTTTCTGCTCAACCACATCTACGCCTACCTGGACAGGCCAGCCAGCGCTGTGACAGTCAAGTTCTTTGACTTCTCAACTGCCTTTGACACCATCAGGCCGGCCCCGCTGGGTGAGAAGCTGACATCAATGTAGGTGGATGCCCCCCTCATGTCCTGGATTGTTTACTGCCTGACTGGCAGACCGCAGTACGTGAGCCTGCAGGACTGTGTGTCAGGAAGTGTGATCAGCAACAATGGAGTCGTCCCCCCCCCCCCCCCCCCTCTCCCCACCCTCTACACCATGGACTTCAGCTATTGCACGGACATCTGTCATCTTCAGAAGTTCTCGGATGACTCTGCAGTAGTTAGATGTATCAGCAGGGTGACGAGACTCTGTACATGACGACTCTCGACAACTTTGTCGCTTGGTGTGAGCACAACCATCTGCAGCTCAGCTATGCTGAAGGTCTATGAGTCTGTGATGGAGAGCACTATCCTTCATGCTGTTGCATGCTGGGACAGCAGGCTGAGAGTGGTGGGGGTTGAAGATAGACTCGGGGCAGGTGGTCTCAGAGAAGATGATCAGGTCCAAACTGAGGATCGTCCTAAGAAATGATTCTCACTCCCTCCACGATGTCCTGGTTAGCAGCAGAAGCACCTGCAGCTACAGACTCATTCCCCAAGACTCTATAACTCCTCTATAAATAGTGTGTGTTGTGTTGCTTGTTAAACTCACTCTGCTCTGCTACACAATCACAGCTGAGCTAAATGTTGTATATATGGGCAGTTAAAATATTATTTATTTCCCTTTACTTAAACTATCCGTTTTCATTCTGTGGATCTATGACAAAGAATTTCTCCGAGGGATTAATAAAGTGATTCTGATCCTGATTACTGCACCCGAGCTTCCTACTAACTCTTGTAAATAAGACCCTGATATACTTTAACTATGCTACTGAGAGAAGCTTCTTCCTCCTGCCACATAGAGGTCTTGCCATCCTTTTCAGTGAGAAGACAATGAACTTAGACTTGGAGGTGCTGATCCATAACACAAGGTTATATCGAAATACACAAATTAAATATTGCACTTTTTAAGTTACATTATAAATTTTGCAGCATCAAGCGATGAAGTTGCACAATTGGCTTAACAGCGCCCCGTACCGCTATACTTATGATTGCCTGTGGTAACCGAGGAACTCACAAAAAAGACAAATGGCTCTTTTTAAAGGCAGTATATAATTTGTTCACTGTGACCTACTCAACTAAATGGGCAGTGCTTCATAAAATAGACCTGGTCCCTATGTTGATATGAAGGGATCATTCTTCTGCAGTGTTCTCCAACACTGGTTCTGGGGAGCCACTATTCAAAGTAATGAGTCATTATCAGGCTTCTGCCGAGCTGAGGAACGACCTATTCATTAAAATCAGGTGTGTTGGAGTAGAGCCGGAGCACATCCAGGACCAGGAGTGAAGCCCGCTCTTCGACAGTGACAGGACATCGAATCTTGAACTTTAAGAGGTGAAACTAATGAAAATATAGTTTTGAATACTAATTTCTCATAGAAAAGACCTTTAACATTTACACATTTCACATCTACTGCAATTTCAATGAAATAGATAAATGCTCATGATTTATAACCTGAATGTGAACCAAGACAATTTCGTGGAGTCCACCTGGGGAAATAATAAGAATCACAGGTAGGATCTTACTGCAGCAGTTTTATATGAAATATATAAGACATATATTCTACTATGAGGTATAAAACAAGCAGCTTCAATCCACTTAGAGATTTGATGGACTGACAAACAATTGATGTATTGCCAAGCTACATTTGGGAGAAAGCGTAACACAGCTTTCAGTACGAGGCAATCATTCATTTACTGTGTGTATATGAAAAAGCCATATTTCTCATTTTCTGTGTGTGTCGGATAAAGAAAAAGCAGAGGAAGTTGATTGTAGACAACCAAAAATTTCATTCTCTAAAGTCATTTTGTTTATAGGTGACAAATGTGCAATTTTTCATTGGTTGATTGATTCATGTATTTATTTAAAAGAGAACACACACACACACACACACACACACACACACACACACACACACACACACACACACACACACACACACACACACACACACAGAGAGAAAGTGTATCTTTGAGTGATATCTCTCGTATCCTGTTCTTCTCCATTGAGGCAAAGACCATCATCCAAAAATGAACAATGAATTTCAATCTAAGATCTCACATCAATTTTAAAAAAGACAATTAATAAAGGCACAACGTTATCATCATCTTGTTCATTGTCTTGTTCGTAACAACAAAAATCACAGTGGAACTATATCAGATAAAAGTGATTACAACCTAACCCGGCAGGTTTCTAAAGGGAGACAAAGAAAAAAAATAAAAAAATCTGTATTTGAACTACTTGAGGGTAAGCATGAGGCAGTCAAAGATCTTTGAGGGGGGAAAAAAAAAAATCTTACCATGATTTTCCCACACATACGGACACTGCCTTAGAATTGTCAGACATAATTTCTGAGTTTGTACTGAGCCTCTATTCACTGCTTACTGAAGAACATATTTATCCTTATGAATGTTGATATTTGTTTGTGTATAGTACCTATGAAGTTTGAGAGAGTTGCATGTTAAGTAAAGTCAATATTTTATTTCGTAAAAATAATTCTTCAACTTTATTTCATTCTTAAAGCTTCTCACGTGTGTTAATATAGCCCAACGTGATTCACATGTTGAAAGCACAAGGCAGACAAACAAACCAAACAAAATAAAGTTCCTTATAAATGAAAGTTTTGAAAAATATTTCCAAAACATGTATTGGGTCAGATATAAATGAAAAGAAAAGAAAAAAAAAAAAAAGTTTAGTTTACACACTCGGCAAACAGCTTTAGTTAATTTAAATAGTTTTTTTTAACATATTGAGTCTGTTCCTGTCAAGGTGTCTCTGCTCCAGGTGGGGAAAAAAATATCCACCGACGTTAACTGCAGCTCTTGCTCTCTTTTCAGCGAGTTGCTTAGATACTGACATTGTAAATGTACTGTCTCTTCTCTCAGCTCCAGAGACCACAGTTGCTAAGGCTCTTTTACTCGCTTCTTTTTTTTTTTTTTTGTAAAGACACACTTATCTGTCATTGCAGATATTAAAATTGGATGTAACAGACTCGTCAAAGGGGAATGTGTCTTTAACATTTCTTTTACCACAGAAATAGGACGTGTGGGGCGGCTGTGACTCTTGTGATAGCGTCCACTGTTTTCCAGTCAAAAGGTTGGCAATTTGATCCCCATTTTCACCGGCTCGTGTCCTCCGGGAACACCCGTAACCCTCGGTTGCTCCCATTGGCGTGTGTGTGCCCCGTACATGGCAGCTGCTTCCACTGGTGTGTGAATGTGTGAATGTGACTGATCATGTAAAGTGCTTTAAGTCTGGTGAAGCTGAAAATGAGCTATTTAGGGGAAATGTACCATTCGTCAGTGATACATGCTCAAGCTGAGAAAAAATAAAAAAATCCCCATAAGAAAAAGACAGAGGAAGAAGTTGGTCCCAACAATCCGATAACAAAGCTGCTCTTATTCATCTTTAAAAGAAAGCCACGTGTGTGACGTGAGTGAATCAATCCTGCTTTGTTTCTCTCTGGGAGGCAAAAATACACCCCAAAACAAGTCTTAATTTAAATCTATGACAATCCTAAAGTCATTTATCAAGGTCATGTTTAGTGACAGGTAATTTAAAATGTACATCTCAGGAAACACTGAAAACCTAATCAGTACATTTTGTAGGCAACCCTATAAGCCAGAGCAGCTATTTGTGCAGTGACGCCTACAGTGCAGATCATTTGTTCAACAAAACAGTTTCCAATTTACCTGCTTATTCTTTTGGTTTTTTTTTGTTAAGTTGTTTGTTAAACATGTGAATTTAGGAGAGTAATCAATGACATTTCCAGCACAAACCCGTGGAAAAAAGCAAAAAAAAAAAATCGAACCACTCAGATGATACATAAAGTGAGGGGAGCTTATAATAATACTTCTGAGCAGAGCAGAACCTTCCAATGGAGCTAAAGGCTTGTGGTGTGGACAGAGAGGAGACGCACTGTAAATCCTAAACCTGCAAAGAACATCATTTGGGAGTATAGAAAAGCACAAAAGGTCAATTGCCGGTGATGTATCAGAGGATTTAAATAATTAACAAATGTGCCCACACTGTACCAGCACTGTAAAGCACTCTCACTCCAGTAAACCCCACGCCATGAGCTTTTCCTTTAAATTTTAATATCTAAATTTAATTGAACCAATTTATCTTTTATCCAAAGCTTATTGTAGCTGAATGTACAAAGTTAGCAAGAGTTGACTGAGTCTCAAAGTTGTATAATTTCATGTATTCCCATTGACAATCTTGGCTTGGATGAGCTGTGTGGAGATTTACATCACTCCTATTCTGACAGTTTACAGGAGGAAAAAAAAGAGTCATGCATTAAGGTGTTTGACATTGACCACAATACAATCCACATTCAGTCCATGGAAGTCCACGCCTATATATTATACCTGACATTCTGTCACTATAAATGGAAATGTCTCCATATTTACCTTTAGTTCAATTCAGTACAACGTATTAGTGCTGTCCAGTATCACGTGGATTATTCATGTCAACACCTATACCAGTAACACAAAATCCAGTAGTTACTTCTCCTAGTGTATAGTGTCAACTAATATTTTGCAGCCTTAGCAATAGCTAAACTTATTAGATGAACAGAAGAAAAAAAAAAACACTGTTTAAAAAATGTACACAATCTAATATCTTCATTACAGATTTGAGAGAATTTCAAAAGCAATTCATTTACAATTAATGCGGAGCTGGAGGGCTGATCCCATTGATACTGGAACTGAAGGCAGTGTTGTGTGATTAAAACCCAAAGCAGCTTGAGAAACCAGTAACCAGGCCTCTGCCCACACTTCTTATTGTGTTGGCCCATTTCAGATCCCCAGCTGTCCCTTCATCCATCTAATGATGGTTCTTCTGCTCCTCCATCACTCCGTAACCCTTTGAGCCATTTTGCTACTAATATAGATTGATTATACATGGAATCATAATTTTTTTTCTTTTTTTTTTTCTTAAAGCGTTACAGACGTATTTCTATCCTTTTTAGTTTGAGACAAAGGCCCCGTACTTCATTTTTATGCATAACGAGCACAAAATTAGACCCCAAGCAGCAGTGCCGCGATAACGAGAGCGTATCATTTTGTCTGTCCTCCTCGGATGCTCTCTTCAAGGACGAGTCGAGGTAAAAGGTCCAATCATGACTTGTTAACATTTAAGTCTGATTCAGTATGCTGTTATTCAACAACAAAAAAAAAAAAGAGCCGCTAATGATGTTTTGTAAATATTTATTGGACAACGCTGATCTTCAAACTGTCTGGCTGGCCTTTCCGACACAACGTGACTCACAATAATAGACTCATTGCGATCGAGCTCAGTCATCCCAAGTGACAAGCAGACGGAACAGACGCACATTAACACAGGCACATGGGCACAACTTGTCCTCCGGCGTCCAAACCCAAAATCTTTTCAGTAAACTTTTGGGTTTTTTTTGTCTTCAAATCCAGTGCATATCATGAGTCACCACTATCACCATTCATTCAAGTTCACTAAATGTCAATTAGACAACTTTTTCAACCAATTGCTTCACAGCGCTCCGTTCACATGACATCCGCTCCTCCAATTAGCCTATCTTTAAAACTAAATGAATGATTTAGAAAAAGAAAAAAAAAAACACACAAAAATATAATAAAAGCCCTCCACCAGCAAAGTAGAGTACAGCTGCAGGGAAAGATCAGAAGGCGATGGCGTACTTCTTCTGAAGTGCAACATTTAACAGTTTATTGAACACAGCTCTGTGATTTCATTACAGCATAGTTAATCCAGAATTAAAAAGGGTGGTTATTAACCTTTTCCAGCCCCGTTCCTTATTAGAGTTTTATTTCACCAATGTTTAGAGAGGCATAATGAGGCTCCGGGATGTGATTCACCCACAGAATCTACGTGTGCTCAAGCTCTGTATGTGTGTGTGTGTGTGTGTGTGTGTGTGTGTGTGTGTGTGTGTGTGTGTGTGTGTGTGTGTGTGTGTGTGTGTGTGTGTGTGTGTGTG
Organism: Lipophrys pholis; assembly: GCF_963383615.2. Taxonomy (NCBI): domain Eukaryota; kingdom Metazoa; phylum Chordata; class Actinopteri; order Blenniiformes; family Blenniidae; genus Lipophrys; species Lipophrys pholis. Next base: position 19,156,986 of record NC_137628.1, read on the forward strand.
TGTGTGTGTGTGTGTGTGTGTGTGTGTGATGAGTGTACCTGCGTGTGTGTGTGTGTTCCTATGGCAATGATGTAGAGCTTGTGCAGGTTTTAATAACAGGGGAAGTTGTAGCCCAGTTCCAGCCTGTCATTACTGTCATTGTGGACTGAAGCCGGACTTCTTTGTGTGCAGCTGACAAGTCATGGAGGACAAGATCTTACTGAGGCGCCCCTTAACCTACCATCGCGTCACACTGGTATTATACCCTCGGATTCAAGTCCTCCAGCGCGTCGTGTGACATGCAGGTGGTTAAAATTACCCACCGGACTGCCGTGTCTTTGTCCTCATTTCTCCGGTGTCTCTCGACGTTACACTATCTGCAAAACAGGCCGCTTGTATACCAAGTGCCAAGTCCATGAGCCATATTTATATTAGCGAGTCACCTCGGCGCGTCTTGCCTTTTGGCTGTAATGGGGCCGTGTTTTGGTTGAATTACCGTCACCAACATTCAGCTTGTATTACCGTTCCCTGTCAGGATTGTCTATCACATTATCCACTCTGTCATGCACATATAAGATGAAGAACGAGTCTTCAAAACGAAATGACAAAATACATTGTCACTTTCTACCAGAGTGACACATACAGTACAAACACATTCCCACGTCTCACTCTCGTTATATGGCTGTGTCGTCTAAAGCTGCGAGGCACAGCTTCAAGAATATAAGAAGTTTTTTTAATGTAAGGCTGAAAATGGGTATGAAGTTATGACATTGTGTCATGGTTCAAAGAAACTGCATCCGCCTGTTGCTCAATGCATAAATCCAACGGCAGTTACTGAATTGAAGTGTTTGAATCGGTAAGCAAATGGATCATTTTTTAGAGCCACGTATCTAAAAATGTGAGCGCTAATTAAGTGTTAGTGTGATGCAGACATCTTGAGTACAGAATTAACGCAGTTGTCGGATTTGAGGGCAGATGTACCAGTAAATCCAGTCCTCAAACAACATAAAGGCCTCTGCAATTTGCTGAAGTATCTTTCACCATCTGTTTCCTCTCTCACCTACATCTCGTCTGCTGCTCGGTCACATAAATCCAGACATGACGGAGGTACTGTGTGTTTTTATCCACATTTATTTTTCCGCACATACACCTTGCTTGTCTCGTAAACTTTAAGAAACTGTTCCCTCACATTTGTGCGCATGGTTTCATTGTTTTTTATGTCTTTCTCTATTCTTTTCTTTTTTTAAAAAAAAAAAAATCCTGCCCCGTCCTGATCCCTCTTTTCATTTTTTCTCCATCTCACTCATTCTCCTCGGTCCCTCAACAGCGCAACCTAATTATAACAAATTTTTAATCTTTCACTCACTTTTCGCTCACACCTTATCATTCCTTTTCACCTTCCTCCGTGTGCCTTCCAACTCCCTCTGTGCCTCCTTCAGTGTAGAGCAAAATTACAGACCATCCTGGATAAGGTCGTGTTTTTGTCACTGTGACGGCAATGCCTGGTACAGACTAATTATGTAGGAGGCAGTCGTTGTCTCCACATTGGGGGGCGAGGGTGCCAGAATTCATGGGGTTATGAACAAATTGGTTCCGGTGGGAGACGGAGGACAGGAAGCGGGCTTTGATGAATGAACCAATGAGATTCAGCTGCTCATGAAATGGATTTGAGTCGGCCGTCCGTGCGAATCCGGCTGTTGAGCTGACTGATATAAGGCACCGGTGATTCTTGTTCGATAACAGTTTATTCAAAGCAGAGGCAACAATATGTGATGCCCAGGCTCTGAATTTCCACATCCCGAAAGCTGTTTGAGAGTTTTTATCTCTCTGTGGGAGATTATTTCATCTCCGATTCAAGCTTGCAGGTGCAGGTATGAGGTTGATTTGTGTCAGTAAACATCATGCGAGGCACGAGAGCCGCTGGGAAAAAAAAAAGAGCTCAATATTGTATTTTTCCTTTTAAAATAGCATTGCTGGCACTGGGGGTAATACCAAAGTGCAGATGTATGATTTTTTCCAATTGAGATATTTTAATTAAACTCTTTCTGTGCATCTTGCACTGGCAAGAAAGACATATAATAAAATAGTTCATTAATGTAGAAAATTAGCTTTTTTTTTTTTAATGAAATTATGATGGTTCACAGATGAGAGATTGTATTTAAATGTATAGGATTTTGCCAGAATTAGCCACTGGGCTGTTGGGGACACCAGCAAGAAACTAATCCACTGCTGCATTATATGACTAAAGCTCACTTTATAACTACCCAGTTTCAAAAGAATTTGGGTTTAAAAAAGATGAATATTTCCAGGGGAACAGTAACAATGACTGATGTTGATTAAAGTGTGTGAGAGGCAGAAATGTTTGTACTGTCCGAAGAATTACCAGCTTAATAAGCTGTTAATTGCCATTTCTCTGAACATCCAATAGGCTTTTATCTGATGAAAAGGTTTAAGTGAATTAAAAAGTTTTTTTTTTTTTTTTTCTTACTTCATTAGTGGCGATCTTTGTCAATCACTACACTTCCTGCGCAGAGTGACCTATTCACAGCAACCTGCCGAGGATTATGGGTAAGCAAATTCAGCAGATCTTAACACCTTCTCCGCATTGCACCTGATGGGGGGGGGGGGGATATCCCAACCACATGCACTTTTCCAATCCTCCTCCACCCTCCCTAATCCGCCCTTCCCTCTCTGCTTTCATCTATTCATCCATCCCTGTAAGTCTTTTCTCCTTCTCTCTCTCTCTCTCTCTCTCTCTCTCTCTCTCTCTCTCTCTCTCTCTCTCTCTCTCTCTCTCTCCCCCCCCCCCCCTTTCTTTTCCCTGCAGTCTCGTTCTCTCTCTCTCTTCTCCCTCCCTCCCCCAACAAGCTGGAGCAAGTTTCATTTAGAGCAATCAACACGAGACATGAATACAGAGCAGAGCTGTGTCGCACACATATACACACTGAAATGCACACAAACATACACTAACACAAAATGTCTGTTCACCCTCTGAAAGTGATGATGAGCAAGCTGAATGATAGCTTGGCACACACACACACACACACACACACACACACACACACACACACACACACACACACACACACGCCAAGTGACACACACTTTATTTAACCTCTGGAAGTGTTGATATGAAGACAGAGTGCGGAGAGCTCTACAACACTGCTGCTCCCATAAACTATTTTTAAAATACTGTTTGAAATTCCTTAAACGTGTTTATCTCGGCATGCGCACCCCTGCATATCTCGGGTCTATATATCTGTGTGTTCATTACTGACTGGTGATTCGGTTTGTGTGCTTTGGGTTGTTTTTGTTTTTTTTTCGCTTTTCTGCAATTAGAACCCATTTAATTAATACATACTGTATATTTTGCGGAGGAATTAGTTTGGGGAAACTGAGTCTCTTGGCACAAAATGTGGAAGCTAAGAGCTTTTAAAGTGGATGGTAAATCCAAGTCCAAAATAATGACTTTCTCTGATAGGCACCTCCTTGGTTTACGATGCAATGTGTTTTTATGAGCGTGCATTTTTTTTTTAGACAGTGAATAAATTCATGACTCCATCTTGGACAAGGCTCAAAGTCAAGGACAGCTTCGGCTCACATGCCATCACGAGGCATTTTGCGATATGCCCACAGAGGTGGCTCCGTGAAAATAGATTGGATGACCCTCAATAAGTTTGTCGGTTAGTCAACCCTTAGTCACCCAAAAACGGCTATTGTTGAAAATGTAATAGGATTTAGCCCACAATATTAGCTGTTAATATGGTGCTTATCCCCTCACAGCATCCATGGATCTGCCAATCTTCTATACTGCTTTACCGAAGTTAGGCTTGCACTGGGGCTGATCCCTGCTGACGGTGAGCAAAGGCAAACAGAGAGACAACTTCACTCCCACTCATGCCCCCACCTACGAGCAATTTAGAATGAACCAGGCATCCAGAGAAAAACCCACGGCATGTAAAACTGTCTCACCTCAATTCATTTTTATTTGTGTCACATAATAAAACATAGCAGGGCATTTTACAATCAAATAAAATATTCCAATGAACGCCATCTCAGACTATATTACTATTATTATTATCCCTTGTTTTGAAGCATCCCAGTGCTACAATAACAACTCAGACAAACCAACTGCATGATTAAAGACCCGTGACTTTTTGGGTTTGGAATTTATTCAAATAAAATTCATATTTTAATATCAAGAGATATTACAAAATTTTCATTTGCCAAATTTGCAATTAAGTTCATATCCTGAAATTTATACATAAAAAAGAGTTATATTTCAATTCAAAACATAACTTTTAAACCTCATTTCTGGGATCACCTGAAAATATACTCGAGCAATATGTCGCCAGAACATAGGATTTAAAACAAAAGACAGTGATAACATGCCCAGTCATATTAACATGCAAATGTACATCTGCTCTCCTGTCAAACAATAGTCTAATGAGGCACTTTGCTTCAATCTCCTGACAGGTGTTACAATGACCAGAGACTTGGGACCTCCAGCATCCTGTCACATTTGTTGATCACCGACTGCGTTTGTGACTTATGAACATTAGTTATTTAGATTTGTGTCTTGAAAACCATCATAAACACACACAAACACACCCAAACAGAGAAGAGCCAGCGACATGGTGCTTCATGTCTCATCAGAGATCAATATTTCATTTGTCCTCCTCCTCTGCTAAGATGCTGACTGGCATCCCTTCCTAAGAGGACAGCTCAGGGACATATGCACACATACTTATTCGATCCCTCATACGGCCAAAACACACACACACACACACACACACACACACACACACACACACACACACACACACACACACACACACACACACACACACACACACACACACACACACACACACACACACACACACACACACACACACACACACTAAACTACTCAGGGCCGTTGTTTGCTTTGACTGATGTGTCGGCCATGCTGTGCTGACACCTCCCTGACGTGCTATCCCTTTCAGACACACATCACTGTTTACCAACTATTCGCTGAGCAAAACGTCACATGTTTCAGTGTGTGTGCGTGTGTGCGTGCGTACGTGCGTGCGTGCGTGTCCTCAGCGTTTCCGGTTTGTCATCGTCACACACTCGCCTATAGGTTTACTTTTACATCACTGTTTACAAACTTAATCAAAGCCAAACTGTGTGTGTTCATCCACCTTTGAATTTACAAGCATGCGCGTCCACACTTGGTGCATGCTGTCTCTTTGGTGGTCTTATTTTTTTTCTTTTTTTTTATTTTCCTCTCTTTTTTTTTTGGATGGTTGTTTGCTGTTGTGCTCAGACTAGATCGGCGGGAGCTGCGGTGTTATTGTAACCAAGTGAATAGGCACAGTGTTTAAATGCAAATTCACGGCGCTGCAATGACAGGGACCGGGGAATAGAGGATTGGCAGAGCAGGGAAGGGCAGAGACAGGTTGAGGTGACAGAGAGGGAATGAGGGTCTTAGGGGAGGGGGTTGAAAGATCTGGAAAATGAGATGAAGTGATGACTGGAGACTTGGTAGGGGAGAGGAGGAGAAAGGTCTGGATGTAAAGAGGGACGTAATCGAAAGAAAAAGAAGAGAAAGCAAGTGCAATTGCAAACTACTGTGGCTAAGTAACTAGAAGTAAATAAATACATTATAGCAAAAACTATCACAGCTCTCCAGTGCCAATGTGTCTGTGTGGTATTGAATGTGGGTAGTCCTGCACCACCTGTGAAAGCATACAACCAATCAGATTGATTGAACTAGTATGGGTTTGTCTGTTGGCGCCCATTGCTTTATGCAGGTTGTTGACGGTGGTGCATTATAAATCCTCTATAGTATTTACAGAACATAGAAAAACTGCCAAGAATCATTGTGTGAGGTCTAATATTGAAAAGCTTCAGTAATTGGGGGATGATAATGTTTCTCCTTTGGCATTGAACACTATAACCAATATTTATAAAAAATCCAACGTCTCTCAGGACCGGACCAAGCAGTGTCACTGTGACAACTGAGGACAACAACATTGATATCCATTGTGGAGGTGGCACATTAACAACAGCCAAGTTTTTCTTTTCATAAAATGGGCATTTTAGTGTGTTTTTTAATCACAGTTGAGCCTTGTTTAATAGTGCCACTGACAACCCTGAATCACAAAATGTGCTTAGAAAATGAAGAATAGAAGCAAACTGGTTGTTCATCAGTGACTAGCTACAAAGCTGTCTTGAAAAGTAATCCAAGAAGACATTCTGACCTTAAAAAAGTGTGTTTTCCTTTAGGTCCTTTTATTCTTAATATAAAAAAAACAACCTGAAAAACATAATAACTTCAATGGATAGATATAATTGTTGCTGTATGTCAAGGTGTCTTTGTCACTGTTTATTAATTTTTGTGCATATTTGATGACGCATCTGGCAGTTCCACCAAAGATCACAGGTGACGTGTGAGCTTTTCACCGTCGTTATGAGAGTGCTATTATCCCACAGCTATGATAAAAAGCACTGTGTTAGTCCCACTACACAGACACATGTGCATATTTTTCACCTGCACACACGCACGCACGCACGCACACACACAGAGGGATGATTTTGTCATCTATTCCTCGAGTGAAGCTCCGACTTCTATCAAGCTTGCTATTGTCAGCTTTTCTTCAGGATAGTGGAGAGACTTCTATCTCTCAGCTGATGTATCCCCCCCCATACAGGCGCCTGACTATGCCCATCCATATCAAAATGCCTGCCTAAATGGATCTGCAGTGCATCACCTCCTGTACTATATATATTTGTAATGAACAGCTATATCACTGCTCTCTGTGTATGAACTCATTTGAGTGTCACTGTCAGCTCGCTTAGGAGTGAGACTCTCATTTCCCAGCCCACACACAATGCAGAGCTGTTCTTGTCAAGGTAGTCCATAGACGGCAGATTTATGCATATTGGAATATGTATGCATCGGTTTTCTTTTGGATCAATCAGCCTTCCAACTTCAGGATAAACATTGTCTTTTTTCCGGTTGAAGTGCTGCTTCTTTGACATGAGTGTAAGTGCTGTTTTGCTTTCACATGAGTTGATAAGTAGCCTGACGTATTCAATGTCCTTGGCTGTTTTTGTTTTTTTTTTTGTTTTTTTTTGGTCGGGCCTTGTCAAGTGTTTCCCGTGTAAGCTGTCTTTGTGTATGGACATTGACTGACAGGCTCAATGATATAGCAGGAAGCTTTTTGTGAAAAAAAAAAATATATATATATATATATATACATATATATATATATATATATATGTAAGTGTTATAGTTGTGTTATATGTATTTGCACGCCAATCAGCCATATCATTGCTGCCACCGGCCTGACAGTATGCAGGTCACTGTTTTGCCAACAAAGCAGCTGTGACTTGCTGAACCATTCATTTCTTTGGTCCTCTATTTAGACTCCTTATTTACAAGAGCTCCCCTAATAGTAAGTGTTCTCATAATGTTGTGTGTGAACATGGTATTTATTGGCATTTAATGTGCAATGGCAATAAATTCCTTGAAGTCGATATCGGTGTCCCTTGGTATCAGGCAGACATATGGTATCAGTGGATCCTCATAAGTTGTACAAGACCTATTTGGACTGGAGATTGTAAGTTGTGAGATGAGACTTCCCTTTGGATTGGACCTTAATGGATGCTTCTTTATATTAGACACCTTTTGGGAATTTGTTGAAAAATCATTGTGGCCTTATTTTTCAATCTCCGTGTTTTTTTTCCCTCATTATTCTTCTGAAATGGACCACTGTCATCCAAGGGTATTACAGTCATGTGAAAAAAAATAGCACAGCCCATTAGACGTTCAGTTCTTTATCAAGAAATGTTCACATATTGATGTCTAGTCTTGTTTTTAATCATCCCCGGGGGAAAAAAAAAAAGTGATTTAATTGCAGGTCAACAGCAAAAGATACCCTTGTTTTACTCATTAAACAAACGATATCAACCAAAAAAATGCAGATTCTAACAGAGGAAAAATTTAGGACAAGCTACCCACCAATAGCCAGTGTTCCCCCCTGTGGTTGAAATAACACTGTTTTATGTAAATGCATCATTTGAAGCCAATGATTTTTTGGTTGTTTTTTTTTTAACCCAGGTTCCAGAGAGGGGCTCGGCTTTGAGGTGTGGACAGGCAAAGATGCACAACTGTGGAAAACAATGATGTCATCGCCCCATGGCAGTTGTTTTGAATGCCCTCCACTTGTAGACTATTTTCAGGACAGTGAAATAGATGATTTCAAATTGTTTTGAGATCTTTTAAAATCACTTACCAGATTCATCAGCTGCTACAATCTTCTTCCTGATGACCCCAGGCAGTTCATTGGCTCTCACCATGGTGTTGACTCTCCGATCAACAGTGAGGAGCACACAGAACTACATTTGTGAAGTTTAAATGAGGCAAGACTCCTTCAAAATTACGATGTTCTAATCATGTGCACTTGATGTGACACAGCTGAGTGTGATTTTAGCCATTTTAGGTGGGAATGAATGTGGGGGTTTCCTAATCACTTTTAATTGTTCATTTATATTTTCAGTAAAGTTAAAACTGGTAATAAATATCCATATGTCCAATTTTGTAAAAACAAACCAAATAAAACACGGAGTCTTCTGTAAGGTGTCCTAATGTTTTCACATGACTGTATATGCAGGGCCCAATAAAATCCAATGTATTTAGAAATTACTTTTTTTTTTTCTGATCTATTTTTCTTCTGTTTAATGCTTTATTAAATTTTACCCTAAAAGGTCAACTAGCAAACGCACAAGCAACTGCAACATCCTACTTAGGTGTTAGTCATTTAAACTGCTGACCACATGCTGGCACTCATCTGTCCTCTTATAAAGACTCTGGCTATGCTTGCTGCAAGGATATTTTACAATATCTGGACAGTTGCAATATCTGAAAAAAACTGTAGGTTTATCATGCCAGCACAATATCCGCATACTCTGCACAATTCAGTGCATATAGTCCACATTTTTTTTCACAATTATGTGTCCTTGGTCTGCAGATATGTTTGAATAGGTTTTATATGTTCATATCGGTAAACTCTGTGTGAATTATACAATCCAATTTTGACCATCAATATTTTCTAAAGGGATTACACTACCTCTATTACATTTCCTTCCTGTCATTATGCATTATGCAAAATGTGTGTCATCCGAACAGTCCACGTTCTCGCATTGTAATGAAGTTCATTTCTTGTGTCTACATGCACTTAAAGCACACTTGTTAGGGGTCAGTGCTTAATATCCAGCCCGCAGGTATCCATCGTTCCACGTGCAAAAACAATTGCAATGTCCCTTGTGAGCTGTCAGAATTATCCATTTTGAGTATTCTGAGCAACAAGCGTTTTGTCTGCGGATACCCAAAGTGATGGATTTTCTCATCTCTTGGGTCAGTAAGGTCTGGATACTCATCCCTCTACGTATTACTCGTCCACTGTTCTCTTGGTAGACACTCTCCTTCAGACTAAAAACATCCTGCAGCACTTCCAGTTTTGGGCGATGCTCTCAGCTACTTATCAAGCTATCACACTTTGGGCCTTGTCACAGTTGCTCAGATCCTTGCACTTGTCCCTTTTCCTGTCTCTAACGCATCAGTTTCGATTACAAAATGTACCCTTGCCGCCTCACATATCTCAGCCACTGACAGGTATCATTGCAACAAGATAATCAATGTTATTCACCTGACATGCCACCTGGTTATAAAGTTATGACAGATGGGTATATATGTTTTATTCCCATAAGCAGTATAAAGTGGCCCAGTAGCACAACCTTCGGAACTAAAAAAAAAAAAAAAAAGAACAGAAAAGTACATGTTGATGTACTTTTCTGGCTTTTTCTTTTGTTTGTTCCCCTGAAATCTGCTTTTTTGATGGCTTTGATTGTTCTACCTTTTACTGCTTATAGGAGTTCATTCTGTTGTCAATACTATACATTCGTTGGCATTCTTTAAAATACAGCAATGCCAGACTGAAAAAAAGCAACAACAAAAAAACTGCAAGTAATCAACCCTTTTATTGAAGTAAATTGAACCTCACTATGAAAAAAAGTAAAGACTTTTATTCAGAATTCATGCGGAAGTAAAAGCACAAAATTACTGAGAGCAAAATGTTGCAATTACCATCCAGTATAAAACCGTGTTTTATTGTAGTCTCTCGGCAAGAATGGGTTTTTACTCAGACCACATGCACCAGTTCGCCGCGATGTCTCTGTCGCACTTGTGACCACATCAAATACTTCTCTCAGTTCACTAATGCACCCCAGAGGATACTGATATCTGTGATCCAATGAGCTTACTCGGCAAAACCTTCAAGTCCTAAATTGAGGCAATGATACCAGGTTTGATAGAAAATTGATGCGCAAAATCATAACAAAGCAAAGCTTATTGCCAGCAATTTTATTTGTGATTAACTTTCTCTCAATAGCACAGTTTATCACATTTCCTGGCCTCAATTTCAACTGCTTATCTGTGCTCATATGCATCATTTTCATTACCATAATATTTTCTACATTGCTTCAAATTGGCTTTACACAGTATCTCTCAGCTTATGACAAAACATCAGTATTTAAGTATCGCTGGTGCATTGTAGACCGCCTGCTTTCATAATATCCCATTTCCACTGAGAGCACTGCAGAAGTGAGTGGAAGGTCTATTTTAAGTGCAGTCAGATAGCTGTATGGCACTGTGGCTATATTTAATAAAAAACTCTCCTGAACACTGCACCAATCTCCTGGGCTATCTGCTTTTGACTGGCCATGTCTGCTTCTATTTAATGTGAAGTGGCAGACAGAAGAATGTCATTCTCTTTCTTACTTTGTTCCTTTGGAACATAGATTAAAAAAAAAAAAAAGAAGAAGAGTGGGAGAAACATGAGGAGAAAGAATAAGAGGCGAGCACAATGGCATGTATAAGGAGTGTAGGATGAGTGTTAGTAACTATGTCATGCTGTATGAGCTTTTTCCCCCAAATCTTCTTCATAGAGTTTCCTACCTTTTCCCTTTGCGTCCATTAGTCTGTCATTTTAATGAGCACTTCTCAAAAGGTGAACGGTTTCTATAGGTACATATCACAGAGCAAAGATTTGAAATTGATAATGCTTAATGATGACTGTCTCAATGAAACCGCATATTTATTTTTCATCTGGCTGCTCTTAGTTTTAATTCTTTGTCTTTTGATCTCCAGCTGTGTTTTCACAGTTTGAGATCGTAGTAATTTTTTTTGCTCATCACACCACCACCTGCTTGCAGTTTTTATGTCTGCCGTACCACTGCAGTATAACCATTTCACTGACTCCTCACATCATTGTTCAATCTCAGGGCCCCAGGGCTTTACTCCTCGAGCAGTGGAGCAGCGAGCTGCAGGGCAGGGCAAATTAGTAGTAGCTGCTCTCAGAGTTGTTTATGTTTGTGGACTTCCATATATGCGCATCTATATCTATATCTATATCTTTCTCCACACATATATCGATGACTATATCTATATCTATCTCTGTGTGTGTGTGTGTGTGTGGACATTGGCTTTAAGTATGTGATTGTACACATGTGAAGTGCCATGTGGTTGAAATGAATTAATATTTTTAAAATAAATCTAGATTTTGTTCTGATCAATAACTTGTCTGTTGTGTTCTATCTGTACATAATCAACACAGTGTGGGTGTGACTCCGACCTCTAACTCGGCAGCTTGTTGTCAACTGCCTTCTCACAACTGTGCGGAGGAGGTCCACTGTCGCTCCGCAACATAAAATATCCATGAGTTAGGTTGTGCATACAGATGTCACAGTACCTGCTGTGAGAACCTTAACATGGGACGGTGTGGGGGGGGGGGGCAAATGTACATCGAGGTGGCAGCATGTTCATCGCGTGTGTGCTTGGGCGCTTGCTGGTGTGTGTTGGAAGTTTAACATTAGAACTTTATTTAGCTATCACTTTTACAATTTCAAAAGCGGAGTTAAAAGAAGAAAAGAAGGCAGAGGACAGAATGACAGGTGGCGAGTACAGGAGAGTGCTTCTGTCAAATAATTGCTTTTGATGCATATGATGGAGTCTGTGTGGTAGGAAGTGCATGGCATGAAAGCACAACGTCAATATGTTCAATATTACGTGTCAAATGGAGATCGTATAAAAGGGAGATTGAGGACACTGGGAGGATGCACCAGGATGAGGTGGGAGGAGCGAGAAGCGGCGGCTGGCACCGTGGAGGAGTACACAGGGGAGGGGAGGGAGAGGCAGGAGGTGGGCCGGGCAAGAGAGTTGGTTTGCAAGAATTGTGGAGATTACGGGAGGAGTAATGACTCAGGAGGGAGGGAGTGCAGGAGGAGGTCAAAGGGGAGACCAGCAGGTAGAGAGTACATCTGTCACCTTCTGCTCCTACAGGCCAAGAATGCCCGGGAGGAACAGAGGAGGAGGAAGAAGAGCAGGAGGAGGCAAGAGGGGGCAGACTGCCACGAGCACGAGAAGCATAACTAAACAGGCCTATATTTATTCTGAAGCTCAATTCGAAAAAATTTTCAAGCACTCCTTATATAGCTCTGAAATGCCAAAAAGCATGCCTCTGAGTGGAGAGTAATCCATTTTATTTGGTATCACAGAAATCCATATGGTAGCTAAGTATTTTCTCTTTGAAATATTAGTCTATTGTAAAGAAGACAGGGCTCAGAAAGAGGTGAGAGAAAGGGACTTGTGAAGAGGAACTGACACTGAGAGTAAAGAGGAAGCGCCGCTGGTGGGAATGAGCGCTGCATGTGCACAGTGTTCATAACTCTACGGAGGTTGACATTGTCCCAGAAACTTATGAATACCATCCCTGTATGTGTGCGTGTGCTTGAGTGAGGCGAGGCAGAAGAAGTCAGGGGTTTAGACGCTGTCTATCGTTCTGGGCTTCGTCTCTGCAAAGTCCACTGGGATTGCGAGCGAAACAGAAATGACCCAGAAAGACAGGACACACAGCTGTACGGACGTCAGAATATCAAGGAAGCCACTCAGTTCAAATCAGTCTCTGCAGAGGTTTACTTTGTCCACACAAGTCATTGAAACATTCATTACAATAAAAGAGGACTGAGTGTATACGTGTCAACAGGTGAACACTCCTATACTCACAAACAAAGCAAGAGTTTAAAAAGAAAAGTTATAGGCAGTTATCTGCTTCACTGCTCTAGTTTATGGAAAGTGTTTTATCATGATTTTATTCAACATATGTGATTTTCATATCAACATGTTTATCCTAATTTATAATTCAATGTAATTATTTAGAGCTACACTATTGATATACTACTTTTCTATGTTGTTGTCTTTTATTTTCTGTTTCTTTGTCCTTCCTTGTTGTTTCATGTTATTATTGTGTCAATTTGCTGAAGGACACTTTGGATTGTAACAACCTGCACCAGAAGTGCAATATCACTGATGGATGGATGGATGGATGGATGGATGGATGGATGGATGTGTGACCAGCTGGGAACCATTGTACCACATACGTCACTTTACGTCCTTATTTACTTCCACAGTACAAAACAAATCATTTCGCTTTGTAAATAATTACAGATAATATAATTTAACACAGTAAATTGTTTGGGAAATGAATGCTCCACAAGCATTTTTAGGTATCCGTGATTTGTTTCTTCTTTTCTCCTGGCGGATCCCTTTTCAAAGTCATTGTCTCCACAAAATGACTCTTAAATCCACTCAAGTATGACAGAAGTGAATGGTTGTATGAGGATGTTGGGGGATGGGAAAGCATCACCATCTGTGTTCAAATGTGTTTGCTTGCATCTACCATAAGGTGTAACCAGAGTGTTTAATATGAGTGCGTAGCAGTGTGTACATAATCAGTTACACACCATTAGGTATCAGAGGTATATTTAAGGCCAACTAAGGAACCTTGGTGGAGACTGATTGTCAGTTACTCAAAATGCTGGGTAATGAAGTTCAACCTCGGTGCTATGGCACCCTCATCAGTGTATTGACTGAAGCAGTCACACGATGACACATACAAGGTAGGAAAACAATCTGTCTAAAGGAAACACATTTGAGATTATTTATTGGTCCGAACTGCTCATCCTCCATGATCATCTTTCAGGGTTGTTGTCTTTTATTGCTGTCACATTCTCCGTTCATGAATTAATTGTAATTTCTACAAACATTAATTGTTACTCATTTATACCAACCAAGTGAAGCAAGGGAAAGCAATATATTGGCTTTGCTCCCAGTAGAATATGGCTGAACTAATCAATATATCAATTAGTTAACGGACAACATAGTCAGACTGACTCTACTAATTTTTAGAGCCCAATCATCAAGAGGATTGAACCACATTGAAATTGAAAGATGCTGTCATTTAGTGGGAATGTAAGTTTACCAATTCACTGAATCAGGGACATACATTTGCTAAAGTACCTTGGCACCAGTACTTCACACTGACATATGTATTGATTTGAGGATTGGATATGTACGTCAGCACTAATTTCTAACAGCATTGGAAGTCTGTCTTTGCACCATCTGCTTTGCAGTGCAATCCTGTCTGCCAAAATGCTTACAAGCTTCCGATACCCACTGACACATGTCTGAGGAAAAACCTCAGATCAATACGATGGTTAATTGGAAGTGTGCACATGCACGTGAGTGTACGCAATTCTTTTTTTTTTTTTTTTGAACAGTAAAACAAAATCTATTAATAGAGTTAGGTACCTGACAACCGATACTAAGTAATGAGGGTCATTGCCACAATTCTTTTCAGGATCACTTAGAGATGCAAAGTGAATGAGTAATGTGTGTTTCAATGCCTGAGTATGCATGTGGAGCATGCCTCTTGCATGCAAGAAATATTTGTGGTTCGTGAGGGTGGATGTGTGATCTACTAAAGCCGCGAGGACGTAAATATGTTAGGACAGTGAAATTATGGAAATTACCTGTTGGGAGAGGAAATAAGTGCCTGTCTGTCCTCCTATTTCATATATAAGACAGCCATCGCAGGTATCTGGAATTTAATCCAGCCACCACATCACACCACTGTTGGCCATCACTTTAAAACCTCCGTCTGTCAGCCCATCCATTCATCCATCCGTCCTTCTTCTATACCACTTTATCCTGTGCAGGGTCGTAGGTGCTGAAGTCAATCCCAGCTGTCAGTGAAGGCAGGATGCACCCTGGACAGGTCACCAGAGTACCTGGAGGAAATCCACGCGCACACGAGGAGAACAACTCCACACAGAAAGGCCTGGCTACTATTTGAACACAGACCTTCTTGCGGTGAGGTAAGGGTGCTCACCACTACCCACCATGCGGCCCACTTCAAAACCTGCACTCCCAGTAATGTAAATCATTGACTGTGAAGACCGACAGTGAAGTTAGGATAAGATCAGCTTGAGATGTGTAAAGAAGGTAGTGGTTATGATGAGGGTTTGAGTATGTCTTGTATATGGCGGCTAAACACTGCAATTCCGGTCTTCTCAGACAAAAGATGAACAATCATGACTAGTGCAATAAGACAGGTTTGCCGATGTCCAATGTCAAGTCTGCAATTATTTTCACAGTGTCCAAAATGTGACAACAGCTGACTCAATACACCACACTGCTACCTCTTACAGCTACTCTACAACCAATCAAAATGCAGCAGAATATGATGTACCCATCAACTCAACAGCTCTTGTTGCAGACTCGGCATGCCAAGTTGGCATCTTTTCCCGAGTCTTGATCCAAGTTACAATATGGACTTTCCCCAAGTCCAGATTTTTAGCGTGCTCTTTTTGTTAGTGTTTTCTACGGGCATATTTATCACAAGAAGAAGGGCTTTTTTGGGTCAATACCATTTGTTGGCTTGATGGCAGTAGCAGTGGACATTGATCATGTCAATGAAAATTGGCCTCATGTATCTGCACTGTATGAGTATGATCATCACCTCCGGCTGTGTGGTTGACATATCCATGACTATTTGCATGAGCGCACATGTTTGCATCCACACATCTAGCTTTATGTCAGGAAGAATTGACATGAGGCCGTAAGACCCAATTGAAAACTAACTCCGTTGAGTGTAACGATTGATACAAACACAGTCATCCATTGTAATGAATGACACCGATTAGAAACTGCTCGCGCTTTAGAATAGAATACAATTAATCTGGCAAAAAATTTTGTGTTGATGCATTTGTTTGCATTCTTGACATTTCTATGAACTTCAAATTTTCTTTCCCTTCCAAGCCAATTGTAAACACTTCATTTATTTTTTCATTTTATATTGAGTCAGTGTTTTTACATCTTTGAACAACAAATATATAGATCTTTGAAAATGCACAGAAACATATCAGTATTGTAGTGTATGTATTGTGCTGTTTTTTATTATAGTGATGAATATTATTAGATTATAGTGGCCCATTGCAAATTACTAACATAGTGACTCACTGACTTTGTTTGATGGAGCGCTGTTTGCTGTACAGATCAATTTACTTCTTTGTTCATTTTATCTGGTTGGTTTGACATGACTCAAGCGCACACAGAATTTTAAATCAAGCGTGTGCACATCTACATTTGCTAATTGGACAAATGAAGTGAATATCTGCCCGAGAGGTCAGGACTTAAAAAATATTTGTTATATATGCAATGTACACACGCACATACCCAGGGTGTGCATTCTTGAATCATTTTGTAAACTATAAACAAAGCTCTAAGGGCATGTTTAGGAAGGTCACCAACAGAAGTAGTCAGTGCATCGAGTTCATCAATATAACTGGTAGAAGTCAGGGGAGCTCAGAGCCGATTGATGAGTCGCTCAACAGTTAGACATGTGTTTAATGTTTCCAGTTATGCCTACTCTTATTTTTACTTCTCAGAAATATAACCATGACCACTGTACTTGATGTTGTTAAAAAGA
The DNA here is from genome assembly GCF_963383615.2 of Lipophrys pholis. Classification (NCBI taxonomy): domain Eukaryota; kingdom Metazoa; phylum Chordata; class Actinopteri; order Blenniiformes; family Blenniidae; genus Lipophrys; species Lipophrys pholis. The sequence continues at coordinate 19,173,839 of NC_137628.1, forward strand.
TATGAACAGATTTAGATGTGAAGCTTTTGGTTCATAGCGGCATGTCACCATCATGTAGTTGCAGCAGATGTGTTGGCTGCACATTAATGGGGCAAATAACGTTTTGCGATCTGGTGACTGTGGAGGCCATGGGAGTACAGTGTACTCATCATCCTGTTCTAGGAACCAGTTAGAGATGATTTGGAAAATTTGAGATTATCTCCTTGGAACTAGTGATCAGAGGATGGATACACTGTGGTCATAAAGGGATGGACATGGTTAGCAGCAATATATTGGCTGTAATGGCTTGGCTGTGGGGTTCAAATGATGCTCATTTTAGCAAAAGGGGCCTGGAAAATATCCCCCCCCACCATTAAACAAACCACCAACAGTCTGAACCATTGATACAAGGCAGAATGGGTCGATGTTTTCGTGTCGTCTACCATCTTTATCTGGCAGTAGATATTGAAACTCTGCATAATGTTTCCAATTTTCTATTGTCCAATTTTGGTGAGAATGTGCAAACTGTCGCCACAATTTCCTGTCTTGAGCTGACCAGAGCGGGCACCTGGTCTGGCTTTCTGTATTAGCTTCAAGATTCACTGAGTCAAAGATTGCCTCCTCATACCTTGGTTGGATTTTTTTCATCATCTTGAAATAGTCATCCGATCATCCTCTGCCATCAACAGAGGATGACCAGAGGATGATTGGACCTCTGAGAACCCCAGATATTGTTGTGCTTGAAAAACTAACACCAATGACAAAGTCAATGAAATCCCTTTCCTGCTCCGGTCTCATGCGTTTTTTTAAACTTGGCAGCTCATCAAGGGAATGTCTGCCTGAAGTTTCTGCCACGTGATTGGCTGGTTACATACTGTTTTAATTATTGGTTGAACAGGTGTATCTAAATAAAATGGTTGGTGTGTTTAGAGTCTTTTTTTGAGTTGACGTTTTGGCAGCAGAAGCACTTCAGTGACAAGTGTTCATTTGCATTATATCGGATTTACACTTTTTGCCTAAACTTGAGCAAGGTCCCAAATGCAATCATAGATAGCAGTTCGGATATGAGCTATGACCTCTGGTGTGAGTGCTGGAGCACTTCATACACCCACTATTATTCTGCACAGAGATTTGGTAGCTGTCGGCTATGTGGCAGCGCTGATGTTTTGGCCAAAATCCTAACTGCAGCACTTGTGACGCATCCATCCACTCTCAACAATGGCTGCAAAACTGTCAGACAGTCCTCAGGGTCTTCATATTCATATATTAGAATATTAAACACTCAGTATATATGTATATTTGCCTTTCTGAAAGTCTCCACAAGTGGAGTTGTATCATTTCTGCATCAGTTTGTCAAAATAAGCACAGTTATTGGAATTTATTTCCGCATGAGCAAGTTCTGCCAGAGCTAATGAACTCTTTTCTAACAAGCTTGAAAAACATTAATTCCATGATTAAGATATGATCTATGTGCTCACCACTCATTTGAAAGTAATTTCATATTGGGTCGATACATAACACAACAGAAATCTGCAAGACAAGATCAACAAAAAAAATAATAAATAGACAAATGAATAAGCAGCCTGCTCTCATCAGAGTATATAAAGGGTGAGCTGTACATTTCCTGCTTGGTTGGCAAAAGTGCAGCTGCTGATGCTACTGAACATATTGTAGCCTATATATTTACTAGAGCTTTGTCATTGTTTGCAACTGTCTAATATTACACATTACCCCTGCAACCTCCGCTTTTTTAGCCCAGTGTGCAGCATAACTTAAAGAAAGAAGTTGGTTTCGTGTCATACTACTGAATAATCTATCAGATTATTCAATAGGGGGACACTCTGAAACCTTGAGGCCTGAACGTTAGATCGTGTGCTAATCTGCTGAGTATAAAGTGAAACTGAAATGAACTTTTGATGCATTGGATTTCTTGTGAAACTTTTCGGAGTTCTATCATGAAGTGAATGTAAATATTGTCACTGTGAGACAGCTCCTACTAGGGTGCAGGCAAGGTAATGTGTAGCTAACAAACTACTGCCTGGAGCGATCACCTCTCTCCTGCTGTTTCCTGTCCTTGCCTGCTGCAATGTGTGTGTGTGTGTATATGTGTGTATGTGTGTGTGTGTGTGTGTGTGTGTGTGTGTGTGTGTGTGTGTGTGTGTGTGTGTGTGTGTGTGTGTGTGTGTGTGTGTGTGTGTGTGTGTGTGTGTGTGTGTGTGTGTGTGTGTGTGTGTGTGTGTGTGTGGTATCCACACTGCATGAATCAGTGGCAGCTTTTACCCTGTTGGGGTGGGGGTGTTGTAGAAAGAAGAGCGGAGAAGAAGTGGTGGAGGTAAGGAGAGGAGATAAAGGGAGCACGGTGAGGGTAAACCGTATTCAAAAGGGCAGGAAGAAAATTGGATAAAGATGGCGATTCATGCAGTACGCATTTTAGTTGAGCATATTTCTGTTGTTGTTAGAGGAGTTCAATAAGACGAGGGGAAAAAAAATACACTTTGCCTCTCTGTCATTTAAACCACTGTAGTATCTGGTCTGCGAGTGGGGATGCACGATAACTATCAGTACAGATCAAATGGAGTGGTAGACAAACGTCACACAGATCACAATAATAATAATGATAATGATAATAATGCAACATTGTTTAATATAGTTGATTTTCAGTTTTTAAAAGAAACAACACCGTTGTCACCAGTGTGGATGTTTTTGTGTAATTAAATGTTCAGCTGGAATTCATAGAAGAAGTGAAAAGTGAAGGACTAGCAGGTTCTCTGAACTATTACCATCAAAACAGCGTCCCCAATACTAGTCTTTAAATATTAATTGAAAAAGATGCATTTTTATCAGTGTCTTCATTTTTTTTTCATTTGTGTAATTGTGCTTATTTTTTATAGTAGTAATATTGATATTATTTGATTGAGTCATAGACAGAAATATGGTCTTAAATTAATCTTGTTTAACAACATGTTAGGATTTCCATGTGAGGTGTGTACTGTACAAACGCTTGGTTACCACTATTGGTGTTGAGAATACGTAAGTTTTTGCTTATCTGTATCAAAAACTGTTATAGTGCACTCCGATTAGTGTTTCATGTGTAATGCTGTTCTTTTATTTGAATAAAAGTTTCACAAAAGCTTAAAATCTGTTGACGTTGAACAATCATCACAACCACTCAATCTAATGTATGAATACGGCCTTGAAACAACAATGTTCAGGCTTTTTACTCTTTCAATAAAACAATTTTCATCAAACCCTTTTTTTTTTTATATAATTATTTTTTTAATATTGTGTTAACCCAATTCTGTATTGCGGCACAAAAAAAAAAAAAACTTGTTGAATTATTTTCCTTTAATTATTTTTATCTTCTTTTATCTTTTATTACTTCTTTAAGCACATGACTGAGGTTGACTGTTTTCAGTTTATTTCAGTTTTATGAAAAAAAAAAGAAGCTAAAAAGACCAGCTTGATCCATCCCCGTTATCAAATATAGACAAACAATTGCATTTTCAGTTTTCGGCACCAGGGAAATTATCATTAGGTTCCTTATAATGAAAATAAAAAAATAACAACTCGAACTTTAAGTACGTCTATGTACCGAAAGGATGTATGGGATCTTCTCATGTTTCTGAGGTTTAAGTTATTAAGGTGACATTGTCTTCATATAACGATATTTCAAATTATGATGGAAACCAACTTTATCTAATTTCATCTAATACAGAGGAAGTGATGCTTCATCTGTATAACTGATGCATCAGTAGTTCACACCGAAATGAACAAAAAAGTAGTTTGACGGCTTTAAAGCTTCAGGTTACTATGGAACTCTCTGTATATCATCAGTGACAGAATCACTTTGAACAGATGAGAGCTATTGACGTCCTGAGGACACATTGAAGATGTGAAACAGCGGCTTTGGCAGCTGAACAGCACTTGATTTTTATGCCTCATCAGTCATCACTGACCTCAAAGTCTTTTAATTGGTGGTTGGTGGCTTTTCCTTGTCCAGTTCCATGTATTTACCTAACCCGTCTTTATCACTTTGGTCATATATAAGCGAAACTCATATCAATGATTAAGAAATAAGGTCAGAAATGCACTTGGTAGGAGGTGGTCAAAGAGAAAGAGGCAGAAAATGAGGCAACAGACAGATGGAGACAGAGTGGTGGGAAGGGTATGTTGGTGATTGATGAGACTACAGGGGAGGGCCAGACTTCTGACGTGGTGCGATTCCACTGATTTATATTTAAGGGAGTGCTCTTTTACTCTCAGAGGGGTGAAGAAAAGAGGAGAAGGAGAAATGAGGTGAAAGTGAGGACATTAGATCACCCTGGTAAACCTATCTGTCAATCAGATTGGTGGCTCTTCTGTTTGCATGCCTCCGTCTTTACCTTGCGTTTTTGAGTGTGATTTTCAAAGTCCAAACTATATCTTGTATTTTTCACCAATAACAGTGTGTCTGGTCCTGCATGAGCTTATGAGTGTGTTTGGTATGTTTAAGGTTAACATGGCCTTCGCATAGAATCCTGCAACAGCTCTGGCTTTCACAGTTGACTCAGAGACTAAAGGAACATAGTAAAGCAGTCTGCGAAGTAAAGGCACAGACAAGGGAATTCCAAAGCAAGGCCATCAAACTGCCATTTGTTGAGGCAAGACGTGGGAACAGACAAGAGCTAATTGAAAGGCTGGAATGAATACTGACATGTCAGACACACACAATGCAATGAAACAAACTGAAAAGGCTGACGCTTGCACAAATACACAAAAGGAGTTAACAAGTGACACCTGATACAGCCGTTGGAATGGGAGCACAGAGGAGGATGTGAGGGTGAAGTCAGACAAGCGCATGAAATGCAAAACCACCAATCAGACATGGGTTGCGGGGCCGGGCACTTGTGAGGCCGTGTGGATCCTGACTGGGGTCAGGTGGGGATGGAGGATGTTGAAGTTTACACTGGCAGCCTCATCCTCTCGGGGTCGAGCCTTTTGGCCTGCAGTTCACCATGGGCTGAGTTTGCTGCGCCCGTTCATCACATATCTTATCTTATGAACCATTGTGAATCATTGCAAACCTTCAGGGCCTCCGGCATCAGAATTTTAATCATACCCACCATCAATACATGAACCGAGAGTGACGCCACTTTCCAGCACTACGCAACAGGTTTAAGGAATGGGCTGCCGGAGAACCTGAAATTGTTTTCGTAAGCATATATTTATTTATTTATTTATCTTTGATATGATATTCAGCCTGGTTCTGTGGTCACGCTTTTGATCACCGTATTATTTTATTCTAATTGTCTTGTGTTCTGTCTCTCTGCTGTCCCCCTTCCTGTTGTCGGTTGGTGAATGTGTGTCTACATTTCTGTGTTTACACCCGAGTCATGTGTAGTGTTTGTCAGGTTGAGATAGACATCATTCTTCCATTCCATCCTGCCCCATACTCCATCCATCTATCTTTGCACAGCTCTCTGTACACTATAGGGACAAAGGTATTTGGCTGCACCTGTTGATTACTGAATGGAGATGTTTTAATCAGACCCATGCAAAATTTGTGATGCAAAATGGGTTGTTTTGAAGAGTTCAGTGACTTAGCGTGGTGCGGTGATAAAATGCCACCTTTGCAATAATCATGAAATGTCATCCCTGCTAGATATTTCTCAGTTAGCTCTAAGTGATGAACATCGAACTGTTTTGGTGTTTATCGAGCAATGGCACCTCACCACAAAGAAGAAGACCATATAAAGTCACAAACAGTGCGTGATCAACGGCTGCTAAGGCATATGGCGCATGAAAGTTGCTAATGCTCTGTTGATTAGGACCCCTGTGGCTCAGTTGTTAGATCTGGTTCAATCCCACATCCCACCCTGTCCAGATGTTGAAGAGTCATTGAGCAAACAAACTCAACCCAAGCAGGGCTGAATACGTCGCACGGCAGCATCACCACCGGCAGAGATTACTTAGTGAGGCATTTCTTTTGTGGGAAACACAAAGATCTATTGATTTATTTTTGTGACGATTATAATTTTGTCATAAACATGCCAGAGAAATTAGATTAATAGTTGGGTTTCGTGTATTTATTACACAGGTTTTGCTCTTTGTCCCGAATGAAAGAATTAGGCAGTTTTACTCTTTGTACTTAATAAAACTAAATTCCAAGTATTAATTATGGGGTTTTATTTTCCTTGTAACCCGATGAATGAACGTCTGTCTTCCGCTTTGAATGGAGTTCCAGAAAGGGTAAAGGTCATAGCACAGGAGGTTTAACCCCTGATAGTCCTCTGGCTAGTTTAGGCTAATGGTAAACTTCATTATTTGTTTTAATGTAGTTCTTTCATTAATATATTCCTTATGTCTTTGTAAAGCTTTTCTGTATTTCTTTCATTTCTTTATTGTCTTTGTAAAGCACTGTGAATTGCCCTGTGTTTGAAAGTTGCTGTAAAAATGAATTTGCCTTGCCTCGCCACGCCTCGCCACGCCACGCCTCGCCTCGCCTCGCCTCACCTCGCCTCGCCTTGCCTTGCCTTAGCTACTCTCAAACAACAAAAGCTGGACTTCGACGCAAAACCAGTAAGTGTGGAGAATTAAAGAGTTTGGGTGCTGTTGGCAGCTGCGGAATGTAACTAAAATTGTAACTGGTAATTGAACTTAGTTACTTTTAAAAACAAGTAATCAGTAAAGTAACCAAGTTACTTAGTATGTAGTGACAGTGAATCAGCAGGAAAGAAATGCTAGAAATCCTTTTTTTCAAATTGACGATTCCATAGCTGAAGAGACGCAAACCTCCACTGGCCTTAATGCCAGAACAAAAAGTGTATAGTGTTTTATCGGGTGGGTTTAAATTGCATCAGGCAATGATTCCAGCACTAAGTCCAATGCCAAGCAGTTGATGTAAAGCAAAGTGTTGCAGTAGAAACATCTTATGTTGATGCATGAAATATGCTTCTGTTTGCCAGACAGATGGTCGAGTGTTTATTTGGCTGATTCTGAGAGAATGTTACCTGCCTGTCTTTATTGTACCCAAAGTAAAGTAAAGTCTGTTGGAGGAGGGATGATGCTATGGAGCTGTTTGGGGTAAGCTCTTCTCTATAGTCAAGGGCCATGTGAATCTCTCCGAATACCAAAACACTTTGGACAATGCTTTGCTTCCAACATTGTGGCAACTACTTGAGGAAAACCCTTTTTTCATTCTAATACATCTTTGCCCCAGTACAAAGAAACTTCTATTTAAAAACATTGTTTGATGCGTTGGTTGTGGAAAAACTTGACTGGCCCTCAAACAGAGTCCTGACTTCAACCCCATGGAGCACCTTTGAGGTGAATGGCGATTGCCACCCAGGGCTTCTATTCTTTGTGCCTGACCTCTGAGTACCTGACCTCATAACTGCTCTACAAAATTCTCACAGAAACACTGCAAAATCTTGTGGAAATCCTCCCAAACAACAACCATAAAATATCAAATTATATTTATTTGATTATAACGTCAGTACGGTCCTGGTTGGTATAATAGTCAGGCATCTGGATAGTTTTGTTCATAGTATCCATTGTGAGCGATGTGTGTCCAGATTCTCTGAGTATTATCAGTGTCTTATACAGTATGTGTACAGAAAAGCAGGTATTTCTAGGTTAAAAGAAATAAATAAAAAAGAGCAAGAAAAGGGTCAACTTTTCAGGATCTAAGCTGAGCCCATACCACACATGCACACCGTCACAAAAACAAAAATAAAAGCTTTATTGTAACCAAAACCACATATATTAAACTTACTTCAAGCCATTAAAGCACTTCGGCAATATCTCCATATCCAATCACAAGACTTAAGATTAGGACTGTGACCAATGAGGATAAAACGCTTTAACTATGTGTATCTGTCACATATTCAAACACTCATGTTTGGGTAGCAGAGCATGAAATCACAAATCCCCATGACCAATTGCAAAGCATTCAGGTAAATACAATTTAAGTAATTTGTGCAGATACAAACTGACTCACTGATTATATAATGTTCAAATCCATAATTCATTTATGTTCACAACTGGTAAGAAAGAATAACACAGGGGGGATTAAATGCACAACTGTGTAAACCTGATGGCGACAAGATATTTTTTTTGTCATTCAACTAAATAACAGAATAAAACCACAGCAACGAAGATAATGAGTGTTCAGAAACTGGCAGAAATTGACAAAGCTCCAGGTTTTTGTGTTTTGGAAGGAATAAATTAGCTGATGATTTGATCACTTTGTGTTACATTTATGAACCATTTTATGACGCCTAATAATATGAAGTTGACTTTCATTGAGGGCATTTTGAGTGCAAGTGCATCAGTCATAGGGGCTAACATTGCATCTACACACACACACACACACACACACACACACACACACACACACACACACACACACACACACACACACACACACACACACACACACACACACACACACGAACACAGAGAGATTACACACAAGTACACATCGAGGGCAGACATCAGACAAAGACCTGCAGACAAAGGCAAAGGCACATGTAGTGGCACACATGGGAATCGATGTGTGATAACAACTAGGGTAATAGCGATGTCTCAGAGGGGAGTTGCCCCAGGCTTACCTTAACATGTATGGTGAGATCAGAGAGAATATATGCATGCTATATACAAAACAACAACAACAATAATAACAACAACCTCTTTGGGGAAAAAAAAAATAAGCATGCACGCAACACCAGCCATGTTCGTGACGTGCAACGATGTGCATGTATCACTGCTTCTGTGTGTATGCAGGTGCTCATGCATTTGTGAGTATGTATATGCTTGGGTTGCGAATAGATCTTTCTGTACTGCAGGCTGTGTGTCTCCGATTGTGAGGACTTTCTCTGTATGGCCAATGCAGGTCAATTAATAATGTAACACTTGCAGAGGTAAAGGAGGCATGTGTGTCTCGTGGAAGCATCGAGGGGGAGGAAGAAGAGGGGAAACAAAGTGAATGTGAGACAAAGAGAATGAGGAGATGGGGAAAGTGGATTGGTAACAATGGCATGACATGGGGACAAACAAGCAGGGTCTGTGGCGAGATGTAAAGAGGGAAAATTACAAGCTGTCTTTCTCTTTCGAAATTCCCCCCATATTAAACTGAATGGTTAAGAAAATTTGAAATTAAAGATCTAGCTAGTATCAAATTCAAAGTCAGTGAGGAAAAAAAAAAGAACATGAGTGTGAAGATTCAAAGTAGATCATCTTCAATAGCACATATGGCTGTTATGGATTCAAACTTACAAATATCACCCAACACGCACATCACTATAGCTCATCCTTAAAAAATGTATGTTGACATAATGTTTATAGTAGTCTTATCACATGTATGTATTCTTTACCTTCAACCAGAAAAACACAATAACAGGACAATCCGTTGCAAACATCAGCATATGTCATTAACCTGATAGCGCAATTTCAAAGACATGTAATATTCACATTTGGAAGGATTATTAAGTATATTTGACACAAAAACATAAGCAGTGGCTGATTTTGCTATGGGCGAAGTGGGCAGCTGCCCAGAGCGCAAACTCAACATGGGCGCACCGTGCACCGGCTCAGATGCGGTCTTCAGAAATATGTTTTTCAGAGATGTATTTCACAAAAGTTTTGTTATTCCTCGTTTACATGGAGACGGGGGGTTTTGCAAAAACATTGCACTTGGAAAGCATTTTAGAATATTGCCGTTTGTAGGGACTCAAAATGCTGCCATTGTGTAAAAGAAGAAGACTGAAGTGAGCTTGTCATGAATTAAGATAGAAAACAAGACAGAAAAAAACGATTGGATGTTATTTTGCAATGACAAGAATGTTTTAGGGGGCAAAAAGTGAGGTGTTGGCCTTGGGGGGGGGGGGGGGGGGGGGGTGGCCTTCAGTAGTGGTTGGCAGATTAATATTCTGTATGGAGTGATTTAGGAATGGATACATTTAAAAATGTTATTAGGTGTGCTATAGACTGAGAAGTGGGTACAAACGGGTTCCATGAGATTGAAGAGGTGGCGGGGCAGACAAAGGGGAGGTAAATGATTTTTTTTCTTGTTCTTTGTGGGAATGCTGGAAGATTGTCTCTTCTTCCTCTCACCACATTGATTTAAAGTTGAACGTGGTCAAGGGTAAAAGAAGGAGAGAGGCGTGAAAGAAGAAAAAACTACTTTGGTAGATAAGAAGGGAGCATGGAGGGTTACATGTGCACATGTCTGCATCAGTGGATACTTTGAGGGAACCGGTGGCTCCAGAAAAACGATGGCTTGTAACCGAAGAGGAAGAGGTGGAGATGAACATGTCGCTTTGTGATTTTGTGTATGTGTCTGTGCACATGAAGCCTGAAGTTGAAAAATACAGGAGGCGGTGTGATTACCAAGGTGTGAAAGGGAAGTGATGAGGATGAATGCAAGTGTGTGCATGCGTGACAAAAGGTGGTGCCGCAGAGTGAGAATAATAAGGTGGCGTGTTCTTTTCTGCAGACAATAGAGGCCAAGGATATGGTCTTCGGGGGCGGGGGGCTTGGAAGAAGGGGGACACCCAAGAGGCCGTGTGGGGGGAGTGAGTGCTAGGGGACTGTCACAGAGTGGGGGTTGTGATGGGTGCTTTTGAGGCGTGAGAGAGGACAGCTGGATGTACAGTAAAAAGCAAACCCGGGCTGATTGTGAAGGATGAGCATAAAGAGACAGGGGAAAAGAGAGTGGGAGGATGGTGAGACACGGAAGGAGGGGGGTGGATAGAAGTGGGAGCATGTGAGGTTACAAAAGGCAGTGCAAGGGGGTCAGGGAGGGGTGGGGACGCAAGACAGGCGGGGAAGAAGGGTGCACGAAAAGAGAAGGGTGAGTGGCTGCAGCAAAGCTCCTCACCCACAAAAGAGAACCATGCAGCCTCAGCTATCCAGCCAGAACCACTGCAGCTGTGGCCGATGAAAGTTTGAGTGTGTGAGGCTGCGTGCGCCAGTGTGAATGTGTTCATTTCAACCTGTGGTGAAAACTGTGGCTTTGAAATTCTGGCCACATTCACCACTGAGGTCTGAATCACAGCAACACACTGCAGAGTGATAGTGCAGAAGTGGGTTCAAGAGGGGAGGGGAAGATGAAAAAATGAGGGGAAAAGAGCAAGAGATCGAAAATGCAGAAAGAGACGGAATAAGATTCTGAACGATTGAGAAAAACAAAGATTAAACAAAGACGAGATGAGGTCAAAAGGAGGAGGGGAAACTGAAATATGGACATGGTGTAGGGAGGGAGGGAGGGAGGGAGGGCAGTGACTGAGGCAAGTCATGATGGAGACAAAGAGTGATAAAGGGAGGGGGAGTGTATGGGAGAGAGGAAGCAGAGCAGAGTTGGAAGATGTGAAGTGAAAGAAATAGATGGAGTAGCTCTGAGAGAGGGAACGGGATAGGAGAGTTGGATTAATGAAATAAATGCAGAGGAGGGCTCTGGAGAAAAAAAGGGGAAATAGGAGAAGGAGTGAGGTAGGAGGCGAAAGAGGGTACAGATAGGAAGGGGGGGGGGGGCAGAGGAAGAGATTAATAGTTTTGTAGATCTGTTCCTGTGTTGCTACCTCAAGAGTAATTCCTTTTCTTCCATCCTTTTCCCCCCTGTTCTCCTCGATTCTCTTTTATTGGTGATTTCTGCAGTAGACAGTCTCACACACACGCGCGCACACACACACACACGCGCGCACACACACACGCACGCACACGCGCGTGCGCACGTGTGCATGCGTGATACATGTACACACAATGAGTATCTGCTGTGATTCATGTAAGCTTTCCCCATTCCAGTGAGCATTTGCCAGCTCACTAATAGGAGAAATTCTTTAATACTGCGCCACTATGGATTTCAAAGCCACTTACTGTAGTTCACATGTCTCTGAACACCTTCAAAGGCCCGGGCCTTCAATCTACTGCCATAAATAACCCACAATACAGAGCAGGTTGCTGGATCCAGTGGGATATTTGTGAAAGTGTGTCCATATGCCTGTGTGTGTGAAGGTGAGCATGTGTGTTGCATGCTCTGTAACTGCATGGTCATGCAAGAGAACCGCTAAATAGTCCCATCTGCAGGGGTTTCTGGAGGGGAACTTTGATCTTGGTGCTTATGATTAATTACCTCAGCACCAGATCTGTCAGTGCCACTGAGGCTCCAGAGCTTCAGCTCAATATCCACCGTGTACGACATCAGCATGTTCAAAGCTTTATACCGGACCTCATTGTCTGGGGGTCTGCCTCCTCGTCTGAAAGAAAGTGTGTGTGGGTGTACGATGCAGAGTTGTACGACTATATTGTTGAATACGCAATGAACACGCAAGGCTCCTTCTCTAGTTTTTCCTTGCAAGGCGTGACTTCTGCAACACACAACATACACAGACGCAAAGCCTCCGTCAGACTTTGTTAATGACGGTGTAAAACATTCATGGCTTATACTTCTTACTCACCACAATTTCACACATTTCCTTCCCTCTGACTTTGTCTTTTTGTGCCAACCTGCAGTGGCACTGTGTTCCTGTGGCTGAAGTTGAGCGCCGTCGTCATTAATATTTAGCTGTGGAATGCTAATGATCTTTCTGAATCATATCACCCTGCTACAACCTCCAATTAACCTCTCCAGAACACCCCACCCCACCTGCACACACACACACACACACACACACACACACACACACACACACACACACACACACACACACACACACACACACACACACACACACACACACACACACACACACACCCTCTTTTTTCTTCCTCCTGCTCTCCCCTCAGCGTCTCTCTGACTTTCTGTCTCTCTTTCTCTTCACCGTGTCTTTCCTCCTCGCTCTCCATCTCTCTCTGGGACTCTCTGCCTTTGCCTCCCTCACCTCTTTTTCATCTCTAACTCTCTTTGGCACATTTTGCCTCTCAAAGAATGTATGCTGAGACAGTTTTCCCTCTCATGTTTGTGTGAGTGTGTGTAGCCTATGTGCACCCTGGAATTGTGCTGTCCAAACGTGAAAGACAGCACCTGCCTTTTAGAGTTCATCTGGTCTCCCAAGAGATCCGGGGTTCTGTCCTCCATTTGTCCTTGGTACATTTTTAATAAAGCTAATCGGAGATTGGTGGATGAACCCCGTCACCTGCCTGTCACTCTTTCACTCTTCATTCTGTCTACAATACTCTTTCTGTGTAAGAGGCTGAGGGGGAACTCTCTCAGGAGTGAATGTGCTCAGTGCAGATATTTTCCTGAGTTATGAATTTATGAAGTCCTGTGTCTTCATAAAGTTGAGAATGTGTAAATGTGCCCAATGGATAGTATGCATTTGTGAAGGCACACATGACACTTTATCTATCTATCTATCTATCTATCTATCTATTTATATATATATATATATATATATGTGTGTCTCATATTTACCTATGGTCGAGGTAAGCTGTCATAGCACTGATTGGGGGTCTTGGCTAAGGACCCTGACTGAATGATGTTCATCCACGCTGGGATTCAAACCCTTAACTTCCAGGTGAAAGTCAGGGCCACTAACCACTCCACGATCTCACTGCCGTACTCTTTTACCTCATTATATACACTTGACTTTGACTTGACTTTATCTTTCAAAAGCAAAACCTGCTATACCCTTTCTCTGCACCAAATTACCACAGATTATAATGCAATCACTGTACTGACCTTGAAAGTGGAGCTACTACTGTTATTTGTTCCAAGTTTTAAGTTGACTGTAAACAGAGAACACTGCAATATCGACATAGGTTTGGTTTAGTCAGCCACGGTATCCGTCCGTCCATCCATCTTCTATTCCTTAAAAAAGATAATACAGTAAGGTGGCAATGGTCTTGACTCTTGACATTGAACTTAAGGCAGGGCACACCCTGGACGTGTTGACAGTCCATCTCTGGGCTGACATGGAGAGACAGACAATCACACATGCATGCAATAACACCTTCAAGCCATTTAAAGTCACCAAATTAACTTAATGTTCATGTCTTCGGACGGTGGGGGAAAGCAGCACAATTCGGAGAAAGCTCATGCACAGGGATGGCACGCAAACACCACATACGAGGGCCTGTCCCAGACCAGTAACAAGGTTATTTTACATTCAAATTTAGAACACAACTAAAGAAAATAGCACACTATATTACAATATTACTATTAATAAAGGAAATAAATGCACAAGAGATAAATATAGATAAATATGAGTAGACCAGTGTAGTACACAATATATATATATGGGGCATATTGTCGGGTCTATTTTTCTAGCTTCACAGGTGGACAGCCTGAGGGAAGAAGCTCCTCCTCATCGCCTCTGTGTTTGTCTTCAGGAAGCAGTAACGCCGCCCTGACGGCAGCAGAGAGAACAGTCGGTGGCTGGGGTGGGCGGACTCACTCCGAAGCTTCCTGGCCTTTGACCTACATCGTTTATTGCAAATGTCCTGCAGGTTGGGGAGAGTGGTTCTGATGGCGCTCTGCCGAGCGGCCCACCCTCCTCTGGGCCAAGAAGTCCTGCTGGTTGCTGCTGCCCATCCAGGTGATGGTACTCCCAGTCAAAACACTCTAAATGGTGCTGGTAAAAGTTTCTGAGCATCTTGAGAGGGAGTTTTAATTCCCTCAGACGTCTGAGGTGGTAGAGACGCTGTCGAGCTTTCTTCCCCAGGTGTTGATGTGACAGGATCACGTCATCCTGAGTTCATCACCATAGGAAGTTTTTCAACTTAAGTATCAGACGTGTTTACACCCAGTGAACCATGTAATGACTGCGGTCTCTGACAACTCATACGGCTTCCGATAAAAAATCCAGTTTTTCTCCAGTTTTGCTGCAAATCTGCTTGGTTTGATTGAACAGGTTGGTTTTTTTTTTTCCTTGCAAATTGTGGTTTATTTGGACCTGTTCCAAACAGCAGCTAAACTGTCAGATACTAAATGACGAGTACCAGGGCCTGAACAGTGTTGTTATTTATTTATTTATTTATTTATTTATTTATATTCTTTTTTTAAAGGCCCTTTTCTGTTGTAAGACACAGCGTGGGCTGATGGTGTGAACGTCTTGCTTATTCTGCTATCAGGAGACATCTAAAGCACACAATTGCTATTGTCGTGGCGCTGACAGATATTCTCCAACTGAACCTTTCACAAAAGCACATTTCTATAAAGCATCACCTTGAAAATGCAAAGCAGCTCTACATATTTAAGTTACAATCCTTTAACTTGCTAGTTGCGCAAATGTTTTGTCCACTGGGAGAGCACAACAGGTGTTATATTTCACTCAGCTTAAATACATATAATGCAGCAATAATTATGTTTTTTCTTTTTTACTTGTTTTGTTTCTTTTTTTAGCGATTGAAATAAAAATGTATTTATTCATTCATATATTCATTATTTCATTCATTCAATGATACTGGATTGTCTTCTCAAACTAAAAAAAAAAATAAAAGCCAGACTATATCTTAATAAGTCACACACGATTATTCGATTCTTCAAATAGAATTGAGGAGTAACTTCAAACTATTGTTTATCTAATGTTTTTAGCCAAGTGACACTTAAACGCTCATAGGCTGTGGCTTGGTTGGTCGAGCAGGTCGTCTCGCAATTGGAAAGTTGCAGGTCTGACTCCCTATCTGTCCACATGTCGAAGTGTCCTTGAGCAAGACACTAAACCCCAAACTGCTTCCAGTGGATGGACTGAGCGCCGTGCATGGCGGCCGCCTCCTTAGGAGTTTGAACGTGTGTGTGAATTGGTTAATGTGATTGACAAAGTAAAGCGCTTTGGGAAATGCTCAAGTGGTGGAAAAGTGTTATATAAGTGTGTTGTGGAATCCATTTACCATAGTGTTGGCCCCAGTGCTTTTCCCAGCACTGTACTAACAACCACAACACGGGTTCAGGCAAAAAGTCTGTACACTACATCCCTGAATCAACAATGCTATTAGTCAAGAAAATTGTAAAAACGACGTGTACAGTCCAACATGCTTTACACAGGAAGCGGAAAATGAACATGTGCCTGAAAGGTTGTAAAATAATTTGAAGAACCACAAATGATACAGTTCAGTACTTAATCTGTATGTCTGTGAATGCACATGGCAAAGACAATAGCAAAAAAAAAAAAGGATTACTTGATTAATAAGAAAGAATAAATTATGTAAAACAAAAAAGTAATTACTGACACAATAGAAAATTCTATAGTTTATGGCTCAAAAGCATTCTCAGTATGACAGGAAAAATAAATGCAGCAAAACTAAGTACTGTAAATGAATTTGGTTAAACTGAGCAAGAGGGATTCTTCAAAGGCTTACACACCTGAGTTGTACACTGGGCATGTCCTATTTTGAGTAATTATGTATTTTCTACACATGACTGATGTTCTTTGTTATTGCAGCTGTTAGAGAGAGAAGGACGACTTTATATGTGTTAAAACACAATTCATTCATTCGTTCATTCAAACTAAAAACGAACAGAACAAAAATGACAATAATAATAGAATAATAATAGAATTGATTCATGTATAAATGACTAAAAGCTGAGAGCTTTCTTTTACCTCTTTTTTTGGGACTGTTTCTAAAGGCAGAGCATTCTAGTTAAGGGCTCTTCACTGCATCAACAACTAAATAACTAGTAGGTACATTTTCCCTTAACATATGATGACATTACATGCTTTGCCCTTTTTGCTTTTATCTATCCAAAAAATAAAATTAAAATAAAGCCGAGTCACTGCAACTTACTTTGGGGCCTGAATACACTTACTACTTTCTTCCCAAAGCAAAATTAAACATTATAGGAGCTTTTATTTTAGCCACTTTATTTGCTGCCCTCCAACCCACTTGTTAATATTTGTAAGACCTTTTTAAACACTTATTCCAGTCTTGCTAATGTATTGCAGTACACCCTCTTGCTTTCTTTTGCATCCCTCCTCTTCATTTCTCTGACTCGCTCTCCTTTGTAGCAGTGATTGTGATGAATTGAGTCATCTTAAGTGTTTCCTCTCTGTGTGCATCCCGGGAGGATTTCATTCCCCCTCTATTTTCCCTTGTCTCTCCCCCTCCTTCCACCAATTCACTTCACTTTCTGAGCACTCATTCCCCCCATCCTTTACCTTATTGCAGTTGTTCTGTGTATCTCTTGCTCTCTGTTTTAAACCCCCCCCACCCCCCCCCCTCTATGCCGCCGTTCCTTTCCTTTATACTGAAAGCATTACTCAAATCACAATCATGCACTCAGACCCCTCCTCCACCTCCACCACCACCCTGCAGTAAATAGATAATTTGCAGAATGGAGGGTGAATGGTATTAATAGTAGCAAGCGATGAATTGTACTCAGTATCAAATGAAAGCCATGGCAGTCTGCAAGGACGCTTTTCATGTGTGCACAAAGAAACGGGGACAGTGGTGCTCAGAGCCACACACGTGCACAAAACTAATCTGTCCATACTTCTACAGCAGTGCATTGCCAAGGCTGTGACCTTCAGTTGCTCTGCATCATAACAACAGCGCTGGCAACACTTGATCTTCTGGAGGGAAAATTAGGGCAGAGTCATAATCAACTGCTGAAATATGGAGCAGTGGGCCATCAATGAAATAGTGTCACTGCCACTGAGGCATGATGATTTAGTGAAAAATGGAACTTCACGAAGAAGGGGCATTTCTCGATATCTAATTTGATTTTTTGATGAGTAAAAATTTGAGGCCATCATGCCATTGATGTGTGATCGCACTGAGTTTCTTTCAGTTCTTATATCAACTCAAAATAAAGCAGGTGTTTCAGATACTGAAGCTTTGCTCAAACACTGGTCACAGGAGGATGCAAAACGCAGGTTATTTCAAATTACTGTATGTCTAAGAAATGGCTTGAAGACACCGACTATTATTATTCTTTTTTCACATATTAAAAAAAACCAACCCATTTAAATAATTCATTTAAATAAATACCATGGGTCCTCATTGGTGAGCCTAAAAAGCTTCACATATGACATATGCATATGCAAACTGCTATCATCAACACGCAGTTGAGCCTCTGCCTTGATAACCTAAGTGCACCGTAATGGGGCATTCATACAGTTGCAATTCACATTAATATGACCGGCTGAAGAACAATCATTTCCCGAGTAATGGCTCTGGTAAATTGCTTTATAACCTTCTTCTATGATGGGGGAGATTCACAATAACTGAAAATAATATGTGAATCCTGAGGTATTTCCACTTATGAATTGATACTAAAAGAGACATATTTTTTTTTTTTTTTAAATCTGTGTTTTGGTTTGGACCTGGATTAGCTGTTTTCCAATCTAAGGAGCACCCCCATATCCACCTGTTCACATGCCCTTGTGTGCGTGTATGCGCGTGGCTGATCATCATGTGAAGACCGATGACACTGAGAAAATGTAAATGTAATATATATGTAAAGTTCATTATTTACATCACGGGTATAGACATCTGGTTGAGTTAAATTGTCAAGACAAACAACATTTGATATGTAAACACGAGACAACTATTTCCTCAACAAGCCGCAAGAAACTAATATCTCCCTATCAAAACATTCCCGTCAGCCTGTCTGGAATCGTAAACGCTCCAGCCGTGGGTTTGAAATGTTTTGAAAAACTAGCAGTTGCCAAGACATCAAACTTGTACCATGTATCCAAAATAAATAAATAAACCACACGTTCTTTGAGTCGTCAGTGGGAGAACAGTCAGTCACACCCCCAGTCCCTTCATAAAATTTTTGTCACACCCTTGCCTGGTGGGGTTTCTCTTAATAGAGGAGAGAACTTCCGCATGAAATGTATCTGCAGTACAGCACTTGGCGGTAGATGCCTTTGATTTGCCAATCAAGATAGTGACTTTTGAACGACCGCCACTGTATGGCAGAGACAGCCAGCCAGAGGGCTGTCAGTGTTCAAAGCCAAGGGCCCTCTCCGTTTAACAGTCTCAGTGTGTTGCTACTCCCACATTTCAAGAGATGGCACATCAAGGAGCTGTTGCTGCTGGATTGTATGCATCTGTGCTCACACAAACTTGATCATCCACGGCGAACGGTATGCACGTTGACAAGAGAGTCAACATCTAGTCACGGATACAGTAGATATTCACTACAAATGCGTGTGCCATCAAACGCTGAACACTTACTACAATGCTTGGTTACTGGGCTGGATGTGTTGGCAGATGACACTGTTTAACACTGTCTCATCTGCACTTTGCTTTGCCAACACTGCCATGGGACACAGCCAGGTGCAGAAAGAGAAGAGAGAGAGAGCGAGAGCGAGGGAACATGAAGTTGTGCCTCGTGGCAGCACACCAGGACTGGGAGGAAGTTAAAAAAAAAAAAAAAAAAAGTGTTGTGGTGTGAAAAAGAGGTGGTTGCAAAAACATCAGAATAGAAGTGAAAACTTAAAGATAAAGGGAAGGGAAACGTGAGGAGACATGTGAGAGAAAAAATAAAGGGAATATCACAGGCTTGCTGGTGTAGGATGGCAAAAGTGGAATACTGCGCGGCTGCTCAAGTAAGCAGGTGTTGATGACTGTGAATCTCGTACACTTAAAAAAAAAAAGAAGATGACCATGTCATCATATGAACTATTTAAAGTACATCAAAAAATGTGAAAAAAAAAAAGTATTTAAAAAAGCTTGGCTGAGAAAAAATATTCACAGTTGAGAAAAATAACACTTGAAACGATCAACAAGACACAAATACTTAAAACTGATGCTAATTGAATTGTTAAATCCAGGATTAACTCTCACCAGGGTCTAGACATTGGTCATTTCACTGCAGACATCTTATTGCTTTAACACAGAAACGTCAAACACATTTCACTTCAGGGGCCGCGTACGGCCCAATTTCATTTTGAGTGGTTAATCTTTTAATTTCAACTTTAAACTTCTGTTATTTGTTGTGGCACGGAGTATACGTGATGGAAATGTCTATACTTTCAAAGAACCAAACAATTGCTCCCAAAAAATGACTACAAGCTCAACATAAAGGCAATTTGAATGAAACGTCCTGGAGCAAAATACAGTGAAATGTCAACAAAAAACTAAAACTTATTTAGATATTACATTATGCATTATTTCAAAAAATGCATTCTGACATCATGGCCAGCTATAAAATACCATTTAAAACAGTGTGATTGTTTACTTTTAGTAACCATCAACAAAATAAATAACGGGTTCTTAATTGAAAACATTTAATTGAGAACGTTGTGGTTAAGGCACATCACCAGACAAAGCTCTTCTCCATAAACATATGTAAAAGGAAACATTCAAACAAATTGGACTGTGAATTAAATCAAAGCAAAATCAACATAAATTAGGCATCGCATTCAGTGTTATTTTAATGTACTCTGGAAAAGAAAACAGTGCAGATAGAGAGGATTAAAATAGAAATGCCTTCAGTCTGGATTTAAAAGTAGCACATTAGGGCACATTTAAGATCTCATGCTACTTTGTTCCAGCAAAGTTTGTGCTGCTAATGACTAAATAAAACAGTAATTAGGAAGCTGGATTTGGCGACCTTCAAGGTTTGAAGGTATAATGAGTGCTGTGAACTAAACCGCTGGGTGTTTCTTGATTTTGGCTCTTCTTCCACCGAGTTATTTCTGAAGAAAGTTTCAGCTTCAAAAGTGACGAGGAAATGCCTGAGTGCCAGCAGCTTACCAGTACTGAGGGAAAGGAAGCTGCAGTGAGTTAACAAGATCTCCGCACTAGACTGAATGTCATTTCTGACAGAGGTTGGCAGTGCGCTTTAACAGTCTGAGAGCTTTAAGTCTGGAGATGTGATTTATCGGATATTTTCTCAGAACAGCTAAATCTGACTTCAGCTTCAATGTGTGAATTATTATTAGTTCAATGTGTAAAATTATTTCAAAGGTCAAGACACACTGAGTAATAGATGTCTTGTTTGAAAGAAGATGTTGTTCTTGCCAACTATAATTCCGTTCCTTGTTGAGAAGGTTTTTTTTTTTTTTTTTTTTTTATAAAAGTACACAACGGCAAAAAAAATTAAATACTTCAACTTCAAGCCCAAAGCTACAGGATCCGGAAATTTCAGTTTACAATCGTCTTTAAAAGGCCTGTTAATGTTTGTGTGACATCAGTTTGTCTTTCGGTGTTGGGATACGACGACTGGAAAAACAAAGTTAGCGTTAATAAGGATTTCCGTTGATATTCATGTCGCCGATGGAGTCCTACAACCGAAACCTAAGCACACAAAAAGTGAGGAGCCAAAGTACAGGATTGGATAGGATCCACAGAAACAGGGGGATTCGGCATGAAGGAGAGAGTCTACGAGGCTAAACTAAGCTCAAGAGGATTCATTTTTAGTATGGATGAAACCAGCAGGCATTTATGTGTTTTGTTCTGGTTTTGTGCTCTGTTCTTTGTGTGCCAACGGAGCTGGCATTAGTTAAAGGAGCTGCGCTCTGCCTGTCTGAAAGAAATATTGACACATAGTCCTCCAAGTAGGCTGAAGAAAGCCACTGAATTTAGCCTTGATACTTTGCTCGATGTCTTCATCTTCACCCATTATCTCTTAATGTGATTTGGTCAGTGGAGAGTGAGACACGCTCAAGCCTTTTGATACTTGAAACTCTCCCTTTAAAAAAAAAAAAAAAAAAGAAATAGTCAAAATTTCGCATTACTGTACAGAGCCAGACATGGACAAAATTATTGGTAGCAACACCAACGCCCTTGTGTTTTGAATATATTTGGGTGGATCTTATCTATATGGAAATCTGACTTCGATGTTACTGTGCCCTTAAAACGTATTTTAAAAACCACAAAAACAAACCTCATTGGTTATCTGTTTTGCACCATTTTCCGCTGAGCAGTTCACCTTTTGTACAGCACTCTGGAGTTTTTTAGCACAGAGGTCAACACATTTGTAAATGCGGCCCAACACACTTCCAGTCACTCAATGTTGCACTAAAGAGATTTTGAATAATAAATAACATATTGACATACATGCTACTACTTTTTTTTTTTTTTTTTTAAGCGAAGCACATTTATCAACTCCTACTGGTTTTGGCAATCCTATAGACAGACCTTCTGCCAGCACCGTTAGCGTTTCCTTAAAGGTCACATCCAGCCTAGTATCCCAGTATTTCACTGATAGATTTCACTAACATTGCTTTGGGTCAAGTGTTTTGTCCTTAAAAGTTGATATCTGTGCTACGTTGTCATTTTTTAAATCACCCTAACCCTAGATGATTTTAAAGATCTTTAAAGACACCCACTTATAACTCAACTCGACTGAGGGGAACAGCAATTAGTATTTTGCCCACACATTTTGAGCATCTTTGTTTGTTTTTGTTGGTTTATTTTCATTAAATGTGGTTGAGTTGTCCTAGTTTCTACCTATAACAAAAATAGATTGTTGTTTGACTGTCAGTTCCATTTTATTATAAGGCACTCGACGTCTTTATCCCAGAGTCATGCTATTTACCTCTGGTGTTTCCTTCAAGTTCTACAATTGGGTTTTTCCTGCACTGCATGCCCGGAGCATTTGCACAGATCTTTAATGTTTCCCAACATGAATTGTCAACGGTGTGAAATGCAGCGTCACACTGCAAGTTTTCCCCACCGTGCACCGAGCTTATTTCCTCAAACTGTGCCACTTTGGTTCCATGGTGACTCCTCACACACTGCAGCCAGAGGAGCGAGACCGAGACGCACTCTAATCCTTCAGGCGGAGACAAGTGTGTTTTACTTCATTCACTACTTATGCTTACTCAAAGCAGGTAACCGGAACTCCAAACATCTGTTTTGGTCGCTTCATTTCTTGGGCTTTCGCCATTTTTTTTGCAGATCTTGTGAGTCAGTTGACAAGACCAGGATGACTCAATATTTGGGTTCTGCTAAAAGTATCAGTGTTTTGCCGCAGAAAGATTAATGAGTAACTTTACCTCTTCTACAGCAACAGTTAGTCGTGTGCAGTAATGGCCTTGCTTTTCCTCTGGTGGTTCTGTTTACAGTCTTCTGAAGGTATCCGTTCCATCTGCAGTGTCCGGCTGCAGAGGTATTGCGTTCTGCCAGGGTACACACAATCCGCTCGGTGCACAGATTTAACTCTCGATATTTGGGGCAACACACTGTAACTATTTCACAACAGTCAAACCATGTGTACATGCAGCTTGTGGTTTATTGAGTATTTGTGCTACAATCTCTACTGTTCACACAGCCTCATAACAAAAAAAACCCAAAACAAAACAAAAAAAAAACCTCCAGATCAATTAAAACTTTTTTTCTTCTGCGGATAACTCCCTCCAGTGTGTTTCCTATTACCAAACCTTCCCTGGTGTCCCCATCCAAAAAATGTGGCGACATCTTGCATGCATCATCGTTTTAATTAGGCAGGTCTGAATACCTCCCGGAGCTCTGCATGTCTAATTACACTACAGGTAGACACATGGTTGTGATGGCCAGAATCATGTGTTGAACAAAACATCACCCAAAGAAATTCAGCCAAACTTTCCCTGTCGCCCCGTACAAGTTCAGTAGCCAAGTATCGTTATCCTCCCCCCCAAAAAAATTCAAACATCAAACACAAGAAGAATATAAAGAGTTTCTTCTACTTTTCAGTGTGCACTACAGTTGTATCAGTAGCGTGTTGTAAGATCAGTTCCACAGAGCAGCCTTGTGGGATCAACAACGAAGGATAAACAACATGATCATTCTGAGGTCTTCAGCAAAGCTACAATCCAGTGAGTCAGAGTTTAAACAAGACTGGTCTTGGCTTATATTCGAGGTACAGTATTCAAATGTGAAGCTTTCTTAGTTCGATATACAAAATGAATATCTACTGAAATAAACAACTGAAGAACAAAGATTCAAATCAATGAATCTTGATATGATGGATTATTATATTAAAGGCAAGGTAACACCAAAAATAGTGCAACACTGGATTATCTTGCGTCATGAAAAAAAAAAGAGCCTGATTTGATTCTCTGCTCTCGGCATTTCAGTGTGGGGTGTGCATGTTCTCTATTCGACTGCATGGATTTTATCCAGGTGCTTACGCTTCCATGTCATTTGGTGGCTTTATATTGCTTTAAAGTGTGAACGTGTGCAATAGTTTGTCCAGGAGCTACCCTGCGTTTGACCAAAAGTCAGCTGCAGTCGACTCAAACTGTCCACGATCCTCCGTTTCGAAAAGCAGATACGGATAGTACGGAAATATATGGAATATCAATTCTCTAAATATGCCTTCTGTAAAACATTCTTAGCTCCATCTACACCTAAAAAAAAAAAAAAAAAAAAAGAGCCAACTAAATTTATGTGTGAACAGTGAAAGTCACTGGAGGTCTACAATCCCGGAGGACAAGAATTTTATTTTCGCTCCTACTACGTCTTGTTTACCAGTTCATAACATAATATAATATTTCTGTAAATTCCAGCTTACCAGCCAGTCTTGAAAGTGCTAAGAGTTATCATATTTTAATGGGTGTCACCTAAAGTTACTCAACAAACTAATCCAACTCTGACAAACTCGGCAAAGTGCATCCTTGGGCAATGAAGCTTGTGCTGTTTTGGTTGTTTGTTGTGGTTAACTCCATCCGTCCAGCGCTTCCCTTTCAAACGCTCTCGCTTCAAGGCCAACAAAGCGAAGCAGTTAAACAAGGAGGCAGCTGGATCCTTCTGTGAATGGTTTTATAGAGCTGACATCGAGGAAACGGTGGCTCGACAACCTTACACATGCACACACTTGCACACATTCATCGGCACACTTGGACAGACACTTGGGGCTGACATTTCAAACTGTCAGAGAGAATGCTGTCAAACTGTGCGCCGTCGTGGGACACGCTTGAATGTGGCTGCGTTTCTCTGCGCGTGAGTGTGTGAGCCTGCGCATGTGTTTTGTGGGAGTGTGGATATAGTGCTGGCTTCCCATTGCCCACGGCTAATTCATATAATAATGTTGAATAATATTTTTTATTTAGATGTATTTGCCCTTCTCAGATGTGCGCTTGCGTTCTGCAGATTACATGCCGAAACAGCGACATGCACACACCCAGTCACTCCTCCTATTGACCCCCACCAGTGCACGCACGCACGCACACACACACACACACGCACGCACGCGCGCACACACACACGCACACACTTATCGAATTAAATAAAGTCAGCGTTTTGCAGCCAGTCGGTTGCAGAGAAATAAAACACCATGTCATTTAGTGCTGATGGGATGGAGCTTCTATAAATAGCCACTTCCTGCTTGGCTTTAATTAAGTGGCGCTACTGTCAGCTGTCACAGAACACAATTATCAAGCAGACCCATTTAGCAAACTAACCCCTTCACTGTATCTCTGTCGGTTTGTCCCTCTGTCAATCTGTCACCCTCGCTCTGTTTTAATGCCTGTCTTTCTTTCTTTCTATCCCTGTTATCCCAAATCCACTGCTTCTGTGTGCTTCTATCTAAACATGTTGGTCAGTCGGTCTCAGAGTGTTTACCTTTTTTGTTTTTTCCATTTGTCTTTATTTTATTCTCTCCCACAAGCCTTTTCTGTGCTCCTGTTCACCTTGTTCACTTCTCCCTCTTTCTCCCCTTTCTCATCTAATCTTCTGCAAGTTTTCTTCTCTGACAGCTTGTTTCATCTTTCTGCCTGTGTACTGGCATCTGCCCTGTGCTCCAGCTTTTCAAGTTTTTTTTCTTTTTCTTTTCTATCCTTTTTCTCCCCGCAAACTTTGCATGTAGCTGAGTCCTGCCTCCTCCTTGTGTGTGTGTGTGTGTGTGTGTGTGTGTGTGTGTGTGTGTGTGTGTGTGTGTGTGTGTGTGTGTGTGTGTGTGTGTGTGTGTGTGTTTGAACATAGCTGCTGTGTTTACTTAAAAGGTCTGGTGCAGTTCTGATTGGAGCTACACTTTCTGTCTCCATCTGAAAGCTCTGAAGCATGTTATTCCCCTGGTACAGAAAGTTAGAAAGAGTGAGGGAGGGGGGGAGGGGGGGAGGGAGGGAGCGAGGGAAAAGTAAAGACGCAGGGAAGAGAGTCCAAGGGATGTGTGAAGCTGGATGGGGTGGGAGGGGATGGAGGGGCAAGGAAGACATGGAGAGATAGTGAGAGGAAGGCCAGGAGACGGAGATAGCGAGAGAGTGGGATAGAGAGGCGGAGAGAAGGACACTACAAGGACAGTGCAGAGGAAAGAGAGGGGAGAAGGAGGAGGGAAATGCACTCAGGATACACACAAGAGGAAGAAACACACAAACATGCAAACAGACGTGCATGTCTGATGTACATATCTGTGGCCACACATAAACGACTGTGTAGCTGAAAGGATGTCGGGTTATGCGTATTTCGATATACAATTAGTCTTTATCACAAACATTCCAGGGGACACACAAGCCCTCATTTCCGATGACACACTAACACCAATACACAATTAATCTCTCTTCTGCTTATAAACAGAGAAAAGAAGCACAAAGAATGTAAAAAAAAAAAAACAGTCAATAACATTTCCAAGTGTGTGTGCCTGCATGCATGTGTGTAGAAGCTTACTCCTCCTTCTGGACAAAATTGAGATTCCCATTAGGGGAATCAAAATAGTTTTCAATGTGAATACAGCTTTTATAGTCACGATATGGCTATGGTGGAGCAAGTGACAGGGTGATCGGGTTAGGGCATAAAAGTCTGCAGGAAATTAATTAATGTAATGCAATGTTTTAAACCCAATCAAGCATTAAAACGAGTGTGTGTGTGTGTGTGTGTGTGTGTGTGTGTGTGTGTGTGTGTGTGTGTGTGTGTGTGTGTGTGTGTGTGTGTGTGTGTGTGTGTGTGTGTGTGTGTGTGTGTGTGTGTGTGTGTGTGTGTGTGTGTGTGTGTGTGTGTGTGTGTGTGTGTGTGTGTGTGTGTGTGTGTGGAAACATGGATTGGAATACATTGAATCAAACACAGTGAAATGCATTCAGTCTCTGGGGAGGTGAAGTCGAGAGTGAACTATGGTTTGTCACAACTGGAGTGTCGATGGATTTATCACCCTGGAAGTGCACAAGAGGACGAGCAACAACAGTTTCTCCTACAGAGGAAGGGCATCAGATACACACTGAAGCTTGCCCACACACACACACACACACACACACACACACACACACACACACACACACAGATTCAAAAACAGAATCAAACAACATCATATAACTTAAAATTGTGTTCACATGTGGGCACACACACACACACACACACACACACACACACACACACACACACACACACACACACACTGAGAGATGAGAAAGTCCAATTATCAGCTGGCATTCCTCTCAGGGTAATTTAATGCATTGGGTGAGAGCTTCTCATTTATGTTTGGTAATTACACTCTCTCTGCTTTACACTCCCTTTAATAAGCTCTAACTTCGCTGCATAAACCATTAGATTATATTCAGTCACACACACACACACACACACACACACACACACACACACACACACACACACACACACACACACACACACACACACACACACACACACACACACACACACACACACACACACACACACACTCAGATTTACAGAAACACACACCCACCTACGCATGCAGATGAACATTTAAAGGCATACCGGCAGGACATTACGCTTCCATGTATTTGTGACACAAAAAAGCATAAATGGCCAATGAATGCATACATGCACAAATGCTTGCAGACCCCCTCCTCACCCTTGAGTAACAACACTCCTTTAACTGCCAACCTCCCATCATTTTCCTTTGCATTATCATTCATTACGTTATTGCACTTGTTTTGGCGCTTGGCTGTTTTTCCCCTCTATAATTCATCTCTTCGTTTGAATTTTCATCAGGGATTATGTTTTGCGTTATGGAAATGCTTATGATTACTATTCATTATGTGGTTTCATGACTCTGAGTCTTTTAAATTTATGCGTGTGTTTGTGTTTGTGTGTGTGTGTGTGTGTGTGTGTGTGTGTGTGTGTGTGTGTGTGTGTTTGCATATTTTCTTCAACTTGAGAAGTCGTGACTCTCCATCAGTGACAGAGAGGAAGAGTGTGTGCTGAGACTGTCGATGGAGCATCTGAGAGACCGTATTATGGCTGTGTCATCTGCTTTGCTTCCCATTTAAAAAAATAAAAAATTACTGCATAATAATCCTTATGAAGAAATTACACAGATACTTTTTGACTCAGAAATTTTGACTCCAGAAATGTGGATCAGATTTTCAACATTATCAATTTAGATGACATGACATGACATGACATGACATTAGTTGGTATAAATCAGTTTTTGGGCTCTTTGTCTCCAAGGAATATCCATTTCCTTCGGTATGAGCCTGAAAAGTGCATATATTTACAATTTATGCATTGATAGCATAAAACAAAACTTTATAGAAAATAGAATTTATTGTCATTGTTCCGGAAACAGTTTAGCAGCTGTAAATGGCTGTAGAAAATGAATAAAAAACACAAATAAATAGTGAAAACCAGATTTAAAAGGTTTAAGTTAATATATGTTAATGTAGTGGCTCTGTGTCTCCTTCCAGAGGCTTACAGGGGCTGCTCGATGTGAGTGGTTGTTTTAAAAAGTGGCTTGTTTTTATAGTCGGGCAGTGTGAAGGTCTCTGAGGGAAGTTTATGTTGGGCTCTGCCTCCCTCACCACTCGCTGCAGGTCCTTTCTGTTGACCACTATACAGCTGGAGAGGCCTATAATGCAACAGTATTCTGAAGCCTCTGCAGGGCTGAAGGATAGGAATTAATCACAAGGGGGATGCTAGAAGCTTGCTTCAGCTTTTTAGATGAAGTGCAGTCTCTGCTGGGCCTTTCTCGCCGAATGGGGGAGGTTTGTAGTCTGTGAAAAGTCACTTTAGATTTGAACAACAGGGAATTTAAAGCTTTCCAGGAGGGTTGGACATGATTAGTCAGCTTCAATAACTGCCCACTCACTAATCAACTCCAGAAACATTAGTTGGTTTAACCAATTGATGATTTATTCATGTGCTAGGCTGCTTGACTGTTATACAGCGGCCAGCTGCTGGTCGGAGCTACAGACAGCGTTTCTTCTCTCTACGCCAGTGCTTTAAGAGATGTCCTCTTACAAAACCAGAATAGTTGGGCAGTTTTTAAATAAAGTGATAAGCAATGTGTGGACTCCATTCAGTTCAATCAGTTAGATAACGAAATGCATGGCGAGCTCGCGGTGTTACTGCCACTCACACATTCATGCAAAGAACAATGTAAACATTAACAGTGACAAGCACACGAACATTCGCATGGACAGACGAAAAAGTTGGATTATTACAGGTGACTCTCAACTGTAAAACTACCAAGTCCTCTTGAGAATATCAAAAGCATGTCGCGCCACTCTGGAGGCCGCCATTGTTGTAATTGTCCGTCGACTCGCTCCTGTGCAGAGGAAGTGTTTACTGTGGCTGTGGTGAACAAGTGCAGCAGCAGCATTGCAGACAAGTTGCTTTTCCCACCGTTTACATGAAGATGGAGCGTTTTTGAAATGTTCCAACTTGGGTGCATTTTTTCAAAAAGTTGAATTTTTTTTGTAGCTTGTTGTGTAAACAGACGATGCAACAAACGTTTTCTGCTTTCACTTGAAGACGTTGTCGCATGGACTTAGTGCAGTTTGACTTTGTTCACCCTCCCACGCTGTAATCCTGCCAGGTCTGCATGAGAAGATAACACAGCTCATCAGGACAATGACCTTCCTCGGTAAGGTTCCACTTAATTCTGTTGAAGGTCATCAGGTCAGGAAGTTAATTGAATATGTTTTGACTGCTTTAAAAGTGTTTTCCTTTTTTTTGTTTCGACTGCTTTATCTCCTGTACGCAGATGACAGAGAATTCATTGTACACTGGTCTTCATGAAGCACTTTGAGTCATGTGGTCCAGGTTAGTGTCAGAGCACCGTGATGTCAGATTGTCAATTTGTTCTTGGTGGTTTGTTCATTGTGGTTCAATATAAATCTCAGGGTGGCATCATCAGCAATTTTGATTATGGTGTTGATTGTTGACCACAGTCATTCTACTAATACTTATACTGCTAGTGATGCGAATTTCACCAGTGTCATTAATGTAATTACATAGTAATGATAATCTACAGCCCAATGCTTTGCAGGTATGACCGCATGGGTCAGCCTCGAGGAGCGACTCCTCCTAATCGTTTTTCTCTCTCCAACTGTTTAATAATCATACATCAGTCCTAAAACCAAGCTTCTATTCATAAAGCTGACTGGTTGTGTTATGAAGCACATGCAGTAAGGAGTATTTAACAGCTGCTATTAATAAAGTCAATTTCACACTTGGTTCACAATCCTTCTTTGAATGACACCACAGTGTGTTCAGAGTAAAACGACAGCATTGTTGATGATGAAAAACCAGCAGGGAGACTGTACCTGCCATATTTATTCCTCAAACATCCACTTCTTTCAGCTGCTACAACACTGTTTGGATGTTAATTTTGATGCGACACTCAAATGCACGGGTTCGGCATTAATCCCAGATGTTTGAAAACTGCATGTAAAATCGCCCTGTTATATCTATAATAAACATTATTACCAATAACTCAAGATAAACACTTTTGATGTAAAAAAAAAACTCATGGATATGAAAGTTTAAAGACACAATTAAGGATTTGACTGTTTGCCATGCGTGTAAAATGAAACCAAATATTCAAATCCCATACTTTTGTCTATAAGCGTGACTGCTTTCCCACCACAAGTCAGATCTCATAGATATTCACAGGGCCGCTGATGCCTCTGCTCATAATGAAAACATTTTACAGAAAGCACTGCATTGGTAGTTACCGCATGTCCTGTTAATAACTGCTTATAGATGGATCAAAACTATCTGATTATACAGTGAGGCTAATGATGTGAATAATTAGACAAGTAAGATGTAGGACTGGTTGAAAAATGAAGTTTATTATCCGTAATAGAT
The DNA here is from genome assembly GCF_963383615.2 of Lipophrys pholis. Taxonomy (NCBI): domain Eukaryota; kingdom Metazoa; phylum Chordata; class Actinopteri; order Blenniiformes; family Blenniidae; genus Lipophrys; species Lipophrys pholis. The sequence continues at coordinate 19,204,670 of NC_137628.1, forward strand.
TCTCTTTGTTCCCGCTTGGCATCTCAGACGCTTCCATATCAGAGAGAGCGACAGGGAGACTTTAGCTCAGCAGAAACTGTTGAAAAATGAAGGCGAGCAGAACAGTGAAACATAACCTAAGCTGCTATCAAGTGACAGTGTCCCAGTGTGCTATTACCATATCGCATGTATACTGTCTGCACAAGTTATAAATATAGTACATCTGCCCGAGACACAGACTTGATTTTCATGCAAATCCCCTCTTGACTCGTAGTGCCTGTGACTGGTTTACCCTACAGTTGATTCACAAAAAATGATGGAGTTTTTCTGCTTTATTAGGCAAAACATTTAGCTGAAAAGTCGGAGCAGTGTGGTACACTGCACTGACAGTGCAGCTCAGGAAAGTGGTTTTGATATTGTCTGGAGCTGAAGTAAAAATGAAAGTACACAATGAAGTTACTTGTTAAGCGAACAGCTTCTCTCGTAAAACCAAATTCACAGGAAGGAGCCAGGGCACGCAGGGAAATGGGATTAAGGTTTACCGTGACTAGAATTAACCTTGACGCTGAGAACACCCATGTAAATCACTAAAACTGAGGGAATCAGCGTAATCACTCATTTTGAAATTTTTTATTTATTTATTTTTTCCTGAAATAATTGAGTGCAAGCCCAACAACGGGCAAAATGTTTTGTGAGTCCAAGCACTTAAATGTCAGCCACCCCAGAGTTTCTTAATTTAATAACCAACTTTCACATGGAAGTCCTCTTTATTCATTAATTTCTTCACATAATCATCATCTGTGGATTTCCCATTCACACAATACAGTCGGCAAATACTTTCTTCGAGTATGCATTCCGCCCAAATATTCCTCTTTCATTCATTCTTTCTTGGTCTTTACAGCTTGTAATGTCCCTCTGTGTGAAGCTCATTTTCGCCTTGGAGTTCTACGAGTTTGTCGTGCCTCCGAGGAACAATGACAATAAAGGGATTCTGATTCTGATTCTGATTCTGAGTAAAAAAAACAAACTATTTTAGAGTTTTTAAGATTGTGGCATCTCAGACACAAACCTCACAAACACACTTACATGCATTTGGCACTCTTGATGACGCCATTGCAAGAGGGAATCACCTGACTCCATTCAAATAATGAAAAAGATGAACTCCAACCAAATCGGCATTGCCGAAGTGCTTCTACCGGTTTGTAGCTGTTTATTAACTAATAATAGTTTATTGATGAACATGAATGAACTTGAATGTTAAAGAAGAAAGTATGAAATTTTACTCTTAATTTGGTGGATTTTCGCCGAGCAATAGCCTGCATGAAGTAAAAATGGGTACACACACACACACACACACACACACACACACACAACCACGGGCACTTATGTGTGCAGTGTGTAAACGTGCGCCCCTTCGGGAGAAGGTGGCTAATTCTGTCTAATAGCGTGGCCACCCTTCATCTTCCCACTGGGATCCTGGTATTCAATTACCACCAGTTTATACCTCTCGCCTCTCTACTACACACTGCCACTAGCGCTGACAAACTAATGGAGCATCTTATTACAGTATCCCTAAATGCAGTATGTGCAGAATTTTTAGAACTAAGTATGAGTAAGAGCAGTATTTAAAAACTCCGTGCCTTATTTATTTATTTATTTATTTTTCTACTGCATAATTATTACAGCCAGAAACTATTTTCACTGTAACAGACTTAAAAACTGCATAAGGGAAGAGCTTTTGACTGGAAACAAATTTTTCGCCGTGCTCAGGTTAACATGGTTGAGTGGATTGCTACTCAGCTGAAAAATATATACAGACAGGTACTGCGCAGCAATGGAAGTTGATAGTTTTAACTGTGGGCTGTGCTGTTTCTCTCCTCCCGTCTCACACCAGGTCCCTCTGTCCTTTCGCCCTCCACCTTCCCACGCTTCCTCCCCCTCTTGGGACTTATAGCTTGATAAATATCAAACACTCATACACACATACACACCTGTAGTGCCATATTGACAAACCGTAATTCACTAACAAGATGGCTTCCTCTTGAGTGTTTTTCCCTTCAATAAGAGTCCTCACTCTGAGGACTTTCAAAGGTCTCTGTGAAGAGTGATGTACAAGTGCCTGAGTGAGGGGTCAACTCAGTTCCTCTTTTTTGTACAAAAAAAAAAAAAGGTTACATTTTGCACATTTATTTTCTTAGAATAAAAACTAGAGACCTGTAACTATTTAGAAAATAAAAATAAACTTAATGATGATGCAGATATAAACACTGACACTTCTTGTAATTTCCACTAATATATGTAAATACTCAACAAGAGCCAAACAGAGCCAGAGTAGACCTTATAGGAATAAATTAGGATTTAGTCATGGTGCTCCCTATTTACAGCATGTCAACTTACAACTCATGTCAACCATGATTCAAGCCCGTCAAGATTCAACATGATGCCCCACAGACACTTACCCCAAGAAAAAAAAATTAAATAAAAATTTACTTGATTACAATTCTGTATGAAAACATTTCATATAGCCATTATACTGGCAAAAAAATTCAAGAAGACTATTCAACTCCTGAAAGCATATGTGTAGATGAAAGCCACAAAATAAAAGTAAAAGTACTAACAAATGCTTGTGTTTAAGCATTACTCACGTTGTATCTAAGCTCAGATACAACAAGGAAGCTTTCATTCTGGCTCTGGTTTGTCCACAGTTAATACAACTTATTAAGAGAACTTATCAAAGTGCATATTCTTACACACGTCCAATCGATAAAAATTGCCTCCAAAGTCTGCAAAAACTCAAATGATTGCCATTCAAAGACATTAACAATTCACTTTGAATGAAAAGCAAGAAGTCAAATATCTAATAAACTCATGGGTAAATGTACAGTCTTCTGAAACATCACACAATCGATGCATTAGTTTTTATTCCAAGAATTTTATGATATTAAAAATAGAATTACATACATAGAAACATTTTTTCCCCCTACTTGTGTGCTAAATATGATGCCATACTATACAAATATCTGTCTAAATTGGAGGCAACTCAAAATCACTTTGTTAGTTATTTCTTTTTCAATTGTGCTATTTCTTTACAATTGGCTGCACAGAAAAAAAAAAAAACCTAGGCCACTCTAAAAGGCTTTAACATCTGAAGTACACTAGAGCCTGCTATTTAAATCAGATTTTAACTGTCCGGTCACAAGTGTGCTTCAACCTTTATTTCCGAGATTAGAAAGGTTTTAACACAGAGAGTTCATTCAGAGTGTATTCCACTGCAGGGCACCCAGGTGCTCCGTTCTACTTCCTGCAGAGTCGTAATTACAAACACAGAGGCAATTAAATCCATGCAGGGAAATATGTGTGCGTGTGCGTGCGTGCGTGCGTGCGTGCGTGCGTGCGTGCGTGTGTGTGTGTGTACACTTGGTAGTCGACGTTAGAAATGTGTGTGTGCGTGCGCGCTCGTGTGCATATTTTACATTATACTTTGGTGTGTGTCGTATTATTTTCATGTCTTCAAATTCATGCATGGCTGTTTATGCAGATATGCACCATATGTATGAGTGAAAAAGAGCTACAAAACAATCAGTCAAGGTAACGCTGTACATTCGAAGGGAGACAGAATGACACAATAATTGTAATTCTTTACTTGCAGGAGACTGAATCAAAAACATGTCAATAAAACATTTTTCCCACACAGTAGGCAGCCTCTCAGTGCATACAAGCACAGGCCTACAGATCAAAACATTGCGTGTGGTGCATAAAGGAATTAAGTGTTACCTGCAATGTGAGAGGCGAGGACACATCAATTCAATCAGCTCAGTATTGAATGAAAGCAGGTGTTTAGACTGATTTTGGATTTAATCTTCTGGAGATTATGACACTGGACATGATGTCTAAAATGTGTCCATTTTTGGTGATGTTCCTGTGAGGTTTTTAGGTTATTGCACTATGTGGTAATGCAGGGAGTGTCAAATTAAATTTTGGTCAGAGATAAAGAGTAAAAGTAATTATTCTCCAAAATTTAAGTTGCCACAAAGGTGTGAAATAAACTGTGAACACAAAGTTCACAGTTTAATGTAGAATGACAATAAAATGAATCTTGAATCTTGAAAGTGAGATATTATCACCCTGTGAAGATGACGTGGAAAGCTATTTATGTATCCAGCAGACCTGACTGCAGAGAAAAGATTGGAATTTTATCTTGCTGCTAACTGTAGATTTAGTGAATGACAGTGCCGTCCGTCCATCCATCCATCCATCCATCCATCCATCCATCCATCCATCCATCCATCCATCCATCCATCCATCCATCCATCCATCCATTTAATGTAAATCACTTTATCCACTTCAGAGTTGCAGAGGGAGCCAATCCCAGTCTCTGGCTCTATGATTCTCATTTGTTATACTGTATTTATTTGATTGATCCCACAATAAGAAGTGGTGGGAGACAAAGTACTTCAATGATTATATTTTTGACAGATTTTTACTTTTTATTCCTACATTTGAACCGAAGTATCTGCAGGAAGGAAGAAAGGAAGCAAAGGAGGAAGGCATTACTGAGACAGTGGTGGCAAAGATGCTAGGAAAGTGACTGTAAGTTCACTGGTTACATTCCCATTGCCGATCAATCACCACAGTCCCTGAGTGAAGCCCTTAACCCGTAACTGCTGCCCTGGCACTGCACTGCAGCAAGCCCACTAATAAGTACCCAAATCGTAGAGGGGCACATTCTCAGTACTTCTGCTTCCAGTCCAAAGCGTGTATGAATGCGTAAGGCTGCTTCAGGAGGGGCATTCTGTGTAAACTTGTGGTTAATGAGACCTGCAGATCACATGACCTGCTGTTGGAGTGAGATATAAACACTAATAATATTACTTACCCTCAAAATAACATTTCTAATTTATCATAGTGTTCCAGTCAAGCCATTGAAAGTTTTTTTTTTAAGTTCAGATATGATGATGTTACCTATGATTGAGCAGGTGAATCCAAGCCAACGGACAATATGATATTGTGTGTTCAGTGAAGCATTGTGTATCATTGAAAATAAAACAAAATCACGTTCATGTTTTACTTTTATACTTGCATATAAGGCATGGTGCAGTATTGTAGTGGTTAGTACTGTGACCTCAGATCTGGATTCACTTTCAGGCCCGAGCCTTTCTAAATAAATTCATATGTCCTGCTCGTGTATTTGTGGATTTTCTACGGGTAGTCGATCTTCCTCCCACACTTGAAAGACTTGCTTGTGAAGCTTGATGAGCCAGTTTGATTTGACTGAAGGTGTTTGTGGGTGGATCGCTTTGTGATGGACTGTTGACCTTTCCGGGGTGCCTCTAAATCGTAATTTCAGGGGTTAAAAAATCAATTTGACATCTAAATTCAGACACCGAAGACGTACTATTGCAGCACTTATTGAGCATAGATTTTCCTCTCGAGGCAGTTATGGAGGCAGACCGTGAGAACAAGCATGTTTTCACAGAAGTACTGTCTTTGCCTTTGCAGCTGAGAAAGGTGTGCGCGTGCTCTCACAGTTCTGCAGAGAGCCGAGTCGAGGAAGATGATGCTGAAGGCAGTGTGAGAGAGATAGGGGCGCGCTGAATGGGAGGAAAAAAGACGGGTCAATCCTCTCCTTACAAACCAGGCGTGTGGTCGTGTGCCAAGACAGTCAAGTGGTTAAATCCTCAGGCTCTGGATTCACACATCCTCTATTGGCCAAGCACCGACTGTCCCGTGTCCTCGCTTGTTTTCCCTCATGTCATTTCCAACCAATCATAATAAGGAGCATATGCTGTATTGCAGGTAAGGGCACTGCTTACTGAAAGAAAACCAGGTCATTAAAATGTGTCCCCTCTGAGAAAACTCAGTGTGGGTGCATTATATTAACACGGTGTTCCTTATTAGGACTGTGACGCTGCTGCTGAGGCAGTGTTGCACAAGCTGGGCTATTGCTTAGAATATGAAGTTAAGTCTTAAGCCTCTGCATGACACAACAAATATGTGTCGTTACCAGAGCTGCTGGCTGCTTTGAACCTTATCTAAACCCTTCTGTGCGTCCAAGTGCAATTTAAAATGGCCAGAAAGGAGTGGAACCCAAACTGTTCAGTGCGCAATCACAACAGATTTCTACAGCAGACCCCATTTAGTCGTACAGTTACTCCCTTTCTCTCTCTTTCACACTTTTTCAGGAGTCCTTGAGACAGTCTAAAGGAGAGTGTGTTATCTCCTGCAGAGTGAGACGGGGAGTTGCTCCTCACTACTCCCATTCTCACATCCCTCCCGTGTTGGCACATGGATAGAGGTATCGGTACGTGTGTGTATGTGTGTATGGGTGTGCGATGTGCACAGGCATCTGACTTTCAGCATATTTAAAGATTGAAAATGAGTCGTTGCTTTGAGGAATGTCTCCAAGGGTGAATGTGCAAGTGGGCAGACGCACACACGAGATAATTCAGTCTTCTACAGCAAGAAAAGTGTCATAACAAATTAAATTCACCAGAGGCAGAAACTCCTGGGCTCAATTTTAACTCAATCCTAAATCCATGAAGGAATATGGAAATATATGCGCCACACAGAAATATTACAATGCTGCACTTTGCCATCAACTCGCGCAACACATGTGTACCGCGCATTAAAGTTCTATTAACACGGCAGCCCAATTAGTGTGTGATCTAAATGTTCCATTGCTTTTGTAATACTTTGCATTTCTATTACCACACACAGGTCCCTGCTAACAACTATTTCAACCATTATGAAGCGCTATTTGTGTTCATTTTGTACAGAGACGCTGCATAACTGCTGCTTTTTAAGCATGGTTTTCCAAGCACATCATTTTGGAAACAAATCTTAGAGCTGCAGGAGTAGACTAACCTCGGCAATGGTCACCGCACACTGCTTCGTGAACAACCGAGTGTTTAAACAGGCGGACCATGAAGCTGCAATAATTGTTCTTGTGAAATAAAAGAAAAAAGCATTCCAAAGTTTTTAATTGAGCTGAAGAGCAGCATGGTCCACACTCCACGTCCGACTTCAAAAATCAAAGAGATGTCAGTTATTAAAAAACAAAAAAAGAAGAAGAAAGAAAACGCCTTGTCATTATCATGTAGAAGTTGTTGCATTGTTGGCTTGTGAATGCATTAAGCGCAACTTCAGTGAAGTCTTAAATCATTGCCGTATCATGTTTTCCTAATGACACGAGAAGCTGTCCTCCCTCCCACCTCCATTAATGGAGCAGGCGTGCTCCGATAAAACGTGACAGCATTCACAATGCCGGAATGATAAATCTCCATCAAGGTGGGGAGTCACACCGGTGCTACACAACCAATACAACTGATTAAGCTCACTCTCAATCAGGGGACACATGCGGAGCGCACGTATGAGACGCACACACACACACACACACACACACACACACACACACACACACACACACACACACACACACACACACACACACACACACACACACACACACACACACACACACACAAGCATGTGAATGAATCACCTGCAGTGGCACGAGGATCAACAAGAATAAATCCTCTCAAATATCTTATGTGCTCGCCACGTCGTCACCCGGATTTTCAATCTTGGAGCTCTGTGTGCTCGAAATTGTCAGTTAATCTTTTATTGTTAATTGGTAATTAAACACTGAGATAACACTTGCTGTTTAATATGTGATTGATATAATTGATGGCATGAATGTGTGTGCCTGTGCGTGTGCGTGACGTTGAGGGTGTGCGCTCAATTATAACCTGCTCCACTTTATCAGCTCTCGCTTGATGATAGCAAAAACTTCGTGCCGTTGCGCTCATGTCTGACAGGGAGATGAAGAAACAAAAGAGGGAGAGAAGGCACAAAAGAAAAAGGATATTAATGTTTAACACAAAGAGAAAATAGTGACAGATCCCGAGACTGATAGGAGGGGTAAGTTCAAATTAAAAAGTGAGGCGACGGAGAAGAACAGAGGAAATAGGTGTATTGAGGACAGAAAGCAGAGGTGCGCCGATTAAAGAGGAAATATCCAAGGACAAGAGGAGAGAGTATGAGACGAGGAGGGTTTCGGTTAAAAACGCAGGAACGTTTATAAGGCCAGCAACTTAACCGCAGCAAAACAAAATTATGGATCTGTAGGATTTCATGTATGCAAGCGGAGTGCATTTTTAGCAGTCTTATATTCAAACGCAACTTTTTCCTGTCGGTAACATAGGAGGACGTTTCCTTCCTTATTTCAAGGAATGCAAACGGCTTGTTTGGAACAAACAAAAGAAGTTGACAATGAACATCAGATGAAGAAAAGATATGCCAGAAAATGGAAATCTGAAGACCATAATGTACTGGCTTCATCATTTAACTGACAACTGTCTGGGACACTCAGTCCCACAAAAAAAGAAAAACACCCCTACAACGCCTACCCCATGCAGAGTCTGAAACTGGTAGACAATAATGGCAGCTCTATAAGTAATATCCCCAAAGTGAGGGTGGCAACAGTGGCTCCAATAATAAATAATCCTACACAAAAAGCTCCGTTAAAGTCAGGCCAGGCTGGATAATTGGTGGGATGTTAATATTTAATAAGCCAATAAAGGATAAAGTGACCAATGATGGCTACAAGCAGCACTGAAAAAGATGGGTCAAGTACACTCTGGAGTATATGAAAATTAGAAGAAAGGGATTTTGGGGAGAAATGGAGGAGAGAATTTACTGATCTAATACAGAGGAGGACTTTGATTTAGTGTTTGTCTTTTGGCATGGCACACCACAATAACTTTGCAAACATAGAGGCTAAATTAAACCTTTTTTTTTTTGTTGTTGTTGATAAAAATAGTGGGCTGAAGAGCACGCTGACAGCCACTGCAAATCAGGGGTGTCAAACTGACTTTTAGCTTGGGGGGCCACATGCAAATTGATTCGATCTCACCTGAGCAAGGACCACTACAATAACAGCATAAAAAAACCTATAAAAAGGAATCACAACACCAAATCTTTCTCTTACGTTTTGTGCAAAAAATGACTGTGTGTTCGGAAGTTTGACTTTGTAAAAGTGCAGTTTGACAGTATTTTTATTTAGAAAATGAAAAGGTCGCGTGGAGGCTGCGTCAGAAAAAAGAAGGCTGGCATGTAATCACTTGTTTAGAGCATTTCCAACATGATTCAACTCAAGTATTAAGATATGTTCACATTTATTGCACTTTGTTTTTTTTTTTTTGTTTGTTTTGTTTTACAATTTTTGTTATAAATAATCTGGAAAAACTAAATCTGAATTTCTTCTTGGCTGCGCCATATTTTTGCAGCCTTCAGCTCGTCTCCACAGTATTGATTTGATGCTAATGTAATTTTGTTATTTGAGTCTGTGAGCTGGATGTTTGACTCCCCTGGGTTGAATGCAGAGAAGAATTTTCACTGTACTGTGTATAAGTGACACATTAAGAAAATATCAAATTTGGTCTAAATGTTCATAATCTATCTGTGTTGTCATAGAGCTTCTTCTTCCAAAATCTTTATGTAGCTGTGGAAAAAAGCTTTTGAGTACAGTGACCTGTAGTGCGATACTGAAACATTCATACTTCTCAATATTGAGTCATAATAGTTTTATTTTTTGCAAGTTACATGATGAATTGACTTTCGGACCCAATAGCAATCCAATTCATGGTCTTTTTAACCATAAATTCTGATATCATGGTTATTTTTGATAAATTTTACACTTTGAAACAGATTTTACCGGTTATTAATACCTTACTTTAGTATTTTACTACCTTTCAAAAAGTCACTAAAGCAAGAAAACTCGATTTTTCTGAAGTAGTTCAACAAGTGCCCCACAAATTGTTGACAGCTATAATGCGGAAGAAAATGTCTTCAACTTCCTCTTTTATAAGATGAATACATTTCTCTCTCATAAACTCAGGGTTGCCTGACCTTATGAAACACATTGAGCTTTTGCTCAGAGTGCATATGCGGCAATGGGCCCATAGTTAAAGGCGGATCAGTTTTGTTTGCACTAACTCATCAAATAACTGCATTACATGACGACTGTAGCAACAACACAGGAGAGATATGGTACAAGGACCAACAGCTGAGCCTCTAGAATACCCCTTAGGTAAGTATCGCTGTCAAATCTCATAGTGTGGAAACTTTTCTTTCTGTAAATTAAAATAATTAAAACCAACCTTCAGGAAACCTTCATGTTGTAACGACTCCTGCCAGTATGTAATTTGGCGGACAATGAGAGTGTTGCTCGAAAATAGATTGGAAAAAAGTGCAGGATTAGATTTTACTTTAGCCAAAGTAGATGGGTACAGGCAAGGAATAAAGCCGTTCTCGGTACTTATTCATCAATGCAAAAGACATAAAAGGAAATGACAAGGTAAGAAAGAATAGACAACAAAGCACAAATGACAATATGATTAAATAAAATAAATTTCTACAGGTAGTGCACGGTCATTCCTTTATTATTTATGCCGTGAAAATGTACTATTTGAATAGTTTTATAGCTATCGTAAAATGTGGACTTCATAACTGTGTGTGGATAGTGGTATTTACAGTTATTGCACCATGTAAACCCTTTTCAAGATGGTGACAGCCTGCGGGGGGAGAGCCTGGCGTTTTGGCACTCGGTGGGATGAGGTTTGAGGCATGTGGTGGAGGGAGGCTGTTTTTTTCTGGGGTGTTCGATGTCCTGTGGGGTTGGCATGGGAGCGCCAATGATCTTTCTCAGCCAGCGATACTATCTTAGTCTGTTCCTGTTCTTTGAGGTGGAGGACCCGAACCACATAGTGATGGAGGGGCAGAGTGGAGTGGAGGCACAGAGGTACTACTACAACCGTCTCTTTGAGGTGGGCAGTGTGTTTCAGGCCACTTGAGATTTTGGAAGGTTGTTGAGCCCGTAACCACAAAGGTCACCAAGTGTTGCTTCATTGTGACTGTGGATGATGAGTCTGTGGCAGGAGTAGTAGGAGGCCTCTCGAGTCATCCACTGTCATCGCTATTGTATTTCCACTGCAGTATTTCTATTACAGGGTTGCACAATGTTTTCCTCATAGCGAGTTGTCCAGTGACTGACCACACACTTGTTCAGGTTTTTTTCTCATGGAAGCTTTGACATTGTGTGAAATGTAGATATGAACAAACTGCAGTGATGTGTGAATCATTTCAAGCCTTAAATCAATTGGAAAATAGTAGAATAATAATACACAGGGCCTGTTCTACCAGACGTTTCCCTTTATTAAAATGGGTGCAAACATGGTATTGTGATATTGATACATGTGGAAGCTGATGTGATCACTGGATGTGCTGATGATGGAGACTGACATACGCTGGAAAGAAAAGCTCACTTTTGATTGAGCACTTTTGCTTTCATGACCATAAAAACACTAAAAACAGTACATGCTGATAGATGGTTATATGCCATGAGATACGATTTACAATGTCTGGAAACCTTAGTGTTTTTTTCTGACCGTGCCTGTTGTAGCAGATTTGAGATGGTGTCGCAGATCAGCAACGGCTTTAGCAGAGAGGCTGCTGCTGTTGAGGTGAGAAGTTTTCCCCCAGCAGGCTCCAGACAAATTTTCGTCGCTGATTTTATTATAAAATGTGCTCTGTGTTGTATCTCAAACTTTAACTTTGTGACCGATCATCTCCCACTTTGCCTTTTTCACTGATTTATTGGCTATACCCTTCCAATATGTTTAATAACTTCTTCCAGCAAGACTTCCGACTTCTTGGCGTCATATTTCATTTTACACTAATGGTGGCTCAGTTCTCCATAGTGAAAGCAAGTGAACAAATCATAGAGACGATCGGTCCTACCAGACGGTTCTAATTTGAATTTGTGCATGATTATTAGTTGATCAAACTGAATGATTTGGACTCGGTCATGGAGGGCGGTCATGTCTCAATTAGAGAAGGTCCGAGAATCCCTGTGTTATTATCTAAAGGTTTAAGTAGAATCTTGTTCCAGCAAAGGTATTGCATGTTATATTTTTCTGACACAGCCTACATACTACTTTATTTTCATTTTCTAGGTGAAAATAGTGGCAAACCGTGTTTGTTTTGCAAAGTCCATCTTTCCAACCTCGGACGGCGCCGCTTAAAAACAGTCCGCTCTGGCAGGGAGGGTGACGGCTCTCTGACGGTTCTGTAGCCGTGAAATGTAGTGAGCGGCTGCATGACCGATAAGTGGCCTTCCACCTGAGTAAAATGCTAAATGGTTAAAGAGGCTAAAATCTAAGGCAACATGTAACAGTTTACCGGACAATTTGTATACATCCCTGGTTTTTCCACACATGCGTGCGTTCACTAAGAAGCCATGCAGAATGGGATTTGTTTTGCCGAAATGAGTAATGGCTCTTTTGGAAATGGCATTGCTGGATGGTGGCATTCGTCACCTGAAAACTTATGTATGTTGTTCAGCATGAAAAACTTGAGAACTACGACTTGTAACGAATGAGTTGTATCACCAGTCGACTTCAGCTGCTCCGATTGAACTATCACTGAGGTAAATGGGAAAGTACAAACAACAAAGTGGTTAAAAGAAAACAAAAAAAATCACATTCAACTATGTGACAGTTCAACCAACTTTGTTGGAACGAAGCACCCCCACATACTGAGTTACTTGACTTTCTACACAGATAAAAGTGTTGCTAATTGAACAAAAAAGAGAAACAAAGAACACCACCTCTGCACACGCCACAGGAGACAATGCGGCTGCTAAATGACATGAACAAGGCTCCCACTGATGGAGCGCTGAAGATTCAGTAGTGACAGACGCCTGCGAAGCAATTGGAGTCAAACATGCATACACAAGCCTCCACACCGCCAGCATGCGCACAGACACATACATTCATTCATCTCCTGACACTCATAACACTCATCTGACACTCAAGCGCTGGCGACTGACGGCTAAGACACGCTTCCCTGACAGATCAAACCTGATTTACAATGCATGTGTGCCTAGTGTGTATACGTGTGTGTCACTCTGTGAGGAAGAGATGAGCAAAGGGAGTTCGGGGTCAGCATAGTAAATTTTGAAGTGCTGCGTATCGTGTCATTTCTCTCTCCAGTACTCCGTCCCCTCGCCTTCATACACACACACACACACACACACACACACACACACACACACACACACACACACACACACACACACACACACACACACACACACACACACACACACACACACACACACGCAGTATCCACCTCCAGTCCTCCCACACATTCATTCCAATCATCAAGATAATCAGTCGAATCGTTCTTTTTTTATTTTGCTTCTTCTCTTTTGTTCTTTCATTTGCCGGAAGCACAGAGTCACTGTCATCCTTAAATTGTAAAGCGACAGAGTCGGTCTCACGGACAATCTCTCTCGCTGTCAGGAGCTGTTTTGTTGTGCATCACTAAAAGGGAAGTAAGTTTGTGTGTGTGTGTGTGTGTGTGTGTGTGTGTGTGTGTGTGTGTGTGTGTGTGTGTGTGTGTGTGTGTGTGTGTGTGTGTGTGTGTGTGTGTGTGTGTGTGTGTGTGTGTGTGTGTGTGTGTGTGTGTGTGTGTGTGTGTGTGTGTGTGTGTGTGTGTGTGTGTGTGTGTGTGTATACTTGATAGTTGATGTTAGAAATGTAAGCTTATAGAAATATTTTATGATTACTTAAAAAAACGTTTTAGCCATTTGTTGTGAGTTTTGTTTGAGAAGGCCGAGAATACTCTCACATCTCTCTGTTAAGCAGTCCCTCCAGGCTTTTGTCATGTTGCGATCACAACTATTATTGCAAATTCAACAGATCCCTGTGATTTGATCACAGCCCGCAACTTTAACCAATCCCCGCAACTTTTCTACAATTTTGACCAATCGTCGTGCGACTAAAGCCGTGACGTTGAAAAGTTATTTCCTATTTCTGCATTCACGGCGCGTTTATCAACCAAGATTCCGGGTTAAGACAGATAGAAACTGCTTCTAAATGTCTTACACAAGTATGCTTTTAAAGGCTAGTTTATGGATTCTGCATGAACGTGTGCGGCGGAGTGGCTGCTGCTCCCACACTGCAGGGTGCAGACATGCAGTGCAGCGTCGTGGTGTGTCGGTCGCAGCAAAGAGAAAGAGACACAAATGTTGTTGTTCCTTCCTGTGGCCATAAGACTCTATAACGCCTCCTGATAAATGGTGTTTGCTGTTTTTTGCTTAATTTCATCATCTCTGTGCTTATATTAGTCATGATAAGTCTTGTACATACTATATTTAAAATGACTTATGTCCTTTTTATCCCATCATATGTGTGGGACAGTGCTTAAACGAATTCCCCTGTGGGAATAATTAAGTTTTTCTATTCGATTCTATTTGATTCCATTCCATTCTGCCAACATTGTCTGAGAAATGTTAGAAAAGAAAGATGAAATCTCTAAAATCAGGTACAACAACAGCTAAAAACGTAATGAAATGTTTACGATCCTAAATTCTAATTGAAATTTCATAAATTAGATACATGTTTCTAAACTACTATATATATGAAACTCTAGAAGCTGTGTCAGCCTCAGAAAAACCTATTTTATTACATATTTGTAGTCCTGGTAATCTCTTCTTTGTCATATTCAGGTGATAGAGAGAACCAATTGTTGCAGATCATGTTCTGCGTTCCTACACACGACTTCACGAGTTGAAGATGAAGGTTGCCGGTCCTCGACAACAATACATTGCTTAAACTGAAGTAAAGTTGTTAAGTAAAGTATGAAAAAACTTTCATTTATCTTATATTTATGAAATATCTTTGTATGTTCAAAGCACATTTGTCATACCAAGAATGAAGGTTCTAAAAATCATGCTTGTGCAATTTGTTTACGAATTTTGATTAAAAAAAAGCAAAAATCTTCTCATCATGTCATCAATTAACCATCGACATTGTGATCAAAATATTTATCTGTCACACTGCATACATACGACTTATTGAAAACGTACAAGTTGATTACAGTCATGTGAGTATTTTTAGTTTTGCTAAATCCACCTCTAGTTAAAATATGAGTTGTATAATTAGATTTTTATTCTGTACCAATAAATATATACATATTCTATATTAACTCTGGATGGTGTAGTGGGCCACATGCAATGATTTCTGGTGTTTTGATGTTGTTGTTCTGATTGTAAAATGTTATTCTCTTCTTGTAACAAAAAATAGACTTTGGAGTTTTTATTACCAAGGCATACAATTTTATTGCAAGCAATACAGGGAAAATCTATCATTTTTAAGAGTGTTTCCATTTCCTTCTTTTGGTAAGACTGAATTATATGTCCAATGAGAGTGATTCAGTTGCGATTTATGCGTCTGTTGAAATACATTTGGCAGGAAAACTAGCTCTACAGAATTCTTAAAAGAAATGACAGAGGATTAACAGATGCAGTTATGACAGAAGTTATGGTGACTCGTGCTAAAAGACGACCTGAAATAATTTCATTCAGATCAGCATTATTTTGAGCCCTTGTTTGTGTAAATCAGCAATCACAGAGGTCCTCTTTCAAAGAATGGCAAGTTTGACACCTGTCTGGTGTTGGTTTGAAGCCCAGCTGGACCACTAGAATAATTCATCCAGATCAACTGTCTGTTTGACCTCTCATCCACTTTCATTGGGTTTCTTGTTCTTGGAACCTTACAGGACATGACTAGCGAGATTTTTTATATATACATATATATATATATTTTTTTTTTTTTAATGCTTATGTGGCTAGATTGTATGGTCTGTATGTGTTGATTCATGCACACTGATGTGTCGATGTGTATTTGTTATTTGAAGGCGGTGTGTGTCTGTGTGCATGTTTGTGTGGATAATGTGGCCTCGGGGCGTCAGCGAGGGGTACTGCCAAGGGAATTCCCCTAAAGGCAGAGATCCTGAGCCAAAAGGGAAACATGCATCACCTCTGGCTCTCATCTTCACTTTGCACCCCACAGACACTCCCTCTCGCACGCGCACAGACACACAAGATCACTCTACTTAAACCCGCATCACTTGTACATTTATACATTTACTCAATACAACCTTCTGCCCATGGTTCTTGTTAATTCAAATACAAACACAGTGCAAGTGTTCCCGCAGGCGTTAAGCCTAGAAAGTAAAGTGCTGCTTCCAAATGATGAGCCATGAAGTATTGTAAATGACTCGAGGGAAGAATCTCAACATGCCTTCTGAACATTAAACATCCTATTTGTCATGCCATGTTTGTCCAAAATGAATGAGCTTCATCATGGTCAGTATATCTTCGGAATTAAAAACAGTTATTCTACCCTCTAATAATGCAAAGGAACATCGCCAATGTTCATATTTTTCTCACAGGCTTTGCGATCCCTGACAGATCTTTTCAATATTCAGCAACTCTCCTAATTGTACCTATGCACTGCATGTAGGCTATAAAGCGACATGACAAAAAGGTTGTACCAAGGAGTTTAAAGCTGTTCCAAAGGGTCTTAGACCGACTCAGCTGCTTCAAGCTCTTCGTGTAATCCCGGAGTGATTCAGTGCTGCTGAGAGCAAAAGGCTCTGTGGGGGTCAAATCATCTGTTGGAACTCACCTTCTTTCCACCTGTCCTTTATGAGTCTGGCTGTGTTTTTTGACGCCGTCATCAAGCTGCAGAATACATGTGAGGCAGGACAGGTAGTACTGTGTGATAGACAAAGATGTAAAGGGGATCAAACTCAAATAAATCTGAATAAATCAATTGGTAGAGGAAGAATATTGTTGTAACATCACATTCGCAGTAGGGTGAAAATGAACCTGTCTCGTGATCGTCCAAAGTCCGTTCACGTTTCTTGATAGTGGGCGAAAGGTCCAAAGCTGGTGAATTACACTCCAAAATATTATCGACGCCAATATCAAAGGAAAAGCACATGATGGAGCAACATCGCCATTCAAGACTTCTTTTGAAAAGGCGAAATCAATTATTAAAAATCACATTTTATTTCAGTGATAAATCCATATCCAGGATTTCAACCAGTAACTATCTTTAACCTATAGCTACAGGCTAAGATGCAGATTCTCACAGAAGCCCATTTAAGGCAAATTAAGTGGAAATATTTAATAAGGGCAACAAAGCCAGAAGAAGTAAAAAGACGG
The DNA here is from genome assembly GCF_963383615.2 of Lipophrys pholis. NCBI lineage: Eukaryota > Metazoa > Chordata > Actinopteri > Blenniiformes > Blenniidae > Lipophrys > Lipophrys pholis. The sequence continues at coordinate 19,221,726 of NC_137628.1, forward strand.
TGACTTGTAAATAATAGGGTGACCAAATAGACCAAACAAAGCTCACAGCCTGTGATGGTTTGTGCTGTGCAGAGTGCCAACAAAGAAAGTGGAGGTGTCTGGGTGTACAACATCTTTATGCTACTCACACGTTCACTCCATGACAACTGCGCTTCCTATAATATACCTGTCTCAGTTCTTTGCACCTCTTTTCTTCCACACAGGAGATATAATGATCAACTATATCAGGCTAAAAAGAGAGTCATAAAACATGGCACCGCAATACATTATTGCTGAAGGTCTATGGACAGCTATAGTAAAATATGGCCGAGGATAATCTCTTTTATGAAGCGCTGCAACATTGCAACAGAAGCCTTACCCGGAATTCAGAAACTGAACCTGTAATTTCTGACAAAGTGCTTGTCTTTCCGTTGGTTTTGATGATGTTCACAATGACGTGGCGTTCTGGTAGAGTTTCTGGAACTCCACAACAAGACTTATTATCTCTTTATGCTTCTACAACAACAGTCTCCTGCGCTGGGTCTGCACACAAAAAAGGCAGCGCATCCAGTTATTTATTTTTTATTTTCCAAAAAAAGAGGCAAGAAAAGATGAAAACAAAATGGAAACGAGACATAACAATTTTCTATTGATATGGAGAAAAAGTTTGCTTGTCTTAGATACTTACCACAAGCGGGGGTGTGGTGGTGGTGGTGGTGGTGGAGGGGGGGAGTGGCGGCGGCCTAATTACACTGCGAGAAGAAAGGATGTTTTATCACCTCAATAAAATGAGTTTATAGAGCAGCCGCGCACAAGCTCGCTGACCTGGTTAAAAGGCGCACATCAGTTGAACCTCTTATCAGGTTGTCAGGCTCAGCTTTACACTGTCATATTTGGCTCAGCATGCATCAGTCTCAGCTGTGAGTTCGCTGCCACTCTCTCCAGCTCTTAAAGATAAGCCACGGTCACAATTTCTAATTCTAAGTGACATCAAACCAAACGGCACATAATACATTCAGAAAACCAATCAATATGGTGCAACTGAACATATATAACAAGAGATAAAAAAAAAACCTGATTTCTCACCTTAACGCTGCACAATTGATTTTACAAAGTGTTCTGTTTGCAGCTTTTCTATTTACATAGATTTCGAAGTGTCAAGATTACACCCCCGAGCAGAGCAATACCTCCACTGAGATCTTTCAACTACAGCTTCAAACTGTGATTTGCCAGACACACAAGATTCTCTGTCGAACTAGTTCACAACACTGAAGAGCTGGCGGCTCTGGTTGGAGGCTGGGATGTGAATCGAAATCTCAGTGGGGCAACTGTCAATCGGTCTTTTACGGGGGTGTGAGTTGACGTCATCCTCACCACCCGTCACCCCATCCCACCCCAAAAAGAAGGAAAAAAAGAAAAATGAGACCGTGGGGCCTCACCACTTCACATTAAAAAGGGCACTGGTGACACTAAAATAAAAGCAATAAAAGATAAAATAAAATAACATCTTATCCGGCCAGGCCATGATTGCCAGAGATCTCCCCCTCTGGTCAGTGCGTCCCACCTTCTGCTGAATTGTTTTTTATCATGGGGGGGAAATCCATCTCCCTCTCACAGAGATTAAAGTGTTCTCGCCAGCAGACCGGAAAAAAACACATCAATGTTATTCAAAGTGAAGCAAAGCAGCGCCGTCAACTCAAATGCATTAAGAGTGAAACTCGCACAATTAATTCTAACGTCACAACCATGTTTACTACTTAGTACTGGATAATGTGTGATATATATGTAACACACTTGAAAGTAGAAGTTTAGTAAGTAGTTTTTCAAGTAAGTTGGTATATAGTTTAATGTGTCTTTATTACGTTTAGTTCTGAAATGTGCTTTCTTGAAACAGAAAATTACTTGTATGTAGATGGGGTTTTTTTCCCTGAAAAATCATGTTTTTACTTGAACAATGCACAAAAGTTAAAGAAATTGGTTTGGGGTATCTATTTATTTTTTTGTAACGATGCTTTACTGCAGTAAACATGACGCAGTTAATGATTTCCCCTTTTCCACAATTCCCTGCCACGTGAAGCAAACATGCATTTGTGGGATGAGCAGCAGAGGAGCCTACTTGTGTGGTACGCGTCAATTAAAGGACAGCTGTAAAACATTGTGCTTGTTGGAGCAGATTATGAAAATTCCTTTTGTTTCATTAAGTGATCTTCAGATGATTCTGTGTTTTTTCCAGTTAAAATAGCTTCTTCGACAGCTTGTGTCTTTCTCGGTTTGTTATCCTTGTCAGGTTGTGCGTAGAATGTGTCATCCCGCTCATTATTTCACGTTCTCTAAAACCCAGCGCTCACACGCAGCATTTGAAATCTGTGCCTATATTTTTACAAACAGCCACATGGGAGAGCGACACAGTTTTCATCTACATAGAACAAGAGATATTGTTTGGGGGGGTAAAAAAAAAAAAAAAAAGGAAAACTGCGCACATTTGAAGTCAAGTCCCGGGAGACATTGATAAGATTACTTTGGACTGTACACATGATTAGTGTCACAAATGGTTTAGCGACAAATGATAAGAAAGACATGGAAAGATAAAGATGCTTGCTTGCAAATAGTGTGGAAATTCCCTGTATGAATAGAGCATTAGCATAGTATTTTAAAACTAAAGTACAGGTGAGGCTGGATTTGGCACGGGTAATTAAAAGAATGGGATGTAACTGTATTGTAATGTCAGTCATGAGAAGTATGGTGTTGTGTCCGGGCAGCGGAAGTACCAGATTTCCTCCCAATCAATTTCAAAAGCCGGATCGAATTCAGGATCAGAAATGCCGAACTGACCGACAGGAAATATTGTTTCCTTCCTTCGAGTCAGAGCAAGTGAAGTTTGAGACATTTAATACCAACTACTGACCTGAAGAAATGCCTCAGACAGGATTGATGGTTGGAATATTTTTACACTTATTCTTATTCTTATAGAGTATGTCTGAGTCCAGCGTGACTTTGTGCCACCATGCCTGCTTCACTGACCGGCCACTATACGTTTCAAATAGGTATTCAGGACTCTGGCTTCTTTTGGTCCCTTTTACACTATTTTTCAATAAGCATATTGAAATTTACAGTATATATGAGCCTCTGTCATACTTGGGAAAACAATTGGAGCCAACTTAAATTCAGAGTAGTCGATGCCTGAAAATCCAATTTTCGGCTGGAAGTGCGAATACAATTATTTCGAGTTGAGAACAACTTATTCAGAAAGAATGGGATTTGTTTTTAAATTGCTTATTGTTTATTGTGGCCCAGCCTGATTTATTGCCATAACAAATATTTGATTATGTCCGAGACAAAACAAATAAAAATCCTGAATTATTTCTATCAATCGGGAACCTCGGAATAAGGACACCAAGTGAACGTATTGATTCCTGTTTGTCCCAAATACTTCGGTCGGCTGGGTCCGACTAATATGAGCGCCATTTTCAAATGAGGGAAGGAAGCGCCGATTTGGGTGGAAGTCTGGACTCCATACATAATAAGTGAGAAGAATCGGCAGCATTACTCACTAATTAGTTGCTTGGATGAGAAATGAGAAATAGATGCAGGATAACACAGATTGCAAACTGTGTTGACACAGAACACAGAGCCAAGCAATCCGTGGCGTTTCTTCTTGTGATTGTTAGAATATTCATCAGCATCTTCTGAACAGAAAAATAGCCTCCATGCATGTTACTCATCCGGCGAAACATTTCGACGTGACTTGTTTGTGCTATAAGGGAATTTTCTGCACTGCACATATTTAAATTTTTCACTTAGGACAATAAATAAAAGGCTCCGGTCGATGTTTTAGAATACAAAGGCGAGGTGGTATACAGAGTTTCCAATTGTGGGGATGTTTTTCTTTGTGCTCCTGCAAGTGTGAAAAAGTGTTATATTTGCATGTGTGTGTTTGTTCAAGCTGAGAGAGCAGCCTATATTTCTGTCTTTATATATCCCCAGAGTGCCACAGAAAAGGCCTGCAAGCAGCCCACATCAAAACAAGCATCAATTCCTTTAGCCTGACATTGTATGAGTGTGCATGCGTGTCTCTGGTTTGGTCTTTTTTTGGGGGTGTGAGCACGTCTTTGTGTATGTCTGAGTGCAGGCATGTGTGCGCATCGACGTCCGTGGATGTTGTGCCGTCATGCCTGCTTGCCTGACCAGCCGAGTTTGGTTCAAAATACATATTCAGCACTTTGTGCTTTTTTTTTTGTTGTTTTTCTCCTTATCCTCTTTTTTGCTTCCCTCTCCTTTCTCTCCATTTGAGGTTGTTATTAGATAGGACAACTCTTGCCGCCGGCAATTCTCCTCTCAGCACTCTACATCCAAAGGCATGTGGGTTTTGGAAACCAGTATGTGTGTGCGAGGGTATATACATGAGCCTGCTGTGTGTAATAGTGGCAATGTGCAAATACCTTGGTCTCTTTGTTGCACACGAAGGAGAGCCGTCCACGGTTTAAAGAGCAGAAAGACTAAAGACGTTTCCTAAGGTCTATTCATTTATTGTCAGAATTGCATTCCCGGGGCGATCTCTCTCCGTCTCTGTAGGCCTCCATCACCTGCGTCCTGTCATGGATCTTTCACAGAAATGACAGTAGCCCCTCTCACTATGACCCCTCTCCTTGCCCTGTGTGAGTACCCCCAACCCCCTGTCTCTCCACATACACGCAAGTCAGGCTGAAGCTTTCACCGTCAGAGCCAGACACACATGCATGGTGTGAAAGCCCGGGGCTTCCATCTATTAAAAGGTCCATCCATCATCACATATAATTTTAATAAGGTAGGAATAAAAAGATGCTGACAAGGCTCAATTAGAATTTTTCAGAAATCTGCCTGCCGGAGCTAAAGCCTGCCTACATGCAAAAAATAAAAAATGTATGCACCAACACACAGAACAAGGTCAATGTGCTCCACCAATTATAGTTCATGAGAGGTGTGTGTGTGTGTGTGTGTGTGTGTGTGTGTGTGTGTGTGTGTGTGTGTGTGTGTGTGTGTGTGTGTGTGTGTGTGTGTGTGTGTGTGTGTGTGTGTGTGTGTGTGTGTGTGTGTGTGTGTGTGTGTGTGCGTGTGTGTGTGTTTATTTCTTGATGACACTCTTCCCTGCATGTTTGAGACGTCCCTCTCTCTCTCTCTCTGCACCGCCGCACCTGATTCTAATGGACGCATCACTATCAAGCTCTGCAAAAGTCTGATAATACCAAACTCATTTGTGTTGTTGTAGGGATAAGTCGGCCACAAAAAGGCAGGGCAGCGGGTCTTAAGGACCGAGGCTGGAACACCCTGGAAAAACAAATGCATTCATTAAGATCCTCAAAGAGGTAGAAGTACCCTTGTGGCTGTGCATGCTGTGCACTTGCATGGTCTCCTCAGTGTGAGAAATTACTACATGAGTATGTGGGGGGGGTTTGTGTGTGGGGTTTTTTTTTGTTTTTTTTACAGCTCCCTCGGGGAATATGCCATAATGCATGCATTCATTGTATTTTGATCTCACGTTGATCTTTTCTGCCTCTTTTTTCTTTGTCACCCTTTTTCCCCACTGGGGATGTAGACCGCCGTTCGTGCAGCAAACTGCTTTTCAGTCATGGGATGAGGCCAGAACAGACAGGGTCATCACATATTCATGCAGTTCAGCTTAAATCAGTCCAGGTCATGATCACTGAAACATTTGGTGATTAAAAATAAATAAAAAAATAAAAAAACATGTTGGAAAGAACAAACCCCTTTACTGAATTAATTTTTCACCTTTATATTCATTGGTAAAGCTGCTGAGTTCATATCACTCAGCTGTGGAAGACTAATTTGCTTTTAATTCTGGGCAAATATAAAACAGCTTCAAATTAAAATGACGGCAAACGGCTTTGCACCACTCAGCCCTGTTCACTTTAGCAAAAACCTTGTACTACTTGTAACAAGGACATTTGACCTAAGTTGTGACAGTGCAGTGAAAGCAGTGAAAGCAAAAAAAAAACAAAACTTTTTTTTTTTTTTAAATGTCCAAGAGCTATAAAATCCAGTCAGTTCTACTTCCATGGCTTTGCTGACACACAACATAAAGTATAAGAGAGCTTGATCGCGTCGGCTGGTTTGCAGCAGAACCTCCATATGATGGTGTAACAATCAACTTGTTATGTTTTGGTGCTGCTCTGTGCTGCAGTGGAAACCCTGATTCCAGTTCTGATGTAGCCTGGGAGTTGGTTAGCAGCAACATTTATTATTTCAAGGATTAGTTGTTTTTTTTGAAGTATGTATCAGATAATTTGTGTTATTTTTGCAGATTGCGTCTCATATTAAGCTGTTACGGCCTCAGAGTAAACTGAAGACCGGCCAAACCAAATATCGACTGGCCTCTTTAAAACCTCTTCCTCTGTCCTCTTAACTAAATAGCTGCTTCCAGACCAGCGTGCTTTGCCAGTGGTGCAGTGGTAAAGATTTATAAGCTTCTCTTGGAAGAGTTTCCTCCGCCTCTTTACGAAGCGGGGTCACCATCCTGCCTACTTGCTTTTCACGTTGGCACTAAAAGCAACGCTGGCCTCAGCATCAGCGCTGCTCCACACAGCAATTTTTTATCATGACGGTTTGAAATTTTGAGCGTTCATTTAAGAAACTCTGAATATTCAGCTCCTTGAGATCAACTGTTGTTTTTTTTTGTTGTTTTTTTTTTAAACTTGACAACCCAGCAGATAAAGACAGAAGACACCCCTGGACCCTCTTTGCTGCGAGTTTTGTCGGGAGCAGTATGAAATATAGAATACTATATGAAATAGTAAAAATCATTAACTCCTAGAGGGCGGTTGCAGTATTGAGTTAGAAATGTCGAAGCATTGTTTTCACCCAGTAAATAAAACCCGAGCTAAGCTATTTGAGCTGGAATCAAGATGAGTACAGACTGCAGTGTGAAACATACCCAAACACATCTATTATAAGCCGTATTGATCCATACTCTGAGATGGACACCTCGGAGCAGTACTATGTCGTGTTTCAGCATTGCAGTCCGAAAATGGAATTTCCCCTGAGAAGTTAAATGTAGTTAAGCCAGCAAACATGGCTCTCGCCAACCTGAATGCTGCTGATGACAAAAAACATGTCTTTCTGCTGTATGACGCGGTGCTGTACAATAAAACTCAAATAAAACAGCAATTCCCTCGTCGTAGCTCCCTTTTTCCGCTGTGTCCATTTAACGAAGGAAGTTAACCAAGGTCATGTCATTTTGTACTCAAATAATCTCACCTGAGAGCTGCCACAAAACAAACACACTCCTGTGCTAATAGCCATTGAGTATACTACATAATCCATGTCGGGGGAAAAAAAGAAAAGTGAAGCATTTGGAGTTCTCAAGGTTTATTGTAAGTACTTAACTCGGAGAGGGAAGAATACCAGCCATTTGCTTAATCCTGGACACGTGTTTCAGAGGAGATTTGGGTATTCCAACCGGCAGCTCCACCGATGGCCTTGCTGCTTTTTCTTTTTCTTTTTTTCAATGCAGCAAGTGATGGAAAAGGAAGGCCTTCAATTTTGAAAGCTGGAGATAGGCTATAATGTAATGGGCTGACATTTAGAGGAAAGAAAACTAAATACAAAGTGACACCTGCACACTTAATAGATGTTAAAGAATAATATGCTATCTAAAAGCCAGGAGTCAAAAGTAGACTGGGTTGCTCCGAAAGCTCACTCTGAACTATGTGAATATTCCCCCGTAGTTTCCAGATCATTTCACTGCTATCCAAATTATAAATGAAGCACATTTGGGGAAAAAAAACAAAAACTTTTTCTTTTCTTTTCAAGAGCAGCTGGCATTTCTGTCTTATCAGCGTGCTTGTAATAGAAATCAAAATACATGTTTTTTTTTTACTCAAATTCAGATATTTTCAGTGGCGTCACTCTGATGAAAGACGAAAACTGAAGAGATTTATTTTTTCTCTTCCTCCCAACTGTTTTTTCTGGCACATATATATGTTCGTGTATTATTGCCACCGCCGTCCTATAAATAAGAGGGAGGGCTTTTCAGAATATGTCTGTGCATTCCCAAAGCAATCAGACTGCTGAAGGATGGGGAAATATCTCCAAGAACAGAATATACCGATGAAAAAAAAAAACAAAGTCAACTTACAATCCCAATCACAAAGCTCAAACTGTGTGTAAAATACAAATGAAGGTGCCGTGACATGCAATTTCCCCACATTTTATTTGGAACTTCATCTGCAGAAATATCTGCTTATTATATAATCAGTAAGAATTTCAGTAATGTTGATTTTATGCTGCCGTGAATCAACTTTGAGTGGTTGAGATTACCAAACCATTACATCATGTTTTTCTGTGCCAATTATGCCAACGTCTATGGGATTAGGTTTCTCTTCTCAGCGTGTCTTTACCTGGCTCATGATATGTTGAATAAGAGTAGTCATGGCAATTTGACTTGTATATTCCATAAACTTAAGGCCATCTTCTTTGGATTTGTGCTCAGCAACAGTTTCCTCCCTCGAGCCGTCGCGTCTCTCGACTCAGGATCCTGCGTCTTCTTTATAGGACAGAACTGAATAATGTGTGCATACAGTACATCAGCAGTTTTTTTTTTTTTTTAATGTTCTCTCAACTGACGGTGTGAGCATAATCCTACTGCATACCTTAGATTATCAGCCTTATCAACCCTTTTTGATCTGAGAGCTACTTCAAGGGTACTGAGTAGAACAAAGGGTTGAAAACTTCCTGAGTGATTACCTTGAAGTCAGATATTTTAACTGACCACTAAGGAGGGACAACTTTTCAAAATCATGCCATATGTGACACCGTTACAGAGTGTTGTAATTATGATAATTAAGATGAATGAACAAAAGTATGTGATGGTAATGTTTTCCTGCGTTTGATGCTTATAATCATGCAATTTGCTGTTGGCATGGTAACGGTTCCTCTCTATCATCATATACATGGGAACCTGTAATCTCTTGGTATTGTGTGTATGAACTTAGAATTGAGAAATGGGAATAAGACAGGACAAGAAATGACAAGTTATTACGAAGTGATTCCCTGATAAATGTGCAGAGAAATTAAAAAAAAAAAAGCACTGTTGTCAACAACATTATAAACGGACAACAAGGAACATATGGCAGCAAATCACTGCCAAAATGTTTCGACGGCAATGAGTCCCACGCACAGAAATAACAAGGTAAACATTGTTGGTTTAATAACAATAAGCTGCCCTGACTTTAAATCTTAAGATTTTAAATTCAAGCATGACAAAAGTTTGTTTAGTAAATGCAGCTGTGTAGTCAAGTGCAGGTTCAGATAGACTGGATTGTCATTAACAGTCTGACATTTCTTAAAGTAAAACAGTTTCTAGATTATGAACAACTGGCAGGCGCAGACATCTCTATAGTTTTCTTCTCTCTTGCAATTTTTCATTGAAGAGTGAAGTCAAAATAAAATGTTCTCAAATACCAACTATTATTGCAAATTAATAAGCCAATCATATCTCACCAGCTCGACGTACATGTCGACATGGTCGATATAACGTTCTGAACAGAGCATTAGAACAGAGTAGGAAGGCGCCTGCATGGTTGGATGGTTGCTGGTGTGAAGCGGACTGGACTGAGTATTTCACAAACTGCATCTTTCATGCAGACTGTCTAAGTTTTACTTCAGTTCAGTTTACTTTAGTTCAACTTCAACCACAACTTTCAGATGTTCGGGTCAGCCTGTCATAAACAACATGAATCCATCATGACCTGTGTCAGCAGGCTGCCGCTGTCGGCGTGAGCAGGGAGACTTGTTCTTGGCACACTTTGCCTCTTAGTATTACTCGACTATCGTTTAAAAGTTACAGCCTCCCTCGGTGTTGTTGATGACTATATCCGTCTCCTCATAACCCATCTTCCGTTTGCTTCATTCAGTGATATAACATGTGAAGTGAATTCTTGACCACGGTAATCACTTCTCTGGGATGTGGTGGAATGAGACATTTGCATCACGTTATTTTTTTCCACTTCATATTGACAAAGGGTCTGAAATCAAAGGTGCTAAATGTCGCTTTATATTGTGAAAGCCAGTTGAAGCTGATAGAAGATAATGCAGTTGATGTCCGCCTTGACTCAGTGAAACGAGCCTTGTTGCCACCTGACGAGTGTTTCCATTCTGGTTTCCTCAATCATCATCTGCAGGGTCGCTCTGGTTTGTTTGTGAGTCAGAACTTTATAATTGAGTCATCTGTTCTTCATATATATTTGTATAGAGTAGTGCTCTACTGATAGTAGAAAATAACTGGGAGTCCTATGATAACTCTGAATTGAGCTTTATTTTTCTGTCATGGTTTCCGTCGCTTCGCACTAAATAGGCCATCAGTTTAACTGAAGTCTGGAAGGTGCATCGTTCGTTTGATCGGTACGCTTGACAGCAAAGATATTTTTAATGCTTATTAATGCTGCATGTGGACTTTAGAGGTGTTGATGTTTACAGACTATCTTAGGGTTATTCTTTTGCTTTCACTCCAGACAACAATTATTTAGAGATGGTAGTTTGTCATTGAAAACACAGTATACTGCCTTGGCTTGTTTGTGCAAATGGAAATCAATTAGTTACGCACATGTTTTATAACCAATTTAAATATATTGATTAATCCTCTATCTAATTTAACACTCTGTGGATTTAGCAAATGTAGATACTGATAATAACGAGACATTTTGGGTGCGATATACTCCGGGTTCCGAGATTGACGATTGCGCTCATTTTCCAGTAAAAACCAAAAAATATTTCAGACAACTAGTAACAAAAGCACTCTTCTGTGGGGACAACAGCCTCTGATGCTGCTAATGCAAATATTTAGCCTGGTGAGCAGCTGGCTATTGGCAGTATTTAGAAAGCAACTCTCTGCAGCTCCCCAACTGTTGTCACATAGAGCAATAGTAACAAACAGCAAGCTGAGTCAACCACCATGTTTCGTAATGGTATCATTCATTTCAAAGAGTTATTATCTAGATTATGGATGTACAGTGGTTAGCACACCCGCCCCACTGCGTAAGGGTTTTTGGTTCCATGGTCGTGTCCCTCCTGTCACAGGATTTGTTATAGTATTCTCCAACTTCTTCCCACAATCAGAAGTCATTTCTACAGTATTAATCAGCTTGCCCTTTACAGTGATCCTCTTTATACCATTTGTAACGACATTTCTATTTCTCCCAGCACTCGGGGCCCCTGGCCATTGCAATCCATCCACACTATTTTTGACCAAATTGTAACTTGGTAAAGTAATCCCTGCGTTATTTTAGTTTCCCACAGCGTGTCCTGTCTTAACATTATTAGAATGTTCCGGTGACACATTAGCTGAGCTGTCAGTGCTGTATCGGTTCGTTTGATTCACTGATCCAACCTTCCACATATTGAAACTTCTGTTTTCTCTGTTTGGGACATTTTTCTCTGTTTTGAGCTTAAATCTCTGGACTCTCTTTTTGATGCCGTGTCCTCCCTTGTACATTCTCTTTTGTGGACACAAGTTATTCATTCAGGGAGAGGCTGACCTTGCTGTTGATCACATCCTTTTGCACCTCAATGACTCACGTGTATGCCCTTAACAAGCAAAGGTTCAGGGGCCGCACAACGTCCAGGACCTTCTTTCGCCGAGCAATTTTGTTGATCAAATGCCCTACACACGCCTAGGTATCACCTATTACTCTACAATACACACCACAGATCACACCCTCTTTGAGGCTGTGTGTTTAAATGCAATAGGTGACGCCTAAGACTCAAATCAGTGCAGTGATAACAACCTACTAAAACACTGCAATCGAAAGCCAAAGAAATTGCTGGCATGGTTCAATTATTACGTTAATGTGATAATTAACACCCTAATATATTTCTAAACTTCACCATTGCTGTGTTTCATCAGAAAAGTGCTGGAAGTGGTGAATGCTTGCAGAAAGTGACTGTTTGCAGGCAGATATCATCGACCTAAAAGTACTTTGAACCACCCCAAACTTATCTCAGACTCAGCAGGCACTTTAAGTCCTAAAATGCTTTGTGGATTAATCTCAGATTTAGAAGTCCTGCCGGGAAGACTGACACACCTCTTATTACCGGGATTGTTTTCCTATTTCGGCCGTAAGAGGGGATCCTTTTCACCTTGGACGGTTTGTACTTGGAATCTCACTCACTTTTTGTGACCACCCTTCTAATGGCAAGAAACGCCTTGTATCTGGGAAAGTCTGCAGTGTTTACTGAGACCCTGGTGGGATTGTTTACAGCAGAGGCTATTACACCAGCTCCTTCCTTCAGTGCTGATGTTCGTCTTACTAGCGTGGTAATAAGACAAACATTTTGCTAAAATTCTGTAGTTTGGGGTTTTGTCAATTGGCTTTTTTTATTACAAACTATTTCATGTAAAACCCCTTAGCTGTATACACTTGGTGCAAGAGAGTGAAATATAGTCATGCTTATTAGGTTTTGAGAGCTGCTGGAAAAAAAAAAGAACATTTAAAAAAAAAAAAACGTTCATGTGATGACGATGACACATCTGGCTACAACGGCGGCGGTAGCAGATTATTATCTATTGATCAGGAAAAAATTGGTTGGATGATGTGTTTCTGCGCTGAGAGCAGCAGGCGGATGCAAGGAGGCACAGCAACAACTGCTGGTATTGTACAGCTTTTAAGGGAGAAACATCTGAGGCGCTTATTTATCTTACGAGATGCTCCATATGGAGAATGAAATCAAAACGCACTGCTTCATTGCAATTTGTGACTTTATTTTTCCATTAGCATCAGATTGAGTTTGAAATTCAAAAGGATCCTGCAGAGTTGTATGACCCTTTCTTGTAACTGCCATGCATTACATCCCCACATGATTTATTTTCTTCTTTTTTTTTTTGCAAATCATTAACTCATTTTTTCCCCGCCATGAACCTGGAAGTTCCCTTTGCTGTTCTTTTGCATGCAGGTGATGGGACACTCTGTATGTGTCTACAGTGTTCTATATTGATTTCGCATTTCTTTGCCAAAGTGCATGTCTGCTAAAAAAAATCACTCCCCCACCTCCACCCCCCTTCCCGTTTCTTGTCTTCTTTGAATGGTTCTATTTATCTCATTTAAGCTCCTGGTGCCTATAACCCCATGCTGAAGGGAGAGCTTCTCGAAGGTGAAAGGTAGAACAAAGAAGTCACATGATAGGAAGCTGTCATAAAATCTCTCTCTCTCTCTCTCTCACTCACACACGCACACACACACACACACACACACCATGTCTTGGAGTTGCTGAGTTGGGATTCTATAATGAGAGAATAGTGACGTTGACAGGGAGAAAAAGAGAAAACTAAGCAGGGGGGGGGGGGGGGAGGGGATGTGTGGGAGGGCAAGAAAAGAAGAAATGAAGGGATGAGAAAGTAGAGTCAGGAGATCAGGATGAGGAGAGAAAATTCTCGGTCAAGGTCTTTCCTAATGAACGCATTATCATGCAAAGGTCTCTCTCTCTCGCTACACTTCTTCCCCCATGCCAGTCCTCTTTCCCTCCTGTCTTTCGTTGTCACTCATTTTCTCTGTCCCTCCTACCATTCCTTTCCCACCTCTCTCTCACTCTCTCTCCCTGTCTCTCTCTCTCTCTCTCTCTGCTTCACTGACTTGACCTTGGTTCCCAACTCACTCAAATCCCTTGCTCGTTCCCTCCCTCCCTATTTCTGTAACCTTGTTTATTTTCTGCCGCATTCCTGTTTTCTTTATCTCTGTTGCTTCTCCTCCTTTCCACTGTTTGCCCCCCTCCTCCCACCCACCCCCCTCCTTACCCCGCACGTTTTCTGAGTTCTCCTAGGCCTGAGGCAGTAGTCTGCCGCTCTAAAACCTCTCTATCAGCACATCCCTGCAATAGTCGGGTCTGACAGTCACTTTCACTGCAGAATTGGCTGATTTACCACACACACACACACACACACACACACACACACACACACACACACACACACACACAATCACTATGCTGTGTGCACAGTGTCACCAGAGCAGGCAGTATGTGCAGGCAGCATGTGCATGCAGCTGTGCATGAGTATCTTCTACATCACTAATGACAACATTAGATCCTCGTGCGTGTGTGCGTGCGTGCCGGCATGTGTGTGTGCGTGCCTGTGTGCGTGTGTGTGTGTGTGTGTTTGTGTCTGCTCCCCCAATTTCCTTCAGCCACTCTCACTGGCTTTTCATTTCTGTATTAGCCCACCAGCAATGTAAAGGTCACACGATGCAGCGGCGTTTGACACTGCAGTCTGTTAAATAATAGCGTTGCTATTTACTGTTCTCAAGCCCGGCCTGACGTCTATGTGTGGCCCGAGGGCTACACCATCTCCACAGCACCGCTTCTGTGGCAGCTTTGCATGGTGTCAGCATGCACTGGGCAGACACATGGCTCGGGTACATGTTTTGAACTTGTTCAGCTCCCCCTATTACAGGAGAGAGCATCTAAAGGCTGGGAAAGAGGTGAAGGGAAGAGAAGAGTCAGAGAGGAGGGAGTGAAAACACACAATTCACCCTTAAGTCAACATATTCATTTCTGACATCAAATTGAGGATAAACAACGTAAAAACCAACCCGTTGCCTTACCTTACCATCTCTGCGTACAGAGTTTGAAACCTGTCAGGTGAATACTGACTTTCTTTGTTATATAGCGATGCTGTCTTTTATTTATAGTTCTCAGAGTGGCCTCAACAGCACCCTCCAACCAGCTGAACAGGTGACAGGTGGATCCTCTGTTCCACTAACATCTGAAGGCTTGAGTTTCATTTCTGAGTTCATCCAAAGTTTGAACCGAGTTTCAGTTTCTGCTCATTGATATTTGATATTTGAAAGATTGACAACATGATGAAAACAACAAAAGACGACATGAGTACTACAAACATTGTGGCATCGGTCAGTTTTCTTTATCAAAGCAGTGTGTTTTTGTTTGGCACACGCTGTCATGATTCTCTACCATAACTTTTGGAAGAAAATTGAGTTGCTCAGATTGAGCCAATTAGTTCTCTGCCGTTGGTTTGACACCTCACAGCAAGCGAATTGCAGCAAACTGTCACTCAGCTTAATATGGCCCACCTGTGCTGTATTGTTTACAGTTGTGATTAGGCTACTGTAGAGTGAGGCCTCATTTAATGCATTTCCATTAAGTGTTCTGTTGTTTCATCTTTTATTGTCGGATATCTACCGTTCAGTTTTGATTAATAGGGGAAATAAAACTTGTTTTATGAAGTTACTAGAACCATTGCTGTGTGCATGGAGGGACTTGGTGTCTATATCAAGGACACACTGTCAGACGACATATTTCAGCTATCAAATCTGCTGATTTCCTTAAAATGGTACCAGAGCTGCAGGGAGTTTATTAATTTTTTTATTACGTAAGAAATAAATTCTCCAAGTGTTTAAAAGTATATAAACTTTATCTCTCTACATTGTTAACAAATAAATCTACGGCTTTTGTCTTATCATTATCTCCCTCACCCTTACATATTTATACTTTAAATTTAAAAAAAAAAAATTCTTTTATTTTTTCACGAGTTTAATGATTGGTACATCAGGTGTGTCCGTCAATCCACCTATTCCTCTATCTCTTTCTCTGCCTTTCTATTCTTCGACCTTATGTCTTTCCATCCATTTATTTTTTTCCTCTTTCCCTACACAAACGCTGTGCAGATGTTCCAAGGCGTCGAGGGTTCATTTAATGAGGCTTGCACAAAATTTAGGAAAATAGTTTAGTTGTAATTAATCACTCTGTGTGAGCTCAACTCTGACATCCTCTGTGCACAAGGTCTAGGGCGTCCATGCTCTCATGCTGGTGATTTCTTTTTCATAATGGCATCCTTGCTCTCCAATCCTCTGTCTTCGTGTCATGCTGAAATAGGCAGTATATCCTCCAGCACCTTCCTGGGGTGAAAATTTGCCCAAGATAAACTAAATTGACTTTGAAAATGTAGAGGAGATCACAATGTCCTGCGGCGGAAGTAAAATTAAAATACTTTTACGTTGGCAAAACTTGGAGGATTGGAAGATTTTTTAATCTTTTAGCACTTGATGGCACTCCATATGGTTGCAGTTAAATCACTTCATGTTTATATTACAAAGTCTAAACTGATAATGCTCTAGAAGTGCATGCATACATTTTTTAATGTCATTGTTATGTACTGCATATGAAACATTTATTTTAAAAGCCCTGAATCATTGATTCAGTCCCTTGTCATATTTATTTGACATGAATCTCAGCAAATGTATTTAATCCTTTGGTGGTTTACGTTGTTGTTCATTTTTCATCCACCCATCATCTTTACCACAGTTCAGGGACGCAGGGAGCTGATGATGGGCAAAGGCAGTGTACACCTGGCAAGTCCAACACAGGGCAAACGTAGAAAAAAAGACAGCCACAAACATATTCATATATACACCTTCAGGTCATTTTAAAGTCACCAGTGACCTCAGATACATGGTGTCGACTTTGGGAGAAAACCAGAATGCTCAGGAAACCTCACCCACCCAGTGGAAGAACATGCAAACTCAACTCAAAACAGCTTGACCCAGACGAGGAGCCCCCCTTATTTTTTTACAGATTCAAATGAAGTGCTTTATACTATGAAAAAGGGTATTTCCCTGGGAGTCTCCCGAAAATTAAATATATTACTTCAACATAGAGGGGAGTACAAGGTAAATACAGCAAATGCTAAACTGTCCCAATCCAGCCCCAGCCTCTAGGCTTGTCATTTGCCAGTCAAAAAGAGGTGTTTTATCTTTGTTTGAATAGAGCTCTCTTGTTTCCCCTCGCCTGTGGTTCCGTATGTCTCAGCAGCAGCCCCAGTTCAACATGTGTCGTGTCTATGTTATCTTAAGTGCTTTCTCTCCCTGGGGCTTACAAAAAGGGAAGACAGAGAGACAGAACCTTTTTCCCCCTCAAGCTGGGGAGAAAAGGGGAATAAATCAAGGTAAGTGTACTGCATAAGAGTGGAACAGATCATCTCGGTCAGTGACTGTTTATGCTTTCACATCTGCATGGATTGTGTGTGGTGTGTGATCACTTTCACTGGTTGTGTAGTGATCTTTCTGTTTGCATACTTTTTGTGTACACATACCTGTGTGTGTCTGAGTGTGTCCATTGAAGTGTGCGTAGCCTTATGCTACCTAGCCCAGATGACTGGGTAATTGCCCCTTATCTGGTGACCTGTCAGTTCACATCACTGTGACTAAGGGAGGGGGCTATTGAAGCGATTTATTCCACCTACATATCCCCCCCATCTCCTTTTAATGATCATTATGAATGATTTATGCTCTTCTGTCGCGCGCGTGTGTGTGTGTGTGTGCGTGCGTGCGCGTGTGTGTGTGTGTGTGTGCGTGTGTGTACACATGTCACAATAGAATGATAATGTGTAGTAGAGTGTGTGTTGTAGACAGTGAGTCACCAATGGACAGACTGCTTGTGTGCATGCATTGGACGGTGCACTCACTCACCTCCTATTGTCCTTGGTTCATTCTGTCTTTGTGAGAGACTTTTTTTTTTTTTTCCTTTTGGGTGAATATTCTCTGGGAGCGGAACATTTGGTATGTGGGTCTTTGTGAGTGTAACTGTGAAGCCTTTGGGATTTGATAGATCTGTAAAAGACAGAAGGATTATTGTGATTGTTAAGAAACAGAGAAATAGGGATCAAGAGACACAGAGTCAGTGAGAAAGATGACAATAAAAAAAGTTCAAAAAGAAAAATGTGCACAACTGTGTTACTGTACTGAGTCGGGCAAGTGTGTCCCTGCTGCAGATGTGCGTGGAGGAACGCTGCACGTTCAAAATGTATTCATAATTTTGCGAGCAAATTCTTTTATGGACCTGTGTATGTGCGCACACGATATCCCTGTACATTGTTTCCTTTGATCGAGCCTTTCATCCGTGGCTTCAGCAGTAGTTGTAATTGGTCTCTGATGGGACTGACCCACTGGGTACTGACTGAGTGAAACAGGCTTTGGATGGCTTCCTTAAATATTTCAGCCCAGCCAAACGTGAGGTCTCCCTGCACTTGCCTCGGGCTCAGCCGGCTGCCCTGCCCTCGCAGAGAGCAGTGAGAAGAAAGGCAGCCTTAACAACATAAAGAGTGTGTCTGATGACGTCCAATTAATAACTGTGCATAGTCCTCGCGCAGATTTTAGGGTGTGAACACAAGCGTGAAACTGTACATCTGTGGAAACCAGCATATTCTAAAAATATATCATTAAACCAGCAAATGGCTGCAGCATCTGGAGTGGAACTCCAGTTTACTTCTAACAGAGTTGTACGTTTGATACAATAAGCAACTACCTCATTATGGCATCTTCTTTCTGCACCTTGTTAAATGAACATCTCATTTTGTCGACGATGACTGCAGCATTTTGCATTATAACAAATATTTGTCTTGCTTCAATGCTTTACCAGCAGCCTCTCCTCCCTGGTGCCTCGTTCTATCTCATTCTCTTTCCTGCACCACACTTTCTTCCTCTAACTCACTTCCTGTCTTGTTGTCACTCTTCCTCCTGCAGTCAATCTTTACCCCTCTGTCTACCCACTCACTCTCACTTCTCTCTGTCCCCATCTTCCCGTGTGTGTGTGTGTGTGTGTGTGTGTGTGTGTGTGTGTGTGTGTGTGTGTGTGTGTGTGTGTGTGTGTGTGTGTGTGTGTGTGTGTGTGTGTGTGTGTGTGTGTGTGTGTGTGTGTGTGTGTGTGTGTGTGTGTGTGTGTGTGTGTGTGTGTGTGTGTCATTTTCTCTTCTTTCTCCCCCTCTCTCCATCCTATTCATGTGCCTTCCACGGATCCGAGGCAGAGTGAAAAAGATAATTCCCTGGTTCTCTGCAGAGAGACAGCAAGTAAAAATAGAGAAGGTTACCTTTCATGTTCAATTTTAAAAGCCAAGTTTGAGATTTCCCCGAGATGATTAAATAGGAACGTTCCTGACAAGGTCACACAGGCTCACGCGTATAGGCACAGGGAAACACATACACACGCATGAAGACACTCGCAGGGATCTTGGTCAAAACACCTTTGGGAGAATCTTCTGTTTCTAAAAAACAAAAGTCAAACTGCAAAGCAAAAAGTGGAGAAAACACAAAAGAAAACATGAATGTTGAGGTGGAAAAACCACAGTAGAACCAGGACAGTGTGCCTGTGTTTGCACTGCACTGTTTGCCTGAGAGGCTAAATGGCAGACGCAGCTGATCTGATTGACTTGAGTCTTTATTGCGCCGCCATATATCACCTGTCATTTTCTGTGCAAACTACAATCATTTACATCCTTTTTTGTGGCCGTGCTTGCCTGTATTTCACATGTCTCAGCCGTGCATGTGTCTGTAAGATTCATTTCTTTCTACATTTGTGTGTATTTACAGCCTTATTAAGGTTTAACTTTTAGCTTTAAGCAGCATTGTTTCCCCGGAGACCAATTATCTGACAGGGTTAAGGAAACTCTCTTGTGCCAGAGAAGGGAGATTGTGCATTTCTGACAACACTCCAGCGTGTTTCCCCAGGCATATTGATAGTGTTTATGTGTGTCCTGCGAATGCATGGGTACGCGCCCGCGTGCTAGGGTGTGTGTGTGTGTTTGTGTGTGTGTATTATTCATCTACAGATTCCCCCTGTAGCTCACACATTAGTATTGAACATGGCCTCCCAAAGTGTATCTCTGATCATGTTTATTGCCCCCCAATAACCCAAACAACATGACATATGGAACCGTGTGTGTGTGTGTGTGTGTGTGTGTGTGTGTGTGTGTGTGTGTGTGTGTGTGTGTGTGTGTGTGTGTGTGTGTGTGTGTGTGTGTGTGTGTGTGTGTGTGTGTGTGTGTGTGTGTGTGTGTGTGTGTGTGTGTGTGTGTGTGTGTGTGCCTCACTTACTGCAAATTGCTGTCACTCACAGCTCTGAGGTATTCTGGTTGTGTCTCAGCGACTTGGTAACTATGGCAGAGACTGACAGAGGTGTTGTGGGACAAAGTGGAGTTGGCGTTTTGAATGAGTTATCCTGAATTCAGACTGCGTCCCTCTCCAGAGGCATGGATGAATGGCCTGATTCTCTCTCCACCTCCCTGTTTCTCTATGACTTTCCAGCCCTCTCTCCTCTCCTCCCTTTCTCCTTCTCTTACAAACTTTCTCACCCTCCTCTTCCACCAAATCCCCGCATTGTGTCTTTTTTTTTCTAATCTCTCGCTCTCTCCCTTCGGCCTCCCACTGTGGCCATCCCTTTCTCCTGTCTTCCCTCCACCTCCCTCGTTCTTTTACTCCATCTCCCTCTCTGCCCTCGCGCACATTTCCCTCCATTTTGCCATTTCTCCTCTCAACTATTTGAAACTTTTTTTCGCCAACAATGGGCTGCACTTAGTGAGCTCCAACTCTGTTTCCATAGTGAGAGGAAGTCCACTTATGCTCTTAGGTATCCAAACTTTCACCCGTGACAGTTCTCCTTTACACCATGGCCTCCCTCTTTTCCTTTGTCATCTTTTATTTCCGATGCTTTCTTTCTCACTCCTCCAGAGGGGCATTCAGACTGAATGCACAAGTAGACCAAACGTTGACCTCACATTATGTGAACCAAAATGTTGTTGTTTTTGTTTTTGTTGTTGTGATTAATCCCCAAATTTTATTTGCGATTCATGCAAATGTGTTCACTCTCAGAATCATCAGAGTCCTTTCTTGAAAAAGATTAAGCATTTTCCAACCGATCATCTCTGTGCAACAAAGTGCAACTGTACATATATATTTGTAAAAAAAAAAAAACTGTAATCCCTCAAAAATGGTTTTGCATTCAATTTGGTCTGTACTCCAAATAATCGCTGATATTACCTGAGACTTTTCTCCAACTTTCTGATATTAGGATGTTTTGGCTGCATCCATACAAACAGATAAGCAATCACACACATCATTCTCTGAATGAACAAGTGTATGTAATTTCTGCTTTTTTGCCAAGCAGTTGATTGTTATTTCCAAGGGCATTATCATGGAAAGTGAAGGAGCAGTGCTGAGTATGATAATCGAACTCATAAAAATACGTATAATCAGAAAAAAAGATAATGTCTCAATGTTTCTAATGAATACAGATAAAAAAAAGCTCACTGTGAAAAGATGACAAACAACTTCTGTGTGTCTCCCCAACCTATTTCCCTTGGAGCTCCACCAGATTGCCTCTCAGAGGCTGCGACTCTCCAATCTCTGATTTGCCACAATATTACAGTGAAACGCTTTCAGACACACCAACACTGGCCAACATACAAAATCAATGCCTTCCAAAACCACAATGAGCAGCTTCCAAGGTCTGCTCCTGATTCTTTAGTGTCTTCTTATGATTTTCTTTAACATCTTATTTTGACCACCTCAAAGCAGGCATTCAACGGGTGTTAGAGAAGCTTAATTCCCTATTCTAGAGAAACAAACCTTGTTAAAAGACCAACATGAGGGCAAAAAACGTGTGTGGAGCGTGCTGGATTATGGGGACCTCAAACTCTGCCTTCAGGACACACAACTGTGAACTTTATGCTCGGCTCTCGTGCCCTTCACTAAGGCTCAGGAGACAGCAGCCCTGGCCTGCATTTATTTACAAGGCCATATTGGGCAGTCTATCCTTCAGAGTCTCCAAAATCTACTCAGAACTTGGTAAAAAAGGCTTTTTTTCCCTATGTTGCACCGTGGTCATGGAACAATCTGCAAAAATCATTGCAGCTTTTTATCTGCCTGGGCCAATACAAAACTCTCATAATATTTTGGAGAAGAGGGAAATTGTTTCTCTTAAACCAGACATAAATGTTTTTATGTTGTCTTATATCTATGAAAGCTTTTATTTGCTCCTTTGTATTGTACTAGCGTGCCTCTTAGCCAGGTCTCTCTCTCTCTCTCTCAAAAAGCAGATTGTATTTTTGGGGGGATTTCCTGGTGAAATGAAAGTTAAATACACGATGAAATAAAAGAAAATAGGTTTTCAGATGGAAAGCTGTGCGTCTCAGTGGTTATTGGTGGGAACACAGGTCCTAACCCTGATTGCCTTCAACATCACTTGTTATTACTTGTTTAATAAATCCTTTTTTAACCAGAGATTTTTTTTTCCCGTCACTTTATCAGCTCTTTTGTATTTTGATGTATTTTGAAGTGCTCATTCATCTGTTGCGTTTTAATTAGCTCTTTAATGCAATAGGCTGAGAAGTCACTTATGATTTAATCTGGGCGGGTGTATTGGCAGGACCGCACTACCTCTGCAATATCCGTTGTTCACTGCTGCACTGACTCCGGTTCCAAATGACACCATTAGTGCAAGATGGCAGCCCCAGTGTCCAGGGTATTTCGATTTCACTTTTGTACAGAGAGAAGAAGTGGAGACACGTCGCTGATCTTTATATACAGTCTTTTAGAGCAACACAATGGCTGCCTTTAAGGACCAGTGTAGGAAAGTGTGGACTTTTATCCCTGTTTGAATGATTATCGTAACAGGCCACTCTCTGTGATCGCAGGATTCCCGCCATGCCTTCCAGGGAAGTGTTCAGAACAGCTCCAGTAACACTTTTGCTTTTAGACATCATAAGAAAAGTATTTGTATAAACTATGCTCCTTATGTGTGCTGCTGGCCCTTCTCTCACTGTGCCCCTCTGTGTGAGCAATTTCCTCTATTTTTTTCCTTCTTATGCCCTTTTCCTCTGCCTTCACCTAAATGACCCCCTAGTGTCCTATTTCATCTTTGAAAATCCTGCTTCTTTCAAGTCTTTTCCTATCTCTCTTCACTGCCCTTCCATATTTTGCTCTCCATATCTTTTCCCTCCCACCTCCTCCTTTTGCCCTCTTTCCCTGAAAGTCTTCTGGATTTCGTCCGTGCTTTTGGCCAGAGATAGGGATTAGCCAAAATGAAAAAAAGAAAAGAAAAAAAGGTTTGTCCTAAAGTGACATGCATCCACCAAGACTCACGCCTAAAGGTGGTCCAGATGTAGACATCTATATACATTAAAGGTGCTTACAGAGGAGAGAAACCTGCATGTAGTGAAATGTCCTGCACGTAGGAATCCGTTTTAAAGGGGGAGAAAAGTCTGCACACAATCATCTGACTGTCAAACACATTCACATGTGGTCTATAATTAGAACACTGGGAAAATGTAATTCCCTGCAAAATCAGCAGCTTAGACACACATAAAGAAATATAGAGGTGGAGGCAAAGAGCCAGACAGAAAGAAGAAGGGGGTATTATTAAGTTACCATTATGCGACTTCTCTGTGTTTCTTTTTTTCAGAGTAGGTAATCCCTTCATGCGACCAAGAAAATTGAAACAAAGAAATCCCATTAAAGTGCTATCATATCATCTCTCTGCCTTTACCACATAAAGCAAAGGGGGAGATACTGCATCTATCGCAATATTGTGTCGTGGCAATCACTGACAACTCCCAGGTTTATGAGAGCTGGTTAAATGGCCCATTTTCTAGGTAGATAAAAACTGAAATAAATACAGTTCTTCGGTTGAGAAAATACACACCAGCTTGTTATCTGAAATAAAGAAATTAAATGACAATCCCTGATTTACTGTGGGACCAAATCCTGACGATCATTGTTCAGCTACTTTAGTTTTACATGCATAAATACAGTTATTGGCCTCTGAGGACTTCAAGCACACACATACTGTTTCTGAATGCTGTGCATGAAGAAAACACAGACTTGCTGCTGTTTTAGATGTCGACAATATGTTTGGTGTTCAGGCATTATCTTATCATACCGGTCTTTACATCCAAAGTGACTAGAATGAAATGTGCTCGGGTCTAAAACAATTATGTGCTTTTTTCTATTATAGGCTCAGATGATGGGCCGCATCTGCTACAAATCTGTGGCGCCAGAGAAGTCGGAAAAAACATTATTACAAACAAAATTCTAGTTTTATGGCACTTCGGTATTGAATAACCGTAAACCAGCTCTGCAACTGCAAATCAGAAATCATATGAGTCAGCCCAGTTCCCTTATCATATCAGTCTCAAAGGGAGTGGCTCGAGTCCCTCGCTTGCTTGCACGATTCCTGCTGCCTGAAATTTGGACCTGCTGTTTGATTTAGATTTAAGCTTTGAACCACAGATCAAAAAGTCCTGCTTTCCTCAAGTAAGAGCCATCTCCAGAATTAAACCAACACTCTATCAGCCTGACCTGGAAAAAGTCACTCATGCACTGAATTTCTCCAGACTCAAACTGTAACTGTCTCATTTCTGGCAAAGACCAAAAGTCCGTCTCCCGCCTTCTGGTATGTCGGGCTTCTCACAGATCAAATCACATCATCATGATTTCTTTCCACTCACTCGCTGTTCAATTTGAACGTGATGTTAAGATTTTGCGAAACACTTAAAGCGTATTTGAGCCGGGCCCTGAGCCACAGCCAGGTTGACCCCACTTTAAGCTCAGATTGTCGGGTGGGGCCCTTCTAGCTATTCCACAGTTGAGGCTTAGAACTGTGCTTTTGCCATCAGGGTGCTTCAGATTTGAAGTGACTTAACTGGGAGGATAATCACTGCTTTCTTCTGTAATACTTCGAAAAAAATGTTTTTTTTCGCATGCCTCTCTTGATCAGCATTTTGTTGGGGTTTTTTTTGTCCTTAATTATAATCTTTGTATAGTTGTCTCTGTTTACTCTCTGCTGTATGTTTTAACTAACTTAAAGTTAGGTGTTGTTAAGGCCAATTGTTCAACTGTTCAGCTTTCTAATGCTATGTGTCATCTGAGGAGCTTGCTTCAGCACTGACCATTTAAAAACGGTCAAATTTGCTTGGAAAATAAAGTCATTATTATGAGTGTGTAAAACAAAATCTCCGCTTCGAGCTCATGAGTGTTGAACTTTTTTTTTTTATCTATTTTTCCGTGCCGGAACGCTAACAAGATGGAGAAGTGCTGTTGGCTCCAAAAGTGATAGAATGGCTATTTTCATCCTGAAAAAAGAAACATGCATCACACAAGATAAGTCATGTACGGTTCTGCAAAGCACAGTATGCCCTTAAATGTAAATGGCATTTTATATGTTGCTTTGCAGTTGATTTTATCAACACAAATGTATTCCTGCAGAGTTGTGTGTAATCAATCAGAGCTAATTTAGTTTAAAAAGCTCAAAATATTGAAATTGACAGGTTGAAGTGTCAATCTGTAACTCCTCTCTGGCATTTTTTTCCCCCAAGATGAGAAAACAAAACACTGTCTCAGCATTTTAACCCGAAACTCTGTCTGTCAGAGGCAGACGCTCAGAGTGGGAACATGATCTATAATTCATCTGTACTTGTGAGCAGACGGTCTGTCAGGGTGCAATGTGCATTTGTTCAATTCATCTACTGAATGTGTGCCAATGATGTGTTTGGGAGTGATTGTGGGCACTTATTTGTGATCAAAAATGTTGCCGTCCAAACAAAGTCTAAAGTGTCATTTTGAATCGTCAGTCACTCCGTATCCTCTGGAAGAAACGTGGAGCATTATTTTGATTTGATTTTCCCAATATGTAGTCTGTTGCCAGTGGTTTTGAGGTGGTCATGGCAACGTTGTTACCATGGCTTTTGTAGATATCTTAGAGACAGAAAAAGATGGACCTAAAGTGGGAAACATTCATGTGTGGCATATTCCAGCGGAGGACCATTTAGTCGGGCTGTACAGTGGTGAAATGGTGAGTACTGTCCTTTGTCCGAGTAAGGGTTCAGGCTTTAGGAGCCTTGGTGTGTGGAGTTTCAATGTTCCCCCTGGAACATGTGGAAAGAAACTGGAGTACTGGGGGGGGGGGGGGGGGGGGGGGGGGGGGTCTTTAAACATAGATTTGAAGTTAATTAGTGGCTCTAAAAGGAGTGGAATGTGAGTGTGTGTGACTGTCAGTGGCCATTCTGCCAAGACTGTGAAGCTTTCTAAACTGTGTGTGATTCTATGTTTGCAGTTGTCTGTCACTCTGTGTTTGTCCGGAGATGGACCGCAACATGTCCAGGGTGAACTAGGCCTTTGCACATCGAGGAAGACTTCGGCACACCTCAGCGTCAATTTAGATAAAGCGGCGTGAAAGATTGATGGATGGGTAGCACATTTAGTCCACTGGAGAATCATAACAAATTATGTTTAGTATTCTGAGGAATGCCCTGAGGATCGTCTTTCTAATAATAAGAGTGTGGGAGCATTTGCTCTGGCAAAACCACAAGAATTACTGTAACATCAGACAGGTGCAAAAGTTTTGGCTCATAATCCTCACAAGATAAAAGAAACAAGTTGAGGTTTCTGCTACAGATATTATTATTCTTTGGCAAGTCGTGATGAGCCCCCCTTGGATACCACTTTGTTTTTAATATCTTCAGGCTAAGTAATTTAGACATATTTAGAGAGGTGTTAGTTTTTACTCACTTACAAAATTCTTTCCGTGTGCCTTCGTTTTAAAAATGTGTGCAATTACTCGGGTTTAGACACATGTTTGTGTGCACACTTGTTTGTGTCACACACACAGAAAGGAGAGAAAAAGATACGAGGCTCCGAAACTCCTTTGATGTACAAATAGAGCGATAGAAGCTATTCAATAATATGCTAACATGTCCGGAGGGCCGAAAGAACATAAAGAGCCTCGCTAAAGTTGCTCCCCCCATGCTGAAATAAACAAGCCCACACAGTAAAATAAATTTGTACACATGTTAATAATTAATCTAGTCATTTATTCATAAAATCGATGAACAAGTAAAAAACAAATGCAGATGAAATGATTTTTCAAAAAAAATTTGGGTCCTTGTTGCCATGCAAAATGTATACTACATCACAGCCGACACACACACACACACACACACACACACACACACACACACACACACACACACACACACACACACACACACAACACTACACTGACATAGTGAAATCCCTCATCTCTTACCCAAAGTTAAACCATCACCACTAGGTGTCTAATCCGGCCTCTGATCCTTATCACGCCCACCAACATAGTTATCATATCTCTAAAGCCATGCATGTAAGAAGTCTAACACTTTTTTTTTTTTTTATCTCCCATCAGTTCCAAGGCTTCAGACCCAACAATGACATTAAAATACACACACATACCCACACAGGGATGCAAACCAACAAATGCGCACGACACTTCAGTTCAAGCAGAAACTCACGATGCACTTCCACCCATGCACACAAAGATACACACATCTTCAAAAAATAGCTTGTACTTACTCACCAGTGACTATCAAATCTAAGCTCACAGGAGCGCGTGCACTCCCACAGTCAATGCTCTGCCACCCACACTTAGGCTGTTGTGGCCAGGAGATTCTGTCATAACTCAAAGGCTGACCTTTCATAAGCCATCGCTCCAGACAGATGAATAGCCCTATAGCAGTGTCCATGAGTTTTGTGTGTGTGTGTGTGTGTGTGTGTGCGTGCGTGCGTGCGTGCGTGCGTGCGTGCGTGCGTGCGTGCGTGCGTGCGTGCGTGCGTGCGCGCGTTAGAGGGAGAAAGAGAGACGAAGCGGTAGAGCTGGGGCAGATCTGTAATGAGTGTGTGACGCTGTCACAGGGCAGCAAGGTGGAGAAGGAAGAAAATGACCACCGTGTTGGAGAAATGGGTCTACAGAAACAGTTTACCTCAGTGTGCGTGATACAAAAGGACAGCTTAAAAAAGGACGAATAGAGTGGCGGCCTAGAAAATTCAATATGAGACAGCGAAAGATAGATTATGAGTGACAAAGCTGTGCAAGAGATGGAAGAGAGGAGACACGGAGAGGTCAGCAAAGTGAGAGAACGCCGGACAAGTGCCAGGAGAGTGGATGGATTGGCACAAGGAACTGTGGGCTTGGGCGAAATGAGAGATTGTGAATTACCTAGTGTGTGTTGGTACATGTATGTTAATTTGGGTGAGGACGGATGCAAATCCATGCATGTAAGACTGTGTGTGGATGTGTGTGTATGTCTTGGCAGCAGCGAAGGGGCAGATGCTGCCTGCGCTCCAGGCCTACTGCTTTACGGCCTTCTGCGGAAATGTTACTGTGCCAGCCTTAGCTCTCATCCGCCGCCAATCACACGCCTGGGCCCATAGTGGAGCAGACTTAATGCATTCACACAGAGACACACACACACAGACACACAAACAGACACAGACACACACGCACACACACACACACACACACACACACACACACACACACACACACACACACACACACACACACACACACACACACACACACACACACACACACACACACACACACACACATGTACAGCACACCAGCAGAAATGCACACACATTCGCAGCAGTGCATGCACGGCAATTCCATAATGAGAAGCAAGAGTAATAAATGAAAAGTGTGTGTGTCAGTGGTAATTCTGTTCATTAAGGTGCAGGGAACAGTGTGTGCCTGTAATCAGCGGGAAGCTTTTGGAGCACACACACACACACACACACACACACACACACACACATATAAACACACACCCACAAACACTCACACTCTCGCTCACAAATCTGCTGGAAGGGCTGCCTAAAGAGACATTTAAGGATGCTTTATGACACGCAATATAAGGTCTTTTCAACCTCTGAACTTTTTTCTGTGCATTTTGCTGAGAGATTTTACCCGATCAGAACTCTCAGATAATACTAAAAGCCTGTCTGCCTTTGTTTGCTGTAGAGGTCAGAAGTGGTCCAACACATCAGTCCTATTGAAGATGAGTTTATCTTTTTTAAAGCTATCACTGCCTTCCTGTACGACTCAGTAGAAAGTTTGTTGACCAACAAAAATTCAGAGCATTTCTAGTTGTATATAAACTTATCAGCTTAATATTATGCCTGTTTAAAATTGTATAGGTCCCCCCATATAGGCGATTGTAGCACCAACTCCACGAAGACCTCTGACAGTGTGCTATGGCATGGAGGAGCAACATTTTATATTCCACTTTTGATATTGACCACTGCAGACTGGAAACACCGCATGAGAGCTGCCGTTTTATGGGTGCATGCTCACTTCACATTACAGCCACGAGCAGGTCAGTGTTATTTGTTTCAAAATAATGTTACAGCTGATCAGTGTGTAACATGATTCATTACGTCGCCTGTATCTGTCTTCATGTTTTGAGTTATTTAAGGACGCAAACTTTTTTTTTTATAATAAATGAGAATGAAAACGCTTTAAATTAAATACTTTGTTAAAAAAAAAAACACTTCCCCTTTGCCTTATATTACTTTTTGTTTTTGTATAAATTGTGGAATAGAACAGACGGACTTACTTAAAGTATTCTTGTCCAACCATCCATTTTCTTTACTTTCTATATCCAGACGAGGGTTATTAGCCTTCCCCAGCTGATGATAAGTCAAAAGCTCTGTGCACCCGGGAGAGGTCGCCGGTTCATAACGGGGCGAACGCAGAAGTAGACAGCTTGATAACAGGGGTGTTAAACGAACGGACCACTGGCCAAAACCCACCAGATGATCCAAAACGTCACTTTTAACCTGAAACAAGGTCAAATAATTTGTTTTGTTTTTAATTGCAACAAATTTAAAAGAGATATGGTTTTTTTTTGGATATTTTACTTTAGTGATCTCTATGAAGCATCCTGTTGACTTAAGATAATAGAATATTCATTCTATCCACTTGAATAAAGGAAGGAAAATCCAAAAACCATATTTTGTGGTGGTTGTTTACAGATTATTTACAGATTATTCTGCCGTCATTTTATTAAAATGGACTAAATGTGACCCCTGAACTGCAATGTATTTGACTCCTCTGATTTGCAGACACCAATTAAGTTAACAAGCACATCAGCGTTCTGTGAGAAAATAGGAGGCAATCGTTCAAACAACCACAAGTACAGAATGAACATGCAAACTCCACATAGAATGGAATAGAACCACTACATCAACATGCTGCCCAACTGAAAGTAACACAAGTCAGAAAGAATTTTAGAGGGGTGTTTAATAGCTGAGAGGGAGGGACACAGACTGTGTTGTGGGAGAGATAGCAGGATGCTGCAGGAGAAACAATAAAAGGGAGAGAAAAAAAATGACACACGCGCAACAGAGGGCCGCAGAACAGAGGGATGCAGATGAAAAACTAAGAAGAAAGGAAGGGAGGGAGCGAAACAGAAGGAGAGGTTGAAGGTTGAGAGGTAGACAGACAGATCACAACCAGGCTGAGGCGAGCCGACAGCTGTGGGAGCAGAATTTGATACTGCGGCACAAACACACAAACACAGACGTGCACGCACACACATATGCAGACACAGGCACACGTGCACGCGCGCAAACACAGGCTCACAGTGGCACATGCTCCTGCTCACAGTATCCAAAAGAGCCATATTACACATGAAATATTAATGGCGCAGAGCAATCGGCAAAAATGGAGACGGGGCGGATCGGAGGAGGAAGAAGGGGGGACAGAAAGGAGGGAAGAAAGATAGACGGGGGATGAAAGCAATATGTCTTTATTGCTCGTCCTGATGTGACATCAGCGAGACGATATACATTTTGAATCATCACTTTTACCGGGAGCATGATCAACCCACAGAAACTAGTGGTGTTGGATTCATTCCACAGAATAACAAAGCAAGGTCATCCCGAGTACAGAAACGCTCTAATGCAGATCCAAGCAGGCAACAATAAACATATGAGGAATTGATGTGGATGTATAAGAATGTATGTGCCTTGGCGTGCATGCGCGCGTGTGTGTGTGTGTGTGTGTGTGTGTGTTTATCTCTGCTTAATGCTGTGTTAGAAATGCAAAGCTTAATTCAGCTTCTCAAGCATGGCTGACTTGCATGAGTCTCAATAAATCATTAATGAATAATTTTCACAGGTGAGAGAGTGTGTATGGGGAAAAGCTGAAAACAAATTTTTTGTGAGAACGTACTGTCTTCCCTGACTAAATGCTAATATCTCCCTAAAACTTTGTACAACCTCGATATTGGTGAGCTACTGTCGGCGCACCTGTCTGCGCCAGTGCGTTTGTGTGTGTGTGTGTGTGTGTGTGTGTGTGTGTGTGTGTGTGTGTGTGTGTGTGTGTGTGTGTGTGTGTGTGTGTGTGTGTGTGTGTGTGTGTGTGTGTGTGCGCTTGCGTGCGTGCGTGCGTGCGTGCGTGCGTGCGTGCGTCTGTCAGCGTATCTGAGTCTTAATTTGTGACGATAAAGCACAAACAGTCAGGTGTGTTTGTTCTCTTAAGCACCTTCCTGCCCCTTAAAAGCCTCAGGTAATAACGCCATCCATCACCGGCGCGTGTGAAAATGTGCGCATGTGATGTGTGGGAGTGTGCACAGGTTCGAGAGAAAGGTCAAGAACAGGAGGAGCTTGTGGAGACGCGGGAGGTATCGCTTCACCGCAGGAGTTTAATCAGAAAGAGAAAAATATGCCCGCATGCAGACATACGTACACAGACAGCAGGCTGCACACACCAACCGACACGACGCCGAGGACATGAACGTCAGCCGAGTACATGCATTAGTGCACAGCAGTCGTTCCTCACTAATGAAGAGGGGAAACATTGTGGAATGGCGCTTCAAGGCAGGTGTGAGGAGAAATAAACACACGATAAGATCAACGCGGCCACGATTGCAGCACATTCATTACAGTGCTTAATCTGTTTCCCTCATCCTCTGACACTTTGTTTTCTTCCGTATCGGACAACATGAGCCTGCATGCGAGTGTCCTCCGCACCATGCATCGTTAATTTCATACACTGTAAACCTTATGGCTGTAATGGTGCTGTTGACGGCAGAGTCCCATTATGCAGATGTTTTGGCTTTGGAAGCATAACTGATGTTCACAACAAAGTGCAAAACGAAGTCCCTCCAGCTGGCTTGTAAAATATGACACCATATCTTACTTACCCAGCCGCTTGCCCGGATATTGTGTTGCCGGTTAAGAAGTTTGGAGATTTTCTTTTTCTACTGCTCTTCTGTCAAAATGAGATCAAATCGAGAACATTTTCAAGAGACCCGAAGCCAAGAGTGCAAACCGTTCTGAGACAACTCTGTTACTACATGGGATTCTTCTCATTGTTCATGATTGATGTATGCTGTTAACAGACACACTCAGTTTGATCTCTTTGCATGGCTCCATCTGTGACATACAGTTTGGTGTGCAGAATTTCAGAGGTTAAAATGCAACGCGGTTTCATGACCGGGATCACATTCTGAGCTGTTTAAAGTGAGGCGCATACAAATCCCTTTCTTTTCTGTTTCCTCTGTGGTACTGTTTGATTTCTGCCCCAGAGGAAGTCCGATACAAACAAGGTAAATCCTACCGATTCCTTCATCTTGTTAAACCTGGTTAACTAATGGCCACTCTGCAGCCACTTCACATGGCTTGACTCAAAAACTTTTTTTTTATTTATTTTTTTTTTTAAATCACATTTTGGAAAAACCAGCAGACATCCTCAGAGGGGAAAACCAGTTATTACAAATAAAGGTGAAATGTGGAAAGAGAAAATGCGTTGAGATTCTGCCTGTTATTTGCCAACAATCTGTAACTTTTTGACAGCTATGCTGTTGCAGTAAATTTCCAGTGGGGTAAGCCTGTGCTGTCTGTGCCAGCATGCTTGTTATTCTGACGATGGAGGGAGAGGAGGAAAAGCTTCCTGATCTTCATTAAGAATGACTCAGCTGCTTTTTCAGTCTGTCAGCATTTCCAAAGCTGATGACGTTCCGGGGGCACTGCTGGGAGAGCTATTCAACACAGGAATTGGGAGTTTAAGACTAAGACTGCCACTGCTTGAATTAGACTATTAGTGGCGGGTGTGTGTGTGTGTGTGTGTGTGTGTGTGTGTGTGTGTGTGTGTGTGTGTGTGTGTGTGTGTGTGTGTGTGTGTGTGTGTGTGTGTGTGTGTGTGTGTGTGTGTGTGTGTGTGTGTGTGTGTGTGTGTGTTTAAGGAACACCATTAAATGTTTGAAAGAAGGCATTTTCTAGGGTCAGGCAAAGGTTGGGGCTAAGTTAGGTTAGAGTATGGCAGTGGTTTTTGAAGGGGTGGAGGAGTGCTTCCATAGGGCGCTTCCATAGGGGGCACCAGAGAGCCAAAGGCACAGCAGCATAAGAAATCTGGGGTTCAGGGAGATGCCTTTTCCCTGCATGATTTAATTTCAAATGACAACATGATGAAAATAAATAAGTGAATAATTTGAGGGTAAAAGTGTTCTTTATTTATTAATTTTTTTTAAATTTTTTTTAATTAAAACATTTTTTATGCCAATTTGTTCTAGTAGAAGGTTGACAGTTAACAAAAGCATCAGTGTAACAACAGTTGCAGATTATATTTGAGAGATGTACAAAATTCAAAACATTTTGTTGGTGCTAACACTTTTAATTGCTTTTGGATGTCATCATTTGTTCGCACTGTTATTGTAAATTTTGAAAAAAACCATCCAAAAAAAACCAATACTCAATCAATCCTTCAACCATGAATCATAAATTCTCAAGGGGTGTGAGCATACAAAATGTGGGATGTCCTAATCATTTTCGAAGAGGTTTCAGTTGGGTTGGATCATCGATCCCTCGGTGTGATAGTGTAGTTTAGGTTAAAGAAGGAAACAAACAAAACTCCTTTGCCAAGTACATTTTTGTGATAAATATTTTTTAAAGAAATACCATTTAAAATGTGAACTGAGAACCAAACTCTCCCATTCTATTAATATTTTAACAAAAATAGATGACTTAATTAATTAATAAGCTGGAGTCTTAGAATAATGCTGCCACTTTTCTTTCTCAGACATTACGTATGCTCCGCTGTGCTTTCCACTGCAGCAAAGCTGGCTGAATGGAAATGCATTAACAAAGCAAATGGCCACAGCAGTAGATCAAGAGGGATTTCTTTTGTTTACTTTGGCTCTCTCAAGAGCAGTACTATATGCTATTTGTGAGCAAAGGTGTAAAGAGTGAAAGAGATACGTGAAACCTTTTGTTGTCAGGGAAAAAAAAAACAAAAGCAAGGTATCTTTGTAGAGAGAGACAGTTTGGAAAGAAGCCTTGGAGAGGGAGTCAGAGATGAAGGAAAACACAGCAGCGACATTGTGTGTGTGTGTGTGTGTGTGTGTGTGTGTGTGTGTGTGTGTGTGTGTGTGTGTGTGTGTGTGTGTGTGTGTGTGTGTGTGTGTGTGTGTGTGTGTGTGTGTGTGTGTGTGTGTGTGTGTGTGTGTGTGTGTGTGTGTGTGTGTGTGTGTGTGTGTGTGTGTGTGTGTGTGTGTGTGTGTTAATGCACATGCATTGTGTGTGCCCTCTGTCAGGTTTTATTTGCACTTGTACGTTCCTCCCAGACCTGACGTTTGGAAAGTAAAAAGTTTGTGTGCATGCGGACGCCTGCATGTCCGCTTCAACTAAAGTATGGAGATTGACAGAAAGCGATAGTACAAGGAAACAAGGACAGTAGGAGTGCAATTACGCGTGTCGTGAATGCATATTTCAGATAAGTTTGTTTTGTGTGCGTGTGAGATGACTAGAATTTCCGCTCCGTGCATCAGGATTCAATGTGCGTGTATTTGCCGGCGCGTGTATGTGTGTGTGTGTGTGTGTGGTTGGGTGGGCGGATACGTGCGTGTGCGCGTGCAGAGGTGAGAATGGCTCAGAGGGCGAGCGAGGAGGAAGTCCAGCCAACTCTTTCTCTCTCTCTCTCTTTCAGTTTAAGCTGACCTAACTGTCTGCAGTGTGACATTTTGTTTCTCAGGTCCATTTAGCAGCATCGGAGTCCCAGCACACCTTTGGTGCAATGAATCAGAGTTTAAAAATAAGTTCCAACTAGTTAATGAATATGAAATTTCTTCTGCCGTGTTTTTCATCACAAATGAAACATTTGTACTGTACATAAGAGAGTGAGACGAGATTTTATGAGCGAGATTGCCTTCTAACATTGTGTGGAACAATTAAGGAATTTCAACAAAAAAATACCTGAAACATTATGTCTCAGGAAGCACAAAAGCAAGACATTATTCAGTCCTTTGGAAACAAATAAGTATGATAATATTTTGTCGTACAGAGGCAGAATGAAGAATGAACTTCATTATTTTCTTTCCTGTTATGAAACTCTTTCTAATAATTCCAAATATTATCAAACCAATTGGTATTATATAACAATTTCCCTTTTAATCCAGAAGAAAATTAATGCATAAATTGCTCCAGTAATATATATTACTTGGAAGCAACAATGCTCTTTTTTTGGGGACACAAACAAGGTGTTTCAGTTCAGGGTAACTAAGAACACAACTGAACTGGAGTCACAGTTAACTAACACACATTATTAGCGCCACCGGCAGTTTCAGATCAACATTAGGGGCTGAAAAGTGTGAAGAAAGCGAAATATCACACAGAAACAGTTGCCAACAACCTAAATGATTATTCTCAGATTTAAGTTCGAACATTAGGTACATCGTAGCTCCAGAGAATCCAACATTTCTGTCTGTGAGCAGTCACAGGTAGGTCTGGTCTCAAACTCTCACATTCTGAGAGATTCTCATGTCACTTGGGGTTAAGTGACTGCGAGGCCGGCCGTAGGATATATATCCACATCTCCATCTAGATCTACTGTGACCTTGCTGTCTTAACTGACAGTGCCAGAAGTAATGTACATGTAGAGACGGTGTATGCTTCACTCACTTAATTACTATAGCATACTGTGTAAGGGTAAAATATGCTAATCCTGCCAGACTGAGATAAACAGAGTATAATCACTGCATTCAACCTGTCAATCAATCTGCGCTGCGGCAACGACTGTTGCCCCGGAAAAATTGTCAGCTGTGTTCTACGGCGACTGGTAAAGGGGGAAACAGGAAGGTGGCCCCAGTTAGAAAGCCTTGTTTGGTTTCAGGATGATTTCAAGGGCATTAACAGGTGTTTAGAGGAGCTTTTTGATTCCATAGACATTTCCTTTTTCTTTTTTTTTTCATTGTTTGACATTTTTCCATTAGGGTCATCATCTTCCAATACCTTCTGCCTCCTGCATGCCCCCCGCCCCCCCTTACTGCTCCCATGCACCTCCACACTGGACTTTATCTCTTGTTGCCTGGCAGCTCCATCTTCAGTATCTCTTTCCCTACATACCACATCATCTCTCCTACATTTTGAATATCTTGGTGAGACAAGTGGATAACATGACTACCCACACCTAAATCTGCTGTTGCCCTCAACTCTACAAAGCTTCCTAGCAACCTTAAAAGGAAAAAAGATGCTTGAACACCCTCACTTTTTCAGTTTCTCGTCACACTTTTTGTTCTCATCGCTTTGTTTTAGCTGCAGCAGACAGCCCTTTCCAAGACAAAAGCTCTAGAAACCCACTGTGCATTACCTACACAGTGCCAAACGTCAAGCAGTCTGTTGGGGACCAGGTGGTGAACACAATCTAGTACCAGCTAAAGAATCAGACTAAAAAAAGAGTGAACACTCAACTTACATTGACCAGGTGGCCATGGATACAACTTCAAATAGATAATATAACTGCAGCGTGACTGAAGTTTCGAGTCTGATTATTTCAATCATGGCGATTCTGCATGTGTCTATACCTCAGAAGCAGTAAGAAAATCACCTTGTCATTCTAGTTGCTAATGCTGAACTTGTTGATTACATTTGTATTGTGTTCAAATGAAATGAATTAATCCAACCTCTTTCATTTCCTAAAACTATTTACAGAGTTATTTAGATAAGCACAACATTCCTGGATTTATCATTGTACTAATAGGTCTGATGACTTTATCCTTTAGTTCAGTGCTTCTGCATTCACAGACAGATGGGCCGATATGTACATTGTGATCAAAAGGGACAAAAGTGAATTACATGAAAGAACCACTTGATTGCAAACTTTGCTGAAAGTGTTAATGTAAGACATGTTACTGCACGGTGAGGAGAGATAGAGTAGGAATGTGTTCTTTATTAGTCTCATTAAAATGTGTCTGATAGTATTCAACATTTTTTTATTTTTTTATTTGTCCCCATCAGTCGACACCCTCAATAAAGCAGATCATTATGCAAAAGTGCCATCTCTCGTGTTCTATTTATAGATATACCTTAAGGACAAACTCTGCAGCAGTTATGGATTCATTTTTGCAGCCATTCACAAAGTGATGCTTTTATTATCAGGAAACAATCTTGAATTGAGGTATTTTTAAAAAAAGCAGCTTTCTCAAGGTGCTCTGCTTAACAGTACATCAAAGTCCAATTACACTTTCACCTTCGTTTGAAGCACAAATGCAGAAGCCTAATCTTCCAAAGAGCAGCATCACACATCAGACTAGGAGGTGATGCCACGTAAGAACAGAAAAGAGACGCAACGTAATAGAAGCAGGCAAGGAATGGTTCTTCCACTTTTCCTGCTTCTTGGTAGTATATTAACGAGTAGTACTGTATAGTTTGTACTTATTAGTTGTTTCTTTGCAAACTGTCAGTCTTGATTAGGCCTGTCTCATAAATACCCTTAAAGCTCTATCATTTAATTGTTCCTTTGACACATCTGCTGAACTGTGTGGGTCAGTCTGAAGACTATTTCAATCATTCATCTCAGCTGAAATTAAGTCATTTAATAGGAGGAAAATACCTTATAGTCTGGTTGTCATTGGTTCTTTAAAGAAACTGGTTCATAAATCAAACACTTGTAAGAAAAAGCAGCAACAAACTCAGAGCATGCTGGTAATAAATATCAAATGTAATGTTTATTGAAAACTCCTAATATATCAGGTACTGTGGATGAATCATTATCACATACGACAAACATACGACAAAAGTAACAACAAACAACCAATTACAACTCCATAAATGTCCCTGTATTAGTATTTCCATAATATTTGTCTTGCGATGGTCACAAATGATTCATAAGACTTTATTCAAAACACTGCTAACTATATATATATATATATATATATATATATATATATATATATATATTCTTAGTTAAATATATTGTTCTACACAATTCATATCTATCACCTTCAAATGTCAGCTATACTCACAATGGCTCTAATATTAGCTTAACTATAAAAAAAAAATTTAAAAATCAATGGTGGCTTCAATTAGAGGTAGCCCAGTGGACCTGAACTTAATGTAAGCCCCTTATTAGTGAGCATCTCTAATAATAACTGAACATTTATCAAAATTTGGATCATTCGTTTTGGTGGATTAACAAACGCAGCCCATTAAATCCAACGCTCCTGATTTTTTTCATGACGTACTTGATTAAAAAATAAAATACATCAGGCCCTGACAGAAGACTGTTCATCATAAATTTTTGATTAAAAATCATGTCCAGTTTTCTTTTTAGAAATAAAGAAATGGTACTCGTGGCACAGCGTGGGGCTTTTTTCTCTCTTAGAAACTGTCTCCGTCAGCGTTGCTGCGGCCACACAAACGCTTGAGCAGACGCATTTACTTTGGCACGTCATCAAGTGGAATTAAGGTTAGCCTGCCACCAGTGGCATTTGTCATTTTGAACATGACAATCAGCGCTGGGTGAAATGAGAAGCTTCCTCAATGTTTTGTACAGTGATCTTTTCTAATCAGAAAGACAGTGAAACAGCGAGAGGGAAATAACACTAAGCAGCTTATCATAGTTTGCCAACCAGGGTGTCAGAACACAGTCACTCAACGGTGTGACCAAGGAGTCTGTTCATTTGCACACTGTAATTTTCCCTGTCATATCCAGTCAAACGCTGGTAATGTAGAGCCTGGATGTCATGAGGAAGGGCTGCACAAGCAGCGGTAGCAGATGTGAACGACGCACCGCAGAAAAGTGATGGGGCTGAATTTTCACTCGCTTCCCGAGTCCACCGTCACTAAATATTTATCTTGATCTTTCCACATCAAAAACTCAAAACACAGGTCAGCTCAGCAAATATTTTAAAGTAATGAAATGTTATGGAAACATGCATTATTAAGTACATACAAATAGATATTCATTTACTTATTCAAATCAATTTAAGGTACTTTCTGGTTCCTATTGGCTCTCCCTTCGGTAAACAAAACCAAAAAGTGGACTATGAAAGGCGGCTCAATTCTTTTTTTGGTCCCGGTCGTGCCTTGAGTGGGTGAACCACAAGGATGATGAACACTCTTTGCCACCAGCTGACAAAACCGGGTTACTCACCCAACAGCAGTCCCAATTTGTCACGGTTCTTTTCAGCTGACAAAGCCTGACTCCCTCACAACTTGGCAAGACATTGATTGTGCGCTTAGGCGCTGTCACGAAAGGCGCTAACTTAGGTTTGATTAATCTGCGCCTTGCCTGAGAGCAACTGTCCGTGCTCCTACCTCCCCAGCTGCTGACTTTCCGCACCGCGTTGTCGCGTGACACTTGCAACCAGTGCTCGATAAACATGTGTACCAACAGCGCTACTGTTTAGACAGCTTACTTTAGAATGAAGTAGTAGCTACTTAACGTCGCTGCTGCTTTTGCTTTGAGTGGATGTTGAAAGACGACACTCGGCACACACTTGCCCGTGTTCAAACTTCATCTGTCATGCGATGGAGCAGATCTAAAGTATAAGGATCTGTCGTCTTATGCAGATTTCTGAGGAGTTACGCAAAGCAGAAAAAAACACTTTTTTTTTTTTTGGTTTAAAAAATTGATAAATAGAGCTAGATTTAATAGTCAGGAAATGTTAATGTTATATTCTCAAAAGTGGCACACTGTCTGCTTCTTCTACAGCGAGTGCACACTCCCAAGTTAGCTCACTTCAATTAGGTGAGTCAATAAAACTGCCATTGCGGCATTCAGTTTCATCATGCATGCCAGTTTTGGGTCTTTGACATGCCAGAGTGCACTATGGCACACCGAGAGTGAAAATCCTCCCAGTGTCAAATGAGGTTACACAGTCAATTTCAGACATAAGCATCAGCAACTTGAATGGGACAAACAACTTGCCAGTCGCTATATTTATCTCAGCGTTTCTCCCTCCGCAACCAATCAATAACTGCAAACGTGACGTTGCCCCTGCGCTGACCAATAAACTCACATTTAACCCCACAACTGCACTGCATGTTTCACAGAAGGAACAAGATGCTTTGTCACGAGTGAACTGGTTTGCCGTCATTGTAATCAGTAACAAGTATTCAGTGTCACAACATTACATTTGGGATGACGAAATAGAAAATCAAGAAAATACTGAAGAGGTAATAACAATAGCTCATGAAAATTTTTACTTTTAGAGCCAAGGATGCCCATATGCACAATGGCAGCAACAACAATAGCAATGCTTTATGGATATATTTATTTGAAGCGGCTTGTAAGGGTACACGGATATGTTGAGTCAGTATTCAGTGTGAGCCACAAGACAAGATAAATGGTTTGGCAGGTTGGAGTTCATTTGAAACGAAATGACTTGGAAAAAAGAATATTTTATTCAATGTTATATATGATATTCACAAACAATTGCAAGCATTGCAAAGAAGTAATAGAGCATGAATAAATTACAATTACATGTTGACCTCTGACCTCTGAGTTATTTGCATTGATCATCTTGTGTGAAGAAGTGAAATGTATCAAGAAGCAGACGAACAGTCAGCTCTTGAAATCTTTATACCTGTACAATAAAAAAAATAAGAGTATGACAAATAAGGACCATGTCTGATTAGCCAAAGACCTAGGTAAAACTGCTTCTGAACTGCTTCAGAGTATGTCCATAAAAGCAGGTTTGATGGTGGGTTCTTTGAATGGAGCAGTTAGTATCTGTCAGAAGTGGACTCAGGAACCACTTATTGTCCTCGTGGCTTACAAAGTATCTCTTGGGCTCTAAGCTGTAGTTAAAGCTGCTGGCTCTATTAGAAATGTGTCAGAAAACACAATGTAACAGTTTTTAATGCAGGAGGCGGCAGACTAATTCATGTGCCCGTGCTGAATCCCGTCCTCTGGCGTCACCACCTAACACGTCAGCATGGCGCGTTGAAGGAAGCTGCCTGGGTTTGATGAATTATATAGCTTTGGTGTATGTGGGAGCACGATGCAAAGAAGACAAAGAAGTCAACAGGGACCTTTTCATGTTGTAGCCAAGGTTCTGCCTGGAAAACCTTGGATCCTGACATTCATACAGATGTTACAACGAGACAAATCCTTTTGCAAATAACCTTCATGGAGGCAGTTTTCCCGGATCGCAGTGTGTACTTCAGCAGTATGCTGCATACTCAACTATTTTTAACACGACAACAAATTCAAAGTGCTGTGTTTACCTCGAAATAACACTTCAGTCTCATCAAGCATTTTTTTCTAAATGCAAAACACAAACAAGTTTAGATCTTTGAGGTTTCTCTGTGCAACGGCTATCACTCATAAAGACAAAGCCTTGATCAGGTGGCCACTTCATTTACTTAACCCTTGTATTATGTTGAAAAAAAATTACATTGGTTATGTTGCGGGTCATTTTGACCCGGAACGTGTAAATCCACTCAAACAGTCAAAAAACAAGGTTCAACCAAAACTAACTTTATTTAAGATTATATAAACATTTAGAAAAGTGACATACAATACATTTTAAATTTCAACACTATATTTAGGAACTATTTAAAGTTTTTCTCTTTTCACAAACAAATTTCTCTTTTTTTATTTAACTTGCCCTGTTTGATCAAATTTTTTCTCTCCAACATTTCCAACGTTTTCCACATGATGGACAGAATGTAACTGTGTGCTTTCTGCAGATGTTATTCTTGCATTTCACAAAGGAGGTACTTGTTTTGCTGTCCTCTCGAGCGGGACAGACCTGGCATCTTTTCTGTTTCTTTACACCTGGATCCACTGGATCCACAGCAGGTTTGTTAGATGACCTGGGAAGTTCTGGCTTATTTCTTCTGACTGTTCCCAACACAGTCAGCTTTCTCTTCTGAAGTTCATCTCCAAGGCGGTAGGATGTAAAGACGTTGTCACATGTCATGTTATGACCTTGCAGCCCTTCACTCATCTCCAGCACCACACGCATCCCCTGATTCTTTTCCGATGCTTCTCCAGGCAACTTTCCAGGGTACACCTGCAATATTCCTTGCATAGCTTGATTTTGCGTCACAGGCTGCCCATATCTTGATGTCATACTTGGCAGGCTTGTTGGCCATGTACTGTCGGAAAGGACAGCGCCCCCTGAAGGGAACAAGGCGCTCATCTATAGTCACATGGGGACCAGGATTGTACAACAAAGGTAGAATTTCGACCCACTTATCCCAAACATCTCTGATTGTAGCGAGTTTGTCTTTTTCACGTCGACCAGCTCTGGTGTCACGGTTGTCAAATCGGATCACACGAGATATCTTGTGAAATGTCTCCAAAGACATTGTTGCTCGAAAGATGTAAGCATGCAAGTCAGTCTGATCCTGTGGCTTCCATTTCTCTTGAAATACACGCCTCCCCTCCAAGTTGGTATGATCTTCTCTATTGGTGGGGACATGAAGAGCTGAAATGCTGATTGAATATCATCAGCTCGTGTGATAGCAACTCTTGTTGGACCGGGAGTCATTTTGATAACATTCGACGAAGACAGTCTGACTCGGCTTTGGTGTGGTGATGTTGACCAGTTTATATTACCGTCTTTAGATGTCCATGTCCTGTCTGTAGATGAGGATCGCTGCAGTCCTTGGTTTTCATCTGATGGAGAGATGGCGGGAGACTCCTCTTCTGAATCCTCATCATCGTAGGAAAATTGACAATCAGGATCATCAATAACATGGTCCTCAGTCTCTGAAAGATCCTCTGTCTCTGAAATCTCTTCCTCACTATCCCAGTTCAAAATCTGTGATAAAGCTTCTTCAGTGGTAAATCTCCTGGAGCTCATTGTTGGTGTGTTCGTCAAAGAAATGACATGAGAAAAGTGACAAGGAGAAGGGAGAGAAAGTTCCTCCCCTACAGAAACCTGGATCTCTGCTCTCTAAATGGCAGAGGCAGAGGCAGTCAAAACAAAGTACATCAAAGAAACAGGTATATGTTGGATGTGAACAGCTCCTTACCCACATTAAAGTGTCCGGGTCAAAATGACCCGCAACATCATCTTTGTATGTAAACTCTGCACAGACATTCCACTACATGTCAAAGACTCCAAATTTTACACACCTGTTGATGACCCTAGATGAGGAAAAGTCACAAAATTTCATGAAGAAAAAAAAAGGGGAACCAATGTTTTAGTCGACTCAAAAACTGAAATGGGTCAAATTGACCCTTAACA
Source organism: Lipophrys pholis (assembly GCF_963383615.2). Lineage (NCBI taxonomy): Eukaryota > Metazoa > Chordata > Actinopteri > Blenniiformes > Blenniidae > Lipophrys > Lipophrys pholis. The sequence goes on from NC_137628.1 coordinate 19,264,768, forward strand.
TAATACAAGGGTTAAGGAGATAGACGGACAGATAGGTCCTTACAATTCTTTATCAGTCAATTATTTGTATTTTTGTCTATATAAACATATATTTTTTTGTGGCAAAATATTAAGTTAGGCTATAATGTGGTTGATTTTTGTATAAGGAGTAGATATGACTGAAGGCAAAACAGCCTGATACACATACGTTTTGAAAGTTGCTCATGCATATATTGAGTGAAGCAGTAAACGATAAAGACTGGGGAAATAATCCCAATCGAAATTAGCTTTCAAGAAATGGGAATCTTCCACATTTCTATGCCATATTCACTTACATAAGCAGACAAACTGGATAAATTCAGAATTAAAGTATGTTATCATCATCATTGCCCATACATACAAACCACTGGCGTGACTGACTAAATCATAAGGAACTCATAAGGAAATAAATTTCAATGGGGTGATAAAATGTGACAACGTTGTAAATATTACTGTGCTGTAGGAAAATAATCAGGATTTGTCATTTCTCTGTTAGACATTTTCAGCTTGTGACTGATGTTCCTCTTTGCCACTGCAGTTTGTCTGTGTTGGCTTATGCCATCACATTTTTGGAGACTCTCTTCCCTGGACATATTCAATATTTAAATGGATTTTTGACTGATACTCTAGCATTTACTGTGGAAATGATTCAGTCTCTTCAGAGTTCTCTTCCAGTGCTTGTTTCCTGCTGCTTTGTAAAGACGCCAAACTGTTGATTACCAGGCCTCATCTTGCTGACAAAAACCTACTAATTATCATTCCATCTAATGCAGCCCTTCTCTGTAGCAGTGTTTGTAGGTATGATTAACTTATGGAAGTATTGAAATCTATAAAAAAGTGCCTACAGTTTTCATGTGTGTCAAGAGATTTGCAACCATGACAACACTTGAACATTCGTCACCATAGGTTATCATTATAAGTGCACCTCTAGTCATGTTTTTATTTCCGTCTATTATACTACAAAAAGGAAGGTGGCGTGTAAAAATTGAAGTACTGGATGTTTGACATGACAGCAATGTCATGAAGGGCAGTCACCCAAGGTTGAACCTGGTGAGCAAATGCAGGACATGGAGTCTCATGTCCACACTGAAGACACAGATTTACTGATTGCCACCATCCTACTAGAAAACAGCAATATTAAAACCACAATAATTAATCATGACTGTTTAGATGTTGCTGTATCTGCAACGTGAATTCTAATGCCATCCCATTGTGGACAAGGTGTGACACGATAGAGGAATGTTTCCGTCTGCCGAATTACATTAACCACAATAGGCTGTAGAAAATAGATCTCTGGTGTTGTACATCAGGGTGGAAGGAACTTATTTTGCCCTCCATGCATCGCTTTGGTTCAACATGTGTAGAAGTCGCTCCGGCATAGCCGTACATCAACCAAAACACTAGACAATATTCTCATGGCAATCACATTGAAGAAAATCTAATTGCCACCAGTGAATCTTTGTCAAAACAGTATCGAAAGCGAAATAAAGAAAAGGGCATGCATGCGTTCGTGCGTGGGTGTGTGCGTTTGGTCGTGCGTGCATGCTGGACCTTAAAACTCTTACAACTTAAGAAAATGTGTCTGTGTCTTTGAAGCTAATTATAAAGAAGAGAACTGAAACAATGTCTGCCTATTTTTGTAATATGCATGTGCTCATTGTAATTGCAAGTGACTTTGTAACTCATTTTTAGAAAGCAGTCGACTTAAAAAATAATAACTTTTCTCCTGACTCAAGTCCTGCAATTCCACAAATGGAAAATCACATCAAAAGGATACAAATTACATCACACTTTTGAGTTAAAAAAGAATTGCTCCAAATACAAGTTTTGTTGTTTTTTTTGTTTTGTTTTTTCTAAACAATTAAAAAATGTCCATTAGATCCTGGAGTGATAGATCACTGTGTTAAAGGAGATGAATGTTGGACAGAATTGAGTTCGTCTCTGTAATCATCCAATGTTCGGTGGCTTTTCCATCTACTTTGGGGTTGTCACAGAGCTTGCCGCTTTCGCTGACTTATTCAGCCATTTAGCTTGACCAATCTGGATGCCGCCTCTCCGGCACATCATAAAGAAAAGTGCAGCTAATACTGAATGTCCTCTTCTGATGTATTGAACAGTGTGAAGGACATGCACCTGCTGCTTTCTCTGTACTACAGCTGTATTTATATAATACAAAGAATTCTAAAGTGATGCTGCCAAGTGTACAATTGAATGTCATGTTCTGTGTAAATATTTGACATTAATGTCAATAGTAGCCCTTCTTTTTATTGCTGTAATGTAAGTGGAACCATTTTCAATGTATCGCCTCCATATCAAATATATACTGTATGTTTGACTGCCTTTGCACTCAAATCTAGAACATTAAGGAAGGACTTTTCTCAAAATCCTAGTTCAAGGTATCTGCTATGCCTCAATGTTTGCTTCTCCTATTATAATTCTGTGTAAACGCGACCACAATCTTTGTTCCAGTTTTCTCATCCTGCTGCTATAAACCTTTTTAATTTTCTTCTTTGAAAGAAGCATAGCCTGGAGTCTTAAACTGAATGCACTGACCTGGCTCTGCGATATATCTATCCCACCTCCATCCCTGCCTGACCTCATGACCCCAATTGCCACATTTTTCATCTATAAACATTTATATTCAATAGATCGTCACACCTAGGAGACGCACTCTTTTCAACCTCTTTTTCAACTGAAAACCTTGATGTGATTTTGAGTTCTTTTGGGAGGAATTGTCATTCCAGACACACAAAAGTCTTTCGAACAAACTAAGTTAAGCAGAAAACGTTTTTGCCCTCTGATTTAATATTAACCACAAACTTGTGAAATATACCACCTGGGTGTCCTGTTTGTACAAAAAAAGTATAGTCTTGCTTTCCTGTTTTCGTTTTGTAATTAAAAGGTCACTGGAGCTACCATACATCCAAGACTCGCAATCACTCAACTGTTGCTCTGCACTTTGTTCCAGGTGCATTTACCATAATTGTTTAACTCACCAATAAGCATCAACAACATCCCTCATGAGATTAATACCAATCAAAGTTGATTGGGAAAGCAACATTCATGCAGGTGAATGAAAATTCAGTGGGTGAATGGGTTTTGTACAAGGCACACAAAAGGAAATGTGTGTTAAGAAGTCCTTGAAAGTAACAGTTAAAATGTTCAATTGACAACAAAGATAAAACCACTGCTACAAAACTACATCAAACTAAAATTGAAAGACAGTATATTAAGATTAATAAAAATATAAAACAGATGATGAACAGTACATGAAATGGAATTTGAAACACATAAAGAAAACCATTGAATTTCATGGTGTTTAACGGGATATAACAGTTTTTGTTAATACTTGCTCATATGTGAGTAAACGGAAAAGATGAGTGAAAGAAGCTGCAGGTGCCACAGGAGTTAATCTCCCTGATAATCAGAAAGTAACTGATCTTGTAACAGATGGAGGCACGGATGCTGATTTTGTAGAGCAAAGTGTGAAGCTCTCCCCACGTCGTATCAGCGAACGCTGAGCTCAAGTCCACAACCAGGCAAAATCAATCCACATATCACCGGGCATGTAGCAACTGGACTGTGTAGGAGGTGGACCGCACAGTGTCTAGTAGGTGGTCTGCGATATGATGCTGATGAGTCAACACAAGTTTCTTAAAGAGCTTTATGACCACTGAGGTCACTGTGACTGGCTTACAGTCAAGCAGACCCGCTGAGAGGACGAAACAACTTTAAATTCGAAATTCAACTGTACACATAATGACCATGATTAAAAGACAGAGAGAAGTGTTAGATACTGGCAAATGGCACTAACTGATAGTATATTGCACTGTTCAACACACTCGAGATGATCAGTCACATCCGCCCATTCACTCCCCAAAGCACCAACAGTGATGGAGTGTTGCATCATTGAGTGCAAGTTGGGGTTCAGTGCCCTACGCAAGGACAATTGTAATAATCAGGGCAGTTTAACCACCAGCCTTAGGTTTGCAGGAAAGTAACTCACTGTGCCAGTTGAACCAAAGCCACTGCTAATTGTGTGATGGTATGACAACAGATAGGCTAATCAACGGGGATGAGGAACGGTGGACTTTGTCTTAAGCTCCGTCTCTGTATTGAAGTCTGGATGGAAGTCAATAATAAAGCAATACTCAGTTGAATTTTAATGAAAAGGATTACGAAACTGTAGACATTCACAGCCCCACACCAGCCTGTTTATCTGTTTGTCTACAGGATATTTAGCAAACAGACTCCATGATGCCTCAGTTGCTGTTGCCAAATGCTGTCAGGACTGTTTGTCTAGATTTTCTTCTGATTCTTTGCCATCATTACGCATGTAGAATATAGAACTTTTAAAGCCAGGGCGCGCTATTGTGGTGGGACAAGCAATAGTTTCGACCTTTAGGCTGTTTGGGATGTCATCAGAAGCTGTGTTTCTCCAAAGAACATCCTGTCTTTAACACGGAACACACGTGCACATTGTTCACATGCACACCAAGCCCCACAGTTCACTTTTAATTCAATATGCAAATTGAAACTGCAGTTCATTTGCTGATGAAAAAGGATTCACGCTCAATTATATCATAATGGCTTGAATATAACAGCATGCTCAGGCCAACAGATTTTTATTAGATGGTTTTAAATTGGGTCAAATCTGACTTAAATTTCCTAAATCAATTGAAGTAAAGAACTAATCTGCAGATCTATACTAGTAAGCCCACGTGCATTGGCCTTGCTCTCTCTCACTCTCTCTCTCTATCTCTCTCTTTCTCATTCCCCACACAAACTTTATTTGTCGCTCTCATTTCTCTCTGAAGTCCTGTCTTTGCTCAAACCACAGGGCGAGGAACGCGATTGACTTCGAGGGAAATGAAAGTGCGCGTGGGTCGGACGACAGAGGGCGTGCGTGCGCTTGTAGAAGGCGCGTGCTGATGCCTCTGAAATGTTAAACACATGGGCCCATAAACACTTAGAGCCACGCTCCTTCTGCTGCAGCTGAGGCGCAGAGAGATGGAGAAACAGAGAGGGAGGGGGAAAAAAAGTCAACAGGAGAAGAGGAGGGAGGGAGAGGGAACCCAAAATATGTGACCTCTCCATGCAGTTTGTCAGCCTTTGTTTACTCTCTGCCAGCCATAAACAATCCACTAATGGCTGGTGCGCAGTGACGCTCTCCGTCAATAACATTATGTTAGAGGGGAACTCCCTGCTTCCATGCCGGTTGGCTGGTCCTACAACGGCCTGACGAGCCTGGAAATTAGAAATGCAGAGTGAAGCTCACCAGAGCAGCAGCGTGGAAACCCCGGCAGTGTTCAATAGCAGCAGACCGATGCTGCATTGCGCTGCTCGGTCCACCGAGAGACAACATCCTACCGGCAGCGCGTGTTTCTGACTGCATGAGGTGGATACTACACACAAAGAAACAACAGAAATATGTCTGATATGTTCATTCATAACATAATGAAGAGCCCCCGCCCCCCCAAAAAAGTTGTACTGTAATATAATCCGTTTCTTTTTATTCCCGTCTTTATTTTTTTTAATGTATTTAATAACCCTTCATAGTGGTATAAAGCCTTTTGTTTGGAGTAGTGAGGTATCTACTGTTAGGCTACTACAGTTTGCACTAGTTTACGTGTGCCGGGAGCGCTATAAATTACTGTCGGTCATAACGCAGCAGTGTGTCACAGTCGCTGCCTCTTTCAGAAAAAGGATGAATGAAGCCTTCCACACTTGCCCCATGCAAAAAGAGCTGCACCAGCAGAAATATGACTGAGCGCGGGGCTGACTCGTATTAAAGCCAGATCACTCTCCTTTCTTCCACTCGCTCTTTGTCCTCGGTATGAATATGTGAATAAAGATATTTCCCCACCAGGAGCTGTCAGCAGCCGGGACACCAAGCCATTTAATCTTGCTATATGACAGGAGGGGGTGAGGTCTGTCCCCGGTAACACAGAGAGAGAGAGAGAGACCTTACACCGCCTCTACTGCCTCTCCCGTTACAGCTCAGCGATCGAGTTACGCGGCCGGGGAAAATGTTGCAGTAGTGAGAGAGAGAGAGAGAGAGAGAGAGAGAGAGAGAGAGAGAGAGAGAGAGAGAGAGAGAGAGAGAGAGACTGCAGCATGATGCTGTAGACCGGAGGCAGCAGCAGTCCCGAGCAGTGCAGGTGAGAGGAGGGGAAGAAAAAAAAAAAGCCAGAGGAGGAGGCGCATGTGGAGGAGTGAGAGAGAGAGATAGAGAGAGAGAGAGAGAGAGAGAGAGAGAGAGAGAGAGAGACGCACACACACAGAAAGCGAGAGAGAGAGAGAGAATGCGGGACTCTTGGAAAAAGACGCATCTACACTCGGTCCATCACCGAGGCATCCATCCCGGACACGGGCTGCGCAGGATTACGCTAAATTGACGCTGATGTCGGGATTCCCCAATCAGTCCAGGCTCCAATTCTCTGTTTTATGTGTTTAAAATACACATATAACTCGCTGTGAAAAGCGCTCTTGGCTCTTCACAACTTGCGTAAAGGAATCCGACTGCTTGGCACGTTGCTCCACTGCGGGGAAAAAAGAAAGGACCGCAGCTGGATGTGAAGGTAAGAAGACATCCAGTCACAGCATCCCAGAGACTTTTTTTTTTTTTTTTAACTGATTTTTATCCTTCTTCTGTGGGATGCGAGTTTATTTTCCTGGGCGTCCGGAGAGCTGAGTGGTGTATTTTGCCCCCCTTTTCTTTTGTGTAGCAGTGCTGCATTGCAGTTTCGAACTGTGGAAAAACGCTGCTGTCCCAAATGTGACTGGAATAAAGAGAACTTACAAATGGCTTTATGAACTGGTGATAAGCGTCCACGTGTCACGACGGGATAGCTGTCGGGTTTATGGAGAAGAAAGGAGTGAGGAAGAGTGCAGTGGATTAATCAAAGGCTGATGAATTAGTTTGTTTTGGGTTTTTTCGCAGCAGGATGGATTTTTTTATATCTTTGCGGCTTGAACAGCCCGTCGAGGGAGCGCATTCGTTATTATAGAAGTTGAACAGCCACCGCAGAATCACAGGAGGAGAATTAAAGAAATAATAATAATAAAAATAAAAAAAAACAACACTGCTGAAGTGAAGTAGAGTGAATGCAGGAGCTTTTCCCCGGACCTCAGTCTGTGGAGAGCGATAGGAGGACGGTAAGGAAGGATAAATCAAACACCCACGCTGTGAGACACGCCAGATCACTAAACAGCAGTAAAAGAAGCGACAAGCGGCGGCCGGGAGGCAACACAGAGCTGGAAGGGAAGAGTGGAGAGGACGCAGGAGCCATGCAGAGGCTTGGTGCAGTGCACTCCTCCGCGGCGCAGGCTCTCAGCCTCGTGGTCCTTCTGCTGCAGCTGCTGACTCAGCTACCGGGTGCCGACTCAGCTCTCCGGTACCGGGTGGCGGAGGAGGGCCCACCTGACGTCAAGATCGGCAACGTCGCCGCCGACCTGGGCCTCACGGCAGGTACTGGCAGTGGGGACGTCACCTTCGCCCTGGAGAGCGGCTCAGAGTACTTCAAGATTGACAATGTGACAGGTGAGCTGACGACAGGACCGCGGCGCATCGACAGGGAGAAGCTGCCACAGTGCCAGATGATATTCGACGAGAATGAGTGCTTCTTGGACTTTGAGGTGTCAGTGATCGGGCCACTGCAGAGCTGGGTTGACCTGTTTGAGGGACGAGTTGTCATAACAGACATCAATGACAACACACCTTCCTTCCCCTCACCTGTTCTGCAGCTCTCAGTTGAGGAGAACCGGCCAATAGGAACCCTTTACCTGCTTCCCACTGCAACAGACAGGGATTTTGGGCGAAATGGGATTGACCGATATGAGCTTATCCAAGATGGGGGAGCTGGGTCAAGTTCAGCCAGGCGCACAGCTGGAGGAAACCCCATCGCCAGGGTGGACGGACTTGGTGATCGCAGGGGTCGAAGTGGAGATAATGGAGGAGCCAGGAGCACTGTGTTTGAACTGCAAGTTGCAGATATACCAGATGGTGAAAAGCAGCCACAGCTCATTGTGAAAGGCACACTGGACCGAGAGCAGAAAGACTCATACGAACTTGTCCTCAGGGTTCGAGATGGAGGAAACCCACCACGCTCGTCCCAAGCTCTGCTGCGTGTTTCCATCACTGATGTCAATGATAACAGCCCACAGTTCGAAAGGTCTACATATGAGGCAGAGATGGCAGAGAACGCTCCTCCTGGCACACCTGTCCTGCAGGTCAGAGCTTCAGATCGCGATATAGGAGTAAATGGGCAGGTGGAGTATGTCTTTGGAGCTGCCACTGAATCTGTTAGAAGACTCCTGCGGCTGGACGAGGCAACTGGATGGCTCAGCGTCCTTCACAGGATCGACAGAGAAGAAGTGGCACAACTCAGGTTCACAGTGACGGCCAGAGACAGGGGCCAGCCTCCACGCACTGACCGAACCACTGTAGTTTTGGCTGTTCGGGACGAAAATGACAATGTCCCAGTTGTAGAGATCCGAAAGATTGGACGCATCCCTGTCCGAGATGGGGCAGCACTAGTACCAGAAAATGTTCTGGTGGACACACCAGTGGCTCTGGTTCAGGTTTCAGATCGAGACCAGGGAGAGAACGGGGCTGTAACGTGTACTGTAGTGGGAGATGTCCCGTTCACATTGAAGCCAGCTGGTGAAACAGCCCTACCACCCCTGCCTGCAGATGAAGCCTTCGACAGGTAAGGCTAAAACAAAGTTAACCATTCATACAAAGTTACACATAAGTTTGAGCTAAGAGTCTAAGTCTTACTACTTGCCAATATGTCTTAACAGGACAATTCTCAAACAAAACTCTTTAATGGATCCAAATACTCCCATGTTATTGACCTGGGTACACAATTTGAGATAATATGATCATGAAGACTAATTTAAATTTAAATTCATAATTAGGAAACACAAAACATAAAGTATATTCATTAAAAAACAGTGATGTAAAACATTATATAATATTTCAAATAAATAACTTCATTTTGCTGATGAAATTTACCTGAAGGGGCACAATGTCAGCCATTAAATATCATCTGAATATATACCATTAGGCACCTCATTCAATGTTATAAACAAATATCTTGCAACTGGCTAATGATCATTCAGATAATTATCATAATTATAAGACACTGGTTCATTTAGATGTCACCGAACAATCTGTTCTCAAGTAACTTAGGCATGCACTGTTTTATTCATTACTGTTCCGATTCTCTTATGTAAAGTGGCTTTGAGTGCAAAAAAAAGCTCTATACGAGTTTGATGCATTATTAGTCGTAGTAACTGCAACCAAAGTCTGCATTGTTTTATTTTAAAGTGTTTTCTGATTCTTCTTTCTGTATTTCTTTTCACAACACATTTTGTAATGTTGTCGTTATTCTTGTATATAACTTACAAGGACATGGTTGTATGATTCTGCATACCATACAGTGCATACTTTATACACCTATTTCTCGTGTTATCTTCATAACAATGCACGAAGCAAGCTGTTTAAGTATTTTATATCATCTCTGTTTTTCTTTGAGATAAGTGTCTCAAGTGTTCGTGGATGCAGAGTTCATTTAAGCTTGGTTCAAGTAGTGTCACTCATTCACTGAGGCAACACAGTAGTTAGACCATCTTACAATCTGTAAAGTTTGCACATAAATATTCATGACAGTCAAGGGTTTTACACTTTCTAATAATATTATTCCAGCAGTGCAGAATGCAAATATCACTGCTCTTCAGTCAATCGAGAAAGAAAATTCCCGCAGCTACTGAATGAAAGGTGTCAGGGGAATAGATGAGGTCTTTTAAGGATATTGCTGCATTCTTCTCCGGTTCAATGAGGGCAGTTGTTTGAATATATACAGTAGCTGTCCTTTGATGAAGGAATTTGTTGAAGCTATAATCAGGAGAGATCTTCAGCAATCTGATAAATTGATTTCATATAAATGTCACAGTGATAGTGTCTCCAGTGTTATGGCATCAGTGCAGATCACTGAAGGTATGCAGGGAGGTTATTTCAATCTAACTTGAATTGAATTATAACATATTTATTTGAACATATTAATTGAAAAGATTAGCCTGTGGTTTTCATAGATGATTTTTTTTTAAGCCAATTCTAAAGCAAAACAGATTCATGTTTGTCCTAGTTTTTTGGTGTGATTTAATAATGTCCATTGGTTTGGCTGACATGACGTTCAAGGCTTCAATAATTCAATCTGATAGAACATTTCTCTGATTAATTTCAAACTAAGCATCGAACAATTCTTAATCGGTCATCAAGAGGTTTTGATAGGCCATCTAAGCTTTCTTTTTTTATCATGTTAGATTGTGACAAAGACCAGACCTATGACAATATCATAACATTCATGATTTTCTCTTTCAATTGTTTTCACAGGAACAAGAAAAAGTACTTCTTGCATACATCTGCCTTACTGGACTACGAGGCAACAAAAGAATACAGTGTAACAATTGTGGCAGTAGATTCCGGTAGCCCCAGTCTGTCCAGTAACAGCTCACTGATGGTTCGAGTGGTCGATATTAATGACCACGCCCCCACCTTCGCCCAGAGTGTTGTCGAAGTCCACTTCGCCGAAAATAATTCACCTGGCGAAAGAGTTGTCACTGTTGTAGCGACAGATGCAGACAGTAGCAAGAATGCAGAAATTGCATACTCTCTGGATCCAGCTGGTGGGCCTTTTTACATAGACACTGACAATGGTGACATCCGTGCCACCGGGGTCCTGGACCGTGAACAGCGAGAGAGGTATGAACTTCGCGTGATCGCAAAAGACAAGGGCACCCCCTCTCTGCAAGGCTCTGCGACCGTTGTTGTTCAGGTGACCGACCGCAATGACAACGCACCAAAGTTTGTTCAGGAGATTTTCACTTTTTATGTCAAGGAGAACCTGCTTGCCAACAGCCCAGTTGGCATGGTCACCGTGACCGACGCAGACGAGGGTGAAAATGCAGAACTGAGTCTGTTTGTGGAAATGGATGGAGCTGATGAGAAGACAGGGGAGAAGATGGAGGGAGATGATAGTGAGAAAGAGCAAGAAGAGGTGTTCTCCATTGAGAACAACACAGGAACTATCTTCTCGTCTGCGTCATTTGACCGTGAAAAGCTTTCCACCTACACCTTTCGCGTCCGGGCTGTGGATGGAGGTGAGCCACGAAAAACTGCCACTGCCACAGTCTCACTATTTGTGACAGACGAGAATGACAACGCCCCCTCAATCACCTCCCCGGCCAACGAGTCCTACACCCTCCTCCCACCTGCCAGCAGTGCCCGCACCATTGTCAGGACTGTAACAGCCATAGACTCAGACACGGGCCCCAATGCAGACCTTCACTACGCTCTGGTTGGGGGAAATCCCTTTAGACTGTTTGAGATTGGCCACACTAACGGAGTGATAACCCTGGCAGAGCCTTTGGAGCGGCGCCACCGAGGTCTACATCGCCTGGTGGTCCGAGTCAATGACAGTGGCATCCCTTCTCTCTGTGCCACTGCACTGGTTCATGTCTTCATTAATGAGAGCCTGGCTAATGCCACACTGGTGGATGTACAGGTAATTAATTTTTTTTATTGTATTTTATACTAATCATTTAAAAATGCATAATTAACTAACATGAAATGCACACAACTGAAATAACTCTGAAGTAGGAGGCGTTTTGAAAACCCCATTGTCATATTTTAGAGGGTATAGACATCCATTGCTTCACACAGTAGGTTATGAGAGCCAATAAGGACATTGATGATACTGTTCCCTGGTCTGTTCATATAATGGCAGAGGAGGGTGGTAATGAGTGATTGTGGCTGCTTAAATTAAACTTATAAAATGATTATTTTTCTTGACAGAATGAGTTAATTGCAGCATTTCTACAGCCGGCATGGTGTTGCAATTTTTCTGCCATTTTTTTAGGGGGGAAATAATTGCGTCTATATTTGTCCCAGATAAAGAACCCCGTTTTTCACCCCCCGTTTGAAGGCTATTGGCAACGCCAGCTTCTTTGTAGTTTGGATCCTACTGGAGTGTGTTCCTTGTCCAGCACGCATTGTGATAATGACCATGTGGTTAAAATAACTGTTATTATTGAAGTGGTTCTTCTTTTATGGTACATTGAACTCAAAGTTGAGAGCATTAGTTGTGTGTGTGTGTGTGTGTGTGTGTGTGTGTGTGTGTGTGTGTGTGTGTGTGTGTGTGTGTGTGTGTGTGTGTGTGTGTGTGTGTGTGTGTGTGTGTGTGTGTGTGTGTGTGTGTGTGTGTGTGTGTGTGTGTGTGTGAGAAAGAGTGAGAGAGTATTAGAGTATTAGGGGTAAGTGTGTTTGAGAGCCTGTCCCAGTTTTGGACGTCCAATACAGAGCAGGTTGAAGTATGTTTGAACATGTGAATAGAAGTTGTACTTCACAAGTGTCTTTAAATCTGAATATTGATGAAGTCTAGGTATTTTTTCATTGTGTCATACAAAACTCTGAAGAGAACAGAAGTGGTTAAACTTTACGGATGGTTACTTAGGAACCCTTTGAATTAATTATATGTACAACGAAATGAAGAGAGAGAACAGTGAAATACACATGTTCAGCAATGCACCTGTTTATGTTTTGTGAAATTGTGCGGTTTACTGTGAAAGAGGACTTCACAGCTCGACGAGAGCTGGTTTGAAAGAGCCACACTGTGGTGCAGAGGTAATTGACTAGACTCAAAGACATTACTGAGACACCAGAAATAACTACATCAGTATGAGTTCAAATTTAGCCGATGCGTTGCTGGTGGAAATTTTTCTTTTCTGCCCTCGTATTCATCAAATGAAGTTCCCATTATGTTTTAAAAATGTTCAATCAAGCTATGTATGCTGGAAGGTAATGATGAGTAGAACATAATCTTTGGTGTTAACAAAGTGATTTGTTTGGACGAATAATTAACTTGGCTGTGGCCTTGTGGTTACATTGTTTGATTTAACTACTAGCTTGTGGTTTACGCCACTGCTTGGAATACATTTCTGTATTTTCTTCAAGGGAGAGGTCTTTAAATGTGAAGTCTCTGCCTGCAAGAATGTGTAGGACAGCTTCGACATGAAGAAAAGTGGGAAAACAAGGACGTAGTACCCAGATACATCTATTTGTCAAAACAAACAAGAAAACAAATTTGCGCATACTCCATATTATCACATTGTGTTGTCTTATTAAAATGGTAAAACACATTTAACTGGGAAAAGCATTTCTATAAGTGAGTGAAAATGTTTTACAACTTTTTAATTTTCAGTCGTAAGCTATTATAAACGGCCGAATGGCAACTCCATTAGATTTGTGCAATGTGAGCGCTCTGAGTAATGTCTATCCTCAACGTCAAAGACACTTTAAAGCAAAACTTTGTGTTTTAACAAGAGGAAAAAAAAAAACATCCTGTGTAGTCACAGCCTGAGAGTATTCACGAATGTGAAGACAACTTGGCACCAAAAAATTTTGTTTTTTGGTGTACTTTATTTGAACAAAGACAAACAACTGAGTACAGACTTATGGGAGGTGTAGGATTTGACCACTAGCAGATAAGTAGAAAAATCCTATGACTGTAAACCTAAAAATTACAAATGGAACAATGAAGGGGCTGAGCATTAGAACAGAACAATTAGCGATTGGTCAAACAATAGCGTTGACAAGTAGAATTAACTGCTATAAGCCCAAATGACCGAGGCCATTTAGTCAAACAATGAGATGCAATATGTCCAAGCTGGTAAAAAAAGATGTCTTTGATTACAATATGCACAGTTTGGTTTGATTGTAGGGAGGAACTTTAGCGGAGTAATTGAGTAGAAGTCATTGAAGAGAGAATACCTCCATCTCATAATGAAGTCAAACTGCGTGGTGGATGGGTGCCAGATGCAATTAGGGAACGACAACGGCTGCTACTGCTGCTGCAACACCGCTGCAGAAAATGACTCCAGTCTTTTCTGTCCAACGGTACTGGGTGAACCACATGTTGGGTAATTATCTGTGATACCACGCTGTAAAGTATGAGCTGGAGAAAGAAGAAATCTACTTGTAACATTTACAACATAGTTGTCATTTGGAGACCCTTAAGGTACTTTGTACAAGAGAAGTACACCATAGGGGAAAGCTGATTAAGGCATTTAGGAACAATGATTTCAACTCGTGCTGTGGTATGTCATATCAGACAAAGTTTTAGTAACTTAAAAATAACTTGCAGTATAATTATAAATAGTCTTCAAGCTGCTAGTCTGCTGTGAATAAGCAACAGCTTGAGGTATTTACAAAGCTTGGGTTAGTGTTGTGGTCAGGAGAGAAATTGTCTTGGCCACATCAGCTGCATCTACAGTGACATGCTGATGAATGAATCCTGGGAGAGTGGAACAGATAGATCGCAATGTTCAGTCAAGTCAGAACAAAGCTCTTACCACGGAATGGAAGAACTCTGGTGGGATTTTGGGGTGTAGCAGAGGAATGTGCACAAATGCAGCACTAAAAGTAGTGGATTATATTGCTCGGGGTGCCCTCTTTGTCCTACGCACACACAAACATTCATCACTGCATTTAGAATGACGATATATGGGTTGCAATCTGGGGCGAGTCTCTTCATATCATCTCTGTTAGTTTACTCACAAACATGTAATGCTTTTCTCTGTCGTCCAGGCCTGGGTTCGCACTTACACAGAAAAACTTGGCTTGGTGCATGGTCACAGAGTGCATCTATGACACTGCTTCTGCATTTTCCCTCACACAATACTGCCGACAGTGCAAGGGTGAGCAATGCCAGGGATGCCCAGTAGAATGAGAATGGAAAGGAAGACTGCAGGCAAAGAAAGAACTGTGCTGGGAGAGCGGAGCCTGGCAGAGAGGTCTTCTGCAGTGGAAATAGAGTAATGGAATAGAACCAACACAAGTCACTGGAAAAACAATGAAACTTAACCCAGAGATAGATGGTGATGAAACAGTGAAATATAACTCAGCCTCATTCTTTGCTTGGGGGTAACAAGAAGAGAGAGTGAATAATGTGCCTCTTCATGAGTAAGCCTAATACGCCTTTGATAATGTAATATGGAGTTACAAAGTGCAGTCAGAGTAAAATTCTCTGCAGTATTACAAATATTGCCCTTTAAAGTTTTCTTATTCGTCGATTTAAAACCACAGATACGTCTCTGTCTTTCTACCATTTATTCCTGAAAACCTTATTACCTACAACTCCTAAGGCAGCAGGGATTACATGAGCTTGTAATTTCCATCCCTGGCAGGACAAAGACATTGTCGTGTGAATTCAGCGACAAGATGTCAGGGCTGCAAAATGAGTTGTCTCACTCGCAGGCATCTTACACGTGTCTGGCTACATGTATATTTGTCTCTGTCTGCCTTTGTGTTGCATCTCCCACCATAGTTACCACCTATTGATTAGATATGTTCAGATTCATGACCCCGCTCCATATTACCAGCAGGACTCTGCAGAGCAGGACTCCATAGCCTCATTGTCTCCTCTTGTGCAAGATTCTATAACCATTAATGGCTGTGTTTGTGTTTCGGCATAACCCACTTTCTTGTAATGATCCTTTTATTAGTGTACAAGCTTAGAGCATGTGTGTGTGGGAGTGTGTGTGTGTGTGTGTGTGTGTGTGTGTGTGTGTGCGTGCGTGCGTGCGTGCGTGCGTGCGTGCGTGCGTGCGTGCGTGCGTGCGTGCGTGCGTGTGTGTGTGTGTCCTCAGTGATGTATAAATGTTTATGTTGGCAGGCCATTGTTACTTCGATCTAAAACCAAAGCACCGAAAATTTTCCAAAATATTTTAATGTGTATATTGAAATTGTCTAACACAGATTTGCTGTACAGGAAAAACGATTATACCTAGCAAAATGAAGTCACGTTGTTAAAACGTAAACAGCCTAAGAAATTATTCCATAGAGCAGACACATTTACCGTTGGCTGGTATTTGTCTATCCATCCAATTCTCAGTGCAAAAATTGTGATAGCAAATCCCTAACAAATCCACTCCTACGCTATTATTTACAATAGGGACTTTGTTCGTTGATGAGACAGTAGATGTGTTTTTAGAATGTCGTCATAGCATGTCTCTTTCTTTTATTGTCACATTTTCTTTACTGTTTTTCATACTTTTCCTCCTCTACCCATCCCTGACCTGAATGTCTTAAGTTTCATTTTATTCTTTTAATCAGCTTTAAACGGCATAATCCCTGGCATTTCCTGTTCCACCGCAAATGCTGTGAGATCACAAGTAAAGAAATACAGGCACAACTTAAAATGCTGCAACTGGGAAGCAAGAGCAATTATATATTTAGTGACACTCTGTGTGCCTGGGAATATTGTAGAGGCTCCCACACTAAAACACAGTGATGCGTTTAATTAAGATGAAGATGCTGTTTGATGTTTCACTGTGGTTCACACCCACTGTGTCATCTTTTACAGTCACTTTAGTGGACTCCTTTATATTGATGGTTTGTGTCTTTTTGTTCCTGTTCCTCCTTTACGGTCTCTCTTTCTCTCTCATAAGTTCTCCCCTCTCATTCCTCCCCAGGTGGCCCGAAGCCTAATGGCTCCACTGTCACTGGACATTGCAGGGGACCCAGACAGTGAGCGTGCTCTGGGGAAACAGCGTCTCAGTGTAGCTATCGGTGTCCTGGCGGGAGCCGCAGCGGTCATCCTGGTTATCCTTCTTGTAGTCACCGCTCGACAGTGTGGTGCTCAGGGCAAGAATGGCTATGAGGCCGGTAAGAAGGAGCCAGAGGAGGACTTCTTCAGTCCCTCAGGAGCTCAGCCACAGGTTAGTCGCGGTGGAGGATCAGACCGCGGACGCAAACCAAGACGTGACAAACGTAATGGAAGTGGTGGCAGTGTTGCTGGAGGAGGGGGGAAGGCAGACCGATCACTCTACAGTGGCATTGTCACTGTCAACGGGTTGCGTCGCCATGCCAATGATGAAGACGAGGAGGATTTGAGCAGCGCGAGCGAGCGTCTGGCTGCCCGCTACTGTGCCGTGGACGGTGACCCTGGCAGCCCAAGAATGGGTGGGGGCAGGAGGCACCAGTCAAGCCCAGATCTGGCCAGGCACTATAAATCCAGCTCACCTCTACCTGCAGTGAACCTACAGCCTCACTCACCTCCAGCAGAGGGGAAGAAGCACCAGGCAGTCCAGGAGCTGCCTCCCTCCAACACCTTCGTGGGAAGTGGCGGATGCGTGGGGAGCGCTGGCTCCAGCAGTAGCAGTAGTGGGGGCAGTGGCAACGCAGATGCCATGTCTCTGGGATCTGACCAGTGCTCAGAGTATGGCTGCCAGACTGGGAACAAGTACAGCAAACAGGTAGGAGAGCCAAATGTTTCGTTTTGATTACCTCCTCTCTTTAAATCTATCTGACAAAAAAAAAAATTTGACTGTCTGTCTCTTTGTCCACCCAATAGATCGAGATCTTTGTCTTGTCTTTTTCATCTTCTTCCTCTTTGGCTTCATGTTCCCTTATTCACACGTCTGCTGACATACTGTATTGCTCACCCTGTCGCTGTCGTTACCAGAGTGTGTGTGTGTGTGTGTGTGTGTGTGTGTGTGTGTGTGTGTGTGTGTGTGTGTGTGTGTGTGTGTGTGTGTGTGTGTGTGTGTGTGTGTGTGTGTGTGTGTGTGTGTGTGTGTGTGTGTGTGTGTGTGTGTGTGTGTGTGTTTGCACGCGTGTGACTATGTCAACATCCTAAGCCTTTGAGCAGTGTGACGATGCCCTGCTGTCAGAGTGTGCGTGTGCTCTGTGTCAAACATCAGCCCTCTGTTTAGCCAGATCTACTGCAGGGTATATGAGTCAAGCCCATAGTTTACAATAATATGCAAAAGTACATTTGTGTATACATACGTGGCCACATGCAGGGATGAGCGCGTGTACGCTTGTATGCATGTGGGAGAGAGAGAAAGAAAGACAGACTGAGAGAGA
Source organism: Lipophrys pholis (assembly GCF_963383615.2). Taxonomy (NCBI): domain Eukaryota; kingdom Metazoa; phylum Chordata; class Actinopteri; order Blenniiformes; family Blenniidae; genus Lipophrys; species Lipophrys pholis. The sequence continues at coordinate 19,282,718 of NC_137628.1, forward strand.
TTATCTTTATGAACCCCTGAGGAGTTCAGATGAAGTAAAGACAGAAGGCGTGGGCGAATAGTTGCTTCCGACAGGGTAGTTGGTCATTTTGTGTTTCAGTGTCTCTTGTCAAGCTGCTATCGTTTTTTCCATTTGGCATGTATGTTTATTCCGTAAACAATATCTATTGCATAGATAATGGGTGCAATGGCTTTGATGTTCACTCAGGAAGCAGCAGTTAAAAGCTAAAGTCCTGCTGACAAATAAATACTGCATAGAGACGGTCAGTAACCCCCCTCCACACACCCACGCACACAAACTAACACAAAGACACAAGCAGCATCTATCATTCTAGACACACTGACACAGCAGGGTCTCCGTAGTCCATGGGGAGTGCTCCTAAGAGTGATATTTGAGTGACAGCTAACCCCTCTTAAAGGGGGCGGTGTCTCATTTCTCTGACAGACAGCTCACATTTATCCTCCCCGTGGTGAAAAAGTGCTGATGTGGTCATTAAAAGCGAAGGAGAGAAGCTTCTTAGGCTAATCAATTCATACATGGGCTCTCTGATCCTGTTCAACACACACACGCAGGAACACGCAGGAACACGCACACAAACTCCAGAGGTTAATCCATTACGGAGTCAATCCTCTTAATCTGCCATTCCCAGGGAAATAAAATGCTTACTGGGAGAGTTTGCCGTTCATGCTTACGTGCACTCAAAACATGCCAGCGCACATCGAGAGTCATGCAGACACACAAACTGACGGCGTAATGAATTATTGATCGTGTGGGGTAATTAACTCCTCTGCTGCAGTGGGGTGTTCACCCTCCGTGCCCAAGCCCACCCTCAAAATATTCCAATGCATGTGGTGTCCCACAGAGACCTGCATGTGTGTGCGTGCACATGCGTCTCTGTGTGAGTGTGTGTGTGCCCGTTCTCCTGTCTAAGACCTAGGGTACTCATGCGTGACTGCCCTTGCGTACATGTCAGAATTTGTTAACTCAAACAGTTTGGCAACATGAGCAGGTTTGTGTTGGTGGGTGCTTGTCACTGTGCTTGAGGGACTGCTTATTTCATGAAGGCATATGCATGTTATACGTGAGTGCAAGCGAGAGATAGACCCAGGGCGTAATAGGTGTCGTGTATGTGCCAAGCTCAGGAATTGGGACGGCAATGAAAATTGGAAAAGCACTGCATCAGGAGTGGGAGAGAATTATAGGAGGTTAGAAGGGGAGAAAGATAGAGTAAGCGAGATGGGTGGGAAGAAGTGAATTTCAAAGCTACTTTACTGGGTCATGAAAACATTAAAAAAGTGTCTGAAGTCAGCACATCATCAGACCAACCAGAGTGCGCCAAATGGGGGGGGGGGGGGGGGGGGGGGGGGGGGGGGTGAATGAAAAAATCAGGAGTAATAAAAAGCTGGGCATCATCGATGAAGTGCGAGATTGCATTAGAGAGGCAACAAGATGACAGGACTCCTCAGTCAGTAGTGTTGGATCTTTTTTTTCCCGTATCGAAGCTGTTCACTGAGGAAAAGAAGAGAGGATGTAGGATATCTATATCAGTGGGAATAGATGAATATACAAATGATTAGGAAAAGAGGCAAGAAAGAGTGAATATTTCTTTTCCCCAAAAAAGAAATGTATATAAAATGTTGTGAATATCTAATTAAACCCAGATAAAATAACATCCAACAACTTCAAGTATTTTGCAATTGCTCAGAGGTGCAGGCACATTTTGTTGGGTAACAGACAAGTATAGGGGTTCAATACCAAGGTCTAATGGAGAAAGTTTAATGTGCTTCCAAGCAGGGGCTGGGGGGGATAAGGGAGGGGGAGAGAGGTTTGGTTTGGGTGGCAGCCAGGGAGTGAGAGTGGACTGCTGAGATGTGGGTCATCAGGATACCCGTTGGCATCAGGACACATTAATGATCACAACAGTCACATGGTGCTGCAGTCAATATGGGCAAAGTGGCCTCGTTCTACCCTTTAACTGCGACCACACATGCACACGCGTTGAAAAACACTCCACCATAAAGCTGTTTTTTCCTGTCTGCTGTCCTCAATCAGCCATTACAAAGGTCACAGAACTCAGCATTTATCTTTCCAGCTCTTTTGACTTTTTGACTGTCCTTTTTTGCAGGGTGTAATTTAATCCCACTGAGCTCTTTGCAACTTGCTTTTTATTTCTTCTTTCGACTCTAGCCATTTTTTATTCCTCTTTTGAAGTCTCCCACTTTCTTGCCTTGTGCCTGGCCATAAATCTAAACACCCCAGCTACCTCTACCTTTGCATCCTCAATGCGCCACTCTGACCTCTGAGAATGAATCGACTCAGCGTTTTCACTAGTGTGACTTCTTTTACTGTAGTGTGCACTTTCTCTCCCTGGGCCCAGCGGTTGTGTGGGGGCGGGTGAGAGTGCGGTGCCACAAAGGCTGAATCGAACCAGACACACACCCACTACAGCGCATACACACATCCAGTCCAAGACCAATCAATGCCCTGTTAACAAGGCCAAGACTGCAGTAGAAACAGGTGGGTTGACAGCGCTGTTTTTTGCGCATTGCACAGTTCTGCAACACTTTGTGAAGGTCGTCACTGGGCTCCCACAACACAGAGCGCTTCTGTGTTTTGACATAACAAGGACAGTCTATGGAGATGAGTTTGTGGCAAATAGGACTCCACCGGCCAGTCCCGTTCTTCTAATTGGACTGTATGGGCGAGAGCAGGCGGAGAGATTAGGTCTACTGGATTATAAAATTGAAAAGCTGCTTTTCATTTGAACAAAATCCCTCTAGGATTAAATATGATGAGCGTCTGTCATAGACTCACACTCACCTCTGCGTGTGCTCCGGGACGCCACATGGACGCGTGCACACATCACCGCCTGCTGTGATAGCATGCCGCGTGCATTCAGATCACAGAGGTGAATGCACAGTCAACCACATACACACATAGAGGCATACACATGCACACACACACGCACACCCACGCGCACACTCCCCTCCCTCTCACTTTCCTCTACCCACACTCACTGTAACCGAACCATGAACCCTGTCATGGTGATACCGGTGCACTGATGTATTTATTAAAGCCATGACGAGTTCAGGCTTTGCAGCCCACCATATGCTCACTGGGTGAGTGGGTGGACAAGAGAGGAGGTGGGGGTAAGTGAGAGGTGAGAAGGACCTGGTAACCGAAGTGGGGATCACCCAATGAGCCAGACTGAAAACTGATCTACTGACCTGGTGACAAAGAGCGAGGGAGGGGACAGGGAAGAGGTGAGAGTCAACGGACATTAGAGAGGGAACATGAGCCGGAGAGAATAAAATGAAACAGAGAGAGAGTAAATCATAAGAGGAGATGGAAGAAGGCTCCGATGCTGCAGAGGGATGGAGACAGATGTGTGTTTTTGCTACATGCTTGGTTGTGGAGGTGGAACACATGCTTATCCTGTAAACATTGATTTTCCACTTCACCGGGATCATATGGATACAAATGCACAGCCTCTGAAGGAACATTCACATCTGTAATGTACCTCCATTGGTTCAGACCAAAAGAAAAACATTAAACATTAATGTATTTTAGTTCAGTTTGTTGTTCAACCTGTATACAAACATGAAGCTGGGAGTGAGTGCATGTTAGACGTTTTTGAAGTGGCCTTAAGCACTCCTTTGTGGACCTGCAGCTCAAACAAGAAACCACATTAATTCTGGTAATTGACCACAAGTTCATCCCCATTTGCGGTTAAAAAGAACAGGTGCTTGACCTTTTCTTATTTTTAAAAGCCGAAAATACACATGCATTATTGTTTTCTTATACAGTACTCTAAATACATTATGCACTTTACCGTAGTGGTGCAGTAGTTAGCACTCACACCGGAAGTTGGAGGGAAGTCTTTATATGTGCAAAGTGTGCATGTATTCATTGTGCATGCACACATTTTCTCAAAGAATTCCAGTCTTTTTAGATTAATTGGTGATTCCAAATTGACTATAGAGGCTAATGTGACAGTGTGTTTGACTCTGCGTCTGTTACTCTGATGGACTGGCGATGTGTCCAGGATGTACTCTGCCCCCACACAATCAGCTGGATTCCGTTCCACTAAGCTGCATAAAGTTCTATGTATTTTAATATTCAGATGGTGTGTTGAATAGATCTTGAGATGTCTGAATGAAATAAACTCAACCCTCAAATTTACTTGGCTTTTGTTCAGTTGCAAACAGGGATCATACATATAAAACCTTATGCAAATAAACACTATCAATGTGGTTGGATGACATGAAAATCTCTCACTTGATTGCCAGATTTAGTTGGAAGCTCACTGGATATTTTTGATGTGACAGGACTTTTAATATCTGCATGGGAGCAGGTTTTTTGGGTCATTCAAATGCCACAATTTCACATCTTTCAGTTTCTTGCATTTGGCTTGAACCAGAGACATAATAGACCCATTAAACAGTTGGAGATCAAATCTCTGATTCAGACGATTGTTTACAGTGAATCAAGTCAAATTAAAACAATCAAGACAATGATGGTTCACCAAGTCAGATGAAAAACAATTTCAGCGTTCTACCCAGCTGGAATAGGTTGCAGTCCTCTCTCCACCAACTCCGCTTCGAGAGACTCTCACCTGCACGCCAACATTACAGATCCCAGAAGAATCGTGAACAGCCTTCTTCCACTCATATAGTTGAAGATATTCCGTCACTTAGCCTGCAAACCTTTGACGTCAGCAGTCCATATAGTTGTCCATAGTCAGTTTTATTGATCTGTCCTAAAGGACATGATGTGTATTAGTATGCATTAACTATTATAGACAGGATTTTCATGTGTGAGCCCTTTATACGAGGGGTCAATTTTCCCCACAGATTTTCCTTCTGACTTCTGTGTTTAAGTAGAAATTCAATATTTGGCTATAGCTGCTGTTGAAACTTTCCAGATCGTGGAGCATTGCTGTAGTTGAACACAGAATGATGAAGCACCGCAGCTGCTGCTTCATTCACAATGCAGCTGATGTAATTTCAACTGTCCTCAGTGGGATGAGACCTCAAAAGTGAGGTTTTGGTGATCTGCTCGCCTCAAAATTGCAGAGTTTTGACTCAAGATTGGAATGATAAGCTGGTGAAGATAAAGGAAAAGGACAACGAGAAGTATTAAAGCTTCAGGTTAGTTTTGTAGAAGTGAGTCTTTGATGCGTCATTATAACTGCATCAATTCAAAGGTGAACGTGTGTTTCCTTCTGTGGAAGTGTTGAACAAGACAAAGACACGAAGAGAAAGCGAGGCGAGAACCAGGAGGAGGGAGACTGCGGGAGCCAAAAGGAGAGAAATTGTCTGTTTCCCTAAACATCAAGGTCACCGGAGCTGGAATTTGATTGGAAGTCCCCTGTCTGTCTTGGCTGTTCACCACAAAAGATAATACAGACAGGCTGTTCAGCTGATAATGTTACCACGTTAACAACTCCTCCTCCTTTCAGCTTTTGTTTCAACTTCTCTACAAAATGGCAGGAATGTGGGAATGTCATACCCACATATATGTGTGCACGTGCACGCGAGCAGAGGCAAGCCGAGGCAAGGACACATGCCTCAGACACCGTCAGACTTGTAATTATAACACACGAAGAGGTGCCCAGTGAAACACACTCCTGTGTGTACACAACAACACAAAATTACACTCCCTCCCAGATCCTTGTGCATATACACTTTTCATTGCAGGCAAATGAAGTCTGATAAGAATATGATGACATACAAACGGAAAGGAAAGTTTTCCATCTCTTACATCAGTTTCTTCCTCTATTCCCTCTGGATCAAATCACATGCACAAGCCCGGGCACACTCTGTCTCCGAGAATCACACATTTCCGTAGAAGCTCACAAACACACTCTCTCCTAACTCTCTGACACGACACACACACACACACAAGCACACACAAAGACCTACATAGCAAGCCCCTCACTGAGATGCTTCCTTTTATTTGCTTCTTGAAGACTCCGCTCTGCATTGTACAGCTCTGCATTCAGCTCATCTGCCTTCCAGCATTACCTTAATGGTTGTCTGTGGGTTGAGCAGTTTTACCCAATATTGCTAAACAAAAGCATTCTTTCACACACTAGACAGGGATTCTAGACAGCTTAGTAACCCTATGACTGGTTTTGTCCACCTACACAAAAGAATCTTCAGTGCATTAAGTGGTATTGAGATGGACTGAATGAGAATGACTTGACTGAATTCTGGATTGGACTGAACCCAATTCAGCTAAATTGAGGAATTCGGATTATTAAGGAGTCAAGTCGGATTGAGTAAACTCTAACGGAATCAAGCTGATGTGATGTAAATTTGTTTACTTTGCTTTTGAACTTTGCAGGTAACGACTCAGTGGACAGTGTGTGACTGACTGATTTATTTAAATCAAGTAAACTGACGTCATATTGCTCTGTAAGTGAATTAGAAAGAAATGCTTAAAATGCACTTTAAAGTTGTCTTTTTTTTTTTCATGGATACTGCCATATCTTAAAAAAATAAATAAATAGATAAAACTTGAGCAGCCTGAGTGCACACAAAGCAATTGAATAATCTTGACATTAAAATTGAGCTTAATTAAATTAAATTAAGCTTAATCTTCAAGAAACATTTGACATTGTTGCATTTATATTATTGAAAAAATTTATTAATGAGATGCATTTTTTTAAAGCATCTCTTTCCAACCCGCCATCCATGATGCCAGACTGCCCACCCCCTATTACACACAGATATTCACATAGCCCTCCGTCTGTCTTCTTCCTGATTGATCTCTCTGTTCTTCCTAAGTGGTTTCATCTCTTTTCATCATTATCCATCTGGATCCCTCTTTTCAAAACCTGTTTTTAATAGTTCCAAACTTTTTTTTTTCATAAGACTTAATAGTTTCTTTAAATTTTCACAAATGACTCTTAACAGCCCTCCTCTTTTTCCTCTCCTCATTTTCCTCGGTCTTTAGATTTTAGTCAAAGTCAGCTTTAATCTTTGCTTTTCATTTTTTTCTGATTGGATAAAATTAAGCATGCTACCAAGGAACAAGCCTAAGGTGTGAATATCTGCACTGTGCAATATGGTTTATGCATTTTCGCTACTGGCAAATCAGAGCACATTTCTCACCGGATATCAGCTTTTTAGATCTTGTGTGAGTGCAAAAGACTGGCCCTGGTAGTGCTGTAGTCCAAAGCCAATGTTTTTGCTCCAGGCTAAGTGTAGCCATCTGTTTTCGAATTGTTGGTGGAGGATAGATAAATTGGAAGATTGAAATGGAGATAGAGGATGACAAAAGAATAGGGGAAGAGACAGAAAATGGAGTGGAAGAGAAGAAAAGAAATTCCTGGTCAGTACCCCTGGCTAAGATCGGAGCCGAGAGTGGCAACGGGTGTTGGTGGGGGAGGGATAGGCGCTCGGAGATTTGGGTAGGTAGATGAAGAGAACTAAGGTGACTGGGAGAACAGGCAATGCTTCAGTGAGTGCGAGGAAGAGATGTGAAGCTACAAAATGAGAATGCGTTCCTAGGTATTGCCTAGGGGTGGAAAACTGGGGGGAGTATAGTAGAAAAGGAGTAGATGGATAGAAAAGAGGTATTTGGGTCTGGGGTTAGAAGAAGACAGGAGATGAGAGGATGGGGAAGGGGCTTCGCTGTGAGAGTAAAGCAAGCTCAGATTCTTCAGGCTATTTTTATATGAGCGTGTGTGTGTGTGTGTGTGTGTGTGTGTGTGTGTGTGTGTGTGTGTGTGTGTGTGTGTGTGTGTGTGTGTGTGAGAGTGAGAGAAGGAAGGAGAAGGACAAAAAAGAGATATCTCTCCTCTCTACCTGCCCTGTTGAAAAAGTTACATAAATCTGAGTGGGCAGGCCTCTGCCTGCAGCGGTGCTCCGTATTATACCACTGACCCAGGCCTCTGTGTGTGAGTGTGTGTGTGTGTGTGTGTGTGTGTGTGTGTGTGTGTGTGTGTGTGTGTGTGTGTGTGTGTGTGTGTGTGTGTGTGTGTGTGTGTGTGTGTGTGTGTGTGTGTGTGTGTGTGTGTGTGTGTGTGTGTGTGTGTTTGTGTGTGTGTTCGTTCCCTGTCCAGTCCCACTTGTCTGTTCATGTCAGAAATAGCCCAGAGAAGAGACACCCACTTAAACATGCACACTCACACACAGACCGACAGACATACCTGGACTAAGAGCTGTACGGTGCCTTCAAACAGAGGCATTAAAATAGTTTGACCTGTTTGACACGCACGTACTCACACGGACCATATAGTCCCACATTCACAACAAATCAATTCTTACTCACGCTCACAACCATTACCGATGAATAACTATCACCACAGAAGCTTACCTGTTTCTTTTTTTAACCAGGGCACTCACAGAAACTCTCAAACCAAAACAAAGTCAACTTTGATGAATCAAACTACACTTTAAATCACGGGTTTGCTCCTGTTATGACACAGTAATTGCACAGCATTACCGTCAAGCTACTACTTAATGGAGCAACACAGCATAGGTACAAATCAGACATACATTATTTAAGAGGCTCTCGTCTCCTGTTTCCGAAATACAGCAATATTATGACGATGGGAACTAACAGCACTTAAGGAAACAGGGAACTTGAAACAACTCGGTTTCATTGAACATGTCTTAGATCTGCAGACGAACAAATAAACTTGAACACAAGAACACCAAAAAACTGTCATCAAAGTCATGCAAATTTATCTGCCAATTAGGGCCCCAAACAGGTTTCCACGGGGATGAAATGGTAACCTCTAATTGGCTGGATAAAAGAACGCTTGCATCTGAGCCGACAACCTGAGATGGCTCGGAAAATATACAAATCCACATGTGCATGCATGCATGCGCATACACAAACCCACAGGTGCACGCAGTGTAAGCGGGGATCACAGACAATTTATGCATGGTGAGGGGAGTCGCACACGGTATCAGCAGTAAGATGAGAAGCGGGGATAAAGTGTGTTGACACAGATATGGTGTATTGTCAGGCGCGGGCACACACATGCTCGTTGACCGGTCAGTCTCTTTTTAAAAGTGTGAATAAAGCTTCGGTCGCGGTGTCGTGTTAACATGAAAGCTTTCACGGCTCTTAAAAAGAGCAGGCTTTGATTAGAATTTGATGTGTGAGAGTGTTTCTTAATGCCGGCCTTTGCTGACGACGGCCCTTTTAAATCCAGCGGCGCTGTTGCAGGGAGCCTTCCGTCAAAAATATGTTGAATCAACCATTTCACCTCAACATGCGCTCTGTGGGTTTTCCTCCTCCTCCTCCTCCTCCTCCTCCTCCTCCTCCTCTTCCCCCTCTTCCCCACCCTTCTCTTTTTTTTTTTCTGAACTTTGAAACAGACAGAAGTCAAGCATGCTCACCATGCTTGGCGACATTTTACACGGAATGTCAACCACAAAGCAGCAGCAGTGCATTTTCAAGGTGATCAAACATTAAATTTCTCACTGTTGACAAAATTTATTGAATATCAAATAAACTGGTGTTCCTCTGGTAAGGGTATCGAGTCGCTGCAGGAAGATGGCTCTGCGTGACTTTTAACAAAAGCGCTGTTACTCCCATGATCATTATAAATGTTTTAATAATTCATTTCCAACTCTCTTATGGGGATCTGTGTAGAATGGGACTATTTTATTTGGACTGTGAGGCAATTTACACATAACTCGTCTTCGCTGATGTAGAAGTGAACACGTGCCTTTACATCTACTCAAACTTGATTTTTCTCAGCATATACAGTAAGATAATGCAAACAGTGCTGACTAAAGAGGCTGTGCTGCTTCCTCATGGAAACTGCATATATTTATGATTTCTAACTTTTTGAACAAAGTGGAGAATTGAGTTTCCTGAAATAATAATAAATATCAAACATTCATATTTCTTAAATAAGCTTTAAAACAAATAACTAAGTTGAGGTCTGTAAGCCTACAGCATGGTTGTTCGTCTTAGTTCATGAAATATAAAGTCTTTGCAGTGGAACAACATACAGCAAGCACAGCAGTCTGCACAGATATTGACATTGAGTTAATAATTAAAGTCCTATTTAAAGCTGGATGCCAAACAATTACAAGTTGCAATTGGCACATATCTGATTGTTCCATTTTTTTTTATGTCTTGTATATTATTAGCTCAATTTGCCATTTTACTCTCTGGAAAGATACAATGATTATGTTTTGTCACTTTGAGCTATTCAGAGAAAATTATTGACCAGTCAATTGTAAAATGAATCTGCAGATAAATCAGTAATGACAAGCAGGTATAGTAGTTCTTCAGCACAACGCGGAACGTGAGTATTGATATGTTAATAGTTTTATTTGTGTATATTACACTGCCTGTCAAGCTCTATATTCCCAAATGATTACCTTGAAGCCTTCGCTATCAGCAGGGAGTGTATATAATACTATTGTAAGTGATTATTATACATACTTTAAGTTTTATTGCACGGCAAGCATGTTTTCAGTGGCAGCTGAACTATTTTACTGAGGGAGCTGTAGAATAATTAGCATTTTTAAACATTTTTCTAATGCCAGGACTGGCATAATAATGAGGCAGACTCCTGTGCAAGGGCTCAGCTCTGTGAAACTCTGCAGAATATGACTTCATTGAAGTTGTTTCTTAACCCTAATTCCAAACCGTGATTTTCAAAGGGGATTGCAAAATGGAGCCAATGTACATGTATACGCTTGAAGTGTGATGTGAGGTTATTGATGGGAATGGCTTGGACTCTCCCCTGCTTTCTCATTAACTCTCCTCCTTCCTTCTCCTTCCTTCTCCTTCCACTCGATGGCCCGACAGTGCACTCGGTCTCTGGTGTATCGAACACGTTCAATCTCAAACACGTTCACACAGTCAATCGGGGGCGCACACACACATACACACACTCTCATGCAAGAAGTCTGTTTGCATACCAAAAGCATACTTCATAGCTCAAAGAAAATGAAAGCCATATTAATTATACAGTCCGTTTGCGCGCGCAGATACGCACACATAAACAAGAGAGAGAGGGAGGGAGAGAGAGATAGAGAGAGAGAGAGAGAGAGAGAGAGAGAGAGAGAGAGAGAGAGAGAGAGAGAGAGAGAGAGCAGTTATTTTATGCTTTTCCTCTGCGTCAAAAGAGACAGAGTGTGAGAATGATTGAGTCTCTCTGCGTCAGGGAGAGAGGGAATGAGAAATAGCGCAGAGGGAGAGAAAGAGTGCACTGTCTTCCCTCTTTAGTGTGTGTGTGTGTGTGTGTGTGTGTGTGTGTGTGTGTGTGTGTGTGTGTGTGTGTGTGTGTGTGTGTGTGTGTGTGTGTGTGTGTGTGTGTGTGTGTGTGTGTGTGTGTGTGCGCGTGCGTGTCGTCTACCCAGTATAACGCCCCCTCTGTGTCCCCGAGCCACCCTCTGTCACTCACACACACTGAGACTATTGTCAAGACATTGGGCGAGGTGCCCCAAGACATTTCTGTGGCACTGTGTCTGTCACAGGGGTGATAGGGCTGAGATGGGGTTCACACACGCTCACATCATCATGTTTTCACCACTTCAAAGGATTTCATATTGACTCACATTCATTTCCGGGAGAGGGGGGGGGGACTGAGACCGATGTTGACTCCCACTTTTTTAAACCTAACCATAGTCTAAACTGAACCCAAAACCAAGTGTTCATCCTAAAAAAAAAAAAACGTTTAAGTTTTTGGCTTTGCCTCTATACTGTCACTGTGTGATATAGAAATGCTGCACAACAGCAACATATATTCATTCACACAGAGAAACCAAACATCTTTTGTTAGCCGTGTATGTTGTATTTATATGTAAGTAGGTGAGCTAATGCGACACTTTCCTGGAGTGCAGTGCATGGGTGTGCGAGAGGGTCTGGTGCAGTTTTGTGCTTGTGTGTGTGTGTAGGTGTGGCAAAGCTTATGTGGCGTACGTGTTTGTTTGTATCTGACAGCACATTAAGCAAAGCTATCTTTAACCTTGTAAAATGAGTGACACTGATTCTAAACTGACAGGATGGATTTCAGTTTGCCATGGCGCTCCGTCGTGTCAGCCTCTGTCAGCTCAGCCCGTCCGCCCATTTTACAAAAGACAGGAGTGCCACAAAAGAGACAAGAGTGTATGTGAGAGAGAGAAAGGGGACAAGGAACAAGAAGAACATGAGAGGGATATGGTGCGAGCTGCAACAGATATGAGAATAAAACAGTTTTGGAAAGTGATGGAGAGGCAGCAGTTTCAGAGAAAAAGAGTGAGGCAAGAAAAAGGAGAAAGCATTCGAGATGTTAAAATAAAACGAGTGTGAACAGCAGCGAAGGTAGAGGCGGAGGAAGGAGTGAAGGGATAGAGACCTTGCTCTTGTATCCGGATGTCTCTGAGGTCCTTTATTGACTCTGTCTATTGTTCACAGCAGCACTCCTAATCACTCTCAACAGGGAGGTTGTGTTTGTGTGCGCTTGTGTGCGTGCTCTTGCTTACCAGCCTTGTGTGTAAGACTATGTATCTTTAGCCTCATCCTCACTTTTACTCTTTCATACACTGGCCCCCACAGAGCAGCCATTGTTCACTCTTCATCTGGTCAACCTTAATGGACAATAGCTGTGGGTGGGAAAAGCCTGTTCCTAGCACGCATACTATTAGTGCAATGGTCCAAACACACACACACACACACACACACACACACACACACACACACACACACACACACACACACACACACACACACACACACACACACACACACACACACACACACACACACACACACACACACACACACACACACACACACACACACACACACACACACACACACACACACACACACACACACACACACACACTCACACTAAATGCCAGCTAAATAGCAGGCATACATATGTATGGTCTCTCTTGCTCACACGCGCACACAGAAGGCCGGTTGTACACCACCATCCTGTTTGCATCTTTCTTAACAATGACCGCTGTCATAGATATGAGAAGAGATGACTGTTTTATGGGCAGGCAGTGGAAAGTGATGAACATTACCGTCACACACTCACAAACACATGAACAAAAGCACTAATCTGAATCATGGGGCATTTGTCTGGTAAGCCTTGCTTTAAATTCACTCTATGAGCCTTTGTTTCTGTTTTGTTTTGCATCCTATAGATGGCCACGGCTGCACAAAAGGATAAACATTTCAAAGGCCTGATGCTGTGAATAGAGTCAGTGATTTTCAATGTGTATCTGCAGGGTGTATAGCCCAGATGGAGACAGGGAGAAGGGAGAAAGCACAATGCCAGAGTGGACAGCTTGATGGTAGCAAAGCTGCGGTGGATAACGATGCAGTAGATCTACATGCAGTGAAACGGGCTCCGTGTGTCTGTCTGTTCCTGCACAAACCCACGTGCACAGCATGCCCACAATGAAAAACTACACACATCCACACACTTGCAGCAGCACATTGGACTGTGATCATTAGCCTGGGCCAAACGTTTTGGCCTGAGATGCTTTTTCAAAACAAAAAAGTCTTTTGTGCCAAAGAAGCTTCGACAAATTGCAGCCATGCTTTGCACAATGCAGGAACTCGCGATTGGGACAGGTGTGCCAGCAGGCAGCAGGACTGGTAGTTCCAGCGATGGCCACAGGGGTGCTTACAACAGACTGCAGCAGTCTGAAGAGTATACATAGAGGGAGAGAGAGAGCGTGTGAGTGTGTGTGTGAGAGAGAGAGAGAGGGTCCGCATAGTGCCGATCAGATGACCTCGCTGCTGCAGTTAATGTTCTCTGGCGCTCAGACACAAGGCTCAGGCTCTCCCTCATACCGTGGGGCTGCTGTACTACAAGCTATTGTGATGTCAGTAGTACGGGTGGCGTTGTTAGAGGTGTGTGTGTGTGTGTGTGTGTGTGTGTGTGTGTGTGTGTGTGTGTGTGTGTGTGTGTGTGTGTGTGTGTGTGTGTGTGTGTGTGTGTGTGTGTGTGTGTGTGTGTGTGTGTGTGTGTGTGTGTGTGTGTGTGTGTGTGTGTGTGTGTGTGTGAGAGAGTGAGTGAGTGACTGTGTGTGTTTGCAGAGAGGGAAAGATTAAGAGAGAAGGGGCCATCGTGAGAGGAAGGAGGGAGCGTGACACCGACAAGGTGTTTGTTACTACAGCAGTGCTCAATTTCTGTAATCCCGTCTTTCGTCCTATGTAACTCCTATGCCTACATCCTGCTTTGTCTTCTGCTTCTTCTTCTTCTTCTTCTTCTTTTTCTTCTTCTACTTCTTCTTCTTCTTCTTCTCTCTTTGTCCCACTGCCTTGCCCTCCTCGACTCACACCCCAAAGACACACACACACACATGCACTTTATTTTGCCCCCTCATTTCTACTGCCGCACTTGCCCCCCCTTTTTCTTCTACCTCATGCCCCCTCTCCCTCCCTCTTCTCTCTCCCTGTTCCTCCCTCACTCCCTCTCTTCTTTCTCTCTCTGCAGTGCAGCACAGTGATTATCATTCCTCTCACAGAGTCAGGCCTGATAGTCAGATACTGCTGAGCACCCTTCTACATCACCTGCTTCGGGAGGGAGCAATGGAGAGCGAGAGCATGAGAGAGAGAGAGAGAGAGAGAGAGAGGGAGTGAGAGAGGGGGAGAGGGGAGGGAAAAGGGTAGGGGACTTTGGACTGCAGAAGAAGAGGAAGGAAAGAAGAAAGAGGAATGCAGAAAAGGAGAAAACGAGGGGAGGGAGTGAACAAAGTGTGAGAGGGAGCAGAGAAATATGGCTGGGGAAAAAACAGGGGAAAGCAGAAGCATGGAGAGGGAAGGATTGCTCTTACTGCAGAGGTGGTCCCATTGCAACATACATGCTGCATAGTTCTAAATGTGTGAGTGTGTCTGTGTGCATCATGTGCACACCGGCCAAAGTGAGCGTCCGTCAGCAGGTGTGCCTAATGCGTGCGTTTATGGCATCTGCATGGCAGCGGTGTGTGTGCATGTGTTGTGGAAGTGAGACGCCTCGGCTCATCAACATCTGCGAGTCAGACAGCTGAAGAAGCGTGGCTCACATTGCTTCATCCCTCCCTTAGCTGAGTTTCAACCTGCTCCAAAACATTTTCTGCATTCTGCAAATACCACAACAGTCCACTGTCTCTCCTCCTGAAGCATTCTTCATCTCTTCATTTTGACTTCAGTCTGTGATCATGCAGAGTTTTTGTCTAGAACGTATCCTACCATACCACAGATTATTTTTCACAGATGTTTGATCCCGACTTTCATTGTTTTTATTCTCATTTCATTCATCGATGAGGCATTTTATTCATCATCAGTTCTCTCTCCCACTCGGCCCACACCTTTCTCCACCTGTCTGCTTTGACCCGACGGCAACAGTGTGTAAGCAGGAGGTCGACAGCTGCACGCCGACACTGAACACGTCACTCCACCGCAGCACCGTCGGCGTGAAAACAGTTTTAGATCATTTCTATATTTAAATAACCGGTGTAAACACGTCTGTCCTGTTCACACAGAAACAAAACTGTTCTTGTTTCAAAGTTTCTCCTCTTCACTGCCTTTGAGGTGTAACTTCAACAATTGGTTGCAGAAAGTGTTTAAAAAGTATGTAAAGCACCTTTTGCAGATTTTCTTCAGTAAATACAGACATGTAAAGGACTGCAGTAGTTATCTCCTCTCATCATGAGAATCTCCTTGTTTCCACTATGAGGCAGGTGAGAGTTTTCTCTACTGCTACTGCTGTACCACAGTCTAAAACACGTGGTTCAGGTGGATTTGTGATTCTAAAATGTCATTGAATGTGGACTGCCTGTTTCCCTGTGTTTGCCCTGCAATGGATAAGTAAGTTGTCCAGGCAAGCTGTCCAACTTTCTTCCTTGGTCAGCGGGAATGCCAAGTTGTATAAGGCAGCATAGAAGATGGATAGAGGTATTGTGGCAGTGCAGAAATTTAGCCACTCTACTGAATTAAGTAGTTAAGGTTTAGTTGAGTTATACCTACTTTATTCAATTGCATTTCATTAATCACAAAAAACGTAAAAAGGAAACCATTGAAGCTGATGTTTCTGTTGCTGGTTGTGTTGAGTCATCAAACGCCCCAATTGAAGTGCAGAGAAAGTGCCCCCAATTTATAAAAACAGCAGGTTAAAAACAAATAAAAATTTAAAAAATGTACATTTAAAGGGGCAGAAAACAGATGTAAAGAAAGGAAACTACACTGTACATTGAATTTAAACAAACTAATAACTCATTTGAATCACATGAGCATGTAAAGTGCTAAAATACCCTAAAATACCAATACCAAGCTCGTTAGGTTTCCATATTAGCTGAATTTTAATATTTTGCTGGTGTCAAGTGTTCATCCCTATAATCACTTTGCTCTATGATGTATGAGCACGCTCACATTTGCTGGCTGCATAAGCACAACATGATATCTAAACGGAGGCAAAACAAGAGAGCACAAGCAAAGGTCATTTTGACTGATCAGCATTCCATATATGAAGTCAGTACTCTGACCGTTTGGTGTCAACAGAAGCATATTAGCTTTCATTGTGTGTGGTAGTAGTAGCAGTGTGCAGTATCACCTTACTCCTTTTGCACGGTTATTTTTGTATTTTTTGTGTATATTACATAACGCTGACATTTTTGGGTGGTAAACACGCTATCACATCATGACAGACTTGATGAAGTGACATCATTTTCATGATATAAATGGTGACAGAGGCATCAAACATCTGATATCTGCTTGCCCAGACTTGTCCCATTGAAAGCCGTGTCAAACTATTCTATCAGCTCTACTATAATTATGTTTATTGCAAATTAATTATTCACTTCATACGCATATTCTGTTTAAATGCCCCGGTTATTCTAACCATTCAGTGGGTCATTCTGCCTACTAGAGCTGTTAAGCCTCTTAAGGCCATAAATCTGGCTTTTAATTGAGACTTTCAGTTTTCCTTGAGGGTCACACAATCCAATTTCTGGTCTTGTAAAATTATATTCAAACTTCATATGTGTATATATATATGGACTTGGCAAGAAATATAGTGAATTTTCAGGCCAAAATAGCAATTTAGGAACAACTGTCAGAGAAATTACAAAGCAACACCCTTCAGTCAACATCAGGGAAATTGTAGGTGTCTGGAAGGAGTGATTACAAACACAATGTCAGGTGTCTGTGTGATTGACACTTGGTTCATGAAGTTGTCTCACGCCTGCCTCTTGCACACAAACTGAAGCATCATTGAGTGAAAAAATTATATGGTTTATCCCCTGTTTCACTAAAACAAATGCAAACGTGAAAGAACAGATTTGTTATGAGAGTAAGGAAACATAATCTATTACACATTTGTGATGCTGGTCAGCTAACAGCATTTTAACTACTTGTTATTAATGAAAACAAAAACAGCATTATTTTTCATTCTCAGCAAATAAATATATAAAGTTGTCTGCTGCAGAAAACAAAGGGAAGACAGCAATCCAATTTGTTCCGAATATAATTTCCACTTTGAATTTGTGTAAACATATCAATTCTTATCTAGTGTGAATTCAGGAAACAAAATCCTTACACTGTATGTGAAGAATGACTTTTAAAAACCTTCTTATCAACCTAAATGAAACCATGTTAATTGAACTCTATGTAACGCCGTATCATTTAAATTGGTGCAGGAAATGATTTGCTCTGTATTCAGCATGCTGAACCAGCATACATTGTGGGATATCTAAAAAGTGATATTGCGGTCAAGCCCTTGGTCAGTAATTGATTATACATAATAACCTGACTCTTCTTGCGTGCATGTGACTTGGCGTAAGTGAATGGGTGAACACATTTGCATCCGTAGCGGGAATCTAACCTCTCAGCTGAGCATTGTTACAGCCAACATACTTGTTATGCATGAAAGAGGAACCTTTCGCACAGTATGATTTGTAAGTAGCAAAGTTTTAAATAATAAAATCAGCCATTATACAAAGCCCCCCCCATACCTAGATGATGTGAAATGTAAATGAGAATATGCATGGAGCCAAAGGAAAATGTGGCTCTAGTCCTACAACCATATTTGTAGTTCTGGTTTATGCATAAGGCGCATCCTGTCCATTCATTATGCAGACCAGAGTGTAGCAGGGCAAAAGACAAACACAAGCAGACACTCGCATCCAAATGTGCTCACACTCACACGTCAACATTCAGATGTGCAGGTACACACACACACACACACACACACACACACACACACACACACACACACACACACACACACACACACACACACACACGTGTTGAATATGCAGACACATGTAACAAGAAGAGAGGGAGACTGTTAATTAACTAGAGCTCGTTAATTCTCTTTGAACCGACAGCGAGGAGGTTTACACACTAATTACCTTGATGACTGAGCCAACCTGTGCACACACACTCGTGCCCATCGTCACAATGTAAATACACACTCACACACACACACACACACGTGCATTCTCACAGGCTGACACAACACATCTTGCAGGCTTAGAGAGTCTCACACTCACACACAGGCATCAAACACAAACATAAAGGTGTGAAGTCTCACTCGTGCACGTGAGCATATGCGCACACACGTGCACTGCAGCACGCTCATGCCCTGGAATAAAAGCTATATTAAGAAGTGTACTTTTTTTTTTTTTTTTTTTTTGCCTCAGAGCTGCAACATTCGGTTGGTTAAGTTTATTCTTAGTTCAGACCCATCATGCTTGTGTTTGATACACATTGATCTGACAGGAATGACTTCACGATAGCTCCCATACGGTATCACAATACTGCAATACATGTACAATAAAGCTGTTTTACACACACACATGTCCAGAAACATAATGACACATACACACGCCCACAGTATCACACTCGCCGCGCCATGTGAATGACTGAAGCGCCCGTGTCAGTATTGAACTGTAATGGCCCATGTCAGATTAAGGGGAAGGTTTTTTTATGTCCTTCGTCAAACTCAATTAATATTCCATCAGGCATGAATTCATAGCCCACACTGGACCTAAGCCAATTTGACTGCACGTGCGTGCGTGTGCATGCATCCGTGCCTGTGTTCACACATATAAATGTGTGTCTACATTCAGTAGATATTTTGAGTTATGGAGTCGTCAGCTTTTGGTACAACTGTTCAGCCAAATTGTAGAAAGTACCGATTCGCACACAAACAAGCTTTTCAAGTCAGTCTGAAAAACATCAAGGAGTGCTTACCGAGAGTGTTTTTCTTTTTTACATAGGTCGGAGCCGCTAGCGCAGAATGGAGGTAATAAGAGATGAACAGATCATATAAGAAAAGACGTTCCTGATGTAAAAAATCCTTTTATAAAAAATAAATCTACACTGACTGAAGACTTTCAAATGGTTTCCGAGTGCATGCGTGAAATAGTACAAAAGTGAGATAACATTGATAGGAAGAGATGGGGAACCACAGAGTGTAACGAGGAAAAGATGACTAGAAACAAATGAGATTTGGCCAAATAAGAGAAGAGAGGCTTCGTCAATGAGTTAAAGACTTTGAGATAGAAAAGGATGAGAGAAACGGGGGAAAGGGGGTTAGAGAGTGTAAAGGAGTTATGGGTCAATAAAGCCTGCTGTGGGGAAGTGGAGAGGGACTCATAACGAGGTCAAGGACACATCATCGATCGCCACATCATAAAGCTGACTGGCAAAGAGAAGAAAGGATGTTGGGGGAGGAGGGGGGAGGGACGTGCGAGGGAGGGCCAGAGAAAAGAGGAAAGAGTGAGAGCTGTGAAAGGCAGAGTTGACTGCAGGATTGGCTGAAGAAAAAAGAGAGTGTTGGGGGAGGGGGGGGGGGGGGGGGGGGGGGTGCAGAAAACAAAATTATCGGGATGAAAGAATGAACGAGGGGCTGCTCTTGACCAGAAAGAGCGTTAGAGGGGAAATTGAATTAGATGAAATCATGGCTGAACTGATGAATTCTGTTAGAGACAAAGCTCCCGGCCCCAAACCTTCAATACCAGTAACTCATACTTTGTCAATGAAATCCTGCCCTCAGGAGCAGGATTTCTACAATCATATACTCACTGATCCCTGGTTAGTTTCTATTGTGTGTTACATTCACACCTCTGAGAGTGTTGACGGATACGTTCTTCCAGATTCTCTTAAAAACCGTCAGCCCTTTCAGTCATTTTAGCAGCACGGCTCAGGGCTCAAGATGAACAATGTCAACCTCTCCTGGATGGATTGAAATGACGACTGAAGTCACTGAGGACGTATCTACAACTGCGCCTGCTTTAAATTACCGGCCCGAGTTTTGAACTACATCCGAGACGGTGCATCGTTTGGTCCTTGTTTAGAGGTTGCGGCGCACCAATTTTTATGTTCACACTAAATTGAATAATAACAGAACAACTCAGGTTAATGAAGTTAGCATGTTAATGAAATGGTCTCAGAAGTACATTAACGACTTGGACTCACTCCACACCTTCCCAGCTCACAAATTTACTGATCTCACTGTGTAATGAACCTGTTTAAAACCGTCTCTGGATTGATAGTTTAGCAAACATTTTAATTATTCTGTTATAAGATTGCAGTGTCTAAAGGTAATCAGTCATTTCACACCATCATTAACGAGTTTGTTTATTGCCTTTTGTGAACACATCTACAATATTTATCTGAAAAATTATATTGATTTAAAGACTACGTTTTTTTTTTTACTTTGAATTGCGCTAATTCAAATAAAATAGAAAGTCTGCCAGAAACTAAATGCAAATCAATTAAAGGAATTAAAATAATGAATGTGCCCACATGTGCAGAGACAAGCTGTAATTAACTGGTGATATATTCCATTCAGCCATTTCATTGTATTGATTGAAAATGCATAGTATAAACAGTAAATACTACTGTGATTATTTACAGTCTTAGTTCGGTACAATTCCATTTTATTCATGTCGTGCAAATTACACCATAGCCCTCTCACAGCACTGCTTCTTAATAACATCAAAAAATTCCCTCTCAGAAGTTCAGAAGTTTGGATTTTACTTTTTTATAGTAGTTCTTTACATTTTTTTGTCATCACCTCTGGGTTTCACAGTAACAACCCATTAATATTAACACGTTAACAACAGTGTTATAAACACTGGAGGGTCTTGTTATTCAAGCACTGCAGGTCTGTCGTCTCTCTCTTTACTGCACAATGACTCTACCGAAACAGTGTTGACAGTAACTATTTTAATAAATGACTGTTTACTTCATCAATCCTGAAACAACTCAGTCCGGCTTACAGCGATTTGAAAGATGGCCGCGGTCACTAATGTTCAGATCGGCGTGTAGCCGTGATTAATGTAATGCATAAGAAGCAATAAATAAGAATGAGCTTATTCCGTTATTATTATTATTCTGCTGCCGTCTGCATGTTCAGACACCATCTCCGCTGTTGTGCTTCTGTTGATTTTTGTTGCAGTTATTCTTGAATCTTTTCCTCTTTTGAACCTCAAACTTTTTAGTGTGAATTATAATAAATTTCCTTTACAAAAAAAAAAAAGGAGGAACTGTAGAACCTGTAACTATTTGATATATATTTTCTGTATTCAGTCTAAAAAGGTGTATAGGTCTGAAATGAAAAGCTTTTTAGTGGTTTCATCCAAAGCTTTATCCATTATTTGTGAGGTTTTAACCTAACCTTCTGCTCGTCATGAATGACTTTAACGATTCACTGACTTCATTTTAGCAGTTTTAACAACTCAACAGGATGAGTTGTTAAGAATCCGATCCACATCCTGTATGTCCCCCTGATGTTTCATCAAGTGCCATCTCTCGCCAGCCTTTGGATTTGCCCGACGCTTCAGTTCATGACTGAACGTCTGCATGCATTTACATTGCCATCAGTGTCTGCTGCTCAGTGCTGAGCTGACAAATGTTACTGCATAATAACATGCTGAACGTCGACACGGTAACGCTGCCATTGTGAGCAGCACAGCTTTTCACTCCGGCCACTTTTGCTTAAAGGTGTTGATTGCGTTCATTATGTTTTTCACCATCACTGATTATATGTCTGACTTCCGAGATTAAATACTTAATAAAGTTTTGTTGCACAAATAAGAAAATTAGCTGCTTTTTAAAGTTATTTGAGTATCAGAAGTATCTTTTTAGTTTTGGCCACAAGCTAAGTAGCACTTAACTTTTTTCACCATTGGCAGCATAAAAAAAAGAAAAAAGTAAATGAATAAATTGTGCTGTTACGTGGCTTAAAATCTGTTTTGAAATTGTACAAAAGATTTGTTTTTGTTTAGGTTTTTTGTTATTTGAAATAGCCTTGAAATAAATTGAGAACTGCTCCAAGTGTTGTTGAATGACCTTCTTGGTTTCTTCAGACATTGCTGAGCATATTTTGGAGAAAAAAACATTGTACTCTTAGCTCTGTGACAGTAATGTCATGGTACTACAAGAGAAGCACAAAATGGGTCTGACAATAATCCCCACTTCTTAGTAATTTAATTTTCTTTCCTTTTTCTTTCCTCTCTTCATTTCCATTGAACACAAGGCGAGAGAAGAGTAGCGTTTGGACACATCATTTATCTCTTTTTGTGATCAGAAATAATTAGAATTTTGCATCACTATCATCATGAAATGATGATTTTGTGATCATGAAAACACACGGTGCCATGATGTGGAGTTTTTATTTCTCTGTGATCTAAGGAAAGCTGTTTTGACAGCCGGCTAAGTCTCGAAAAAATAAAAAGAAATATTTGTGATGCTGACATCTCTGATCTCAGGAAGAAAATAAAAATATTATGGTGATTTCACACAGTTTTCTTTTCTTTTCCCCTGACAAGACCACAAAAAAGATCCTTATCGTGATTCTCGCTCTGATACCATTTCACCCAGTTCCCCCCTTTCCTTTCAGCCTTTGCCCCTCGCCTGAAGAAGTGGAAAAGAGGTTGGACTTCATCTAAGCTAATGCTCTAAAAATACATCGCTCTCTCTCTGTGGAGAGTTAAAATGAAGCCACCGAGATTCCAAGAACTGCTGGCTTTCCACTAGACTCTTAATATCGTCTTCTTTCTCTGCCGTGCTTGTAGTTGCCATCCCCGCTGTCTGAGTCACTCTCTCTCATCCCCCCTTTCATCTGAACGTTGTTAAGAAGAGGCAGAAGAAACAAGTGCTCCGTTAATTTCCTCCTTCTGCCTAATTAATTTCACTGTGTTCATCTTTTCTCTTTCCGCGCGTGTTCATTAGGTGAACTGTTCAAATGTTTCTTTTCCCTCCGTATTAAGAGGAAATGGTGGCGCATTGGCTTTTATTTCAGCTGTCCATCAGTTCCTTCCAGATTATCCAGAGGTGTCGCTCAGAGCCCAAGTTTTTTTTTCCCTCCCTAATCTGTTTCTTCCTTCTGTTTCCTCACGGTCTCTCTTCACGCTGCATGTTTCAAAGTCGATCTCGATTGAAAGGGTTGTAATTTTGTGAGCAGATAAATGAATATGAGGGGAGATTGGTGGGTTGTTGTATAGAAAAGGGCTTCCTGGTGCAGTATCATCCCTTCAGGCCAGACGGAGTAATTTAACTCTGAGATATTCTCTCAGCATGGACTTATTAGTCTTTTTTTTTTTTTCTTTTCTTTTTTTTTCCCACGGCAAAGTGAAAACCACTCTGCGAACTAGACCGGGGTGATTTATGAGTCAAAGTCACAGCAGGTGCGATGCTCAGTTTGTCTGAATGACGTAACTCGTTGACGAAACGACTTTCCACTGCAGGATTGTGACGCTTTGTTGCTGGTCTGTGTTCACAGCGATGAGTGAGGACTTGCTTTTAACAGGCTCCTGGCTGCAGTTCAGGCTTCGCAAATAGAAGCCTGTCATCTTTATATATTTACTTTGGTAACCATCCAATTAAGTTTTACATAGCATTCTGTTAGCCTCTTTGTGTTACGGCCACCAGACAAAACTAAAGTGAAACTCTGAAAGGGTTCGAAAGCAGCAACCTTTAAAGCAAGATCCCAGAGAAAGAGTGAATTCAAGCAAGCTTCACTTTGAATTAGGTCAAAGTGTCAAAACTCAAAGCATCAATTAAGGGAAAAAAAGCTAAAACACGAGACTGTATGCAACTTCAATTCATCGGGGCTCAAGCCGATAACAGCTGACTGTTCAAGGTCGACGCTGCACAAGTCACAAGGAAAAACAACTGTTCGACCGGTAATCTACAGCCCAAAATAAAATATCAAACTTAAAAGACAAGACTGAAGGATTCTCCTCCTTCCCACAAAACTTTTCTTTATGTGCTCCTGCCTTTCACCTGTCATCAGCTGGGAATATGCATTATACAGCTCTCAGCCACAAGAACTTGTGGAGGATGAATGGAAAGACATTAAATGTAGACTATTTAACGAGATTATTTTATTTGTGTTTCTTGTGTTGAAGAAATGCAAAACCAAACACTAAGAGAATAAAACTAATAACAATCTGTCAGTAGTAGTTACAATAAAAACATTCAACTTTATTTCCTCTGGATTTACATTGCTGGCGTTTCTTGTCTTCATACAATTGTGGGACGTCAGTCAACATATGAATTCATATCATTCACTAAGATGGTGTTGCTGAGGGTGGAGTCTATGTTACCCAGCTGCTGCTCTTAGGCACCACTCCAGATGAGAAATGGCTCTGGCCAGGCCAGGAGGTTTGTAAACATCAGCCATGTCCAGCAGCATTAATCTAAACTGGGATTAAAAACCAACGGGAAAACTTTGAAAGACTGCCGTGATTGGTTGATGACTATTACCCCGCATTGTCGTGGCTAAGCCCATAATCAAGGCGAACATGATCAGATAATCCCAGTATGTCTTTGCAGACCCTTGCCCAACAGCCTAATCCTCAGATTTAGAAACTCAGATTAGGAATCTTGGATGATTAATCCCATATTGTGCGTGTGTGTGTGTTTGTGTGTGGTTGTGTGTGCTCTGTAGGGGACCCTTCGCCGGGTGACCTTCTCAGTGGTGAGCCAGCCTCAGGACGGCGGTTGCTATGACAGCGGCCTGGAGGACTCGGAGACGCCAAGCAGCAAGAGTTCAACTGGGCCACGTTTGGGATCCCTGCCACTTCCCGAGGAGGGCTACGAGCGCACCACACCGGAGGGCAGCGTCGGGGAAGAGGAGCACGTGGAGAATGGTACACGCACTGAAACGTACACACAATATT
Source organism: Lipophrys pholis (assembly GCF_963383615.2). Classification (NCBI taxonomy): domain Eukaryota; kingdom Metazoa; phylum Chordata; class Actinopteri; order Blenniiformes; family Blenniidae; genus Lipophrys; species Lipophrys pholis. Next base: position 19,307,812 of record NC_137628.1, read on the forward strand.
CCACTAAGATGGCATACGGCCAGGGGAGTTCACTGGACACACATTTAGTCTTTTTTTTGTGTGTGTGTGCTTTATATACACATTTGTGGATCACACACAAACAGTCCTATCTTTGTTTCACCTTTCCATTAATTATTGTGTTCTCTATTAATAATCATCACAACTTAGTGCCTTACTTTAAGCCTAACTCTAACCTATAGCCTGAAAACCATATTTTAACTCTCAAATATATCCTGTGTGGGCCTCACAGTGTAGGTGCGCTCACTTTTTAGTGAGAAAAGTGAAAAATACAAGACCACACACACACACACACACACACACACACACACACACACACACACACACAGATGCACATGCTTCACACAAATACTTTTATTGGAACCCTGACTTGCTGTCAAGGTCTCAGGAGTCCATTCTTTCCACACTTAATAGGAATGTGTTTTATACAATAAAGCAGGGGTCTCACACGCGTGTGTGTGCACGCCTGCTCTGCACGCCTGCTCTGCACATACAGTATGTGTGAGAGCTTCTGTGTGCTATGTGAAGGTATTTCTTTTTTTTCTTTTAGAGAAGCTGATGTGTGGCAGTCTGTTGTGCCAAAGGCTCATCTGTGGCCTTGTCCTGAGCCTCTCTTTCACCAACAAAATTGTGTTTTTACCCTTTTTCCACAGAGTCTTTGTCAAGGATGACGAGAAGCAGAATTTCTTTTTTTTTCTCTCATTTTATTCTTTTTGTACCACTTGCCGCTGTGTACGGTCATGCCAATGCAGCAACAACACTGGCAACACACCAAGGTCATTGTAACCTTGGTGACTGACTACTTCTTGCGCTCTCAGTTTGCTCTCTTCTGGTAAAATGCTTCTCTTTAACCAGCGTGTGAAATCTTGAGGATTTTGTGGACTTTAATACATTTTTGTCACGGTCAGATGGGGAGAGGAACTGAACAGAGAATTCATTGTGTTGGTTCTAATTATACTGCATAATTATGAGCTTGTTTGGTTTTACATGAATTTGCTGCCTCTGCTACTGCTGCTCCGAAATGTGATTCAGAATATAACAGTATGAATTTTTCTGTGTGAAATTCCAGAAAAACTGGATTTACAAAATGGAACTTAATGCTAGTGTTGTTTTCATGTGGGCGCGAGATGCGCAAGGGGTTTTCTACCTGCATCTCTGTGATATAGTCACTTTTGCAAATGATTGGAAAGTGATATTTACCATCACTTCCATCATTTTAATTGTAGTCTGACCTTTCCCCTACTGACTCATGAATGACCTGTTTCCATCTATGACCACTGTAACCTTTGACCTTGCACGACATTAACATTTCGTCTCGACCAATTGAACCTGCTCCCCGGGGAAATAACAAGAATTAATCTTTTCTTTTATGTAAAGAAAGTCACACTTGCCTTTGAAACTCCCAGTAATTATGACGTCTTTGGCATCGATAAACCTTTGGCCTGACCTCGTCTTTTCACCTTTCATGTAATGCTGAACAGTTGTTTTTTTGTTTTTTTTTTAAACACTCGTTAGAAGTCAGCGATTTTCATTTTGCTCCGACAGCATTTTTCTTCCTTTCTTGTTCCCTTCGTATTCTACCCCCTCCTTCATAACCTTCGTCTCATCCCTTTTTTTTTTTTTTTCTTTTTGACCTATTTTTCTTTCTCTTGTCTTCCTCACCCAATGTTCCCCTCATCTCCTCTGCTGTACTTTTTGTTTAACGGCCTTTTCACGGCTTCTTGGTGGCGTAGTGTACGCCGTAAAACTGCAGCTGCTTCCGTTCTATTCCAGTGAGAAACTTTGCCGGGTGGCACTCGTGCTCAAAAAAACAATAAATGAAGGCAGCAACGTCAGCTTGAAAATTTCAATAATTTATTTTTTTTTTGTCTTCTTTTCACCGTTCTTGTGGATCCAGATGCCAGGCAGCTTCCAGATGTGGCTCTAACAGGAAAGTGCACCAGGGAGTGTGATGAGTTCGGACACTCTGACACATGCTGGATGCCGGTCCGCGCTTCACCGCGGCAGCGGCAGCGCCACGGCAGCGACCCCCCGCGACTTTCAACCTTCGCGCCGGGAGATGACAACAACAATCTGCGCGGTAACGACCATGAGAGCGACAGTGAAAGCGCCGGCAGCGCCGGGAGCTCCGAGCCAGGGGTGGTCGTCAGCGGTGAAGGTCAGAGATTACCTCTAGTCAACGGGGATCCCCTCGGCACCCTGGGCAGAGGAGACCGCAACAGGAACATGGGCGATCACAACCGCAACCTTCTAAACCGCAAGATGACTTCGGCTTCCTATGACACGTTTAGCAGCGCAGGCTTTGGGAGGCGCCAGCAGGAGGAGGAAGGAGGAGAAGGCCAGAACCCCCCTGAGGTCATACCACTGACGCGGACAGGGGGGGACTACAAGACCACATCCTGCCTCACGTTGTCGCGCCGTGAAGTCTACCTGTGATGGCCTTGCAGTGGAGCAATCGCCACTGTACTATTGCCATTTTTTTTTTTTTTTTTTTTTAAACAAAGAAGAGTGAAGGTTGAAACTTCACTGACAAGACATCAGAACTGACTTTTAATCTGTGAAGATGTGAACAGATTTCAGGAAGGATGTTCTCGGAAAGTTAATATCAAACTGGAACTTTGGGATTCTGAGTGATATTTATAGGCACTTAAACTCGAGCAGAGTGGATCAACTCTTTTTAGAGCTCTGACTGGGAGTACTTTTGAAAAAAAAAAAAAGAATAAAAAAAACGATTTTTCTTTTTATCCACTCGTAAAAGTTACCTACAGGCAAAAATCCTACAATGTCCATGTGGAGGAGGACAATCTTCTCTTCTTTTTACCTGGATCCAATGCATGCCTGACCCTTTGCAACTGAGGAATCTGTGTGAAGAAGAAAGAAGCAAGAGATCGAGACTGTATGAATCCTGATGCTATAAATGCCGGGGTGCATATGAGACGAAGGCTACAGCAGGCCAGATCTGAACTCAACTGGCGAACCATCTGCTGAAAAACACCACTGAGGTTTCATCCACTGAAAACTGATAACGAGAAGTAACGGGTCTTTGATTGAGTTATTTGGATCTTATTCAAGCCAATCAAACTTTCTAATGCTTAATCAACTGTATCATAACACAAGAAGGGGGGGTATTAACCAATCAAACTGCTAATCCCATGAGGATCCTAAACAGAATAATGGGTACAACCAAGTGTGGTCACTGTACAGTTATGAACTCGAAAAAAGAATCCTGATACTAAACATCAGGTTTTGTTCTTTTAAAGACAAACATGATTCAGAACAAACAACAACAATGTGAAAACAAAGACCTTTTTTTTTTTTACAACGATCAAATGTAACTATTCAGAATACAAGGTTCTCATAGAGTGTCAGTAGTGCCACAGTACTCCACGGTGTGTGAAAATACCTGTTTATTAATTTTCTTTTTAGACCCAGTCTGTATGTATATACTGTATGTGTGTATTTGATGGAGCAGCAGCATTTAAGTCTTTGCTGCTGTCCACTGTTCCAGACTAGACTGAGGTGCTGACTTCATTATACATCTACAGTATCTTAGCAATGTTCAAGTATGATAAGTACACACACACACACACACACACACACACACACACACACACACACACACACACACAAACCTTAGCATGTAAACATGTACGGTGCATTTACAGAATGTGAACATGCTTTGGGCCACAGTTTGTGACATGATTCAGTGGCTGTGTAACATAAAGTATATAATAAACTGCATTAACTCTAATACATAATAACTGAGCACAAACAACTCAGACACACACACACACAACGCAGATTGATACATATTAAGATATACACAATGCGCAGTTCATATGCACCATGTGTGTATGTCTTTTTATTCATAGTTTCTTTTTAACATATTGCCTCATTGAATTAGCTGTAGCATTTTGCCTGCTCCCCTTCAGCCAGTATTTAAACATGAAATGTATTTAAATAATTACTCATCTTTCTGACTGATGTGTGAGGCTACATTAAAGGGAATTCCAATGCCATCAACTGTAAGTACTGATAGACGATGTGGAAGTAGGAGACTTTCTGCATACACACTGTAAGTAGGACTCATAGAAAAACCAAATTTCTCTAATTTCTCTTAGAAAAAAAAAAAAGGAAAGGAAAAAGAGACTCTGCATGAAAGGAAGATAATGCTAACTTTGTTTCTCTCTTTTTTAAGCCACGCTTTTTTAGATACCACGCCTATTTGGATACATCCGTACTAAGTGTGTGCTTATGGGGAAGTGGAGATAATGATGGCAGCAAGGGAGTTTGCTTCAGTGGATGAGTAAATATGTTATTTCTTTATTGTGGAGTGAGTTTGGAGTAACCTTGGGCCTTTTCTCTCACTTATTACTTCCCAGAGCTGGCGTGAAGGATGCCAGAGGCTGTTGAAAAAGAAATAAATAAATAAAGACAATGTTGCGGGGAGCGCAGAGTCGAGCTGCGACCTCTTTCACCATGCAGTGCTGACCTGAACACGCCCATACTGCTGTGCTGAACTGCACAGATAACAGACTCCTTCACATTCGTCCTTCCCAACAGCTACCGCACGACTTCCGACACACTCTGCTGCATTGGGCTAAAGAGTGGGTGTGGATCGAGGCCAACACATCTTAATTCCCATCATCAGTGTGTGGCTCAGTAGTGTGATAGGGATAATAGGGTTAGGTCGTCCCTGTGGTCTTAATGAGTTTCCTTTCTCCTCTCTTCTTCTCCCTTGATCTGCACTGATCTCATTAATGTCTGGATAGGCGAATGTAACACTGCTGGAATTTGCCAGTAAATGTGTCTCTTAAATTTTTTGGGGGGGATGATGTGGTTCAGATGAGGCGAACGTGACATCCCTCTTAAGGGAAGTTTAAAAAAAAAAAAATCTCAGGTGTGCCACAGTGTTTAACCCAGTCACACTGCTGCTGCTTGACTGAATGGTGAGAAGAAAAAAAAAAAAAGCAGCATCTATCGTGACACCAACTTACCTTTTACCGTCGTATTTAAGATGGGACATGCTCTACGGTTTATATACCTGTATATACTTTCAACTTTACAATGCTGTTAATCAAGCCCACTGATGTATTTACTCCCATAAGCTGTCATTACCCTCAACCCCCCCTTCCCCCCCTTCCCGCCCACCCAGACATGGCTGTTGGCCACACTCTGTTTTTTGAAGGACTGCTGAGGATACAAAGAAGTTCAAGTCTGCTATTGGAGACGACACTGAAAAAGTGACCGATGAAAACAATCACATTTTCTTGCATCATGCAAATGCCTTTGCTGGGAGATTTAAAAAAAAAAAAAAACAAGTGCTTGTTCTACAGCAAAAAGAGTGGAGATAGATTTGTCGGTCACAAAGGACCCATGGAGAACTCAGTCTGAGCGAACGGGAAACAGATTCCTGATACAGCTCTGCTTCTTGGAAGTGGCAGACATTTCTTCAAACTGCTGTTTTATGGCAGTTCCCCTGATGGCACCTTTTAGAACCCTCAAATCTGGATTTAAGGGAACTTGATGTACATGAATCTGTGTGGGTGTGTCCTTTTTTTTTTTATACTGCACGTTTAAAAATTAGTATATTTCAGTCTACTGCGACATTCAGAGGGGAGACAGAGAGGAGCGTCACATCTAACATCAGCTTCCCACTAATCAAGACCTTTTTGAAAACAGACTCTGCAGTGGACACCGTCGACCTGTTGCCCCCTCCTGCTGTTCCTCTATTCATGTACAGATTAAACTACACTGTAGAACAGACAACTGAAAACCATAACAAGACGATGGCATGCTTAAGGTTCAAATCTGCACTTGAGAAAAAGAAAAATGAGAAGAAAAAAAAAGAAGTTTTTTTCTTGTCTGTTTTTTTTTTTGTTCAGGGACTGGCTCTGGTTTTTGTTTTTAAATTTTTCGTTTTGTTTTTTTGCCGTTCCCTTCCTGTAATTACCTAATGAACTAATTGCATTTGCTATGAGGAGAAACCGGAGGAGCGGTCAACGAATGGTTTGGTATGAAGATGAATCATGTAAAAGTTTGACTTTGACATTAAAAACTTCAAACATTATTGTTCTCTCGTTTCACTGATCATTACACACGGCCGGCATGAGAGCACCAACGGTTGCAGCGCAGTTAGGAGAAATTGAATATTTAGCAAGATTGCACATAAAGAAGTCACAACTGAACAGGTGCGTCGCTCAATAAGTTTTAAAAACACCCCAACCCTCGCACTTTGAGTGTTCGTCATTTATAGAAATTTGTCTTTTTTTTTTCTTTTTTTTTTTATCTTCAGACAAAATGCTGAAAAAGATATGAATGCTTTGCCTCAACAGCTTGATTTGGTAGCTCAGTGATGCTGTTGAGGTCATTTTTCTCACGGCAATTGGGGCCATCCATCTCTTTTAACACCAAAAATCCATTTAACTGCCTTTATCATCCAAATGGGATTGATCTCTTTTATAACAACAATGTCCCTTATCGTAGTGCACAAGGTGTACTTAATGGATTGAATAGTATTTGGATTTTTTTTTTAAATTTATGTGATTCACGTGCTGTATCCTTGGTGGATGTGTTGTACAGTGGCCTCCTCCATCTGCAATATAAAAAGTAAATGAAGGAACATCCTTTGGAGAAATGGTGTTTCATATCCAGTATACAGTGTACTGCACGTTTTTTTTTTGAGAGTTTTAAAATCAATACTCTTGCTGGATTTTAAACTGCTCTGGTGGCACATTGTGTCTTTTACCTTTTATTTCTCATTAAACCTTTCAGGTCATCAGAAAACACACCAGAAACTCAAAAGACTGAATGGCTTTTAGTGTAGAATTTCAGAATTTTAAACCTGTCTGTACACACTGCGTATTTACCACTGGGTATATCCATGCAAGTCAAAAAAAAAAAAGAGAAAATCAAAGAAGAGCTTTACACCAATAATTTATTTGAAACAGTGAAATTTTCAGAGTTAAGATCTATAATTCACAAAATGCATGCGGGCTGCATGGAGAGGGTCCCCGGTTGGAGTTTAGGTTGAGCTTGAGGGGCTTTTCATGTGGAGTTCGCCTGATCCTCATTGTGCATGCATAGGTTTTTTTCAGGGTTTCAACTCCAGCGGAGTAAAAGCATGCCTTTGAGCTTCATTTAAAAGTCCTAATTGCCCATACATGTGAGAGTGTGTGACTGTCTGTTTTGCCCTGCTATGGCCGATGGCAGAAACAAGAGCAGGAGGTTCTTTCAACCTGAGTTACAAGGTGTGATTGGTTGTAGCTCCCTGATAAAGCAATATAGTAAATGGATTGATGAAAGCATCTCTTTATAAAGCCAGGGGCTCACAAGAGTCACAAATTAAAGCATATAGTGGTTTGAACGAAGAAACATTGTAAAAACACATTTTTAGTCAGGTGGGATCAGTTCCTCCAACAAACAACTTTGAGTTTTCAAGTTTCATATTTCTGGTTATATAGCTTATGAGAACAACACATCCAGATCTCACTGTATTGAAAAGTTCAACAAATAATTTATACAGTAATACAGAAAAGAAATGCCAATTTCTTTGGACTCCGTTCTTGGTCCTCATGTTTGAGTTACTGCATCATCAGTTCGGCCTTCAGCTCATCTGGTATGTGGCTTTCAGCGTTTCTCATCTTCTTCTTGACAAGGTGTGATAGATGTCCTGCAGGGTTCAGCTCAGGCCAGTCAGTCCACCAATCAGGCCCAGTAATGCCATGTCAGCAAGTCAGTTTGAGGAGTTTTGGCACTGCACAAGTGTAACGTCCTGATGGAAAAGGGAAATCAGCATTTCTAAAAAAAACTTGTCAGTACACAGAAACATGAAGTGCTCTCAAATCTCCTTGTAGACACTCCATTGACACAGTGGACCAAACAGACTGCAGCAGATGACATGGCACATTAAATCATCACCGACTGTTGACACTTCACTCTGGACTTGAAGCATCTCGGATTTCAAACCTCTCCACTTTTCCTCCAGACTCTGGGAGTTCACTTTCTAAATGAACTACAAGGTTGACGCGTATGTGAAAAGACCTCTGGACACGTCTCATTGGCCTCCTTCTCAGGCCAGACAACTCTTCTCTCTGGTTCAGGAGTTGACACTGTGAATATGACACCTGGAGTCCATTTGTGAGACGTATCAGTGGCATAGCTCTTGATGCTATTGATTCAAGTCCAGTCCACTGCTTGTGATGCTCCTTGATGTTCTTGAGGAGGTTTTGTTCGACAGTCACCTCAAGGCTGCTATCGTCCCTGATGCTTACTTACTTCATCCACAGTTTGTCCTCCTCAACAACTTTCCATGAATCTGCTTTGACTCAGCCTTCGATGAGCAGCCAGACCCTTCGTTGCTCATGCGAGGGCTGTCACTGAGTGTCTTCTGGATTACACTCCAGTAAGCAGTCTTCTCTGCGACTGCCATGGTTTGTACTGACGTTGCCTGAGAGATTCACAGTTTTTCATTCTGCACAAATAGTAATTTATGCAACCATGACTTTCAGATACACTTGAAAGCAGTCGGCGCTAATTACCAAAACTAATTACAGGAAATGCTACATTTTGATTACATGTAATGAGGGTGGAATACATACAGTTATTTCGTTCTGAAATAGCTGAATGTTAAGCTTGACTTCCTCCCGGCTGAACAGTACAAGTCGGAAAAAGCACTAAAGAAGATGGATGGATCATATTAAAACTTTTAAGATGCTCTAACATGATATTCTTTCCAAAAGCTTTTGACAGACGGAAACAAATAAAAAAGGTTACTAATCTATGAAATGATCACTGGAGAGGTACTTTCTCGCAAGGCCATATTTCTTGCACCATATTGATCTCACTTTACACATAAGGTCAATTTTGCAGTTGGCTTGGTGTCTGGATTTCACCTCACACTTTAACAAAAACTTGGCACAATCCATCAATTTATCCGTGATTGATGAATATTCTGAACAGGTAATTTGTCAGAACCTATGATGGTGACTGGACTGCAAAGATTAACGTGAAGGACTCGAAAATGTCAAACAAACAAACAAATAAATAAATAAAAAGTCAACCTGTTGTTGTTTGTTTTGTCCAGCATGCAACACTGACATCGTGTGGTCATGAGTGAGTATAACTGCAGGTTCATAATGTTCCATCACAATTCATTTTGAATCTGAAGAAGATTTAAGAGCCACAAATAAAGAAAACAAGAACATTATCTACATCTTCACACAACATTCCTTTATTTTATTTTTTTTTATAAGACCAGTTGTTTTGCTTTCGAACCTAAACACCTGATTTTTTTCTTCAATGCAGCACGATGCATCACTTTCTAATACTGTTGTAATAGAACAGAAATATTCTCTCTAACCCGGTCGGAGAACTAATTAAGAGGAAAAGAGATCTATTAATCATGAACATTTAAGATATATGAACAATACCTCTTTAACACATCTGATGTAGTTGTGATATAGAAGAAAAGACTTGAGAAAGGCTGAGGGAGGTGTAACCCTGTGAAGCAGCTGGCGCATAAAACAACAACTTGCAGATAAGATAAAAGACTATCTTCCTGTGCAGCAGATAAATCTAACGAAGCAAACGGTTTTCTGACAATTGGTATCTTGTTATCTTTTGCGTCTTAACAAATAAAAAGCAAAAACTGCACTGTGTTCTCTTATTTAAATTTTTAACACCGGGATGTCAGGCTGGACCTCCTGCAGGTCACAGAGTCCATCCTTTAATGCAGAGCCACTGCAGCTTTGTAATTGATTTTTTTTTTAAACAATTATAACTAAATATTCACATCACAAGTTGAATTAATTGGGCTGTTTGAGAAAAGGACTAAAACGGATTTCCAGCTAAATTGTGTGAGCTTTTTTTTATTTATTTTTTTTATTTAATTTTTTTCAGGCTGGTGGCTTATAACAATCTCACAATTGATTGGGGGTTTAGTTAAAATGTCAACTCATGGATTTGGAGAGCCACGTAATTGTGTGGCCTCATTATCTTCAATTAGTGTAATTACTTTTTATTAAAATGCCAGCGTGTGTCAAATCCACTAGGAGTCTGTTTTCAGCCAGAAAAACAAATGAATTACTGTCCACAGATATAAGTCTTCAGCAAAGAGCAGTCCAGACATCAGCGTCCCAGGAGGACTGACTGTTCAGCAGCCTGCAATAAAGTCATAAAAGCACACATAAAAGAAAAACCATAAGCCACACTGTGAAAGGTATCGGCAGCCTCCTTCGAAGTATCAGAGGCTATATCATATTAATCAGCGCGTACTTGTAAGTCATCCTACGTAAGTAGTCACCATAAAATGTTCTGTAAATAAATCACATTGTTTCACCAGGTTAATGGATGAAGAAGTGTCAGGACAGCAAAAAAAGAAAAAAAGAGGACAGATGTTCTTTGATCTCTTGATTGAATTCAAACAGGAGACCCAGTGGATGTGCATTTTATTGATTTTATAAAGATAGAAAACATTCCAAGGGAGGTCTCTTGTGAAATAAATTCTCAAATGTTAACCTTCTCACACAGTGTCCAGTATATCAAATGGTCTTTGGAGTTGTCAGATGCTTTCAGAGGCTTAAGTCGACTCATTTTGTGAGTGACAGCGAGCTACATTGAATTGCTTCTGAAAATCCTTCACATGCTGCACAAAGAACCTCGGACTCATGGCTTCAAAGGAACAGAGACATTCCTGTAATATGGTGGATTTCCGTATCACACTCATTTCGCTGTCCAATCAGAAGGAGATCTCCACTGATGTCCAGTGGGTTTAACATTTATAATAAAGTGCTGCAATAATCCGAGACCAAAGAAGCACTCAGCATCAATACCACTGAGCATAAAGCACCGCAGATGTGATAAATCCTGTCAGTGCTCGTGTTCCTCTGTTGAAGAAAGCCTTGCAGCAGAGCTGTAAACATTCATTCTTACTTATGCGCCAGACAGATGATTTGAGATTTGATCCTCCCTGCGTTCCTCCATAGGCTGTCATTTATGTTTTTTTCCGTCTTTTCATGGTCACGTCGCCTAGAAGTTATCAAAGCTGTGCCACGGGCATTCTTGGTAGAATTGTTGTTGAAAAACACACATAGACAACATGTTTTGAGAGAATCTGTTTCAGCAAAGGTGGGGGTCTGCTTTGAATGTGACAAAAATGATAACTTTCCACTGACACATCCACACATGCTTACCTTTTAATTTGTTTTTAAATCGGCGTAGTGTTTATCGGGACAACATCTCCAGAGTGGCTCGGGTTTGGGTTTGCATGTTCTTCATGTGCTCTTCCAACATGCATTTGAGGTTAATTGATTGAGTGGCCTTGTCTGGATGACCCGCCCAGGTGAACCTTTGTTGATAGTCAGCCGGGATTGGTTCTGGCCCACGGATGATTTTTAGCTTGATGAAGCAATGTCGAAGATGGGAGAACAGAAACAATTCATGCCGCGTCTCTAAATTGTTCACTCTTCCTTCATCAATAGTCTGCTGGGATCAGTACAGTGACCCATAACCCTGACATAGATATTATGGTGCAGGATCAGCAGATGAATGGATCGATATGGTTCTCAATATGACTTTGTAATTTTTCTGATGTTTTACAATTCCCAAATAAGTTTGGACATTTTAGTTAAATTTACCACAAAAATGGTCGTATTGAATTCAGATAACAAAAAAACAAAAAAAAAACCAATGATTTTACAATCTAATTGTTGTAAATCCTATTAGAATTCACAGTAATAGGTCATTCGTGGTTTTGTCCATTTTTTGTGGAAAATTATCTCCAGTGTGGAGTTGCCACTATTTGTCAGTGTAAGTTAACACTCCTGTCTGTTACAGAATTTAGCAGCTCCACAATCCTCAGCCTTCATTGCTTCATGTTTTTGTTTCATAAAGAGCCAAATTTTATCTTTTAATGAAAGGTCTGGACTGGAGGCCTGTTAGTTCAGCACCTGGACTCTTAATAAGAATAATAAGAAGAATGCATTGGTTTTATAGAGTGCTTTTCTTGACACTCAAAGACGCTTTACATTGCATTATTAATTCATTCCAAACTCAATGGTGGTAAACTGTGTATGTAACCACAGCTGCCCTGGGGCAGGCTGACGGAAGCGAGGATGCCAATCTGCGCCATCGGCCCCTCTAACCACCGCCAACCACTCATTCTCACACTGCATTCACCCTGGTAGTAGACATATTTTGACCTCTCATGATCATGTTTCTGATGAGGAGGTCAGAAACATTGACTATTAAGTTCTGAAGAAACTGTCAAATAAAGAAGAATTTCCACCAATATAATTAAAGCCTTAAACTTAGATGATTTTAAAGTTGAAATGAGGACTTCTTCATTGCTTTGTTTTCAAATCCAATAAAATCTTTGCTCAGTGCCACAGCTGCTGGTTCAGTATTTATACATTGGGATTAACCGACTTTAAAATTAGATGCTAATTCGCTGTCAAACAAAGCAAAAAATATTAATCTGAAAGGGTCACACAGCTTAGCTCAGTTTGAGGTATGAGGCTCGGATGTAAGTGAGAAATACCTTCTTTCTTTATTTTCCTCCCTTGTCTTCACATCTTTGTTGACTTTGTTAATATTGAATATTGATTGATCAACTGTGAAAGAGTCTATTTTGTTTGTCCCCACATATACCTGCATAGCTTTGAAAGCCTCGCTGGGTGTGCCTTCATGTCTCGCGGGTGATCTACAGGTTGCAACTTATATTTCATCGAATCTGACTTGACCTGTTTCAGGTTCCACATGACAAAATGTTTTTGTTTTTCTTAATAATCACACAGTTCTTGGTTGCTGAGCATTAATTATGAGACAGGTTTTGGCTTGTATGTGTAAAAAATGACACCTTCCTAGTGTGGCAGGCCTGTTGTGGTTGATTGTTTTAATTGTCTCAAACTTTTAAAATTTCATCAAGCGCTTTATCTGACTCAAGCAGATCCCAACTGACTATGTGTGACGGCAGGACAGGAGGACACACCCTGGACAGATCACCAGTTAATAACAGAAAAACAGACAAGCACTCACATGCACACCTGCAGGCAAATTAGAATTACTAATCAACTTCAAATATGTGAGTGTGAGAGGAGAAAGCACAGTCGTGTGCAGTCAGAGGCAGCAGTCAAAAATTATTTCTCTTTTTTTATTAATTAAAAAGTGATTCTGAAATCTTTGTCTGGAATGAATTAGGCTACTTGTTCAGTATGCAACTTTATCCAGAAAACCAATGGTTATATTTTGTGGTGGTCAAATCTCCTATGTCCTCTAAACGTATCACAGCTCCTTTCCTTTGCCGGGACCAGCAGTCACTGTATTGCGCTTATCGAAGCTGGACGCTGCTATTGGGTTAAAATGTTGAGTGACAGTATCATTAGCCAATCAAATTTTGATGTGTTATTGACGGAACGCCCTCGGGCAAGCGGAGTTTCCATTGCCGGTCTTGGTGTCGTCATTGAAATGAGCTTGACTGATTGGCCCATGGGCAGGTGCGTGATGACGCACTGTTATTATCTGCTATTCTGGAGGTGATGGCGGCTAATTTAACAGCAAGGTCTGGTGATATGATAGCGGACCTGTTTCGGGGGCCTTTTTCAAGGCGCCCGTTTGCAGAAGAAATGGAAATTGTGAGTAGAGGAAGACCAAAGGCTTTGTGCAACATTTTACAGCTGGAAACTACCAACACTACAACTGGGTGACAGCTAGCTGGAGCACAACAAGCTGCTCTGCTGGCCATGTTTACTCTTCACTACAAGTTCCGGAACATGAAATAACAGTGGTTTTAGCAGCCTCATAGAGCGAGTCATCAAAAAGGATCGCAGGATGGATTTCATCTACAAGTGATGGGTGAGTGCTAGTTTTTATTCGTATTTTTTTTACTTTCTCTGGATTGGATTTGCGCTGCTGTTTGCATTTGGTGCTGTTTTTGATTTTAAAGTGGTGTTTCCCATACAATCATGGCGGCCAGATTTTGTGTCAGGTTTTGGTCTGACCATCGCCATATCCCTCTGTTTATTCATCTCCGCATAGCTTCTTTCTCCGTTATTGTCATTCACACAGACAGACGAGCGCACATGCGTGACAGTAGTGGAATGTATTGGTTCGACTGTGTTTCGTCCAGTTTTCTTCCCACATTCAAAAGACATTTGTTTTGGTTAATTGGGGACTCTAAAGCTGCAGCCAGGTGTTGATGAGTGTCTGTTTGCCCTCGATGGCCTGGCAGTCTGTCCATGTTGTAACGAGCCTTCACTCAAAGTCAGCTGAGATCCACTCAAGCCTCAAGTACTCTAAGTTGGGTTGAATGAGTGCGGAAGATGAATGGACGAATGTATTATTCACTTTGATGCTCCCTTCTGAAATAATAATAACTTCCACTTTTTCTCATCATGTGCAATTTTCCTGCGCTGCAGCAAAGAGGCCCAGCCTGAGTATATCTGCATCTATGTAAGAAATATCTCAAAAAGAGACTTGACCTTTCAGTGCAGCTCAACATGGACTCCAACTGGGTAAAAGTGAATATTGCAATGTCAACATAAACGTTTTTGGCTTGACTTGACTGGAAAGGTTCTATTTATTTGCCGACTTCATAAGAGATGTGATTTGATTTGAAGAAAAGCACGATTAATGTTATCCTGATGCTATCTAGTGGTGTCGGTGCATTTTAGAGCCAGCATTTCTTTAAAACATTCAAATCAATCACAGCTCTGATAACAGTGAAAAAGTAATGCTTCAAAATGATATTGCTGTGTATTTTGTCAAATATATGATGAACTATCTCCAGTAACAGACTGAGACTGAACGTCTTCATTACTTTCTTAGACTCTCCTCTGATTGGATCTCGGTCCTTGTGTGGTTGCATTCAGACAAGAACGACAGTATTTTCTTGTTTATTGCGCAGTGGCTAGATGCAGCTCTGATATGCACAGCGGGGGCATGCGGGACCATCAGTAGTAGAAGAACAGCACAGCTGGCTCAGTAATTTGCCTGGATGCAGTCGATCTTCTGTTATTCCTCAAAAAAGCAGCCTGCACTCTTTCAAGGGATGTGGAAGTGACTGTATTGTTGTGGCACCTGTTTGGACTCCTGCACGCACGCACGCACCAACAGCTTCTGATTTCTACTGTTCTTCTTGTCTGTGATTTTGTGACGTGCACCAGGAGATGTGGGGGGAAAAAAGATGCATAATTTCAGCCTCAAAAGCTCAATATTACATCGCTTTGGTTTGCTCCCACAGCAGATGGCAGCGGCAACATGCAGGTCTCTGTTGGTCTCTGTGAAGGTGATGTTGTCTGGATTCAGTTCATCTGTTGTGGATGCCAGAAAATGTTTCCTTCACATATACAGTGTGAATAAAAATATGTGAAGCCAGAAGAGAGTTCCCCTGGAAAGATCACAGTGCAGTGCAATAACTAATCTGCTGTATTAAAGGCTTTTGTGCATTTCATCATATTTGCAGAACATCCTTCTTTGTGTCTCATGAAATTCTTATCGATGTGTTTCTCTAGTAGTACAGATAAGATCCTTTTCACCTTGATGCTTATTATGAGCATAGAAAAAGGTGATGCTGTGCAGGATCCCGCGTCACTTCTTCGACCTTCAAAAAATACATCAAATACAAAGATTGGGTGAAAAACAACAGATTTCTGTGCATTCATTGCCACTCTTGTTATTTTACTACCCAGGCCCTCCATAGAACATAAAGATGTGATAAACTCTGGTAGCGATAGTGAAAAAGTTCAAATGCATGTGAGTTTAATAATGACCGTGGTTAGAATATATTAAACTGTTGCATGAGGCTTGTGAATTAAAGAAAGCAGCCATTTCTCCCTAATTTGTCTACAGAAGTGTTTTCCTTTGAGAAAACACTTGAGAACAAGCAATGCCAATCTCTGCTGGATGAGAAGTGAAAATTAAGTGAAGTAAATTAGCTGTTATTGTGAAGGACTTCAATAAAGAGTAAGATTCCTCTGGGATCACTGATGGGTGCAGTTACATTGGAGCTGTTGCAATAAATAAATACACACTGTGTTGTGAAACACTGGAAAGTTGAACCATCTTAAGCTGATGAGCTAACAACAACCATATCGGCAAGGGTGGATGTTTTCATTAACGTGAAAAAAGAATAACCCTGTCCGTTGAGATATTATGGCAAATTTTAGCTTCAAATAAGGTTGACTTTGTTTGTTCAAAGTCACACTTAATCACTATAAGGATTTTAATATCATTACATGAACACTATGTTTGCAGAATAGTTTGGAATAAATATA
This sequence comes from Lipophrys pholis, assembly GCF_963383615.2. Lineage (NCBI taxonomy): Eukaryota > Metazoa > Chordata > Actinopteri > Blenniiformes > Blenniidae > Lipophrys > Lipophrys pholis. Next base: position 19,324,101 of record NC_137628.1, read on the forward strand.
ATAACCATTTTCTAATAATGTAAAGTCTATAATCCGTCCACTCATCCATTCATCTTCCATGTCAACTAGATACAAGTGACTGACTGGAGCATGCATGCATTGGGTGAAGGAAAGTGGCCACCCTTGATGGGTTGCCAGTCCTTTATGAAGCTGTTATGTAGTAACTGACATATGGTCTGCATCTGACCTTCACAGGTACACCTGCTGTGAATAAATGATTTATTTTTTTGTTATTTCAGTCCTGTGATGGACTGGAGATGTGTACATAATACATGTACGTGCGTGCTGATAGTCAGCTGTGTCCCAGCCCGCCTATGACTTTGAACATGAGGCAGCAATATAGAAAATGGAAGGATAGAACTCATTTCTGCAGCGTCTCATTCTAAAAGTGGATGCCACCTATGGGGAAAAATTCAACCATTTAGTGGTTTAAAATAAATCAATATGTAAATGGAATAGGTTTAAAAAAAAAAAAAAAAGTAGTGGCCTATCCTGGTGTGAATTTCAAGTGGACAGAATCTAAAGCAGAATCACAATTTAACTAGCTGCAATGCATCACTGAGCAGCTAGTTTAATACCTGAGGCCTACTATTAATTCCTCTCACAGGCTCTGTCTGCTGTGCCTGAACATTGTTGTAATACCTCAATCATTATTAAATGTAAGATAGATGACCAATTCTTAATTTATAGTTCTTGCTGAAATATCTTAAAGGGAGCTTCTTAATGCGTTATTGCTCAAGTTACCCTGAGGTGGCTCTCCAGCACACTCTGCCGTCACACTTATTAAAGGCTCTTTTTTTTGTCTTTCTCTCTGATGTGGAGTCCCACAGAGTGTCTGCAATCACTGTCTGGATGGCCTGAATTGTCACAAGAGCAATGTGAGCTGACATAATAAAGTTCAACGGCCCACGCTGACCTTTTAAACGCCACACACTAATACCACAGATTTCTCCCTCGCGGCATTTCTGGCAAAATGAGCACGATGATGAAAGTTAGATATTATCTGTAAATTTTAACATTAAAACTTCAGCACAAAAGCATAACTGGTCTATTACGCCTCTTTATGGGTCGTAGCGGCACCGTTTTAATGGAGAAAAAAGGTCTGCAGGTGATACAAATCCTCGTCCTCTGGGGGCGATGACAATTAAAAGCAAATGCAATGTAACCGGTGGTTTGTTGAGAGTTTTTTCAGGACCAAAGTGTTCAAGAGAAAAAAAAAACCCAGACTGGCCTCATCAGCCTGCAATCATCTCTGAATGTGCATAAAAATGTTTATTGAGATCATGACCAGGATTCAAGCAGGTAAGTAAAGTGATGAGAGTTTGTGTGATATTAAAAACAAAAAAAAAAGGAAACATGCATTTCACAAGCTAATTTAATAATGAAATGATCCAAACATAGAGCACAGCTATAAGTAGCACAGTGTGATTTATTTCAAACAAATTGCTCCCAGCTGCCAGATTAATCAGTATAATCTCCAAAAAATAAGAAAAGAAAAAAATATGTGACGCATGTTTCTGAGTGTGAATTTAATCATTCTTGACATTTATCTCTGCATTTATACATATAGAAACTTATTTCTCTTTAAGTATTTTTTAATCTGTCAAACTGCCTTTTGGGAATTTCTGAAATGAAGCTCTACACAAACACAGAATTAATTTTAGTCAGACCAAAGCAGCTTTCAGTTTCAATCCCTGAACAAATAGAATTTATTACTCAGGGTAATGTATGCCTTTGGAGGTTCATACTTTTTTTCTTAGCTGTTTAATTTTTTAGGTAAACTTTATGGTTGACTTCGATCTCTGTTTTAATGTCAAAATGACTTCTGTCTTTATTACTTGTTAAAAAAAAAAAAAAGGTGCTGTTTTGCAAATAAATCCGCCAACCCTCATGGGTTATGTGTGTTCACGGTTTCACAAATTCTCTTTTTTAACTCCTCTTTCAACAAATATTATCACTGACTAACATGTAAGAAGTTTATTTTCGCCTGCAAATATCAAGGCAATCTATACACCCAGACACAGTATGTGTCTTGGTGAATGTAAAAGTCTCTGATAGGGTACACTCATCAAAAATTTTAAATCTCAACTTCCAGTGAAAATGTAAAGGGTATTCCAGGACATTAACAACTCACATTCAGTACCAATACCACTGATTCGTACTGAGTGTACTGTCCTGCATTATGGTGTAAAATGTTCCCAAAATGTCCTCCTGTCATTCTGGGTAGTTTTCCACCTGTGAATTTCTTTAAACTGTCTAATTCCCGTGCAGGGGCGCTAAAATGGACAGTTGCACTAGATTTATCTGCACAGTGTTTATGATCAAACCATTTTCCAATTTTACATTTCAGTTTAGTTCATCAAGCATGTGAGGAAGAGGAAGAGATACTTGACCAAAGCAAAATGGAAAAACACAACTGGGACACCTATCTTAATACATTGCCCACCTATTTAATTGTGTATTTTGCAATAATCGGTTAATTCATATTATCAGTCTGGAAGTAACAGAAGAAATGTGAATGTTATCAAATATGGTCACTTTCCACATGAAAAGTTCTTCAGATTATTTGCTCATTTCACCGCATGACCGAATCTCACCTTGAGGTTGTGCTTGAACAAGCTGCTTTGTGTTTCCTGGTCTCCTGGGAATACGAATCAATGTAAAGTTTCTAGTAATCGATCAAAGCCATCATATTTACCTTGTTTTTTGACAACAGTCGAGTCTTTATTATTTTGTTAGTGGTTCCACTGGAGACACCAGACAACAACAACAGAAACAAGGGCGGAATAGAAACACTAAAAGCACCATAACAAAGAAAACACCCAAAAGTAATCAAATGAAATACAACAGGGTAAAAGGTTTCTCAGTGATGTGTTAAAGTTCAGTGTTGTGAGCTGCAGCCCTTTTACAGCAATGAGTTCTTCATATCGATACAACAAAAATCCATTTCTGGCATACGAGTATTTGACAAACGTCTACGATGCACATTTAAGATCTGCACTGTGAAACTATGATTTAGGTACATAAATCTACAATGCATTTTAGCTTTGAATTATTCCTTCATTTGCTTTAGCTCTGCATCTATTTTCACACTGGTTAGGCAAGTATTGACATATTTGCATATAGTACCTGGTGACGGGCAAAAAAATTGCATCGCATTTACTGAAATTCACATTAATGGAAAAAACTTTTGTTGTTTTAACTGATAACATTAAATGTAATTGAGTTTTTAAAGCATACATTTACCGATATAAGAATACTACATGTTGGTGTTGTTAAATACAAATGTGCATTTAGAAGTGTTCCTTCATTGTAACATTGAACCACTATTAGTGCAAATATCTAAGGATGTGTCCATGCAATATGTAAAACTTGACCCACATTTGAAACTGGATATTGTCAAGGTGTTGAAACTAGAAGCGGAATTTAAATCTGTAATTTCCGCAGTTGTCCACCAGAGGGGTGGAAAGGAGCACCTTGTCTGAGCAGACCCACGCAGTAAGACATAGAGGTGAGGAGAGGGTGTAGAAGGTCATGCTCACAGGAGACAGGAAGTAACTATGTGAACCAAGCGTCACGCTTGGATGTGCTTGGAGGGGGTCCAACACTGGAAATGTATGTGCATGTATGTGTACTGATCATGGTTTTATCAAAGTTTAAATTACATTTACTAGATTGCAATAACACTTTTTTTTCTTTCTTCTTTTTGATGTATACTTATTGTGATCAATGTGCTTATTAGGTGTGACCATATTCAATTGATACAATCATGATGGTCTGCAGAGACCACGTGATTTTTGTACCTAAAAATACAAAGGTATTCATTCGTGCCAATGTGCTCATACTTAGTCAAACATACATGTACACTTGCACACATTCAATAGGTGAAACCCCACACCAGCCACACTGTGCACAGTCAAGTGTTCAGCCCAGGCTGGTGATGTTAGAGCGACCACCGGGAGGTGCTACAATGCGATGGCCAGACCGGCGTGGGATATTGTCATCAATCTGTGCGCCTACAAGGTGAGAAAACAGTGCTATTCATTGCATTCAATTCATATATTTTGGATGATCATTGTATTTCAACTGGGTAAATGGTACTTCTGATACCTGAAAGACTGAAGTTGGAGTGGTGAAGATTGCGTATAGGTGGAGGTTGGTGAGAGGTGGGTGATGTTTTGGCTGACGGAGATGGTGTGATGTATTTGGGAGTGGGAACAACGTCATACACTGGACCATCATATATTCCACGAGTAACACCCTGTTTGGTTCTTACCTTGAGAGAAAACAAACAGACAAAACAAATAAAACGTTATAATCGCTCTTAAGAAATAAATGAAATACATGTTAGAGTCTTGCGACAGGCTCCGATCCAGCCCACCAACCCAGTAAAATGTGAAAATTTCAAAGAATTTCTTTACTAATTTCTTTAGAGCAGCAGACACAACACAACAATGAGACCTGAGCTGAGATATCAGTAATGCTGCCATGAAAGGAAGCTACTGCATTACGAAAATGCAAACTGTCTCAATACCATGTTGTTAGTGCATGTTTGTAAATAAAGGCATAATGCAACAGCTCTAGAAATGTTTTGGGGCATTTCATTGTGTTTTGCTCCAGAAGGTTTCATTAAAATTGGCTTTCTGTTGAGACTGTATACATTTCCGGTTGTAATTGTTTGCTCTTGTGGTGCAGAGTATACCTGATGTAAATATCTTTGTAAATCACTATAAAATTAAAATTAAAATGTTATTATGACACAATTTGACAGGTCCTTTCCACTTCAGATGAAATCCGTCTGTATGTGAGCCCTGAACTTAAATGTGTTTGACACCCCTGGTTGAGAAAGCTCCTTAAACATCTGCACAGTGCTGACGGTGTTTTCTGAGTCTGTGGTGGTGAGCGCTAGCCTGGTGATGTTGTGCGGGTGGAGATGGGCTCTCAGGTTTTGCCAAAGAGGCCCATCCTGACCGATGTCGCTCCTCCTCTTCATGATGTCCTGGCCAACATCAGGAGCTCATTCAGCAAAAGACTTATCCCACCAAGATGCACTACAGAGCACCACAAGCCTTTCTTTGCATCCATATTGTATTAATTTCATGTCAAGTCTTACCTCTCTATACTATACTTACATATTTATCATTTTTGCTTTATTGTGACATACTGTAAATTCCTACTCTTTGGAGCAACATGACAATCTTGAGAATTTCACCCTGGGATTACTGAAGTATTTCTATTCTATTCTATTCTATTGGTGAGAGTGCTTTCACAGCAATCCCGAAATACTTTGTTGTGCATTTCGGTCCCCTGCCTGCCCTGAGCCACATGACTGTAACCATCACAGTCTCGTAAAACACGACACTGGAAGAGATGTGATTCTTTGCTTGAATTGTGATTTTTTTTTTTAAAAGCTACAACTTTAAATATACTCATAACATCTAAACTATATAATCTTACTTTTGGGCAAAGATCAATTGCTTTTTCTTTACAAAAAATGTCATAAGTGTAGTTATATCACGCACAAACACTTATCAAAATGTCAAATGATTCATAAAAAAAGAGTTGCAGCAAATGTTTTAACTATAACCATTCTTTTTGCGACAAATAATAACATCACGTCTTTACATTCTTCAAGTTTGATTGCAATGTGGCAATTATCACAGTCAGACAGGACGTCTTCAGATTATCTCTTGACAGGGAAGTCAGTGTTTTCATCATGTATAGTTTATATGTGTGGAAGGATTTTTTAATGTGAAAGTAGCAAAAGTAACAGCTCAGCTTATCAATATAACGTAGTGTTGAAAGCTCTTTTTTTAAGTCATCTGTATTCTGAAAATATTCTGGGAATGTCAAAGACAATGTCGTTGTTTTTTTTTCTCCTAAAGACAATTAAGTAAAAAATATGCTTATGTTTTGTCAGCCAACTGAAGAAAGAGTGAGAAAACATGGAATAATTGCACAGTCATTACATGAGAATGTATCTTGTAATTATTGAATCTGGTATCATCTACTTATTTTAACATTGTACTGCATTTAACCAAGCAAATGGCCTGGTAATAAATCTGTAAATCAATTAAACCTTTCACAAAGCGTAATGAAACGGAGGTTGCAAATTTGATCATAATCCTTCTTGGAAAAAAAAAAATCAGAAAGAGTAATACCTGGTTCCTGAACTTCACGCGTTGATATGCATAGTCTGGGAAAGGCTTGCGAGGAATAAATCGGCCGGTGCCCTGCTGAGTCTGCAGCTTGCCGTCTTCATAAACTACTCGACCTTGACTCAGCACCAGCACTGGGCCGCCACGGCACTCCAGACCTTCAAAAATGTTGTATTCGGAGGCCTGGAGAGAGCAGAACAGGAGAGAAATGCAAGTCAAAGTTAGGTGGATAAGGAAAATTAAGCAGCATAGCAAAACAGAGTCCTTTCATTTTTTTTTATATCACGCCCCTTTGGAGCACAGAAACCCTCCATTGACTAGACCCACTGTACTGCTTGAGCTATTCTGTTTTATCAAGGGGCTTAATAGATGCAGCAAAATGCAGCATTTGAGAAGATGGGGGATGAATAAACGAAAGGCTTGGGGCATATAGAGAGAGTGTTGGAGTGAATACAGGGGGATGGGTGTAAAGATGGTAGCAGAGAATGGGTGAGGGGTGAAGGGGGATTATAACCCAAAGCTGGCACCAGTCAGGATTAGGTCCTTTGAGAGTGGCAGAACAGACTGAATACATTAACTATTGTCTTTATCATCGGTAACATTTTCCAGTGTTGTGTCACACTGCTCAAGGCTAATTTTAACCTCTGATGTCATTGTTCTGAGGGAAAACCCATCATATTTTATGCAGGATTGAAGGTCTGTTCATTTAAATTGATAAGAATGTAAGTTCTCATTTGCCCAAAGGGGTATCGCGCTGGGCAAGTAACCTCACTTTTAATTGGACTAGTAATGTCTTTTTTTTATGAAGTTGTTATTACTGAGACTTAGAGTATGGAAACAACCTTGTCCTGATCATCACATAGTAAGACATTCTGTAAAAATGTGTTTATTTGTTGCTGTTAATTAAAATTGTCATCTTTGTCTGACATTGAGCAAACATGTTTATAGACCGAATGGCAAATTCACGTGCTATTTACATGGGAAAATCCATTTTCAAGTTATACTGCTAGTTCATATAGTCTATACAGACATTTCTTTTTTGTATGATACATATATGCAGCATTGTTCTCTTTTGATTTCACTGGCAAAATGCAATATGACATACATCTGCAGACACTTAAAGCTCAGGCTTGACTGAATATCACTCCAAGTTGAAAGTAATGTTCAGGTTTTGTGTCACCTCCTGTGATCTCTCACATGGTTTAAATCCTATTTCATACACTGCAGTCTCGTATGAAGCCATATTACGGCATCATTTTCCCCCAAGTGTGTTTCATTGGTTCTACTCCTTCAGATGATTTACAAATCCTCCCCCTTCCTCTCATCATCAATCCCCTCCAAGCTCCTTCTTCTTCATCTCTTTACCGACTGCTGGAGTTTGGCTGTGATGGTCTTGACACTGTCGGGGTCCCAGATTACGATGTCTGCATCAGAGCCCACCGCTATCCGGCCTTTACGTGGGTACAAATTGAAGATTTTAGCAGCATTGGTAGACGTGACTGCAACAAACTGGTTTTCATCCATCTTCCCCATGGCCTTGGAGACAAAGATGTGAATAAAGTACTTAGAAAAACATAGCAAAGGTCAAACAAAAGACAAAAGTACATACATGCACTAGATGCTCACCACAGCCTTGTCCCAGACGAAGCCCATTCTCTCCTCCACTCCATTGGTTCCCTCTGGGATCAGGGTGAAATCATCTTTACCGACTGCTTTCTGAGAAGTGCTGTAAGCACAGTGGGAGCTGCCCACCACCTGGAGGTCACCACTGTATAAGGGCAATAAGGTGAGATGAAGTCATCACAGTCACACTAATGATGCTGTAATTAACCTTTGGGAAGTAGAGGTGTTCTCTGATGGATTGTAAATTGTCTCAAACTATTGAATTTCTCCAATTCAGTCTGCAAAAAAAAAAAAACAGCACGACACAAAGAACGATACTCCTGCAAGTCGCCACCAGGTGTCCTCTTTGAGTGAATGAGTTAAACTACATGTAATATAGAAGCTGGCTGCTGAACAAACCAGAATGATGCAACAGAGCTGCAGAAGCCATCTCCAAAGCTTTAAATCACATGATAGAAAGACACTGATAGATACACTACAATCCCACAGCGCATTTAGCATGACTGATAAAGTGCAATGATTATCATAATTTCAGATGTATGGCGTTTTATTTATTTGTTAATTACAATCATTACTTTTTGATAGTCTGCTTTAGGATCAGCACCCCAATGCCAGCAGAGTACTTATTAGAGTAATAATAGGCCTTGCTGACGACTGGAAGAAAGAGGTTTTCATTCTCTCCATTTGTTCCTGTCTCTGAACAAGAGCCTAAAAATACACCCTGTCTTTTCAGGAGAGGCTCCAACACAACAGCAATATCACTGCACAAGCATGACAGCACTGACCCGCCTTGAGGAGCTAAAGTTGCAGTCGAAGGGCAGGAGAACAAGGGGGGGGTAAGGAATAGGTGGTGGGGAGGAGGAGGAGGAGGAGGAAGAAGAGGAGGAACTTGGTAGCCAAGGCAACAGATGATGAAATTTTCTAGTTCGTGTGCTATTTATGGAATCGAGGACAGTCAAAAGTGTGCATCTGCAGGTTCTATGCATCGTATATGTGTGTGACTATTTGAGTACTTGAAGTGAGACGAGGTGGGTTTGGTTTGAGACGTTTCATTTCTCTCTATGATTTACATGGACTGTCTTTTTCACTTATAGCCATCTGAAATGCTTTCAAAATAATTACCCAGCTTTTTAAATGCGTAATCAAGTCTTCCTTGGCTTCTCTCACCTTCCCTGTCTGCATTCTCATGCACCTTTACCTTCTCCCCATCTGTTCTGCTTTTCGCTGAAGCTGCACTGACATTGTGTATCACAGTAACAGCTGTCTGTGGCAGAGGAAAACAGCTAAAAGATTTAGATTTTTGTAGGTGTGTCCTATCATGTCAGAAAGCTGATTCGCACTACACATTGTGCAGAGGTCACAGCTAAATTAAGCTCATAATTTGTGTTAGCCCTTAGCCTGCTTTAATTAGAAAAGTTTGTTCTGGTGTTGTGGTCGGTTGAAGTCGTTGCTACTTTTCAAATTGTTTTAGGCATTCCAATGTTTTGTTCTAAACCAATCAGAACTTTCAATTCAAAAACAATAGGTGCATTTTAAACATTTAATATAGTTGAAGTGAGTGGGTCTTACCAGGCCAGCAGAGTGTGGAGATGGTCTGGAGTCGTGGGGTCGGGGCTCAAAGGTGGAGAGGTCACATATGCAGCCGCCTTGGCCCAGTTTTTGCTCCAGTAGTGAGAACCATCTGTGGCTAGGCTGGCTGTGATCGGCTCCCCAAAAACCACAGAACCTGGGTGTAAAGATAGTTAAACAGTATATTTAAACCCGAATGATTATTATCCTGATGAGTCAGGAAGTAAGAAAAAGACTTCATAAAATAGAGAGCGCCTGACCTTTCCTCCGGGCCTGAGTGATGGTGTCCGCAGCGCTCTTGCTCATCACCTTAGTGATGTAGACGGGACAGTTTACACGGTTTCCAAGAGTGATGGCTCGGAAAACTGCCTCAGCCTCCACCTGCATGAAAAAGGAAGTGAATATGTTTTAAAATCAGTACAAAACCAGGTGAACTAATAGACACTGAGGATTTTTGAAATTCACCTCCTCGGGTCGACTCAAAGGATGGCCTTCGGGACCGGTAATTCCCATTCCCAGGATTTTTCTTTGTTCCTACAAACACATGTGAAAAACATTTCAGGAGTAGTTTTGTGTTACAGTCACTGTCAGCATAATTTGACAGCTACTTTAGAATTTGCTAAGTGGTACTAAGCGGTAAAATAAAAATGTTGTGCCATTCTAGAAAGCAAGTAGGCTTCAAAACTTAGGATAATAACGCTTGAATCGTAAATCTGGACCAATATTCCTAGAACCCCTGTGTATGAGCTGCTGCTCTCAATAAATATGCTCACCACAACAATATATGCAACACAGAAATACTATAACAAAAAACAGACCTTTTCTTTTACCATGGATTGCAGCAGTTTTTCATCACCCATCTCCCCATCTCCATTACGGTTAGGTTAACAACTATGTCATTATCATTCATCAGCTCCTAAATTATCATTCATTACCCTGATTTATCTACACACACATCGCAGCTTTTTCCATAATTGTGCTTTTAATGGGGACCATCGTCTTCATGACCACAACGAATACTTGTCATCCCTGCTACCGGCGTTATCAGCAACTTCACCCCTACTATCTTAATCACCATTACATCATCATCATTAGTATAATAACTGTCTACAGTAATGGTGGCCCAAGATAAACCTGTCATCCTCAGCAGCAGCAGTAGCAGCAGTATTAATGCTGTCTGTCTCTGTCTCTGTCTCTGTCTCTCTCTCTCTCTCTCTCTTTTTCTCTTTAAGAGCCAAAGAGTTATGTAACAAGTATATCTCTCATCAGTTGCAGTGAAAGTTATATGGCAGTATAAGAGGGAAAGATTGTAGCACTTACCTGAGCTATCAGGTCCCCATTTTCAGCATGAACTAATACCACAGCACCCAGCTGCTTCAGAAAGGAAAAAGCTTCATACAGCTACAGAAGTAAAGGACCACAAAACACAAAAAAAATAACAGATTAAAAATGGATTGAATTTGTTAATTAGCAGAAAAACTGTGTATCTCATAAAAATAGCAAGCATACCTGAGAGTCTGTCATCTGGTACATGTCTCTATAAGCCATGTACACTTGAAAAGAGTTGATACCTGACAACAATAACAACAAAGGCAAATCATAAAGAGTCACCCGACATCAAACAGACATTACATTTAACATGTGAGCCAAGTAATCTGTGATAACACACTACATACAATCTATTGTGTTGCTTCACATAGTGTATTCTTGTATAGCTTTCCCAAAAGATGTTTTTACTCGAGACACATTACAAACAAGAATTACACATTGCCACCATGACAGCAGCATAACGAGAACAATGAGTTTCCCTTGTGCCTTCAATGTAAGAGGATTCAGCACTTTGCCAAATTGTGTCTTAATCTGCCTCTATTGTTTATGTGAAATGTGTCCAAAGTAGGGATTGACAAAAGAATTACTGTGATGACCACATGTAAGCAACATTATGGAACAGCTAAACACACTGTTGTACCCTTCTCCTGCACCAGCAGCTCCAACTCATCTTTGACCGTCTCATTCCACTGGGGGATGTCCACGTGCAGAGAGTAATCGCAGCATGCCTTTTTATCTGCGGCCTCCTGCCAGCGTTCAAACGCCTCAAGGAGACTGTCTTCAGGCTGAGGAGTCACGTGATCAACTGAAGGTGGAAAGTATCAAAGGTTAGCAGTACGTACATTATCTCAAAAAAAACGGACACTATCATGCTATCTCCTTTACTGTAGAAACGTGCTGCCTTTTTCGAGGCATTCATACTCACTGATCATGGTGGTGCCTCCAGCCAGTGCAGCTTTGGTGCCCTGTAGGAAATCATCAACAGGCTGTGTGCCCAGGAAGGGCTTCATCAGACAGGTGTTGACATCTATTCCCCCTGGTATTATCATACGTCCATTGGCCTCAATCACCTTGACGCCCCCTGGGACAGCCAGATTCTCCCCCACTTGCCTGACGAAACATAAGGATGGGTTGTACAGGAAAAAAACAAGGGTGTAGGTAAAAAGGTTTTGTGAAGGTGGAGGATAGAAAGTGAAATTATAATTAAGTGCAGATTGCTTGCTAAAAATACAACTATAATAACATTGCAATTCATGCTACAATACATTTTAATAATGCCCTGAAATACGCACTTGATAAGCCCATCCTCAATATAGACATCTGCAAAAAAGGACAGGTCATCGTTGACCACTCGCCCTCCTTTGATCAGCAGCCTGTCACTCTGTAGGGGAGAAATACAGAAAGAGGGAGGAGGGGGGGAGCGGGAGAGGAAGAGGATGAGTTGCCATTTTGATATACGCTCCGATTGCACAATCAGTTATATAATCTGTGACCTTTTAACAAAATTGACACAGTGGACGATGGACAAAAAATCTGAGTCACGCAAGTGCTTTGTATGGCTGGAGTCTCTGAAAAGTTAATATGGCTCCTCTTTCATCCTCTTTCACCTGCTTGTGTCCATCTACTGAATATGTAGAAGCACAGTGCTGAAACAAGCATGTTTTTTGTCTTACTACTGTCTATCCACACCCTCTTTCAACACCCAGAGTGCCTGGCAACACTATCAGGAAGATGCTACATCGCCATAGCAACCGGTGATCATGCTTGGTACCACTTGACGACAGCTGACAGGCTGCAGAACCATCAGCATCTTTAGCCAATGAAGACGCTCACAAAATGGGGAAAATGTGCAGACCGTTTTATGCTGCATCACTTTTGTTCTCATCAGAATAAAGCTTAGTTCTCTTCACCGAAGTTCATTGATTAATTCAAATAAGAGCCAATAAATAGACTATAAAACACACATTTACAACAGCACTGCAAATGATCCATTCCCACACGCCAGTGTTTGTGTTTGTCTTTAGTACGACTCCTGATTCCACAGTCACCTCAGATCACTTAATCCCTCTGACATGAGATTACACAATCCAAACCGGAGAAGGAGCCCCCACGCTACACTCACACCGATGAAAGTAGTCATCTTGGGTTTGCAGTTTCACAGAGAAGCAACATGAGAAGACCGTGCGCTGTCTGTGGATCACTAAGAATTTAATCCCTTTTCTGTTGGCATTTGCTGCATAGATTTGCATACAACGGTGCTCCTCCGGTTGTCCGCCGCTGACCAGGCCGGGTCTCTTACCCTCAGGTGGGGGATGCTGTTCCTCCCCTGGTACCCGGTCCCGGACATACACTCTTTATTTGAAGAGTTTCGCGCCTTCGGCTGCGCTTTGCGCCCCTTTTGTTGTGCCCTGATACAAGTTTTATTTTTATTGTTTCTATGTGTGAAGCAGCCGGAGCGATGAATCCGCCGCCGTGCGGCCGCGTCGGGTTGCGTGCGGCGCGCTCAGCCTCAGACAGGTGACGGTCCTGTGCATGCGCGCCTGCTGCCAAAGCGAGCGTCCACCCAGTGGCGTTCACAGATTTAAAAAAAAGAAAGATAATGTAGCTATGTGGAGACAAGAGCGCCCTCACACCACCGACATGTATACACAAATAACTCACGTGAGCTCAGGCACAATACAGCGAGGCGGCGGCGCTGTGTGTCGCTGTCCACTTCAGCACCACAGACCTGCAACTCTCCCTGCCTCATCGCAATCTTCTACATGGGTTTTTAAGAGCCATGCAAATGCCAGCCAAAACAACTAAACTGCAATGCAGCACAAAAGTTCATAATTCATGCAGACTGACATGTAATAGCTCCTGATGTTGTGGTATAAAAGGGGTTACAGCTCCGGCAAAAGCCAAACACCTCTTTTCCAACAAATGATGAATTATTGAAGCACTACTTTAAACAGGTGAAAATAATTGGTTCATTATGTTACACTAAGTCAGCAAATGATCCACAGCGCGTTGCTCTTACCTCTCCATTTGGGCTTTCATCCCCTGGTGAAAATCGGACTTGGACTCCAGGTCGAGCATCGCCTCTGTCTCCGGGAGAGGAGGTCTGTGAGCCCTCACGAGCATCACCGGGTGTCTTACCGACAGTGTCCCCGGTGTCCAGGAGCCTCTCCCGGCTCCCGCTTCTCGGGGTGCGGCTCCCTTTCCTCCCCACCGCGTAGTTGTCGAAGTCTATGGTCTTGCTGTCAAACGCCCCCTCCACGGAGCTGAACATGCCGAAGCTTTTCCGCTGGTTCTGCCCGGTGGTGATCGGTCCGGCCAGGTAGACCGGCAGCTCATCCTCTCGGTTCCATTGCCTCCTGCAGTCAGACATTGTAGCTCTCACGGAAGAAGCAGACTTATGGTCCTCTAGTCTGGAAATGATGAAGACAGCTTTGCCTGTTCTGCGTGTAACCGGGTCACGGTCCCGCCTCTCCAGGCAAGCGCACTCACTCGATGCTTTGGGCTGTGACAAGCTGCCAGAATATCCCCAATTCAAACCTACACTAGATGCAGTGATGTGGAATTTGTGGGTGTGTCAGGGTGAAGTACTTGTGAAGTGAAATATTTTTTCTGTATATAATCAGTACACTTATAATAATGATATAACTCCCAGCCTCTTTGTGCGTCCCTTTGTCTCTCTCCCACTTGACTCCTGATGTGGGGGCTGTGCGCGACGAGGTCACACCAGCTGCGGATTACAACAGCATGTGTCATATTTTAACCCACATCTGGGGAGACACACAAATCGCCCATGCGCCTTCATGTTTTGCTGTGCTTGAGACACAGACTTTGTTAATGCAAGCCACTGGGCTTGAATGGGCTATCAGGTAAAGCTCCAGAGCCCTGAAAGTGCTTTTATTGCCACTGGCCTCAAAACAGTGAGCAACCCTTAAACAAGAAGACATGTTTAGTGATGTGCTGAGGGCAAATCCTGATTTATCCTGTCTGGCATGGAGATATTGTCTTCCTGTGTCTTTTGAGGATTCATTGGAACAGTGAATGGGAAAGGAGGTGAACGCTGCTGTTGTTTAGGTGGGAGGTGGACAGCTCCCAGATAATATAAAAAACCAATAATGATATTATTATTATTATTATTATTGTTATCATCATTATCATTATTATTATCTTCAATATAAATATGTTGACACTTTTGAGTCAAGTCAAGTGTGTATCTTTCTTTTGGTGGTGTCTTATTCTCTCACTGCTGCCTCACTGGTCAGTTCTGTTGTCGCCTGGTGCCATATGGAAGAGGGCCACATTAAGCGCAGGCCTACATACCATTTGACCTGGAACCTTATAATCTACTTAAATAGAGAGACTATTCTTTAGTTGCCTTCAAAGTACCAACACTTAACACCAGTAAATTCCAATGTTAAGCTCTGTTTTAATGTCTTTTCAATTTGAGAAAAACGTGGATCCTAATGAGGTTTTAATAAAAAAAACAACAGGTTAGAAATTAAAAAAAATAAAAAAGTCACACAGATCCGCAGAGCCAGTGCCAACCAATCAGATACGTTGACGTTTTGACGGACATGCGTTTCTCCCTATGGAGGAGAGTTTATTTTAAGGAGGCGGGCGTTGAAGTTGTGGTGTTGTTTACAGAGCAGTATTTGACGGCAGCAAGTGTGCGTCTCTGGTTTCTATGAGCTGAGTTCGAGAAAACTTCGCCATGGGAAACACACACAACTTTTAAACTCAGGATATTGTCCTGAAAGAAACGCGTATGCGTCATTAGTAAGTTCTGTTTCTTTCTTTTTTGCTGTTTTTAGTCCTGTCGCAGAGAAAGTGTTCCTAAAGTTCAGAATTCATGTGCAGAGTGAGTCCGCGTGGGCACGAGGAGATAACTATAAAACTCTTTTGATCAAGTGTGAAAGTGATAAAATACTCTGTATTTCCCTTTATTCTCTAAGAATAAATATCTGCTTAGTTTAATTACATGACTGCAACTAAATCAATAGTTATTGTTCTATTTCTTTTTCTTTTTTTTTACACTATTAACTAACTTTGTGAGGACCGTGTATTTTCTAACCTGTCAAAACTTCGTTTTTCAAATGAGATTTAAATGAAGTATATGGAGGATACTTCAGATTTACCTCACATAATCGTATTGCCCCCACTTAGCCTATGACTCACTATAGGAAACTGTTGACATAATAAATTACTCTCACACTTCGTTTTTTTGTTTTTTTTGTTTCAGGAAAGATGGAGAAGAATTTCCCATCAACACCCAAAGCTTTCAACACCCAAGGGTCGTGCCCTGTCCCAGACAGACCCTCATGTCCCTTCCCTGCACAGAGTCCTTCATCACCTGTCTCTAAAGACCTCCCCGCTGCTACTTCTCAGCACAACAAATCACCACCCATTTCAGAAACTAAAAGATTATCTACTTCTCCTCCACCAACCATGCATACCGCCTCTAAACAGATGCAATCTTCTCCTGAAGATGGATCAAAGCCCTCATCCCCCACTGTGTCCCCGAAACCTACTTGCAAAACCGTTCCAAATAAACCCCCCTTGCCTGCTTCCCTGAACCCATCTACTGCACAAACCTCCAAAATGTCTTCCTCCTCCAAAGTCATCTCTGCTTTGTCTGCATCAACCACCTCAGCCAGCAGCACAACAGATTCCTCTCCTTCATCCACTACGGCCTCCACACCTGCAACCTCCACCCCCTCAAAGCGCACCTTTGTTTCCATGGCCAAGCGTGTAATAATGCAGGAGAGACTTCGAAAAGCTGAGGAGGAAGATGCTAAAGATGATGATGGTAAGGATTTCCTTAACATTAGTCTGGTTGAATCATTCATTGTAAGTAAGCAAATCACAGACCGCACTCTCACATGCTGTGTTGTGGTGATAATCCTTGTGCTATGTTTAAGAGCATCTTTTCATGAACACTGCTTGTGGCCGGAGTGGAGAATCACTTCAGATGGCTTTGTTCAAACATTAAAGCTTGTGTTAGTGCGCTAACGTCAGTTGCACTTTAATCAATCAGTGTCAAAAATGTTAATATGACTGGAATTTACGACATGAATCGCTTGGATGCTGTTTCATGTTCACATGATTCAGTTTCACATTAGGATCCAAGCTGACTGGCAGGTGAAGAGAAGTCGACAAGCAGACAAACAGCTTCTCACCTGCTTGTCTTCTGTTGATTTACTACAAGACAAATCTTTTCCACAAGTCTGTCTCTTTGGTCCACACTGAAATATATAATCAGTTATGAGAAATTAAAACAAGAAACATTATCATTTATTATAGTTTCTACCTAAATGCAATAGCATTACTTTTTCAATCTATTAGACATATCTGAGTAGCAGGTGGTCAATGGTGGTGAGATTTTAAAGTTTTAAAATAGTTTGTTCCAGCTCCAAAGGAATTGATAAAAGATTGGTAGACACATGTTACTTGAACATTTATTTATGTCTAAATAAATGCATGCTAACAGCTCTTTAGCAGGCACTCAGCATGGCTGCTAAACAGCATGTTGACATACATGATACAGGCTCATGCTCCTGACAAATGTGAACACACTGACTTAAGCATTATAGATACATTGAAATGTCTAAGGAGTCATTTAAACACTGACACGTTTCCTCAAGAATTTATTTCAGAGCTGCTGAAAGTGAATCCGACATGCTCGGTTTACCAGTAAGAGATTATGTTGTGCATGAGAAAGTGTGACATTTAAAAGAGGGGCTATATGTGAAAAGGGTGAACCCCTTTGCTTAAAGGACACTGGGGGGGGGGGGGGGGGGGGGGGGGGCAGTGGCAGTTATGAAACATCATGCAATCTACATGTCTGGGTTCAATATGGGAGCTGGGTATGGTGTTTCTGGGGCCCCGGGGTCTTGTCACTGGATATCTTCAAACGCAGACAAATGCAGACGTGTTTTAAAGGCACACACTCCCACATCTACACCACCTTTGACTTCTTGTTGTGCTCAAGTTACAAGATGTGTGTCAGATGGGATTTAATCATTGTTGGCTGTGAACACGGTATGTGTGAGACTCAGCTTTTGGTCACATTGTCCCTCTGAAGTAAAACTGTTACAGATTGTGATTATATGTGTTATATGTATCTTAAGTGAATCTTCTGTGGCCTCATATCTTCCAGATGAAGAACCAGAGGAGGATTTATCTTTTGAGCAGATGGAGGAGAAGGCCAAAAGTGGTGATGCCAGGGCTCAGACCCGGGTGAGGAAAAGCGAATGCACATGCTGCCACAGGACATTGTTTTCTGTCCTGCTGGGTTCTCGCTCAGTCTGGGTGTGAGCGTGTCTATTTTTGGACCTTTGGAAGATGATTCCAAAACTTTATGTGGAATGCACCAATATTCAGTATCCCTATAAATCATTAAGAAGACTGTTACAGTGCGTGCATTGCAGCACATGCTGAATTTGCAAATAAGAAAGAAATAATCAGGATTATCCCCTCATGCAAATTTAAGGAAGGATGAACCTTAAGACCGCATATTTAAGGCCCACAAGCCCTGAAAGGGTAAATTCCTAGGAGAGCACATAGTATGCCCATCATATAGAACTTGTGTGTATGTATTTGGGGAAACATGTCAAAACACGTGACCACATCAGTCCAGCCTTGGTTGTGATGTAAATGTTGAGCTTAATGGGTCAGATCCTTAAGGGACAAGCTGTACCTTGTCACAGATTTGTAATGTTTGCATGTCTGTATGTTTTTATATGATTGCAGTTGATTTTATTTTCTATTTCTAATCTACTATATTAATTATTATATATCCCTGTAAGTTAGATATTCCAGCTCAATTTAAAATGTTTGCTATAAAAGCATGTTTATGAAATTACACACAGACATGACTAATGCAGCTGCAGTTTAAATGAAAACTCATCAACTAGAAAGGGATACGTGATAAAACAGCATGGGAGGAAAGTTATGAAAAGACAGTTAATATTAGAAAACAGTCACTTGATATGCCACTGAGGCCCCTGCTGCTCCTATTAGTGAGCAATGGCAGACACGCCAAGTGCCCAATACACAAGGAATTATGGGCACTATAGTCCTCTGCTGTGAATCAGTTACTATGAACTGTGATGAGAATTATCCCAAAAAAAGGGGAAGGCTACAAAATGACTTAAAATCAACCATTAAATTCTGAACCAATCGACTTTTGAAATTTTCCAGGCAATGTCACTTTGCACATTTTGTGCTGTAAAATAAAGACTTGCAGGAGAAATGTTTTGATGGGATTTGATCCAGATGGCACAAGCTTATTTATTGTATTCTCTTTCACTTCTGTTCTGCGTCTTTCAGCTGGGTCAGCACTACTTGATCCTTGCTGAAGAAAAGGACAGTGATTTAAATAGCAGCCTGGCTGTTAATTGGTTCATTAAAGCAGCTAAACAGGGGAGGAAGAGTGCAGCGAGAGCACTGCAGCGCTGTTGGATCCAGGGAAAAGGTTATTGCATCAGAATATATTTTGTGCATTGGGAGTATGCTTGTTTCTGTCTTTGTAGTTCGATGACAGATTCTCATCCAACCTTAGGAATCACTCCAGAGAATGAAGCTGACGTACGCAAGTTATCAACAGAGAGCAAGTTTGAATTGGCCGTGCGCAAAGCGGCTATGATGATGTACTGGAAACTCAATCCGGACAGGAAGAAGAAGGTGGCAATGTCTGAGATGCTAGAAAATGTCAGCCAGGTCAATGCAGTGCCAGGTAGGAGGTATACACACAATCACTGATATGACGGCAAACATGCCATAAATACTACAAGGTTTTTTGCATAGTGACAACAATCCTGTCTGGTGTAGCACAGGCTACCATGAATATTCTAGAATGCTATCATATAATAGATGTGGCTTTATTTAAAAACATTACGTATCTGCCTTCAGCTGTCACAGCACCCAGTGTCACATTTCATACAGGCATCTGTACCTCACGAGTGCCGTGGTCACTTCTCACCAACAGATGGTGCTGCTAACAGGATTCCTGGCCCTACATCAGGCCAGACACATAAAGTGCTGAGGAGCATGGTCAGGAATGACTGTAGGTATCCAGAAAGAGTGAAAAGGAGTTGAACAAAAATTAAGTTTTGCTGTGTTCTTGTGTATAATTGACTGCTTTATGTCTTCTCAGCCAAGCAGATGGTGGATCTGGATGATTTCGTGGAGATGACCAAAAAATATGCAGAAGGTATTGTCCCCTCAGGACCCCAAAAAACCAGTCAAGCTTCGGATAAAAAGGAGAGCCCTGCACCAGCTGTTGGGGAGGTGAAAACGAGAGCTATCTAAAAGAAAAACTAGAATAATATCAAAGCAGTTGAAGTTACATTTGTGTAACTTTTGCTTTGTGCCACAGCGCAAGACTGAACTAGTTCCGTCAGGATGTAAAAAGCCTCACAGAAGTTCCTGGAGTGGAATGATGCTCCACACCAAGCAGACCGGTGCCATTCAAAGGGCCATGGACATGAAATCACGACTAATGGTATTTATTACATTTTCGTTTCTGTCTTTTCCCAGTGCTGTTCTATTTTTCACTCAATGCATTCTCCATCTTCTGCATTGTTTTTCAATAATTTCAGGTCGTCTTATTTTACGTCTGTCTGTATTCCAGACGCTGCAGTATCCACTGCATGCAGCTGTTGAGATGAAGGAGCACCTTGTCGACTGGGCGTCACGAGCTGGCGTCCAGTGGCTGAGCACCGTCATCCCCACGCAGCACGTCAATGCACTCATTTTCTTCTTCATCATCAGCAACCTGACAGTCGACCTGTTTGCTTTTGTCATCCCGCTGCTTGTTTTTTACCTGTCCTTCATATCCATGATCATCTGTACTCTGCGAGTTTTTCAGAGCAGCAAGGTGGGTGCTTCCTGTGTGGCAAACGCAGCATTGAAATATTTTGGCTTTATAGTTATTGGTTTTACTCTTGTAAAACATGTATTGCCAAATATTAGAATTAACAAAAAATATCAACAGTATTTGGGATGATAACAGCACATATACAAGATTAGTTGTTGTTACAAATGTAACAGTTTTTCATCATAAGACTTGCTTGTTGCTTTAACAAACTATATTCAGTTTTATTTGTTTTGTTTTTTTTCCAGACTTGGGAGAACTTCAGGGCCCTCACCTCTCTGTTAACCCGTTTTGAACCGGGTCTTGATGTGGAGCAAGCAGAAACAAACTTCGGCTGGAACAACCTGGAACCTTACCTGTACTTTATTGTTTCTGTTTTCTTTGTTATTTTCTCCTTCCCTGTCGCCGACAAGCGTTGGATCCCGTGTTCTGAGCTTTCCACCGTGGCTGTCTTCTTTACCGCTGTCAGCTACCACAGCCTCAGTCCGACTGCAGCAACATATGCTCGCCAGGCAATGGTCATAGAGGTCAGAAACATGAGTGATTAGAAGTTCTACATTTATCATGTTTCATATTAGACAACTGTTTATCCTCATACTTTACAGGGAGCAAATTGTTTTCATTCAGTTCAAGTGTTTTAAACCTAAAAAGACCACTTAGCTGTTCGTCTCGTTTCTTGGAAATACTTCATTTAAAATGTTTTATAGGAAATCATTTAACCTTGAACTGTAAATGATTATATGGACACACATATACAGTTTTTGGTAACTCGAGAATGGAAAGTTACTTAATGTTTATGTTGTTTCAATCCAGGTAGCATCATCACTGTGCTGCCTGACCCAGTTCCTCCCAGAAAACATGACCATAGTTCGTTTTCTGGGACGCACCTTCACCACGCTGCCACTCGGGGAGTCAGTGGTGCTTAAACTCAGCCTCCCCTGCCTGCTGTATGTTTACCTGTTCTACCTCTTCTTCAGGTGAGCCTGCTTACCAATAATACGATGATTCTCTCATCACCCTGTTGATGGAATCTGAATTAATCCCAGATTTGATTGTATTAACTTGTTTTTCTAACTCTCCTTTCAGCATGGCGAGGATGCGTGGTTTTCGTGGGACGTACTGTTTCCTGGTCCCGTACCTGGTGTGCTTCATGTGGTGTGAGTTCTCGGTAGTGCTCCTGCAGAGTTCATCAGCTGTGGGTCTCATGCGCACTTGCGTAGCCTACTTTCTCTTCTTGTTTGCATTGCCTGTTTTGGCGTTTGGGCTTGCCACCATGCTCTTCATCCAAATCGTCAAGTGGTTCCTTGAGCTGGAACTGACGAAGGTGATTGTGACGCTGGTAGTGTGTGCCATTCCTGTCACCCTGCGACTGTGGACACGTTTCAGCATGTCTATTCTGGATGTCTTCCGCTCATTGACACACCGGGGCCCAGTCAAGCTCATCTTACTGTGTATCTCCATGGTAATCCTGTTATTCTCAATTTACGTGTACCACGCAGAGGGGCAGAAAGTGTACAACTCCACCCTGACATGGAGTCAGTACAGCCAGGCTTGTGGTCCACCTGCTTGGGAATCCAAAGGCATGGCCCAGACACAAATCTTCTGCAGCCACTTGCATGGACACAGAGTCACCTGGGCTGGGCGCTTCAAGCATGTCCGTGTGGCCGAGACAGAGAACGGGGCGCAGTCTGTCATCAACATGTTGCCGGTGTTCATGGGGGACTGGCTGCGCTGCTTGTATGGGGAGAAATATCCCAAATGTGAGCCGAGGAATACTACAATGGCAAACCTTACAGCAGTAGATGTCACTTCCAGTTCAGCATCTGCAACTGTTTCAGTTCCTGTGCTGCTTCAAATGCAAGAAGAGGAAGAGTTGTGTCAGATCAAGGCTCTGGCCAAACACACCTGCCATGTCAAACGCTTCGACAGCTTCCGATTTGAGGTGACAGTGGGAATGATCCGGGAAGGAAGTGCAGAGGATGCAGCCAGGGATATAATCCTGATAGCCAGCCATGAGTTCAGACAAGTGCTGTTTAATCTGAGCCCTGGTCATATGGTGGAGTTCAGCACCAAGTTGGAAGGCCGCCTTGGAGCCAGAACTCCGGCCTTTGAGTTGAAGGCTATCCACTGTCTGGACTGTGTGTCTTCAATTCTAACTGGAGGCAGACAAGTAAAGATAGAGAGGGACTGGAGACGCACCACGATGAGAGCTCTCAAGTTTGCATTTGATTTCTTCTTCTCGCCATTCCTGTCAGCAAAGATCACCTAACAGGTAAAACAAGGAAGGAAAGCTGAAGTCATGCACTCACTGGAATCCCTGCAGAACTTTTGAAATTCTTATCACATAACAAATGTGACTTGCAGTTTTGTTTACAATTCCCGCAAAATGAATTGACAGACCCTGTTTATGTACTGACGTTTCAACGTGGTGAGCATCTTTAATATTTTTTTTATGATTTTAATAATACCTGCTGTTGCATGAGCTGCACGTTTTACTCAGTAGCACACTAAGTTTTTTTTTTGTTTTTTTTAAGATTTCGATTGAGTTTGTTTTGGGGTTGGGTTTTGTGTTTATTTTAAATTCCAATATATTTAAGCAAAGCTAATGTCAGTTGATGAGCACTTTTAAACCTTTACAAAAACAGAAGATAGTTATTCTTTGATAGAACAGCCTTATTGCTTTGTATCAGGGACTGATGTGTGTCTAAGAAAAATTTCTATTTTTTCCTATGTTTCATCTCGTGTTCTTAAGACTTAGGGCCTTAAATTATCAGCCAAACTTAACTACAGGATGACTTTTAAATGTCAGCTATCTTAAAGAGACATTGCTAGTCCTCCCACTACCAGATAAGACTGTTGTCATTCCATAGCACTGTCCAGCAGTAGTGAAAACATCTGAACCTGCTCGACTTAAGACCGCCGCTAGATTGCCTTCAAATAACGTAAATAACTATTTATATTTTTGAAACACCCCCTATGCTTTATAAGTCAAAAGAATTAATTACAAGCAAAAGAATTTGGTTTTATCCTTTATGATGCCTTTTTTTCTTTTATATACATATTTAATACTGAAAGTCATTGACATACAAGTATTTATATGTGAACACTTCGTCTGTAAAGTACTGTATTTGAATGATGTTTGCTGATAATGAGTATTTATACTGTGAATGTGAGCACCTTTTTATGAAGCCATGGACTCACTGCGGGTAACTAATATTGTTAAGTGCTTAACTACTGGGGATAAAAGATCCTATGTGAAAAACTGTATTCAGTGTGAAACACAGTCAGTGTTGTGTAGTGCTGGAAAAGGTGGCTAAATAAATGTCAAACAAATGGTATTTAAAAAAAAGATAATCCACAAGAGAATTGTCCGATTTCTTATCATTTATTAATGCACATTCCTTTCATTCACCTCATTTGATTTATGTTTTGTTCTGTTAGGTTTGTCTTAAAAGTATGATAAATATACACGCTAGTAGCACTGAATAATGGCAACATGCTGCTGCTGCTGTGTTCCTCAACACACCAGCTGTTTGTGATGGTGATGGTGATTATGATGCGATTACAACCGACTTCTTCCAAAACAATGATTTACTGACAGAGGCCTGGGTCCAGGAGCTTGTATGACGCTTTAGCTGGCCTGACACCAGGTAAGCCTGTTTTTGTTTGGCTCTCATCTTCATGAATCTTCTGTGTTGCATCATTGTTTAGTCAATCAATTAATGCTTAATGATTAAGTTTACATCCTGCAACACCAGCAAACCGTGGAGACCCAAACATGTGTGCCAATAAGAGATTCCCCCTGGGCCATACGCTAATAACATAAATATTTTTGAATATTAATTTGGCAACGAAAATGTGTGAGAAGTGATAAAGCAGATATGTGGGACAAATATGATAATTTCTTCTTTTCTTGGTGTTTAAAGGTTTAGACAGTGAATCACTGAAGCGTTTCAGATTTGGAAAAAGTTCAGGAGAACTTGGTTTGTTTCACCTCTGCTCTGATTAGATCACTCCACCTGCTACAGTACACAAGCAGACCACTTGATCCAATAATCCCATCAGGGCCAAGGTCACTTGAAAACAAAGTACTTCACTGTAAACAATCAAATCTTGACCAAGTCACACAATTCAAGTTCAATACAGACATGACCTCACCGCTGTACATCCCAGACTTTCAGTGTCGCACCCCAGAGAAGCATGTGGCACTGTGAGGTATACGGTATAATGACCTGTGATACAATACATTTACATGACATTATTGTTTCTATGTTGCGAGATAGCTTAGCAATGTACACAATGAGCTATTGCACTGATGATATCCTCTCACTTTCCAACACACCGCTCACAGGCTTGGCCAATAAAACTTTGACTAGCTGATTTGGGGGGGAGGGGGTTCATTTAAAAGCAATGTGCTTAAAATCAAACTTGATTGTAACACCACTTAACAACAAAATGTGCTTATGCGTGATTAAATCAAGACTGCTCATTGCAAATTAGCACAGTCGCTAGACATTAGTCTTAGGTTGACATAAAATTTCATCACCAATTAGCCTCATTTTCCACATATGTGAAAGAGCTTGATTCGAACGCACTGAATCTCTCAACTGCAAAAATTTAATGTGTAATATGCTGATTTCGTGTCTAAACGACTTTGAAACAGCCTTCAAAACCCAAATGTAGGCTTAATATATACAAGAAATGTTAGAAATTGTTTGTTTGTTTTTTGCACATTTGACCCCCTCTCTCTCTATAGCCAGCAATAACTATGTATGTACTGCTACAAGAAAATATCCAAAGTATTGTGATCACACAATCTTTTTAGGAATGTGGACCCATGTTAATTTACTTGACAAAATGCATCTTTTAGCTTCCAGGGATCCAAACTGGTGCCACCTTTAAAAAAAAATAAAATAAAAAAACATTGAATATTTACAGCTAACAGTAAAAACAGTGTATATATTTATGTAATCTGTAGAAGAAGAGCTAATGTTTTGAAGCAGGAATACTGCCGCACTATATTTTTGTTAGTGCTTTTATTGCAAAGTGAGTAGGGCAAAGATTATGGGTCAGTTACGCGAGCAATCTCCAAGAGCGCTGCTCTGTGGGACAGGTTCAGTTGCTGTTGTCGCTTGATAAAAAGAAGAAAAAAAAAAGTTGTCAGGATGTTCCTGTGAAGAGCTATACATTAACACCATTCCTAATGGTCCACATTGTTAACTTTAAACTGTCATCACAAGAACTGTATGTTCTGTTGCATTAGATGTTTTCTCGTTTTTGATACTGAGCAACTTAGCATCTTGCAGGTTGTGTGAAAAGTTACCAGAGCACAATAGTGAGGAGTGCAACACTGTGTGATCAACAGCTCTGAGTCACCGCGGATCGAGATCGAGATCGAGAGGTGTCCCTGCACCTCTTTTTCTGCCCCTACAGTGGGGCAGTTTACACAAACATCTTCAAAAAGTGCAGCAAAAAAACAAGTCCTGATGGGCACTAGAGACATTCGTTCATCTCAGTGTTGAAAAAAAACGACTACACACCTTCCTTGGGTAACCACATAAACTGACAGAATGGTTAGTTGGTGTTGTCACTATATCAGCAATCCAGTCTTGTACAGATGTTGCGCCTCAGTATTTTGCAAAACAGCTGACTTAATCTCCTCATCAAGGCTTTCCACTTCCCGTCCTCTCTCCACAGCCTCCAAATACATGTGGGTCGCTGTTTGCTGTTTCTCAATGAGAGCACTGCATCTGCCGTTGCTGCAACTCCCCTTCCTGTCACTGTGCCTGCGTCTCGGGATTGACGCGATCCTGGAAGATGTACAGGTTGTTGGTGGCTGCGATGGCAATTATATTCTCAGACGGGTGCCAAGCCATGTGCAGGATTTTCTTGGTGAAGTCCAGGCTATCAACGCCCACGTCGCCACGACGACGCTTACCACCGGTGTACACGCGCCGGGTCCGCAGTACAGCCCGAGGCTTGCTGCTTTCCCGCCATGCCTCCAGGGTCACGCCTCGACCCGTCTCTCTGTCGAACATCCGAAAAAAACTGTTGTATGCCCCTGTCATGATCACACTGGGAGAGGAGAGGAGACACATCAGACGTGATGAAATGTTATGTAGATGATGTCGATGATAGGGAGACAGAAACATAGATTTGAGTAAGAATAAGATGGAGAAAGGGGGTGACGACAAGGCTGAAAGGATTGAATTGATTTGAGATCGGAAAAGCTCGTCACCGAGATTGATTTAGTGCCAGTTGATGGCAGAGGCAAGAACACTCAGAGAATCACAGTATGCAGAAACACACAGCACAAGCACTTACTCTGCTTTCAAATGCGCTTAGATTTACTGCTCTGCCTGTTTCCCATTTCTACTTACCTGTCAGAGCTGTTCCAAACACACTCAAACTTGTCAAAGATGCAGTCGTTTTCATAGAGCGAACACAATTTACTCCTCAGGTATTCATGGACCTGGAGAGGATGCAGACAGTCAACGTTAATATCTGCGATGAATAAAAGAGGCACAGTGATGATAGAAATAATATATAATTAAGTATATATTATTATTATTAATTATATATTATTATTATATAAAATAAAGTATAATTATTATATAAAATAAAGTATAATTATTATGACATCTAGTTGCAGCCACTTGGATAAGGCTTCCAATGCCTGCCAAGGCATTTTCAAACCAAATCCAGTTCACCTGATTCAATTACTACTGCTACAATTAACTACTATTATGACTACTACGGAACAATGATACACATTAGGTATTGTTATTCTCAGTCTATGTGTCATTTAGAAATTAACAGTGGTACGTCAATTGTTTCACGTATTTGTTGAAAGTAAAGATTAGTAAACAATAACTGCATTTTTTTTAGAATTCAAAAGGATGTTCCCATTTTTTTTCACATTCATTTTAACACTTCAGAATTACCGTGGACATAAATTCCGCAAAGACATCACTAAAACCAAGACAGCTACAACAAACATTTTAGTTGGTCTAAATTATGGATCCAGATCAAGAAATGTTGTCCTTTCACCTGGTACGTCTCCACTGGGCCTTTGTCCATATTCAGGTCCCACACCTTGGCGGTGAGGTAGTCTCTGGTCAGCAGGTATCGACCGCTGTGGCTGAACTTAACATCCGATACAGAGGAAATTATTTCTGAGAAGAAAGACCGGCTCCCTGGATCCTCAGGTTCCTCAAAAACTGGTTAAACACAGAGGAGCATGGTGTATTTTTAAGCAATTGCGTACCCAGTGACAGCTTTCAGTTTGACCAAGCTTTGCAGTCTTCATGCTCAGACCCCTTCCATGCAATTCTCCACAGGATGCTCACGTTTGGTGTGTTTGTCGCAGAGTGCAGAGGCTCTCATGTCACACAGGCGCAGTGTTCCCTTGCTGCTGCTGTACACAAACAAGTGGCAGTGCTCTGGGTGGAACTCTGCTGCTGTTATCACCTCCGTCAGGTCCTCCATGTTGGCTGGTTTGATGTCCACAATATCTGTGAAGAAATCTATCAAGGAGCGAACAGCACGGCGACACCCCATAAACCAAGAGAGTGCTGATTTAACGTGCAGAACTGTGATATTCACGCTTTGTTGCTCATAGAAGAGGACTGAATGAGCCACAAAGCATGCTAACAAATAATTTATATGCACTTATAACCTCTCTTTCGGAATATTTTTAGTCGTGAATGAATTCTGTTTTTTGTCATTGATATGTTGTATACGCTATGACCTCAATTCATAATCACAACCCCCCCAAAAAATGCACCCCAACCAACCCCCAGCATGCATGCACACTCTGTGCCCCTCTCTGTTCTATTTGTGGTAGTCCTGCGTGGTTTAGTAGAAAGTGTACTGCTGAGTGAATTATTTAAACTCATCTTCCATAGATGCCTCTATGATTTTCTAGGTCAGCTTCAGTTTGAATGGGAGATCACCAAATGCACCCAGCTCATGCTGATACATGCAACATGCGACAGTCTGTACTGAGTACACACACTGAAGAGGTACACAGCACTCTGCTTTAAACATATATCAAAACATAGCGTTATACCTGCTTACATTAAATATTGATAATATATGAATTCATATGAACAGGGATGTAAAAGGACTAGATGCGAGGTGAGAATATGTTTCAGTTTCAGGATTACATTTATAAGCAGCATTTTAGTTTCAGTAGTAGACCGGACTTAAAGATCAAATGTGTGATGTGGTATGATGTGCATTATACTACAGTTATGAACAAAAACAAGCCTAAAATTGTGTAGGTCTTAACACTTTTGGTCGGTGAAGCATGTTTGCTTAAGTAAAAAAGTGGATACTACTCAACTTCTGTGAAAAATGAAAAAGTTTTACTGACATTGCTGCAGCTGCCTGGTGATGTGGCTCCTCACAACAAAAATATTCCCGGTTCTAGTCTACCTGGGCGTTCAGTTTTCTCCAGGTACTCTAGATTCACTACACAGTCCAAAAACATGTGCTCAAGGTTTGTTAATGACTTTGGATATGGATTGGCTCTTGCTACCTGCACCCTAACATTGGATAAACTGAAGATGCATGAGGAATTCACCCAACTCATGCAGGATTGACTTTTCCCAATACAAATACAATTTTCTCATTACAGTTGCCCGTTTGGTTGATAGCTTCACAAACATGACAATAGTGTTCTTCCTTCCGTTGCTGTTATGTGAGTTTTCAATCGTGTGAAATCTGAGAATCCAGTCTGGTGTGGAGTCACACTCAAAAATAAGAGCAGATGCTACAAGGCTACGGAAATAAACGGAATAAACTAAAAATAGAAAACATGAAGGAAGGATACTGAAACTTCGGTCCGTGATGCCCAGGTGCCACATATTGATGCGAAGGTCATCAGCAGACAGGTAGGTCTCCCCGTCACTGTTGACTGAGATGGAGTTGACATGGTAGGTATGTCCATTAGCAAACACTCGCCTGGGACGAACTTCTACCATTAAATCTGTCGGTTTCAATACAGGAACCTGCAATAAAGAGACGCAAGTGATTTAAAAGAAAAGAACAGAAGTAAGGAAACGGGTTGAAGGAAATGCTGAAATATGGGCAGACATGAGAGTCTGGGATCTGAGGACAGAAGCAATGGCAAAAAGGCAGACGTTTGGTTTGTAGATTTAATAAATATTGGATTGAAACATATAAATGTGCCTGTGCACATTTCTGTGTACCTGCAGGGAGGTGATGGTAGAGGTGTCCTTGACCCGTCCCTCCTCATCTTTCAGGTTGTAGCCTTCTGGTCTCTTGTCTCTCTCACTCACCTTCCACAGTTTAATGGTCTTATCTGTGACGGCCAACAGGATTTTCACATTAGAAGAGGGTAATTAAGTTGGGAGAAAACTGACAATAGTTGAAGAAAACAGATTGAAATATTAAAGCAAAATAGAGCAGTGTAATCTGGAAGATATCTAGAATTTGTACAGAAATCCAGATAATCATGAGATTTAGCAAGGAGGGACTTGTTATACAAGGCGAGTCTGCCTGTGAGAAGAATGAAAACCTGGCTGCTAACTTCCTTTTGGAACAAAACTTTGATGATGAATGAAATGGCCTTGTAGTGAAATGTAGGAGGTGTAGTATTTAGCACTGCCACCTCACATGGAAAATGTTGTTGCTTTGATCACAGGGGGTCTTTCACTGTGGAGTTTGCATATTCTCGATGAGAACCTGGGTTTTCTCTGGGTACTAGGGTTTCGTCCCGAATTGCTAAAACCTTCGTGTTATAAAAATTGGTCTTCTCTATTTGAGCATAGTCTTAAATGAGAGTGGGTAATCTGTTTCTGTTTGTGCCTTGTAATGGACTGATGGACCGTATAGGGAACACTTTGCCTTCCACCGTTTCAAAATTTAGATTTTTTTTTCAGTTGGATTAAGCAGTATACAAGATGAATGGAATAGTTGGGCTATTTGTCTGTAAAATATCATCCTTGCCTCACAACAACTATTCCTGACTGATTCAGAGGTCATTCTTTGTGATTTTTGTTGATTTAGGGTATAACAGTAACACTGCAGTGTTACTGTTATACCCTAAACTGGGGGTCCATCACTAGATTGCTGTTATATTATCCTGCAAAATATATCAGTTAATATTTTGAAAGCTTGCACTTTTCCCATAGTTTGTGGTCGATAATTTGGAGCAATTGCATCATCAGGTAGTTCAGATGTTTTATGCCATTTATGTTCTATTTGTAAAAGTAAACAATTCACTAATGTCTCACCATTGGTGGAAAGGAGAAAATGTGCCGCATTCTGCTGTGGCAGCCATCTGATCTTGTTGATTTTTTCCTCAATCTCCAGACTCTTTAGGTAGTCAAAGTCTGGCTCGTGGCTCTGGAATGTGCTGTAGACATTGTACTCGCCGGAGTCAAACGTCTCCCCCACCTCCTCAGACTCCCCTTTAGACTGCCCAGGGCACATGAGATATACAACATACTTTTCAATGAATGACACTATTTGCATATAACTATATAAGAAAAAACATGTATAAAGAGGGAATTACAGTGACTGTAAGTTACATATAAGTTGGGTAAAGAAAGCTGATGACTGGTATTGGGTAAACTGACCTCAATCTCTCTCTGAAAGATGACCACTCGGCCACCTTTATCCCCCGTGGCGAGCAGGTCCCCCGTCTGGTTAAACTCCACTGTAGAGATGACATCAGCTGGGAGAAAAACCATCAAATCGGAAGCAGTTATAGATGGAAAATCAATAGGTAGAGATGGAAGTGGAAAGAAAAAAATATGATGGAGGACACAGGTTAATAAAGGGCATACAGGGAAATGAGGGGCAGAAAATAAAGACACCAAATTAAATACAAACAGGGTCCCAATGGGACTGATATGAAAGATAGTACTACTGATAGTAGATCATTACACAGCATCTCCATAAAACCACTCACAATCTCTGCTCCCATCCATAAAGTAAGCATCCATCTGTTACAGGAGGTATATCGTCAAAATCTAAAACAGTGTTTAGTTGGACATGGAGCGATCAATGCTATCATCCATTGCCTCCAACAGTGCAGAAACAATGCAATCTGAAGATGAAATGAATCCACTCATGTGTACCATTATGTTATTCGACACCACTGAGACAGCAATGAGCCATTGTCCGTTTTACCTTCAGTGACGTAGTCTCGTAGGAAGGTGTGGTTGATTTTGGGGCTCTCAGCGTCCTCGCCCATCTGAAGTTGAGGGAGGGTGACCCGCCAGCGCGCCCGTCCTGAGGGGAAGGGTCCAATCCGTAATCTCTCTCCCCACCCAGCCTCCGCCCATGCTGCTTGGGCCTAGCGGAGTGGCCTGGAACAAGGCATCTTGGGAAACCAGCCGACCGGAAGGAGAGTAGACACGAAGAAGCGGGGTTGCAGACGGGAATGTAGTGGGAAGAGAAGAGAGTTTTGGGAAAGAGGAACGAGGGATGAACAGAAAATAAAATGCAGGACAGAGGAGGAGGATGTGAATGGAAAGAGTGGCGGTGATGCTTTGGGAAGGAAACAAGATTGCCGTCATTAGCCAGGCTGACAATATGTCCACATGGCATCTGAAATGCTGTGACCTTAGTGAGACATTCAACACACTCATTAGCAAAGACACACGTGTGTGGACGCCCAGCGCCTACTCATTGTCGAGACACGTCTCAG
The DNA here is from genome assembly GCF_963383615.2 of Lipophrys pholis. Lineage (NCBI taxonomy): Eukaryota > Metazoa > Chordata > Actinopteri > Blenniiformes > Blenniidae > Lipophrys > Lipophrys pholis. The sequence goes on from NC_137628.1 coordinate 19,356,334, forward strand.
TGATGTAGAGCGGAAGAAAACAGCTAACAACAAGAGCAGAGAGACAGAGAACACATATTCCCTTGTGTTCACACACAGAATGAAGTACAGCATGAAGATGCTTTGTGTGTGAAAATATCCACTGCAACGTTCACCTCGTGGAGGTCTGGCAGTGGTAGTAAATGATCTCAGGGTGTGGTAGTCCTCCCTGCCTACTTTCCAGATCTTTGCTCTATCTATCTCGAGTCCTCTTCCTCAAACACTCACACATGCACCGGCACACTTTTCAAATAGATAGTCCTTGACAGGGATCAGAGGAGAACGCAATGTCTTGCCTGTGCTGCAGGAGGGAGGGAGACAGGCCTCAGCTCACCTACCAGTCCTCCTGCTGCTGCTGCTGCCGCTGCCGCTGCTATCCCCACTGCTGGCGTTTGCTCGCTCTTCTGCTGCGCTGCACTCACGCAGGCCCGTGGTTCTGTCGGAGGGAGAGGAGAGAGGACAGAGAAGAGAGAGCAAGGGTAGCGGTGAGAGGTGGAGGAGAGGCAAAGGAGGAGAAAAAAGAGAAAGAGAGAGGGACAACGAGGAGGATGGAGGTCTGTTGCCTGCTGATGCTGTGGATTTGCTTCTGTGCAGCATCCACTGTGTCATGGCAGCCTCCTCCTGCTGCAGCCAATCACAGTGAAGCTGTCAGTGGCTGATCCACCCACTGCAGGAGATGAGGAGTACAGAGCACCAGCAGAGGGAGCCCTACAATACTGAGTCTGCGCAGGTTTGGTAGTAATTTTCTTTAAGAACAGCAGTTTTTAAAATAAATGGCTCAAATAAACAGTAACAGAATGCTTTAAAGGAATTAATGCTGACATTTTTTTAACCCCACAAAATCAAATATATCTAGTTGTTCAACATAAACTGAATCAGTTAACTCTGACACAGTGTATTAAAACAATGTTGGTGAGTTTTCACTGTTGCATCTCCTTTTCCTCCCTATTGACAAACAATTTCAAACGTTACTCTGCAAAAATTAACACATCTCAGTTCTTTGTTTCAAGCGTTTTCATTGCAATCTTCTGAAAATCTCACTTACTGATGTGAGCAGCTTGTTTTTTTCATGGCAGAACTACATATTTGTTGTGAATAGATGCCTGCTGTAGTGCAGTTTAAAACTGTATTTACACAGGTACATGAAACACCTTTAGTTTGCTTCCAGAAAATGTTTGACCGCCACACAATAACACACAGGCACAGCAGAGTCGCATAGTGAGGTAGTGAATATACACAATGGTATCATAGTTAATACTCTCTCCTTGTAGCACAATAGCTGATTTGAGTTTGGATTGGGATTGGTGCCTCTCCGTGTTGCATGTTCTCTTTGCATTGCTCCAGGTTCGGAAGTTTCTTTCAACAATACACAAAAAATAAACATTCTACTTTACTTAGTGACTCTAAATTGCCTATAGGTCTGCAAGTGAGTCTGTGATTGTCTCACTGTGTTCCTCCTGTGCACCCTGTACACAGAACCTTCACATACTGGAACTGATGCTCAATATGCAACCCCAAGTTGGATAAATCAGTATAGTGGATGGTGGAATGTCGGGTGGTTTGCACTCTTGCCTCACAGCAAAAACATTTCTGGATCGAGTTGTAAGTTTGCATGTTCTCCCTGCGGGAGTGTGAGAGGTGGGTGAGGTTAACTGGTAACTGCAACCTGCCGATCATGTAAATATTAAGAGTGGGTGATTGTCTCTTTGTGTTAACTCTGTGTACCGGCTGGCTTTTAAACCGCTGTGTTGGACACAGTGGTATTAAAGTTTACCGATATCTGCCAAGTGATCAATAAAATTCCCAATGAAAACCAAACAACTGAAAATCCTTCCACAAAACTTAAGTATCATGCTAGACATTTACTCAACTAACCCTATGAACACAAACCAGCATGCTTCTGTTCATAAATACTAATTATTATTTCCTTTTTAAAAAACCAAAACACTGAAATATCGACCCACTGGAAACCTCATTAGATACATCTGGCTAGTACCAAATACCCCCTTTTGCCTTCAGGAGTACCTTAACATTTTTGTTTCATAGATTCAAGGAAGTGCTTGAACATTCCCCAGAAAAGTTTCTCCAAGTTGACAAACCACATCACCCAGTACTGGAGATTTTATCAGCTACTGTTCAATGATGAAAATGCTACCATTTCCAAGAGCTGCACTAGAAGTTTGAGATCTGTGACTGTGAAGGCCATTAGAGTATAATGAACTTATTTTAAGCTTTGTGATATGTTATGTTATCCTGCTGAAAGTAGTCATGAAAAGATGGAACGCTGTGGCCATAAAGGGATAGAAATGACAAGAATAATCAGGGAGCCTGTGGCTTTTAAACATTGTTCATTTCATGCTCAAGGCCCCAAAGTCTGCCTGAACACCATTACACCACCAGCAGAAGCCTGAATCCTTGATGGACTCGTGCGTTCATTTATAGTGAGAATCATTGATTCACCCCCCCCCCCCCCCCCCCCCCCCCCCCCCCATATTAGTGGTCCTGTAGCCTCAGTTCTCAGTTCTTAGCTGAAAGGAGGAACACTGGAACCTTGATGCGTGCCATCTTCAAAGTTCCACCTGTTGCCTGTGTCGTCAGATGGTCAACTGCGTATCTTGATGGTGGAAGGTGGTTAAGTTACTGCCTTTCTATCATCTTTCTGTCATCTCTAGCAGTGCTAGTCTAGCACTAAAAACTATGCCGCGTTCAAAGTCACTGCATATACCTTTCTATATTTCAGATTGTTAAAACTCATCTAGTACAAATATTTAACTGAGTGAAGGTTTGGCCACCGGAAGCACTTGGCAACATTTAGACTGACAGAAGCGAGTTCATTCAAATACCCGACGTTGGAGCCACTCCATGAATTCAGTAACGTTTAAATCAATTCCCTATAATGAATAAACCTGTGGCGCCAGATGGGCTAAATAAAGTTCAGGGGATTACCTTGACGCAATCGTTTCCACGGACTCTTCCATAGAGGCTCTCACTCCTCTCTCTGGCGCGTCATTAGTCCGCCTCACTGCCTTCTGACGGAGTAGGTCTTTCTCCTGGAAAAATCACCACTCTGAAAAGAAACTGAGTTTGGGCGATATATTTTCGCTTTACCTGGGCGAGGGGATGCCCTGCTTCCACTCAGAAGCGTTGGAGTCTATGGAGCCTGACAGCGCGACTCCCGGGGCATCCCCGGACCCCGGAGCGGAGGCGTCTTTAGGCAGGGAAGCGGTGAGAGAGTCTCCGATGGTCCAAGAGATGGGCTGGTTCTTCTCCCCGCTCTGGAGTCCCCGCTCCAGAGTGCGAGGCCGGAGGTTTGGAGGCGGAATGAGAAGCGACCAAGAGGAGGCATGGCTGGATGATCACTCCGACTTTACAAGGGCCTATTTTTTACGCAGAGCTTCAGTGTAAGTTTTCAACATTCTTCAGACTTTAGGACTGGCCTAAAAAGTTGTTAAATTGAACTGACCTCTCTCTTTATTATTAAGACTACAAAGTTGAAAATAACTTCCGAATGGTTTGGTTAGTATATTTGTTTAATCGTATTTTTGCTGGATAGGTTAACTCTTTCTCTTTGGGTGGTAGAACGTTTCTTCATTGCACAAAACCTGTCAACATTGGATATATCATCTGAGTTGCATTGTTTCTTGCAATTGTTACGCTATTCAACAGGAGCCTAAGCAGTGTCAGTTGTGTAAAACACAATTATATTTGAATATTGTCAATTATTACATTGGGCAATATTCATTTCAGTTTTTATAGTCAAACCAAAGGTGTATTACATCTATTCCTACACTACCAATTCAAATCACTTTCTATTGTGAGTTTTATTCTGTTTTTTATTGGACAAATGATAGGTGTCAACTTTACACTGGTTTACACAGGGGCTACTATAAAATGTAAACTCTGCCTTTTTCCTTTATTTGAAGGCTTTCATTTTCATTTAATGATGATCATTTCTTATAGACATGTAGTCATAACGTTTTTAGCACTTGTACATAGCTCTATACACATCTAGATGTATAAAGTTATATACAGAGTTTATGAATGAATGTACCCATAATCTTAAAGCAATAGTGTGTATAGATTCACTTACACCACAAGTGCAAACAGTAATTATGCCTGAAAAGGATCAGAAAGGAGCAAAACCTTGTGAATAATACCTGCGTTGTGTTAGTTAGAATATGCATAGCTACCTATGAATACACACAACAACAGAGATGCATACAAACATTCCCAGTGTACACAAAAGGTACAATGCAATGGGCTCACTTTTAAATTTTGGTATTTTGGTAATCACTATATGTTAGTAAAACATTGGAAATATTTCGGAAATATATGCATAATACAAAGAAACATCCCCAGAAAGTGATTAATGCAGTCTGTCTTGTGATTTTAGGGCGAGTGGTCCACAGATAGAGACGTCACCACAGCTGCCCAGGTTCCCCAGGAGCAGCTCCGATCAATCTGACCTGTTCAAGAAGGCTGCGTATCGCAGAACATCCTCTCCAATGTCCAGCTCGCACCTGAACATCTCACATTCAACAGACAGGCTCAGGCCCTGCGCTTCAAACCTCTGTGCCCCTGAATGGATGGAACGCTTCAGTCCAGATGTCCTCAGAAGTCACTCTCCTTGCTCCCCCCGCTCCACCCACTCTTCCCGCTTCTCCTTTTCTCCTTGCCGTCCACTTTCACCAATCTGCCCTGGCTGCCCCGACATGCCCCACTCTCCATATCTTCTGGCTCCCTCTGTTACGAAGCCTACTAAATGTAGCCATAATGAAGGCTGCCCATGGATGATGGGGCTCCTTGGAGGAGGTTTGAACTGGATTGGCTCTGTTGCAGAGCTCTGCCAGGGAGCAGTCATGCATGCTGCAGAGCTGTTGGGCGCTGGGGGCAGTGCCCTCGCTCTTGTGAGGAAGGATTGTGGTGGAAGGAGCAACTTGGAGGAGGTGATAGGTCTAACAGCACTCTACAGCCATGCACATCTTGACTTGGTGAAGGGTCTCATGGGATGTGTGTTGACTACAGGCTCGCCAGTGAACCTGAGAGATGCATCTGAGGTAATCTTTCTTGTGGCTCTCACGATTCAGCAAATTTTGAGTGCATTCGTGTTGAAAAAAATGCAAAAATATCTTTTTACACATTATAAACATGTTCTCTTGAGGAAACAAGTGGGCACACTATAAACTAAGAATGAGCACTCTGTGCTAAATGAGACGCCCAGTTTCCTGATAACCTGTGTTTAGGCGATGACATGGTCAGATTGTTGGAGCATGTCAGGGAATCCCCAATGACGCATTTGCACCTAATCCTTTTAGAGACTTCTTCCGCAGATAAACCTGCGATGACATTGTGCCGTTCCCTGCACACACCCACACAATGAGGGAAGACTGCACAGCTTGTTAAAAGGCTTACACGTGGTGCCCACAGCAGCTTTCCCTCTCCTCTCTAGCAAAGTGATTTGGATTTAGTGTTGACGCCTGGCAGAACTGGGAACCAGGTAATCCCAAGTCAGCATGGGTGTAGATGGGTAATTCTCATTAGCCTGCTGGACACCAATGATCCCAAGAAATGCGGGTATTCCTGACTGGATTTCTCGAAGGCTAACCAGCAATAATCACCCAGGTGGCTCAAGAGCACTGTAGTATGGCTCATGCAAAAGTTTGGTTGGTTTCTTTGCGACCAAAACTACATAAAGACATAATTGGACTACATGTACAGTATGTCTTTAACACGTATGATGTAAACTGTTCAGCATCTATAAGTGATGTGTTTATCTTTCTTTTCTTTTTATTTTACACAAAATAACCAAAACAATTTACCCCCAACCTATTAAAAACTGAAAACTGACATAATACACATACAGGAAGGTGTAAGAGTCAAACACTGTGCATGTATATGTGAATACCATTATAGTGATGCTCTTATGAACTAGTGCTGTCTTTATTGACCTCCACAGGACCCCAGATTCAACCTAGATGATCAATCATCAAAGATCAGCGCTGTTTTGACAGTTCCTATCAAGAACCACAGTAGAGAGGTAACATAACGTCTATTTTAAGTGTAAGAAATGTAATTTCTTTGCGCGTTCGACTTGAAATTCAACGGTGAACAAAGTAACACCATCCTGTAAAAGATGTAGTACATTTTAATATAATGCATTAAAGGTTTAAACACAGATTACTTGACAATAAAACAAGTCTTCTTTTGGTGAACAGGTGGTTGGTGTAGTGGTCATGATTGACAAGAAAAACAGCTGTGATGGATCACTTTCTGTTTTTACCAACAAAGATGAAAAGGTAAAGGCTCGTTCAATTTGGGGAAAAAATATGTGAGACTTCCTCTATTGTACATTAGTACTTGTGTTTTATTTCTGATGGTATTGCAAATACCTTGAGTATATTATGATTCACAATTTAATGGTTTTGAATGACTAATTACAATAATGTTATTTTCCCAGGTGCTGTCCAGTCATATGGATGTGCTGGGAATGCTCCTGGATAATATCCAATTGTATGAAAGCTCAAGGCAAGAGGCCAAACGCAGCCAGGTGAAAACCAAATTGTAACAATCTATTCATTTCTGTGCATGCGTGTATTTCTCCTTCACGTTTTTCTAATATAATTTGTGTGTGCTCGCATCAGGTCTTGATCGAGATGGCTCGGGTTTTATCGAAGGAGCATCACTCCTTTGAGGCTCTGTTGAGTAAAATGGCCGCCACCATTATGCCCATCACACATGCTCAGTACTGTACCATCTTTATACCCAGTGAGCAACCTTCAGTTATGGGGGAAAAGGTGCATCATCCTTTTTGGTTCTGTGTTTGTTTGTCTATATACAAAGCCATATTTTTAATAAGCGAGACCCCAAAATTTCAGTTCAATGTGCGTTTTTTTTTTTTTTAAATACAGATTTCATTCTCAAGAGTGATACACCTGGAGTGTGAGGAGCTCGGATCATCTTGCCAGATCTACAGAAGGCATGGCCTGCTCACTGTTCTAATGTATTATTCACATCAAACGACTTTAGGTTTTTAATGATGTAATTCCACAACAATTCCTGATTTTTCAGGGAGCGTGACATCAGAGATATCGACTCATCATATGCTGTTCAGACGCTGATGGCAATGGAAACACTTAACATGTCAACGAGCTCAGAGGAATCTAAACGTAGTCTCATCTGCTGCCCCGTCAGAAACGAGAGATCGGAAAATGTTATCGGTAAGTCCACTCTCCTGAATGGCAATCATTTTTGAATTATTAATGTATCAGTCACCTATCCCAGTTGTAGGTTCATGTCACAAACACCAGTCCTCTTAAAACTTCAAAATGAATTAAATAACACACAGAATCTTAAAACATACATGATATCTTTCACCAGACCAGGAAGTGTCGCTCGGATATGATCTAACTGAACTTATTCCTCCTGTAACTCTTAAAAGTGGGTTTTTTTTGTGTGCGTTTTTAATTTGTTGTTGTTGTTTTTTTTTGCCATTTAGCTGTGTGTCAGCTGACTAACAAACAAAGCAGAGAGTCAGAGGAATTGGAGGCTTTTAACCGTTATGACGAGCGCCTCCTGGAAGACCTGGCCGTGTACTGTGGCCTGGCCCTGCAGTACGCTCAGGCTGTGCAGATCACTGAGGAGCGGAGGGCCAGTATCGAAGTCACACAGGAGGTGGGTCACCTTACTCTTCGAACACCGATTGTATCTTTAGCTGAGCAGTAGACAAATATTTACAAACAAAATAAAAAATATATCGAATTTATCTTGCAGGTTCTTGCCTACCATATCACGGCGACAGAGCAGGAAATCCAGACATTGCAGGTAATTTTTTTTAACCCTCCTTTGCTAGACATTAACTTTAACATGGTCCACTCAGCGAGGACATTCATCCATCGTCCTTCGTTTGCTTTCCTTCCTTTTCCTCACTTCTTGTTGCACAATTTTGATCTTTTCATGCTTCTTCTGTTGTTTTATTTTAATTGCCTTCGTTGTTCACCCTTATTATTTTTATCACTGCATCTGTGCTCGTGGAATCACCCCTTGCACGCTTCGTGGTTCCTACATGTCAGGTTAACAGGCTTAAACGCCAGCATGGCCGACAGACACCTAATGCTCTAACTTATTTAATCTCTGGAACAACTGTTATGAATACATGTCAGTGGCTGCGGTGATGGTGCTGTTCTCACTGTGATACCTTCACTGGGACTACATTGGTTAGGAAAATATTTTCAAAATAAAATGTTTTGCTCTTGTGTTTTGTGCTTATAATGTTATATTTTGAGGATTTTTTTGATTCTGCTTCTATTTCCAGGAAGTGACTATTCCATCAGCTGAATCACTGCATATTTCCGATTTCCACTTCTCTGATTTTGGTCTGCCGGACGATCTGACCACTCAGGCCACCATCCGCATGTTTCTGGATCTCAATTTGGTGCAGGATTTCAACATTGACTACAGGGTAGCTGACCAGCTGGAAATGACATTTCATTGCATCATTTGAGAGCAGAAGAACTGCAGCACCAATATTGATCAGAAACAATCAACAATCAAAGAATAATATAAAACATAATTATAAATGATCTATGTATATGATATAAATTATCCTTTTGACATTTAACACCTGTCATGCATATCTGTTCCCTCCAGAGTCTGTGCCAGTGGGTCCTGACGGTGAGACGAGGTTACAGACACAATGTGCCTTATCACAACTGGAACCATGCCCTGACCACGACTCAGAGCATGTTTGCAATCCTCATGGCCACAGAGCAACTGCAGGTTAGTGCATGCATTGGGTGTATGTGTTTATTTCACTAAGATTAGTTCTATTCAGATGTATAGAACATTCAGAAAATCTTCCTCAATTGACATTTGAAAGCGCAGCACTGATAACCTACGAGTGTAAAAAAAACAAAAAAGAAAACAGATCACATGTTTCATTTTGAATGGAGTCATGAGAATATATTACGATAATGTTTACATATTTGTCAACTTTTACCACATAGTCTTTCAAACTGCAATATATTTTCATATAGATTTCTTCTCTTGGGTGTCTTAAGTTTATACATTTCTGTTCAGCTGTTGTAAAGTTTATTCGAGACAGGTTCTACAAGCAGGGTCCTTTTTATCAGAACTTTCACCTGCTCACTGTTGAGATTACAAACCAGCCTAAATCACATCTGAAGTGACGACCATCTCTCACTTCAAAGCAAGAATCAACTATTACTTTGTAATTTTGTGCTTTATAAAAACATTCAATCGTTCTTGTTTGACGGTTATGTTGTGTCTCGTAGTTAAAATACAATGTGTTCACAGAACACTTTATTATTTCAGTGTTTGCATGATTCACAGTTACAATAGCTCAACCTCAGGTAGATTTTGATTTGGCCTGTTCTTGTGTTGTTATTTTGTTTAATCAAGCTTGTTTCCTCAGATTTGAATGACATTACATTTATCCTATATTTGTGCATCTATACTTCTACAGGTCAATTAGTGTTTTGAGTTAACATAAATTAAATGGGCATCAGTTTCAATTGTTTGTTTGCTTTTATTTTTTATTACTTTTCAAAATGGTCATGGATCTGGATCCTGTTAGTTACTCGAAAGGGTTTCATCCTCTGCTTTGGTTATGAAGTTCATCATGTAAGTTAAATGAAGGTGGAATGGCAACAGTTTTGCTGAAGTTAATGTGATGCCCTTGTTCTAGTTTTATTTAGATTAGTTTTGTTTTCTTGAATCAGCAGTCAAAAAATGTATCCAATCAGCAAACACACAAAAACTTATTTATTTATTTAGATGCAAAAAGCTTCAATTTTCATAAATAAATCAAAGAATTTGGTTGTCAAAATGGCGGCAAAATAATAATTCCTGCTCTAACTTTAAAATCTAACTTCCAAAAAGTCAATCTTTAATATTGCTACACATTTGTTGAAAGATATCTAACTACCTTTATTTTAAGCCCAATTTTTTCCTCTTGTTTCTTTCTGATTGTGTCTCAGAACATTTTCAGCCGTTTGGAGATCTTTGCGTTGATGATTTCCACTCTCAGCCATGACCTTGACCACAGGGGTGTCAGTAATTCCTTCATACAAAGGTAAACATCTCTTTCACTTTTGTGGAAAAGAAAAAAGACATATTTAATTTTTCACTATTTTCTAGCACTCTTACAATATCCTATATCTGTCTGTATCACATTAGTTGTGCCAGTTGTCAGGAGTTTTTTTGTAACTCAGCCTTTACTGTTGCTTTTATCCTCTCAGGACTCAGCAGCCTTTAGCTCAGCTGTATGGACACTCGTCTCTCGAGAACCACCACTACAACCTGTGTGTCTTCATCCTGAACAACACCGTAAGAACTGTTTCGCTTATCTTTGAAGTAACTTTGACCGTATCTGTCAGTCTGAAAAAGTTCAGTTGAACTAATTATTTACAGCCAGCAAAGACATTAAATTACAATCATAAATAAATGAGAAGTATAATGTACTTGCTATTCAGTCTGTTTCTACGCTGTTTGAATGTACAATATTTGCAAGTTGCGTCATCCATCCATCCATCCATCCATCCATCCATCCATCCATCCATCCATCCATCCATCCATCCATCCATCCATCCATCCATTATTCATTCATTATTTGTCATCCCCTGCAGGGGAGTCAGATCCTCAACGGTCTGTCGTCAGACGACCACAGAACCGTACTGCACATGATCAAAAGAGCGATCCTCGCCACTGACCTGACCGTCTACATGGAGTATGTTCAATGACAAAATGTCACAATTGCATCAGGTCAAGCATTGTGCAAGTTTGATTTTAACCCGCATGTCCTTGTTCACTTTTTTCGTAGGAGAAGAAAAGAGTTCTTCTCTCTTGCTAAGAAAAAAAGAGTGAACTGGAAAAGTGACAAACAAAGAGATTTGCTGAGGTGAGACTTAATAAACTTATTCAGTTAACTTATTATATCGACGCCTTATGGTGCAGTGCAAGGAGCTTTTTGTAATCGATGTTTAATCCCACAGGTCAATGCTGATGACGGCGAGTGACCTCTCCGCCGTCACAAAGCCTTGGGATGAACAAAAAAGAGTAAGTCTCATATCACACATTTAACTGGAAATAATTCACAATTTCGACGTCGTCATAACTTAAAAATGTATTTTTGTTGATTTGATAGATTACCAACCTGGTTGCCATGGAGTTTTTTGCACAAGGGGACAAAGAGAAGGAGGAGTTCAAAATCAAACCGATTGTAAGTTATTTACTTTGACAAGGATTCTCAAAATAGATCTAATTGATAGTCACATCGAGAGAACAAATTGTATGCTCACTCTTTATTTGATTTTAAATATTATTAATGCTTGCACATCAGTTATCATAACATTTTAATTTTTGTTCCAATTCACCATTCACACAGAAGACGACTCAAAATGCTTCACAAAGACATTACAACAAGTTTAAAACCAACATTATAATAAAATAGAAGACGGTCAAGAACTAAAATGATTTTTCAAAAGTGCTGGATTAAATTTAGACGAAAGCTTAAGTTCCACATTTGTGTAGCATCATCGATCAACGCTGCTTCGCCTTGTTTAGTTCTGGTCCTGGGGACACAAACTAGTCCCAGACGACCTGAGAGGTCTGTTTCATAATAAAGTAACTCTGACAGGCATTTTGTTTGCGGTTATTTCGCTACTTTATAGACAAGGAGAAGGATTTTAATAAGACCTGTTGCACTCTTGTCTTTGAATCAAGTTTGTGCTTGCTAATATAATCATTGATTAAGGAAGTTTGCCAGTCGATAAATTTAATGTGTTGAATTTAGGAACCAGGTTTTCTTCTAAAAAATGTTTTTTGATATGATAGAAACAGTTTATTTACTTACTATTTTTGCTCGTTATTTCTTGTGGTCCTTGTAAAAACTGTGTGGGTGATGTGATGATGGGCTGCTGTATTTGCTATTACTATGAGAAATAACTGACTGACTTCATCCTTGCCTCAGACTCCAGGCTTTACTTCTACATTTACTCAAATGTAGCTGAAGCTGTTTTGACATGTATTGATATGTGTAATAAACACCCATGAGACCCCAGTATTAATGATTTTCACACATTCTGATTCCTTCAGCGTATCATGAACAGAGAAAACAGCACCCAACTGCCATACATGCAAGTTGAATACATTGATGAGATCTGCTACCCTCTCTACAAGGTGTGTTTGCGCATTTTTCTTTACATGTTATAAATAATCTCTCTCATTTTTGCACAATTCTCTCAAACCTTGCTTTAATTTTAGCTTTTCCCACCAACCATTCACCCACACTCTATTTGTATCATCCTCAGACTGTATCAAGACTGTTTAACACCTGCGCTCCATTGTTCAACGGCTGCAAGAGGAACCGAGAAAAATGGCTGCAACTTGCTAAGGGAGCAGAGGATGAAGACAGTGAGAACTGCAGCAGCGTAACACTGGAAACGCTCAAAAGCAGCAAGGAGGAAACATCAACAGTGGAGTAGAAGGCCTGGCAATGAGGACACATGACTGTTTATCCCACATATAGGCCTTTTGGAAACTAGACATTATAATGACTTTCGATTAGTTTTTTCATCGTGTTTTACAGGTACACCTCAAATATTCAAAATGACCAGTATCCATATCTGCTGTTGTATTGTATTTGAGTTTTAGCCATGCATATCCAACGTCACAAAAACATATTGAGCTTTTTCTTCAGTGGGAACAGTTGATGATGTATCATAAATGTCTGCTTCTTTACACATTGTGTCTATTGAGTTCATCAATTTTATGAAGTTTTATTGAACTTTTAATGCAAAGTTAGAGTAAAACCTGATTTTACAATCAAGGAAAGCATTTATTTTAGAGAGCTTGCGTTCAGTTAACTAGAAATGTAAGCTACATAAGAAATGACATGTATTTTCTAGATTCTTGAGCCAGGCATGTAAAAATTAAGTTTCAGCACGCATAATTTCAATATACATTTACACTGTTGTAGTAAACACCAAAACTAAGCGTATTTGAAAGAATCAGTCATGTGATCCTCCACATGTTTTATAGCATGTTGAGGCCTAAAATGCGTTTTGTCATCTTAGCCCAGTCTTTTTCTATGTATTCTGAATTTTTAACCAAACAGTCGTTTTGTTTGTGTTTATTCTTTTTTTCTTGTCTTGTGTTTTTTTTCTTCCATGATGAATAAATGGTCTTTGTCTCCAAGAAGCCAAGATCTTCATCTTACATTTGATGTCATGTTGTTGTTGTTGTTTCAGTTAAGAGTATTGGTATATATGGCCATTTTTCCATACCTGTGTAGTCCACATGACATGAATATCATAAGAAATGTTAGATACTGCCAAGTAGATAGTAATACAGGTTTATTGATGATTCAGTCACACCTATATGAGAATATAGATCAATATAACAAAATAGCAAGAAATATACTATCAAACAATGTGTCAAAACCAAAGGGGGAACAATTGTGAAACGGCTTGTTTCTATTTATTTTTTTTCAGTCAGCTGTGGTAAACTATTGTTTTCCACCCTGGATTTGAAGATCCACCATTTAAACCTGATCCATTCAGGATTTGTGCTTCGCAGGTTGGGAGCACAGAAAATAGACGTTTTCACAATGGATGGATGGATTGCTATTTTTTTTTTCCAATTGCTAAAAACACTGGCGAAGTTATTGAGTATTTTAATCTGAAAATGCAAAAAAAAATTTAAATAAAAATGTGCCATGGCGTAAAAGTGTTAAACCACACGAGTCCTCCAGGGGGCAGTGATGCAGTTTTATGCGGCGCTGTCGGCAGAGCGGAACCGCAGAAGAAGAAGCCGCCTGAGACAAGAGAAGATGACAGGGCGCGCGAAAAGAAAACTCAGAACCGTTCAGGTAGAATTTCTCAGTTTTCACTGAAAATGCGGTTTCCACAGCCGCGGTTTGTGTTGTGTTTGGATTATCCGACATGATACCGGTTGTAGTTGTTCGCTTTGTGGGGAAATATTTATCACTCACGTTGACTGAGCAGCGGCAGCAGCGACAACATGGCAGCAGCAGCAGCAGCAGCAGCAGCCACCGCAGCTCATTAGGACCACAAAGCTGACACTTCTCTCCAAGCTGACCAGCTTCACCTTCTGCTGCATTCATGTCGCTAATTAAACCACTCATTGATTCATCATCGCACCGCTCCACGCTAAGCTATGATGCTCTCATGTTAGCGCTACCTTTCTCCATTACATTGGAAAGAAGCGGTGTTCGTCTCCATTTGATTTGTGCTTCCACCTCCTGGTTGACAAATATTGATCCCTCATTGTTTTGGGAAAGTATAATTTTGCATTTTTAATAATCCCCTTCTGTCTGCAGGGCAGGCAGTTTATTAAGTGCTATCAGTCCAGCGCTGTCTTTATGGGGGTTGTAATGTGCAGTCTTTGTTGATGCTGTTTTAATAACGTGTTCATTCAATTTATTAATGTTTTCTTTATATCAAGGCATTATGAGGATATTGCAATGTTGACAGTCACTGAAACAAATGAGATTATAAGTAAATATTGAGTATTAACTGCCAATAGCATGCAGTGTTGTTTAATCTATTACATAGCTTTATTAAAACTGAATCATTGTTGATTGGTGTACCTTGTAAACTGGCAAGCTCATTCACCACCCACTTTTTCCTGTTATGTTTAACTTCTTTAGGAGTCGGGCACAGGCAATGGGGAGCAGAAGAAGCCTCGAAGTAATGAGGCTAAAGATGTACCGATGTCAGGAGTGGATCCACAGCAACGAGATGAGATTTTGCGACTGTACAACTTGCAAATGCCAGAAGATCTGTACCATTTTTGGGAATTCTGCAAGGAACTCTCGCCTGACAACCCCTGTGGTATGTTTTGGCTACTATAATAATGATTATGGGAACGAACTGACATTTCTATTAATTGTTCAGTCTGTAGACGAAGATTAACCCGGGCTGAGCCAAATCTTATTCGTTGTTTGCAAGGCAAACCCTCGACATGTTCACTACAGGACTGACACCGAGAACAAGATCATCAGTCATGCACAACTTTGTAACTACTTCCAATTTGGACTGTGAGACAATACGTGCCTGAACACAACCCACAGATGCTCTGGTCTAGTGTCAAACCTCCTTGCTGCAAAGTGACAGGGCTTTATTATACCAGCCAAGCTATTGACTGACAATCATATCATTTTTATTTGCCTGCTCTGCATGTTTTGGCAGCTTCTTATAGACTGTATTTTTTTTACCAAGTTTTCACTCAAGAAGTTTTTAATCAATAATTCAATCAATATCTCCATCCAACATACATTTATTGACTTACCGTTTCACCCCCTTTCCAATTCTGGTAAATTATTCCAAAGTAGACGTGTTTCTTTCAGATATCTTTGAGATTTTCTGTAGTTAATCACACTGACTGTGTGTGACTTAGATCGAGCCAAGATTCGACGCTGACACTGCTGTTGATGTGGAAAAGACAACTGACAAAGCTTCTTATTTATATCTGTTTGATGCAGAGTTCATGAACATCCTGGCTTGCAAGAGTCGTCATCGGAAATGTGACATAATTTTACGGAAAAAAGATAGAAAGTGAATGATGCTTGAGAATTACTTGGTTCAACACCAGAGATAAATGAACACTGCAGAAATATATTTTGTTATTGATGGGACTTTTAACTTTAGGACTATCTGAGGATTTAGGGATTCTGTCAACATTGTTTCCATATTTTGATGAGTACAATAGTCAAGCTATTGGTATTTCGCGACACCAATTGGCTCCTGACACTGCTTCTCTATGTGTAGGTGCTCTGAAGGACGCACTCGGTTTGAAGCTTGTTGGTCCTTTCGACATCCTGGCCGGAGCTCACAAAAACTCCAAGAACCCTCAGCCCAACTTCCACCTTCACTGGAGGTATTTTTATGACCCACCGGAGTTTCAGACGATACTTCAAGGGAGTGAAGACAGCCAGCATCACATGGGCTACTACAGGTAATGTCACATTTTTAAAGTGGCTCCATCCAACAGTCACTGGATCCGTTGCAGCAACAGACCAAAGCAGAATGATATTTATGAATAAATACACTATATTGCCAAGCGTCTGCTGACCCCACTCTGTGATTTTTCATGTCAGCTGTTCTCAATCGCTTCCACTATGTGACAGTACTACTAATGTTAGTAGAAATAGTCTGCATGCCCAGGTGTTTTATTTCACACACAGTGGTTGGAACACCTGAATTCAATGATTTGGATCGCTGAGCAAATACCTTTGGCAATGTAGTGAATATGTATGTGAGCCATAGGTAATTTAACAGAAATTTTTTTTGTTGTTGTTTTTTTCTAATCCACCAGAGACACTCCAGATAAACTTCCTGCCTTTGTTGGAGAAAATGAAGCCAAGAAGGGCTACGCTATAAAACAGATGGGGGGCAACGTGTTTGCTGCTGTCTAGTAAGTGTTAACCGCCTCCTTTCATATGATATTATATTTAGATTCATAGCTTGATTAGGAAAAAAAGTTAAGTAGGAGGGTGGTTTAAAAATCTATATTTTGCGTTGAACGCTTTACGGATAACAGTTTTGAGAGAAGAAAGAAAAAAATCACACTTCAAGAAAAGTGCATAGATTAAAATGTTTAATCACGGTTAAAGACTGATTTATTGGCATGCGAATATTAAGTTTGCTAGACAGTCAATTCTGTCAAATATTTTATTGGTATAAGTCACCCTAATGACCTTTTCTGTCTTTGTCTTCACCTGAAGTTTTCCGTCTGGTGAAGACAGAAACAGAAGATGTTTCTTACTAATTTTGTTTTTTTCTTAGGTTGTATTCATCTGTTCTTAATTCCCGTGTTCTTCCCTCTGTCAGCCTGTATCTGCTGCGGAAGAGGAAACAGCAGCGTGGTAAGAGAGAAAGAGAGGAGGCTTTGAAAGACTTGGAAGCGAAGCTTAAAGACAAGGCAGAGACTCTGGGCTTGCGTCTTGGCCAGAAGACCAAAGAAATTACAGAGAGAGACCGTAAAGTAATTTTACGCACAAAAATCCAAGTCACACATTTATATAACCTCAAAAAATACTTTATTTATCCCCTCCTTGTGTATTGTTTTGTGCTTTTTACTTTATAGCACAGCAACCCTCATCTCCCCCAAACTTTATGCATGGTTAATAACTTTTTGACATCATTTTTTCTAAGCACTCTAAGCAGAGTGCAAATCACATAATGTAAAGAGACTGCATTTGAAGAGGATTGCTTTTCTCTTGTGTCACTAGGTGGTCACCAAGACGTTCCACGGTGCTGGTATCGTTGTGCCTGTCGACAAGAATGGTGTAGGATACAGAGAGCTACCAGAAACAGATGGTGAGCTGAAGTATTTCACCCCCCCCACTTTTTTTTTTTCTTTTTCCCACTGACTCATATGATTAAATGAACACTGAATATTGGACCTGTTTATGTCTCATTGCTTCCTCACAGTTGGTTTTCTCTTTTGCTCTCTCAGACTGTCTGAAAAACATCTTTAAAGATATTGCTGATGCACCAAATGATGAAGCGCGTGTTAAAGCCTTTGGACCGCTCCAGGAGATGGTCACATTTGTTCAGTTTGCAAACGATGAATGTGACTATGGCATGGGTTACGAACTGGGAATAGACCTCTTCTGTTATGGATCCCATGTGAGTTTGAGTAATGGAGGCCTGAACTGCTCATTTGGTTTAGATTAGACATAATTTTTCTTAGTATTGGTTGTAAAGATATTTTGGACTTTTGTTTTTTTAAATCAGCAATGAGTGTATTCCTATTTAGTTTAATTGCTCACAATTAAGAATCTCCTCCAGTTGGTGATGAGATGTTACAACTAGACTTTATAGTACCAAAGGGTTACATTTACAGCTTTATTCTATACAAAGACTTGGGCAGTGTAAAGCCACTGCGACAGCAGTTTTAAGAAATGCATTATTAATGTTTGGTTTTTTTTTCCTCCAGTATTTCCACAAGGTCATCAAGCAAGTCCTGCCCATGGCCTACACCCTATTGAAGAGGAATTTATTTGGTGAGATTATAGAGGCCCATATCTCCAGTCGCAGCCGCGACAACCTCGATCAGCTCTCTGGACATTAAAACAAAGGATGAAAAGACTCCTAAGTACATTTCAGTTCAAGCTCCCGTGAGCTTCCCCACCATGTCTTTTTCTGTCTTCGGTTGTTTGTTTTGTTTTTGTGGTTCATGGTGCTCCAATCACTGGTTTGATGATGTCCAGTGATATTGTTGTGTTTAATAAAGTGGTTTTATATTTTTACTTGTTTACTTGCCTACCTAATTGCAGTCATTCAGATTACAATTCTAAATACTAAACAGGTCACAGTCGGTGTGTATAATGCATCTTGATATTTATTTTAGATAAAAATCATCAGTCTTTCATTAAGTGTTTTAGAAAGTTTAGTGTTGTGTCCCATGCAGCGCCGTCATTCGGGCAGAGGTGGTGCTGTTGTATGTGCTCATATACAAAATCAGTACCAGAAAAGATGTTTCTGTAAATGAGTTGAGTCATCATACCCCACCACTACAATAACCTCCACCATCATTGGTAGTCATTTCCATTAAAAAGCCTAAAGCTTTACAAGAAGGGGAAGGAGGCCTGGTGCCATTTATTAGTTGAGAGTTATTTACTTTTAATCATATTTTTACATAAAACTTCACAACAGGATTTCGTTTCAAAGAAACAGGAAAGACTCCAATGAATCTGGGCACCAAAACATAGCAGAACCCCAGAAATTAGGAACAAAGCATCTGAAAAGTCAGATATAAAGATAGGCTTTAAGCCTGTGTTGCCTCCCGTTCTGATTGAGTGCAATGCATAAAATCTAGTTTTAAATATTTCAATTTAAGGATATGACAATGGAGCCATCTGCAGCCAATAATTACATTACAAAACAGGAACTATCAGAATATAAAATCATCAATAGTACCTTGAAGTAAATACAGTATTCATCATGACAAACAGAACTGTTTTGGACTTGGGTAAAATAATTTCATATTTTACATACATGTACTTTTAAACAATCAGCAAAGTCATAGTATAGGTGTCAAACTAAGAAATGGGAAAAAATGAGATGACACAAATCCTCTCAAGGTCTCTGTAGTAACGTTGCAGGTATACCATCGTTTTTTGAATCTCTTTTATTTCACCATCTGCTTTCCGAGTAGCCTCTGTCTTACTAATGTCTCTAAGACCTTGTTATTGATTTGGACCTGTCAGCCTGAATTAAATCAGTCGCTCAGTGAGGAAACCCAGAGAGATGGGGGCGTGGGACTACAGGAGAGATCTCGGCTCAGTCTGGCTCTGTTGTTTTGATTTTATGTACTCTTGTAAACCGTTCTGTCCCATCATAATTGGCCACACAGTCAACTTTCACGTCCAAAGCACACTTTTGCAGCAAAAGCAGTGAGAGTAGGGGGAAAGGAAAGAAGCAAAACAGAAGCGCACCATACTGCCTGCAGGCGCATTCACGGATCACTGGGAGTAGATTTATTTTTTGGGCATAGAGCAGTGCTGCGGTCCTTGGTCTGCAGTGTAGCGATGTGCGTACTGTTTAACCTGTGATTCAGGTTCTTATTATGTCATATTTACCCATTATTGTCACTTGGATATCTTCACTGTTGAGGTGACAATGAGATTTCTGATTGTCATGAAAGCAGCACCGATCCTGCGGAGTTTCGGGAAAGCGCATTTGAAGCGTGTTCGCGCACGCGCGCGCACGCACAGACACACACAGAAAGAGAGAGAGGGAGAGAGGGAGAGAGAGAGAGAGAGAGAGAGCAGGAGCAGGAGCATCCCTGAGCGGAAGAGGGAGCGCTCGTTTTGGTTTGACAGTCTTAAAGAATCGCTGTATTGGCTCTTTTCACGTTTGAACACAGACTCTTTCTGACTACGCAGGATGATCCGGGGCCCTGCCGAGCCCCGTGGACACTGAGGCCCGCACAGAGATCCACCTTGCACCGGCTAAAAAAAAAAGAAAGAAAGAAAGAAAGACCCTGACCGACCGCGTCGCATCCAGCAGCGGCAGCAGCTGCCGAGCCCGAGACGGGATGTCAAGTAGCCCCGAAGAAAGTCACTCCAGGGGCGGCGGCTCCGATCGTGACCTGAAGACTGGGTCCTCGAACAACACGTCCCCGGAGGGTGGACCTCCAGCACCGCTGCACCAGAACCGTATCCGGCAGGTGGGTGTGTGTCCGCCGCAGCAGCAGCATTAAGTGGCCGAGTCAGTCAGTCAGCCGTGTGATGAGCAGCTCAGTCCGCTGCTGAAGCTGCGCGCCGGGCGCACCGAGGCAAAGGCGTTGCCGTGCTTCATCACATACTCGCTGTGGAGCTGACACACATTTTTTTCTTCTTCATATTATTGCATAAAATACCCGCTAATCAGAGGGAGAGCCTATTTTGCAAAAAGCGTAGCATGTGTTTTGATAAGGGATTTATCGTGCATGTGATAGAAAATACTCCAAACAGGCCAATTCTACCAGTTGTTATGGCCGTCAAAATAAACACCACCAGGTTTGCACCGACTGGATGTTTACAGCCTCACATGCGCCACTGGAGGTATACTGTGCAGATAAGACACGACAGTTTTACCATTCAGAGGGTGAACTTCCCTCTCTATGTCTCATTTATCCCTTTACCCTAAACACGACTTGTACCAAGTCATTTATTTAGACTTGAGAACGAGATGTTTTTTAAATCAGTTGTTTGTCAAACATTAGTAGTTCCACCACCTTGTGTCTGAGACAGGTAAACTCACAGAGTGGCTCATGTAAAGTCCGGTTGCTTGTGATGCTTTTACAGCAAAAGGTTTCCCACATCTATGATTGTGTTATTGTCTTTTGGTCTTATTGTGTTTGCCCTGTGATGGACTGGTTACTTGCCTAGAGTGTCCCTTGCATTTCACCTTTTGTTTCTGCTACAGTTTAAAGTGTGTATAGAAGATGGGTGAGTGGGATATTTGAAGTGTATGAATGTTCTATTCATACTCTGTGCTCTTGTGCAGCTGGTGGGCTGGGCAACTATGCCATTATGTCTTGTCATGCTCTTGTTTACAGCAATGATAATATGTCCCAGAAGGATCTTGGGTCCATCTCCATGTGTACACAAAACACAGCAATGATATAAATACATTATTAATGTGGGTATTAAATGAAAACAGCATGAGGTAAATAGGTTTGATTGAAAAAAGAAAAGCTTTATCCAGACATTACTTTTGTTTCCCAATTTGTTTTATCATAAATGTGTAGCATTGAGATCAAAACAGACACTAATTGATATCATCATGATTTGATCATGTTGGGTGTGTGTGTTTACGTATTCATTGAAAGGGAGTCGGAAGATGGTGGAGGGTTGTTTCCTGTCTCAGTGCACTCTCTGAGGCTAATGTGATTTCAGTAATGGACCCCAGTGCCACATATACACACATACACAGACACAAAGACACACACTTTGAGCTCCTCTTTTAGGGTGGAGCCTTCAAGGGCAGATTCTTGGATGCTTTCAGCAGTTTTTGTCCAATCGACGTTGAAATATTTAAGCTGGCACTTCTCAGTCAGGTGTCTGTGACTTCATGAGGGAATCAGCACATCATGCTGAAGAATACTTGAAGACTGCAACTGTAATGTTTGTGTGACGCTGAAAAGATTTTGGTTAAACAGAAAGACGATCTACAGATCTGTCACCAATATCTGGACTTTGCCTTGATTTATTCATGCAGTCATTTTATTGTGCTGTGCCATAAAAGTACAGAGGATACCTTGTATTTTTGGTGAGAGATGCATTTTATCCGAGGGCTGAGCTGGTAAAAGAAGTCACAGTTAGAGCGAATCTCTGTGAACAGTCCAGTCCCCACATTAAGATCGTACGACATGTCATGTCATCTACTGCTGTGATTCAAGTTAAATCATCATGCGTGTCTTTTGGATTAAACCCTTGTTATGAGCCTCTATGAAAGGTCCTTCTAGCAGTTACAGCTGCAGTCCGAGAGGTTACATTTCCTTATTCTTCACAAAAATTTAAAGAGATGATCTTTTAGTCCTAAACAAATCTCACACATGCACAAATCTGATCCAATGTCATTTACTCATGTCCTATATATTGGGTGGATATTTTGTAATTCAGCTTGCTCTGTAAGGCCCTTAAGTGATGCCGGAGAATAATTGTTTACCCCTGCAGAGATCCATTTTTAGTCCCCACAGCACTGTGTGTAAGTTGGCAGCAGCAGTGTTGATAAGCGATCACGTCCTCGTCACGCTACACTTGACTTATCCTGGTAGGTCTCTCCCCGGCTTTTTTCTTTTGTCTATTCCCAACTTCAGACCGTGGGAGGACAACAGCTTGACTAATGGTTAACCTGATTATCAGATTCAAAGTTTGGAAAAGTAAAACAACAAAAACAAAAACACAACTATTGCAACGGCACATCATCAGTAGGTCAAACTAACCTGTCCCATGATGGTCCAAACCAGCTTGCGTTCCCTATTAGTGGGTGAACAATCCAACACTTGGTACTATTTTGGTTTTGCTTCAAACTAAACTATTCTGTTGTACCCTGACTCATGAGGATGTTCATTCTCACATGTTTAGGAGGTGAGAAGATTCTTCAAAACTCTACATATATGCTGACATTTTCATTCACTTTTAAAAATCTGAACTTATGCCCACCTTTACAACAGAATTCTTATATCACTTGTCTTTTTATATTTGTTTTGGTCTACTCCTCTTTCTTCGCTTTCTTCACCATTTTGCTGATGCGGACTAGTTTACCCAAAACATTTATACCACTGCTAATACTAAATTTGTAGACAGCAGCAAAACTGCAGTAAATGTGTGTACTGTAAGATTGTAGA
Source organism: Lipophrys pholis (assembly GCF_963383615.2). NCBI lineage: Eukaryota > Metazoa > Chordata > Actinopteri > Blenniiformes > Blenniidae > Lipophrys > Lipophrys pholis. Next base: position 19,379,233 of record NC_137628.1, read on the forward strand.
AATGAAAAAAATACACCTGACTTTGTTACAGAGTTGCAAAATTGAATATGTTTGGTACTTGACTTGTGCTGGGAGATTCAGGGAGCTGTGTGTCCTTTTAATCAGAGGGGATTCTTCATTTCTTCAAATTGTAAAGATGACACTATCCAATACTGTCAAATTACTGAATGTCAACGTTTGCACAGAGCTCGCTTCCTCTGTAATAGACTGGTATACAAGAGATCAAAAGAGAACCTGACAAGAGGACACTATCATCATGTGACTCCTACTGGCAGGTCTAAAAATAATACTGCCCATCGCTCGTGTGATAGTTCTGGAGAAAAATAGCCTCTTCTGAGCCAGGCGGCGGTGTGTCCATGTCTCTGAGCTCAGTGCATCGGACCTGTGTCGCCGTTCAATTGCAGGCTGCGTTCTGCAGTATGCACTCGCTTTCTGAACAATACACAGACACACTGCGTCATATTATGTCAGCTCTCTGTTGGTGCCAGTTCCACTTTCTTGTGGTTGAGTCGTTGAAACTTAGAGCTCAGTTTACTCTCGATTCAGGACAATATTTTATGTCCACTGCAGTCTGATACTAATAATGGAAATATGTGAACCCGGACACTCTCACACGCTCTGAGATTCTTATTCGATACACATACGTACAAATAAACTTCCTTTGTCTTCAAACACAAATGTGTACTTTTGCTATGTTGCCAGGTGATGTAATGTTGCTGCAATGGTTAGCAATGCCACACAGCAGTAATTCAATTACCAGGGTTGATTCTGGGAAAAAAAAATTAATAATGTTTAATTTTGAACTATATGTGTGGATGTATGTTCTTTTTAAAATTTCTCTTTGTTAGTTTTGTGATGGACTGACAACCTTTCTGGGCTGTAGCCTGCCTTTCATCCATGTCAGCTGGGACTGCAATGCTAGCTGGGGTAATGTCTGTGTAGAAGATAGATGGGTATATTGTCATTTCACATTTCGAAATGACTTCAATAGAGGCAACTTGAAGTGCTTGTGACTCAATGCTTGGTAGAGATACTTCCCTTCGAATTATATATTTGTGAAATACCCCGCTTCCTTCTGTTTTGCACATCTTCAAGCAACACATTTCCTCTCCACATTCCTTTCACCCTGGCATCCCTCTTTCCTTCTCTACAAACATGTTTCCTCTCACACTCCTCCATTGAGGCTCGACAACTTAGCCCAGAATTATTTTCCTCTCTTAGCCGTCACTCCAACCCAGCTCCCGTTTCCTTGCAAAACATCTTCCTCCCTATCTCCCGGCAGACTCTCTGCCCTACACACCTCCCTGCTGGTCTCCACACTGAAGTCCCGGTGTTTCAGGAGGTCAGATTACACTGCAGCCTTTGGCATTTTCATCTCCCCCCTTTTTTTTTTCCACCTCCCTGTCTGTATCTCTTATGTCTTTCTGTGTTTGCCTGCTTATCTATCAGCTTCTCTTTCTCTGCTGGGAGTGGTACACTGCAGAAGAGGAGCCCAAATTGAGCCATGGCCTTCATCACATCACTTCAAAATAACTACATCAACACACAGCTACATGTGACCACAGCTGTCTTCTCGTGTATTACCAGTAAAAATGTTGGGCCAGTTGGGGGGTCTCTGTGGTTGTAGTTATGCAGGGTGTATATCCGTATACATCCTAACAGGCTCACACTTAGTACTGTACGCCCCTGACAGTATTACAGCTATTGGAGCACTTGCGTGGTTATAAATGCAGAAAGAAGCCAGAGGATGACCACAAGTCAACCCCTCACATAGACGGCCATTTACTAAATAACGTTGTGAAATGTGATTGTTTCCTGTGAATAGAGAGCTTCTAACTGCGCTGTTACACAATGACGTTTCACATGATTCAGCAGAATATGTCTCTGCATTACACTGCCGTGGTATCCATGTGATAAATTGTATTCTGTACTCGAGAAATGTCCATATAATACGGAATTGTTCATGATTATGTTTTCATCATTTGATGGACAAACATTTCCTTATGTGAGTGGGAATGTTATCACTTTTTAATATAATCATGTAGCAGAGTGGTTCAATGGACATTACATTTCAAATATATACACACAGTGACAAACATGGCCTCGGGCACATACTGTAGATTTCTTAGTTACTACCTTTTGCAAACGGAAGTACTAAGACACCGTTATTGTTGCATTTTTAAAAAAACAAATTGAGGGTATTCCAGGTTAAAAGGAAAAGCAAGAAGCATTTATTCTTAAGTTCAATAATACAACATTATGCTATATTGTCTTATATTACATTATATTCTTTAAAAAAGAACAAAAATTACATTCAGCATTTATTATAAAGCAATTTTTTTATTTGTTTTGAAACACTTTTTATTATTATTTTTGATTATTAATTCATCAGTCAGTAAGACATCATATGAGTTACAATTGCAGTTTAACAGTAAGTCATTTTCCAAAAAAGCAATTTCCTCATTTGTTCTCCCATGTTTGCTTTGTAAACTACCAAACTTGTATTTGGACTGTGGGAAGAAACTGGAATACCAGGAAAAATCCACAAAGGCACAAGGAAAAATGCAAACTCCAGGTGCCATCATAAACACATGTTTTATGTGAAAAAATCAAGACTGTATTTTATCTATTGACTCCAAATAGTTTTATATAGTCCCCCTATAGTTCTATTTAATTGACAAATTATTTCATCATATCACGTGTTCTAATTCTGAACTTGGCATACAGATTTTGACCTGAAGAGCTGACACTGAATCATTCATACCGTTTTCACCTCAACAAGCCACCATACTAGGCATGCTGCTCAGGCCTCTAAATACCAGGGACCCACTTTATTGATGACCCCTGATGCAATACACAAGCAACAGAGTTCCGTATAAGTTTCCACTTGGTGTAATGGTGATAGGGTGGTGAGAACAGCATTGGCATTCTTGTACTTGATCCAAAATCCATATGGAGCATGAGCATGGCTATATTTGGCTACAAACAACGGCTTGACACTCCTGGACTGGTTGTGGTACCTCGTAAATAGTCGGGGTGTCCCACCTATATCTGACACCATCTTTTACTGTCCTATCTTTGCCTGATGGATGTTTTGAGTGCAGTATTGCATCACATGATGAGTCATTGGTCGTCATCACAAGGCTATTTGTTAAAGATCAAACAAAGTCAAATATTTTGTTGTCAAGAGAGAAATAGCACGTAATTAACTGCAGAGGTTTTAAGGGATAGGTTAAAAAGAATAACAACAACAACCTACAAATATTGTAGTGAGTTGAGATGCGTCCGTTACTCCACAGAGGGCAGGCAATTTTGGATTGAAACAGTAGGAGGCATTTAAGTTGTTAATTATTCATTACGGCCTTAGAACTGAGTTTCCCGTTAGAGGACAAAAGTAGGAGGTAGAAAGAGCAGGGTGTGGTCGGTGATCAATGGATTTCTCAGAAACTCAGCTCAGATACCCACATGTGAATGTGCTTTCTCCTCCCCGTCTGCTGCTCTTAACTAATGGTCCTCTCCTCTCCTCTCCTCTCCTCTCCTCTCCTCTCCTCTCAATCTATCTTTCTTTTGGCTTTCACATCAAGTTGATGATGAATAAGTGAAAGTTTCTCATGTAAAAAACACGTCAAAGCTTTTTCCATGTGTCGTTGAGGATAGCATAGCTCTCAGCACTGAATGCACCCACACGCACACACACGCACACGCACACGCACACGCACACGCACACGCACGCGCACGCGCACACACACACACACACACACACACACACACACACACACACACACACACACACACACACACACACACACACACACACACACACACACACACACACACACACACACACACACACACAGTATTGGAGTGCAGCCTTCCTGCAAAAACACCTTGATGTCTGTCTTATGTAAGTCCAGATGGTTGCAAAGGTTGTGCTAAATTGAGTTTTGTGCCTATTAATTTTTTTCATCTAGCTTTTGTTGGTTGTGTCTTTCTCTATGCACGGAGGGTGCATGTGACTTTTTAATTTTCCACTTTAAGCATTGATATTACTTGGGAGAATATTTCCAGAGTGAAATTAAGAAAAGAAGTCTAGTCCTACACTTCTTGTTCAAAATACTTTTAGTTTTCAGTTGTATTTCTCTTTTTATGATACAGGGTAGCACAGTGGGGAGGGCACATGAGGTGACCCACCAGATTTAAAAGGAGAGGTGTGAACCCATGCTAACATGGAAACGAAATTATCATTTGTGATCACGCTTCAAAACTGAGCTGCCATAATTGACAGCTAAATGAATGTGGATTCAAGTCCCATCGTGTTTTATTCACTTCCTCTCTCACTCTGTTATATTATTTTTGTCTCTCTGACTAATTGCGCGCCTGCTTATTTTTCTCTCTCAGTCTGACAGCATCACTCAGCATTCCCGGTATGACTGTGCGCTGCCGAGAATTTTAGGTCACACGCTCCATTATTTATAATACGTTTGACTTGGCGGTGAAATCAGTTTCTGCCTCACTTCTCTTTGTCATCTGACACTGCCTGGGCTGGGCCATCAGATGGAAATGCCTTCTGCATAAACATCCTCATTGCAGAGCACATTAAGAGAAGTCAAAAACTGTTCACTGTATGCTTGGTATTTCACGTTACATTTGAAGACTGTTTCTGTGCCTTCAAAGTGTAAACCTGAAGATGATACACCTACTTTTGGGCCTAGATCCATTTGTGATTCACTTGTCGGGTAGAGCGGTGGTGAAGCAAGCTTTTAACCGGAAGCTTGGATTTCCTGGACTGGCATGATATCTTGTTGGTGAAAGTGCTTGTCCATATTCTATGCATAACAATTGTGCACCTTGAGGAAGCTCTCGAAACATTTGAAAGTGGTCCTTCACGATGGGTTTAATACAGAAGATAAATCTCACTGCACCACTGGCCTCAAGTAACAGAGAAAGCAATTTATGTGTGTGTTTGTTATGAATCACTCAGATCATCAGATACAGGTTTAATCAGTTTAATTCACAACCAAGCATGTGGAACAAATTCAAAAAGCAAACTGAGGTTGGTGAAGACTGTCAGCTCATCTCAATCAGGGCTTAAAACTACTATTAACCAGTCTGGAATATTTGTGGCTTAATGGTAGGATCACTTTCTGAAATATTTTTAACTCTTCATAGTCATTAGAATTTTTGTTTTCTTTGATTATATTACTAAGTTGTTGTTGTTGTCTAGTTTGGATGGCTGAGAATATTCAGACATCTCAAAGGACTTGAAATCTCCTCTCGGTCTAAAAGACTCTTTTACTTTTCAAGGTGGACTTTTAGTGCTGCTCTACACTACAGGTTTCTTTAGACGACCCTCACCGTGATATCCATAATATTGATATTACTTAACATTGATAGCATCTGCAGTGGAGATGGCAGTCTCTCTTGACTATTTATTTCCCCATGGGCTTAAGGCCTCTCTCTCATCTAATTAACTGGAATGGCAAGCTGACATCATGTGCTCCCACTGGGCCTCGGGCAGCACTTCAAAGAGTGAAACAGGGAAAGTCATAAATTAATATGACCATTTGCAAGGTAGGGGTATATCTCACCAATCCGGTTTGTATCACAGAAAAGCGGCGGACGTCGGTTATGTTATGGCAGCAGCCTGATAGCTTTTAGATATAACACTACATAAACCCTGCATTTGGTAACAGGAAATGAATTCTGAATTTATGGGGCAGTTGCTTACACAGCATTTCTGGCTTTTTCTATATGGCTTGCACTAAAAAAAACGAAAATATTGAAGGCTGTGTGGTCTAATGTGGGAGAAGATGAAAGCTGCGAGCAATCAGGTAATGTGGCAATGTGATCTGCTTGTGGGGCTGCTGCTGGTCTCTGTAAAAGTGGATCGTTGCAACACTGAAGGACGATGTGTCGCTGGCAAAACCATGAAGTCACAAATCAGATGTTTCAATTTTTGTTTGTTGGTGCTCCTTTTGGTGTGTTACTGCCACAGTCAAGATGGGGTGTGGTCTTGACTTTCTTTCAGTTTATATTATATGACTGCACCAAGGTCATATATCCCATCCACAGTGGATCTCTATTTCTTTTTTACTTCATTTACAGCCCCTCCCTCCCGCCATATCTCAGTGTCATCACTCATCTTGTTTGGGTGTGGTCTGGTCTGGATTTTTAACTGCCCGCTTTGTCCACTTGCTATTAAATTTGACTCTGTGATTTGGTTTTGGGAAAAAACGAGAGAGAGAGAGAGAGAGAGAGAGAGAGAGAGAGAGAGAGAGAGAGAGTGAGAGTGAGAGCATGGATGTTGTGTCCTTTATGGCTTTGACCTTTCTTAAGCAGTAAAAGATATCTGAAAACGACTTGACATTTAAACAATATCTCTGAGCCGATCCATCGCTGTCTCCAGTGACTTTCCCATTGCCCGTAGACTAATAAAAACAATACACTGTACAAAAAGTGCAAAATAGTTTGTTTTTGAGCCACCTGGGTTTTTGTTTGTTTGTTGTTTTTTTGTTTTTTTGTTGGTAGTTTCATGAACGTCTCTATGTTGTCACATGCTATGTCCTTGTCCTATGTCATAAATTCACACTTTATCTCCTTTAGACTGCACAGACTTGCACAATATCACTTCTCAACAGTAAATAAAAACATATAAACATTTGTCCGATAGCTTCTATGTTTACCAGAGTAAACAACCAGGCAGGCACTAAAGCTGCAGTGTTGATTTTTTCTCATCTTACAGCGGGCGAGGCCTTGCTTCTAAAATATATAATGTGATCTCAAGCAACTGCCTGGTAAAATAAAGGTAAAATAAAAAAATATATAGGTAAGGCTTCAGCTGCAGTTTGGAATCAATATCCTGAAGAGAAAGAAAGAAAGGAATTGAAAAGAGTGGTATGAGTTTTTATGTGTATATTTTCAGCCTCTGTTTGAGGTTGGTATTGTTTGGAGGATAGATATTACAAACAAATTCCTTGTGGTTTCTGATTGTGTTGATTGTCTTGTTGTGAAATGAAATAAATATATGAGGCTCGGGCCTTAAAGTAATATTTTATTTAGTTTTGATTGTGGTGGGAAAAACTTAGTAAATGTAATTATTTTCGTCCTCAAAGAGGCTGATCACTCAGGAATTATTTGCTTTTAATTACATGTAAATATCCTAGATGTTTGTTTGTTTTTTCATTTCTTTAAAGGGATTAAAACATCAGAGAATCCATAGACTGATTTATATAAGTACGTAAATAAAACTCTGCAACATAGAGTGGTGTAAAGACGGTAAAACCAGGCTCTGGACTTGCCGACATGAAGAAAGATGATCCAACCTGAACCATAAAACACTACCTGTAAACAACTGATGCACTGCAAATTATGATGATGGGGGTATTTTGGAGGTATTTCTCTCTGGGTTTCATTTCTTCCTGGAAAGTTTTCATTAATCTGAATTTCTAATTGAGAACGTTTGTAATTAAGCTCTTAATTTGGGAGGAAATGCATCAGTTTCATGGCATTTCTCATGTCGTAGTGCCACATGCTTTTAGGCAATAGCTTCATGGCCCTTTTTTAGAAGGAATAGAACAGAAGCCAGTATAAAACATATATACATTTGTGTTCTGTGATTATAACACTACAGATAATTGGGATATTAACCACCTTACTCAAAAATCTCAAATTTAAAACAACGAAAAACTTAAAGTATCTAACCTCAGCGACCCACACTCGGTATGTTTTAATATATTCCTTAGACCCTGTCTGTGTGAAGTTTCATGTTCTTTTTGTGTGTGCATGGATTTTTAAACTGGGTACTTGGGTTCATGTTTCAAGGCCCATACTGTACGTGCTCGTGTGCGTGTCTTTACACTGTGATAGACTGAAAACCTATTTATGTTCTAATCTGCCTTCATTCATTTTTATCCTGCAGTTATATGTTTAACAATACTTTTAGTGCTTCTCAACTAGTTATCTAATAGAGTATAAGGGAACCAGACTATATGTTACTGTATATTACTGTCAAGACCGCTTTGAAATCCACCAAATACTTTATTTAATTTGGTGAGAGAGTAATATTTCAATCAAATAGATTTAATCACAAATGACAACAAGCATTTCACGAGACGCATTTGGAAAGAGTTTAAAATCTTCATCATGAAAAATGTATGAGCATCATGAAGTGTAGATGAGTTGTTCCGAACAGAGAGAGATGCTTCCATCTAAAAACGCAAATGCAATATAGTCTTCCAGACACCCATCAGGGGCAGAAATTCTCGAGTCAGCCTTTCAGCTCCATTAGCAGTCCAATCATAAACAACAACGGCAGCAAGAAAAACAACCTCACAAGTAACAACAAAAACAAAGAATTGCTTACATAAACAGAAAGCTGTTTAAGAAACAAGTCAGATTAATTTACTTAGAGAAGATTACAGATACCTGCTTTTTGGTTTGATTATTTATTTTTACTGGTTAATTTTGTTTCATTCACTGAGATAAATTTGAACTCATAAACATAACCCTTATTACAGCATTTCATTAGTGAACAATTATCAACACTCACATTTGCTATCTTTTTTGTTAATATTTTATTCTATTATTTTATTGATAGTTGAGAACTAGAACTGTTGTGCACTGAGTCGTCCACATGGTGCAGCAGTGCTTAGTGCTCTGGCCTCATAGCAAGAAAGGTCATAAATTGAAATCCGGGTCAGGACTTTATTTCTCCGTGGAAATTGTCGGCTCTCTGACGTTCTCGAGGTGCTTCAGTTTCCTCCAAAAGTTCAAAAAACATGCAGCACGTGCAATCACATCGTCCATATGTGTAATGATGGATCGGTAACCTGTCCAGGTTGTACCTCATTAGTGAGCTTGGATTGTCTCCAGGGGCCCCGAACCCTGAACAAGCATATATAAGATGGATGGATGCATATTGTATGTTGCCAGAAAATCAAACACAAATGACAAAACAATCCTGCAATATATATACATGCAATATAAATCTCACAAATTAAAAAAATATATATTTTCATTATTTCTCTCATCTGGAGACACAAAGCTGACATATTTTTAAAGTAATGCATATCAGACTTGGGAAACAGCCCATGAAGTAATTTTCATAAACAAAAAAATTTATTATTTGTTTCTCACGGGATGGATGGTAGTTTTTTTGAGCACATTTGAACCAGGTATCAATTGTTTACCTGAGGACAGCATGTATGTTGATTAAAAGTAGGAACAGACTGTTAGTGCTTTATAAACTAATCATACTTTATTAATCCCCATTGGGGAAATTCCTTTTTTTTCCTGCTTTGACCGATCTCATTTCTAGGATGCGGTGGTGCTGCCACATTACGGCGTTCCAGAGAGCTGATGGGGGTTAAGGGTCTTGACAGCGACCCGCAGTGGTGACCCGTCAGCTGTGCAATTCAAACCTGCAAACTCCTGATAGCAAATCTGCTTCTTTAACCTCAAATTATTTCCCATAAATCACATAAATCTTTATGGTAGATGTGCTCAGTTACAATTTGGTTAAAAATAATATGAGATATAATATCTGACAGTGAAAGCAGTTGCCTATTCCTGATTGACTTTTTTTTTTTACTGTCAAAGCACTTTGTGAACAACTGTTCTTTAAGGTGCCATATAAATAAAGTTAAAGTTTTAAACCTTTATCTTGTATTGACCACCAGTGCGTGCCCCTTTTCACAAGAGGGACTTTTCTTCTGTTAAATTGACAAATCTGATAAAAACGACTTAAAATAGGTGAACAAGCTTTCATAATCAAGCTACAGCTAATTTCTGTTTATCAACATGTCTACTTATGACAACCTTCCTTTCACATCCAAACATGTAAGTGTGCGTCACTGTGTATGTATATGGTAGTGCACTTGTGCACACACGCACGCACGCACAGTTCGAAGCACTTGAACATCCACCGCTGGTCTCTTACTCCCATATCTGTCTATCACACAGTCCTAATGGACCAAATAAAAGCCTCTGGATCTATAAAATGGAAAGCAGACCATTTACCCCCCACCAACAGAAACAAGAGCTCCCATCAGGTTTCTCTGGAGAACCCTGTCAATGTAATCTGACTCTTAAATGAACCAAGCACACACTCTCACACAAACAGAAACACACGCACACACACACACACACACACACACACACACACACACACACACACACACACACACACACACACACACACACACACACACACACACACACACACACACACACACACACACACACACACACACACACTATATTTGTCAGTTTATAATGTCTTCTCCTAATCTTCATTAGTGTCCCTGAGTAATCGATAAAAGTTACCGAACAGCTTTTGCTGATGCATAACCACTGAACATCCGTAGCATTCTTACTGTGAGCACCCTATTTCTGGATCAACTTACACACTGATCAATAATGATATATTTATTTATGTTGAATGTGTAACACTAGAAGTTAGGCTGTACAGTACTTTCCAACTCTTACAAGTTTATATATATTTCTTTGCAGTGTGGGATGTACCATGTTATAGGGGTGGTTTGCTTTGTTTTGTTTTTTTACTTTTAGATTTGTAGGTAGACTTAAAATGACAATGTCAATAATAGGATTGCCAAAAGCCAAGAGCTGGTGGTTCTGGACTTGATCTATATTATGAAATGATGTTCAGTTATGGTATATTGCTCAAATAATTTGACAATTAAGATTCAGTCACATCATATTGCTATAGTGTAAATTATAAAGTGTGGTTTTGCTGGACAAAAAAACCACTTAATTTTAAGAAGGCAGTTGCATTACAAAATATAAAATACTACATTAAGCATATATAATAATTGATTAATATCATAAATACCCTATATTTTCATTAAACCAACAATTTTAACCTTTACATTTCAATACAATGATCTTTACACTGGTGCTTCTCCAACCTCTCTTTTTTATATTTTACAGTTATGATCACTGCATCATGTCACGTTTTTTTTTTTATTACATTTTTTGGACCCTTTCCCCTTTTTCACCAGCAGATAGTGCTATAAGAGCAGAATAAGTTCCCTTCCATGTGTATTCTCTCCCACAGCAGCACTTCCATTAATCCAGATGAAGTGTTCAGGTTAAGAGCACTACAGTGTGACATGTTGAGGAGTGCAGAGTGATTCAGCGCTTCTGTCTCATTCATGACTACTGGAAGAAGTAAATGTTGCTGATGCTGTTGTTGTTGACTGAGCCAGTGAAAACATATCAGGCTGAATGTGTGAACAGAAATAGAGGTGTGAGATAGTGCCCCCCGTCCCTGGTGCTGAAATTTAAAACTCCCAACATTAGCCGCATTGACAGAGAGAGACCTTGACATCCATCTGCCGGTGGCGAGCAGACACACTCACATGCACGAGACGTCAAATTTGATTCCATCAGCCACCCGTAGTGAGGATGCAGTGCAGTTGAGGTTCAGGCCAACCCACTTTCCCCACGTGCAGAGGGAAGTCTGGAACTTGCAGGTGATTGGGAGCCATTGGTGTGTGGTCGACGGTCCCCCTCCGGACCGAGTGGTGTGTCCCGTCTTCTCTGCTGGCTCACTGAAGGACAGCCTGTACCTAAAAATCACCCTGCTCCTCAGCATCTGCACGACTTCTGATCTCTTTCCACCCTATTGTTGAAATTCATCACAATAATAAACCTCCTCACTGCTTCATTCTGTGTAACGAGTGCAGATAAAGTATTTGATCAATCATTTGAACGTTCGATATAAAACATGCTGATTCATGAATTGGATTTTGTAATCAGAATCTCTTGTCCCTCGTCGGTTCAGTCTTTACCTCCTCTAAAAGGGCAACAAAATTTGACGAAACAACTTGTGAAAGAAAGGATCTATTTGTATTTCACCGTATTTTAATCAACTTGCTGCAACTCCGTGCTAATATTACATGAAGTTCTTATTCATGCAACCTTTCTTCAACTAATATGTCTTCCTCTCAGGATGGTGAGCATTTCCTCAGCGAGAGACAAAGTGGCAGCGACTGCAGCAGTCAGTGGGCTGCTGGCATGCAGCCTCCCTAAACCCCTTACACAATAAACACTCTCCTGTGGCTGCATTTCACATACACACTAGCGCTCACATGCAAACACGTGCACACACACACACTCACACACATTTTTTAGCAACAGCTGTTCACATGGAATACAGTTTGTATGCACATCTGGACTGGGTCTTTCCCTGTGTGTGTGTGTGATGCGGGGGGGGGGGGGGGGTAGGGTATATGTCATGAGTGGGTGGATGGATTTTACCCTCAGCCTTCATCAGGCGTTTTCAGTCATCATCTCCTTTCATCTCTTCGGCACATGCGACTAGTTTTTTCTTTTGTCATGTACGGACGTCAGGACCTCTGTTTTTGCATTGTTTTTGAGGAAACAAAAGGCTGATTCATGATTTTCTTTTCAAGGGAAAAAAGGATTTTCTTTTCAGTTTTTCTTTTTTCTTTTTACCTGACCATGGATGAATGCTAATTCAAAGTTGAATATCAATCCCTGGAATGCTTTAAGACCAGATACTTAAAATCTAAAAAGATTTGAACAGTAAATTTTTTTCTCTCTCCCGAAAACAAAGAAGCAACACTCACATCAACGTAGACTTTCACCAACTTGATTTGCAACGTCATTTTGAAGATAGGTTAAAAAGTTGAAATCATGGCCCACGCTGCAGCCCACCTGAAGAAAGCTCGTGAGCTCGAGCTCCATCCAGAATACAGAGCTCTACAAATAGCAAGAGACAAGAGGAGACGGCAGCGGGAAAGAGCTGAGCGAAAGCGCCAGGTAAAACACACGTATGTTACTTAATGTGCTTAAACTTAGAATTTCATCCACACAAGCTCACGCAGATTTTTAATAAAAAAAAATAAAAAATGGTGCAGGAGAAGTTGGTCATCAGTGATGAGCACTGTGTTAGTTTGAGCTGTGGGTGATGCACAGATGTGGACATGTGGCTGGAAATATGATCGAGGGTAAATGTACAATTCTATTGAAAATGTTGAAAAGCGAATTATGGAAACGACACTTTGTTTACAGTAACAGAGTTGACAAATTACAATGAATGTCGCCGTCTGCACGTGAATGCAGCTGAAATATTGTATAAGCATTTGGATTGCTATACAGTAAGAATACGGTCAGCCTTAGACAGAGTACAGTGTGTAATCCACTACCCTTCATGAGATGAAGGACTACAGGTCAATCTACACAAATCCTGTACAGACACAGAGATTACATCTGGTTCTCAATCAATCCAATCTCTGCTTGTGTAGCGAACTTGGCTAACAAATGAATGACAGGCAGATGGTGAAAAGGTTGAAAACACCCAAAACGACACTCAAGTACGCTGACACACACCTGATTACATCAGCGATGCTTGCGAGTGTGTGATAGCATGTGAAATCTGACTGGTCATGGCGTATGACATTTCACACGAGTAATGTTAGACCAACATGTAGGCTAATGAGCTTACCATACCCCCTCACTCCTGTGTAGCAGTCGTTATTAATTTACTGATAACAATTATAATTTAAGCGCGCATTGAAACGTCATCAAAACACATCTTACCGCCTGTGAATTGTTTCTAAGTAAAATAAATGACAGTATGTATGGATACATGACAGAGATATGGATATGACAGAGCTTCGATATCTCTAAGTTAAAAAGTATTTCTCACAATGGGTGTGATTTGGTGGTAAAAGATTAAATTGCTTATATATTTGAGAGGGTCTTTTTTTAAACTAAAAAACTGTTTTTGTGTCTCTTCAATGTCGCCCGTAGTATTTCCTAGACAACTTGGCAAGCTATGAGGTCTATGTACATTCCTATTTGAACCCAGCTGTCACGCTCCCCACCCGGGTCATTCACAGCGAGGGGGCTGGTGACTTGGTTAGATTGAGAATTGAGGGTATGGATCGCCAAGAACAGCTGAGACGGTGAGGGTTAAATGTTTATGGCTGCAGTTGTTACCTACAGGGAGAGAGAGGAAGAGGTGGAGGAAAAGCAGGCAGGACTGGGCCTTGGCTGCATCCATCAAGACAGAGCTGGATGAGGGACTGACGGAAACGGCAAGAGGAGGTGGTTTTTTTGGAGAAGGAAGTAAGAGTTGGAGTAATAAAATGCACACGTACTGTAAGTTTGACTGTTGCATCCAGTAAAGTAGGATGGGAAGGCTTTGACAGGCAAAGTAAGTAACAGGATTTTGGCAAACCACACAAGACCAGTGAGGCAAGTGAGAATCAGTATTATATAACTGGGAAATCCTCGTTTGGATGGTAACCATGGGAAATGCAGCATCATGTAAGGCATGTGGATCAGATAAAGCTTTAAAGACCACGGGGAGTGATAATGACTTGAACCAGCACACGGACTACTACAAGGACAACTCGGCTACAGATGATTCACTGGTAAGCTGCTGTTCGGCTGCATTTATTGATACAGTATTTCCTGATGCTTAAACTTCACAAAGCGTCCCTTTTTAGGAGAGCGTTTTCATGCTGGAGCTGGTGTTTGTGTACATGCGGCGACATCTCGTGTGAGGGGTTTGACCCATTGATCCCACAGGATGGTGTGACCTCATTCTTGACATGCAGTGGCGAGATTGTGCTGAGTTCACAAGTTAACGCCCACTTGTGTCTGTCCGACATGTAGATGCATTAACCCCACTTATAAGAGGTTAATACCTTGTCCACACTCTTAGAATTTAATAAAGCCAGTAGTAATTGTAACAATCACTTAGTACTGCATATTTGAATTATGAATGGAAGATAAAACTATGTACAATTTTATTGAGTAAACCTGTAACATGATTGTAGACACCTGTAATACTTGGTCTGTAAATCACAGTATATAGTGTCACTGTATATGTTTGCGGAGACACAATATTCTTTCATTTGTTTACACATCCTCAGCATCTTTCGAAATGAATTTTATTTTCACAACATATTTGTCACAACATTTTGACAAGGTTTTTTTTCTTTTAAATCTGCATTCTTTTATTATTGTCAGTCTTCAAAAAGTTAACTGGGAACTGTTGGGTGGTTGATACATTTAAAATGTTGGAATTTTGGGTGATGTGAAGCAGGATTCTGGCTGTACAGTGCTTCTTTATACGATGCACCAAATGTTCTGTTTTCATGAATGATCTGGGCTGCTGACAAGTCAGTTCATTATTTTGATTCTTTTACTGTTCGGCAATACTGATAAGATAGAGTCAAAGTATGAAAGGCCTTCAACAACAGGTATGAAATAAATTGGGTTAATTGCACATTCTTTTGACTTACTCAGCAGTATTTGCACTTTTATTTGAAACTTTAATTTTAAAACTTCTGATTTGATCTTGCAGAGCATGAATGCACAGTGCATAATGTATTCGAGGACTGTTATGACTGTTATGTTATGATATGATATGTATTTTGCCCATGTTGATGAATTTGCTATATATTTTGCATCCCTAATTAGTAACCACCATTATCACTAATGTAGTGTAACCACATACCAACAGAGGAGCTCTTTATTGAACTGCACTGGTAATTTGTCGATTATTTCTTCTCTTTAGTCTGCACGGCACCATGACTGGAGTTTATGAAACTATATCAGATGGTTTATCCATCTAGCAGAAGAACACTTTCCATTTTTGCCTCAGCAAACTTTACATGAGCCTGGACTGAGAGAAAGTGAAACCATTTATATGGGCTGTGTTCACTTGCTTCTTGATATTGATTCATGATACAGCTTCAACACTTTATCAAGCCAAGTGACATTATTTGCAAACGTTCACTTGTATTTCTGTTGTTTTCAATAATAAGATGATGGCAGTCAAACAATACTTAAGTACCTGTGATTGATATTAAAGGCATGTGTTTTAAGAGTTCTTGGGAGTTTGCAAAATTAGGATATCTCTGGTTCACACTTGTAATCACATAAATACTCTTTTGTTTTTGCACATTGCTATGAAGCATTTTTATTATTTATTGTACCTGATTGTTGCTTTCAATTTTAAAATATGAAAACTACACATCCTTGCATTTTCCAATGCATCCTATCCATTTTATTCAGGGGCTATATTATGAGAATAACTAGTGTTCGTCTCTGCTGTTTATAGAGTTTTCAAGCTATGAATTGTAAAAATATGTGATTTCAGGTGAGAAACTTTGACTTTCTAAGGAATTTAGTAGGTGAAATAAAGGGTTGTATTTGCACATTGCATAGAGTACTGTGTTTATCAGCGATTTTTTTAGATGAATGTTTCAGGGCCCTTGTAGTGGTTGCAGTATTAGAGTAGTCTTTTTTTTTTTAATTCAGGGTCATTTGAAATCTAGAAAATCTCAAGCGTCCAAAAAAGGTAGTTTTGTTGAGACAAATTGTTACACAGCTTTAATTGTTTGTTTTTTTTCCTTCCTGACATTTTACATCTGAGAGCCTCTGACTGACAAGTTGCTAACTAACGATTCTACAAGAAATTATTGCAGCAGCGCTCATCATTTTGGTTATTATGTTAATTTAGTTGCCCATGCCACAGATGCCACTTACATTCAAATTGAGTTATTTGTTTTTCTACTTTCAACATCTGTTTCACTGTCTTGGTGGTGTGTACCAGGATTTAAGTATTGCATCCCATTCATATTTACAATTTATCAATCATTCAAATATTTTTTGAATTGTGGTTATTTGTAATTAGGGTTATCAAGTAACGCCATTTTAAAGAGACGTATATGGTGACAGTGAGGTAAAGTTACAGTGAGTTATGTTACAGTGCGACGTGGTGGTGGTCTCGGGATGTTTTAAAGAATGTGTACAGTTGATACTGAGCGCTGCTCGGAGGAAAAGGCCATGTGGATAGTGCACTTCTTCTATTACATCCTTTGAAGAGCAGCAAAACGAGGCCAACATTCTGGAGTAAATCAGTGCAAAGCTTGGATCATTCATATACACAAACATTGAAAAAAAAATATTAATCTTCTTAACATAGATTTTGTATGTGCGTACTGGCCTGGATAATATACATTGTTAAGGATAGCCTCCAGGAAATGAATGCAAGTTAGTGTGATATTCAGTGAAGTGATGAAAACCGTGTGTGTGCGTTGCAGCTGCTTTGTGCAGCCATGATGTCTGATGGTTAAATTTAGAACAGCCTACTCAGACATTGATATCAGCAGTCTCACTCCTATAAAACCATCAAACTTCATCTTCTGAACCTCCCATTTTAGTGTTTCGTAATAAATCACCTTTTGATGGAAATGTTTACATGAGTAGAACAAAGAAAAAGTATATGGCAAAAAGGCTAAATAGTTAGATAAGAAACCTTAAAATAAAAAGTAATTAATTGTGTGTTTTTGAGTGATGCACTTTGTTTAGGCTGTGTCTTAAATCATATGCGTCTATCTTTTTTACCCAGCATTACAAAGTAGGTCTGACACTTTGTAAATAAAGAAAATTTAAAAGTAATGGCATACTTGTTTCCCGTTTTTAATACCTCATTAATGTGTGTCTTTATCCATTTAGTCTGACAGCAACACCAGTTTTCTCCGGGCGGCCAGAGCAGGAAATATCGACAAAGTCCTGGAATTCCTGAAAAATGGAGTCGACATCAGCACCTGTAACCAGGTAAAAAGCTTCAAAATAGACTCAACACACGTCCACGACTCTCAAATCACACTTTTTTTGTCTTGTGCATGTGAAGCATGTTGTTTTTCTATGTTCAGTGAACTTTTTCTCTTTTCATCTGGTGATCCTGCACTCTGATTCTGTATCTTATGGATGTCATGAAATTAAAATTATACTGTTTTACCACTGGCAGTTATGAAAATCCATTCCATCATATTGAAACCTTTATTATTGGATGTGACGCATCTGAACTACGTAAAACAAAAAAGGAGCATATGATGTGAAATTGTTCCAGTAGATGCATGTATCAATTTAAACTGAAATCCCTCCAGTTTCATTGATCACTTTCGGAAATAGACTTCAAAACAGTGTTGCCCCTGGATATAGCACCAATTATTGACCCGGATTAGTGTCTCTTATGTGCCATCAATGTTGCCAGAGGAAGTACTGCTAGTTACTAGTTACTGAACCCTGAACGGCTCCCAATAGAGCACCTTGCATGGCAGCCCTATAAATCCCCTATAAAATCATTCATGAATTGCAGAAATTCATATGACATTATTAAATGGGAACAATCCTAAAATAATACATTGGTAAGGATAAGTTAGGTTTGTTTGTGTTCAAGTGTTAAACACATCCTCCAATAATTCCCAGAATATGTTCAGAAAGAAAAAATAGAAATGCTGCAGCGAGTTGTCAAATGTCCTCAAGATCAGATGCAAACCAGGTTTAGTTCTATGTATTTTACAGTTTGAGTTTTTTTTCAAAGAGCAATGAAATAGTTTAGTTTAAAATCCACCGACATGGTAATATAGCTGGTCAAAAACTTTACTTATTTTATTCCTGTGAAATGATGCTGTGCATGCTGCACATAGGGCCGTTACTTAGGCTTCCTGGCAAACCTGCTTTAGCTGACCTTAGTTTTGCCGTGTCACGGTGGGATGTCACAAATGAGAAGGCTCAGCGGAAATCTACCAGGCCTCCTTTACAACATTACTACGCTCACATCTACAATAGTCTTGTCCTTCCCCCCTCTGCCACACCCTTTTATCCCGCCAATCTCAGCAGCATTTCAAAGGTCTGTGGCTCACTGACAGCTGTTGTCACCCCCACACCCACACCAACCTACATTCCCCCCGGGGGAGGGGGAGAGGGGGAGAGGGGGCGGGGGGGGGGGGGGGGGGGGGTAAAATACTTATCCCCCTGACTGCTCTCTAAAACCTCTTGCTTGATCCATGTTAATATGATTGATAGCGGTCACGGGGTAGCCTAAAATTGTTGCGTGTCTGCATGCATATCATACACTCTGCAGTCTCATTGCCGTCTCTGTGTAATTATCCCGGAAATTACCAGCAACTATTTATACATTGAACTGCAATTGGCTGGCAAACATCAAGTAGAAACTGCCCCCTCTGCTGTTTTGTTGTCATGGGCACTGTGGGTTTTGTTGTGCATATCAACAGCAGAACCTCATTATACTTGTCTGTGCACACTCACACTCACATTCACACTCACACACACACACACACACACACATCCACCTCCTCCCTTGCAACAGGAGCGTCCTGCCCTTCATAGTATTTCTCAGCCGTCAGATGATCCAATTTGAGACCTTGTCAGGTGACCAAAATGTGCATGACATTTTGATACATATCCCAGTGATGCCTTCACTGAATACGTGCCTCTACCTGCATATGTCATGGAGACCAGTATAATATATGAAGACCATGTTATCAGTCATTTTGTCAAATCGCTGAATTGCTCTTATCTTGTTTAATCACAAGCAGCTCATATCATTAGTAATATCCAGCATGCATGAATAAATTATTTATGATTCATATATGTCTATATTTCTCTTTTTATGTGTGTCAGTGAATGACAACATTCAACCAAAGTAATGTCAGCTAATGTTTGCATCGATCCGTGTATGTATGTCTGTGACTCTGCATATTCTGAAAGGTGCTCAAGATTACTCACATAGACACACACACACACATTCTTATAAGTCCAGTTTCTACGCTTGAGTGGCGGGCATGTAGTGAAATCTGTGTCATTACTTTCTGTGTAACTTGTCATATCTTGATGGTCAAAAGCTTATCGCTTTTTAATAAAGAAGTCAAATGTAATCCTGTTTATAAACTTAAAGGAAGAGGACATTACCGGTGGAGTCGAACGAGCTCCAACATCGTTGTTGCAGTCCAATGAAGGTGTGTGGCCACATTTAGAGGCATGGAGCGGGGTCTTCCAGGGTAGCCTAGGCCTGGGGAGGTTTCACAAAATGTGATGATTGGGAAACGGCATAAATAAAATATACACATATATGTGTATTATTCAAAATAGAATAGTTGTAATATTAAGTTTAGCTTCTGACACTAACACTAGTTGGTTTTCATGTTAGTATCGAGATCTAAATTGAAATCGTCTATTCTAGATAATCTAGAAGTGTTCCAAGGCAGATCTAACGGGCACTTGGTCGCTCACACTGATCTCATGAGTATAAAAAAAAAACCAAGGTCAATACAAACAAAATAATTTGAAATTATTATTATTGAAAAGCACTTTGATCAATTACAAAGCAGTTATCCAAGTTGTTCTGTCAGCATTGCAGTCTGTGGAGTCACAGGTCTGAGGGGCAAAAAGCATCAGCAGACATAACTTCATGTATATTCTTGTTCAATAGTTGCAACATCCGGTTGTCCTCCTGTCCTTTAAGTGATACCTGTGTGTATCCCTATCTTCATGAATTGCATTGTGTTTCATCAGTTGTTTGTTTATG
This sequence comes from Lipophrys pholis, assembly GCF_963383615.2. Taxonomy (NCBI): domain Eukaryota; kingdom Metazoa; phylum Chordata; class Actinopteri; order Blenniiformes; family Blenniidae; genus Lipophrys; species Lipophrys pholis. The sequence goes on from NC_137628.1 coordinate 19,399,631, forward strand.
TTTCTGAGTTTATGTGTTTGCGAGTCACTAGGAAACCGTAGAATACAGTCATGCAGCAATTTGAGTGTTAACCACAGTGGCCTGTTCATTAATAACTGAAGAGTCATTTCCTTGAAAGCAGCAACAGGGTTTGGAGGGCCGGAGTCTGATGCCAAACGCTCAAGGCTGTCCAAGTTGGTATAAGAGACGGAGACAGAGACATTACTACTAGTCCGACGAATGCATCAGTCTGACTGTGCTTCTCTGTTACACATATTTTTATGAATGAAGTGAAGAAATTATTTATTTTCTTGTTCGATAGCCTAATCTTCTGTTTTCAAGCAGAGTTTCCGCAGCAATGAGTCTGGTGGTACTTTATCTAGTTTTAGCGTGAGAGTGCGTGTGTGTATGAGTCGGTTGACATGTTTTGTTCCATGTCCCTACAATTAAAAGCCAGAGTTCCCCTCTAATCTACCTAAATGCTAATCCTTGGTAAGTGATATTAGTCTTTAATCTGAATGCATTTGCATTATTTCCTCCTTTTCCTCTAACATTGTTGCCCTACTATAGATTATCCCAATGAAAAATAACCAAATAAATTTGACTATTTATTTTACCATATGTGATCACAACTAAGGTCAGCGTTTAAATGAGCGATGATATTAATTTGCGCTGGAGTTTCTCTCCTGCCTGCGCGAGCTACAGATCACTTTATCAGGCTGCACGTCCATTAGCTAAATGAAGCTTTCAGTTACAGCTCAGCTCATAGAGAAAGGAGCTTTAGATGTGTGTGTGTGCGTGCGTGCGTGCGTGCGTGCGTGCGTGCGTGCGTGCGTGCGTGCGTGCGTGCGTGCGTGTCTGTTGTTGGTTTTCTGTATCTTTTCTGCAATGGTTTAAATGTGTTTAAATGCTTTAGTAAGATTGCATAATTTCTGCTGGTTCAGCAAGTTTGAAATTTGAGAATGAAAACCACTAAAAGTTGAGTTTGTTCTCAATTAAATGTCAGTGGACAGCGTCTAGACATTGTTTCATGTCTTCTGCCAATACAGTCAAAATGTCACCAGCTGACAGACGACAAACTGATTTATAATTCACAGGCGTGATGGCATTAGGAGATTAGGTGGTGCCACCTGATGATGGACATTTTTTGCATAAAAAAGTGCAGCAGTAATCTCAAACTCAGCATCCAACACCTGACATGTGACATGATTATAGCTGATGGCAGCCAGTAGAAATAAATCACAAAAGATTGAAACATAAAGGTAAAGTTTCATTTCCATAAATTTCGTTTAAACAATGAAACTTCCACATATTTATTGTTATAGATAGTATGGTTATTGCTGCTTTTATTACACAAAATTACATATGTTTTAGGATATTTTAGCTTATATGTCATCCAGAGAAGGCAGGTCCATCAGCAAACATCGAGAGACAGACAATCTCACACACACTCGCATTCACACGTGCTGAAAGTTTTATAGACACTAATTTGCTTCAAGGGTGTTTTGGTTTATGGGAGGAAAGTGGAGTAGTCAGTGAAAAACACATGCATGCACTGAGAACTTGCAAAATCTGGAAAGAAAATTGGCCATACTTTGACATAAACCATGCCCATTCTCTCTCTGAGGTGAGAGTGAAAATCAAAAATGTGTTTTCTCAATACAGTCTAGGTCTATTTAGCACAGAATATTATCTTATATACAATGGTACTTTGTTGTCCCTCTCTCTCTCTCTCTCTCTCTCTCTCTCTCTCTCTCTCTCTCTCTCTCTCTCTCTCTCTCTCTCTCTCTCCCTTTCTCTCACACAAACCTCAAACAACATGGTGGCTAATCTAATTTGTCCACAGAATATTAGTTAAATTATTATATTTGTGAGGTGCCTGAGAACCCTATCTGTGTGATAATAGAGAGATATTTTGTCATATAAATGAATTTAGAGGAGGCATACTTTGAATATTTTGAAATCATAATGCATTTATTTAGTCAACTTTAGTTTATTTATTCATTAGAGTGTCTCTTCTCTTCCTTAGTTCATATGTTATAAGTTCAAGTAAAGCAAACTATTTTGTGGAGTGTGTGATTGCAGGTTTTACACGTTGTATGACATGGTTAAAGAGGATGTTAAATTCACTTAAGTCCACTTCTATTTCTTCTTCTGTTAAAAAAATTATTTTAAATCCTTTCATATATTTGTGTTGGGGAATATGCTAAATGAAGGCAATGTCTTTTTTAAGAATGATATTTTCAGTACTATAGCACCATTTTTGCCTTTTAAAGTCATACTGTGTCGTATATAACTCTCCCAGACACTCACTCACATCCTGTGGCCTTGTAGGAATGCCCTCTTTTTCTTTTTTTCTTTTTGAAAGGTTGACATTTTCAGCAGCCTGTAAATATGAGTATCTATGTTTGTGTGTGTTTGTGTCCTACATACCCTCTATGACTGTGCAGAAACGTGACACCCGCTTTGGCATTTCGCAACTCAGAGAGCGAGAGAGAGAGAGTGTGTGTGTGTGTGTGTGTGTGTGTGTGTATGTGTGTGTGTGTGTGTGTGTGTGTGTGTGTGTGTGTGTGTGTGTGTGTGTGTGTGTGTGTGTGTGTGTGTGTGTGTGTGTGTGTGTGTGTGTGTGTGTGTGTGTGTGTGTGTGTGTGTGTGAGAGAGGTATTGGCAACGTAGCGGCTCCTGTTTTCCATCAGTGCCAGGGGTCTTCAGGGTTGGGCAGCACAGCTCCTCTCTGTAATCCATCTGACTGAGTGACTGAGCCCGGGCGGCTGGAAGACGACAGCAGACAAACCAAGGAAGTTGGATCTAAACCAGGAGGGTAGTGGAGGCAGCAGGCGATAGATTGGATGGAGCTCCATCATCTTTGAATTAAACTTGAAGAACCATTAAAGAGGGAAAGGGATAGAAAACAGATGTATTGAGGTGTACAGGGAACGAAAAGAGGTACCATGTGAAAAAGATCGAGTTTGTTTTTCCATTTTTGAAAAAGGAAAAGGATTCAAAGGACAAAAGCAAGGGCACAATTTCAGGAATTCTATTAGTTTGTGCTTTTTCGAAGGGAAACGGTGAAGAATGGATGAATTGGAGGAGGACGAGGTGAATCATTATTTCCTGTGTTTATATATGTTCATCTCACAGGGGATAAATGTGCATGTGTGTGATCTAACTATTATTTTGTGAAACATTTATATTCTCTCTCCTGTGCTGATGGAACCCGCAGCATGTGGTTGATGGATCTGAAGAAATTGATTTAACAAATATGCACTGGAAATTTGCACAAGGCTAAATGTGGATTTTGTCTTAGTACATTCATCTTTAAATTCCTTTTTCTTCTGATTTGAGTAATATTAGGAAAAATGTCCACGCTTGATTTTACTGAAACGTTCAGGTAATTGTAAGAACAATGCAGTATGTCCTGGTACCAGCTTGGATTATTTTCTCACGCTTATCTTAAGATTCCCTGCAGTGAACGCAACATGTGTGAGAGACGGGTTTCAAGCATTCACTGCAAAATCTTATATCTCAAATGCAGTTGTTGCTCCCATTCCTTGTCCTCATGACCACCAGTGATGTAATGCTGCTATGTACATGTTGCCTGAGATCTGTGACTCGTAATTACATGTCCACCTTGCAGTTATGTAACATTTACTTGATCGCAACTTTTGTTTGTTACCTCTGCAGAATGGACTCAATGCTTTGCACCTGGCAGCTAAAGAGGGACACACGGATTTAGTGGAGGAACTGCTGCAGAGAGGAGCTCCTGTGGACTCCTCCACCAAGGTACGTGAGGAACATTTCAACAATCAGTTTTTTATGTTTTGTTTAGTTTTTTTTATTTGTGTTTGATTGTTATTTTCATAACGACTGTGCGGTGCTTGTCTTGGTCAGGGTTCCCATGAAAAATATTTTCACTAAACTGGAATGCCATGTAAAAAGAGTTGACTTTACTCAGTCTGTGAACAATTTGTGAATCCTCAGCAACAATTGTGCTTCTTTAAAAAAAAAAGAAAAAGAAAAATGGCACTTGTTTCTAAATAACTGAATAGCTTCATTGTCTATTCAATTATTGAAAAACAACTGAAAAAATTGAAAAAAATGTGGGTATGATATGAAAATTGAAAATGATCATAGTTTGCTCCTCCCATAAATAGGAAGCAAAAAGGAATGAGCGTGACGGTGTTGTGTAATACTTGACAAGCTGTTAGTTACAGTATATAACTCTGCATCAGCCTTGACAGCTAAGAAAACAGCCGACATGACAACTGTCACCATGCTGCTCGTGTCCTTGGAGTCACATGAGAGTGTTCTTCTGTATTAATCATCATCCTTCATGTCTTTAAAAGTAAACCAGAACTGAGTTGAAAACAATGTGTAACAGGATGTGGCGTGATTCGTTTTGAAGGTGGAGATGTTGAACACAAAGAGGACACATGTGGTTGGTGATTGAACCCTTGTTTTTCTGTTGTTTTATCAGAAAGGAAACACTGCCCTCCATATAGCCTCACTGGCCGGACAAAAGGAGGTTGTCGGACTGTTGGTCAAAAGAGGAGGGGACATAAATGCTCAGTCACAGGTGAACATGATCCAAAGAGCAGGACTGAATATGTTCCTTTGTTATTTGTGAACATACATGTATGAACTGCATACTCGTGCCTCCACAGAATGGATTTACTCCACTCTACATGGCGGCGCAGGAGAATCACTTGGAGGTTGTGCGATACCTGTTGGAAAATGAAGGAAACCAAAGCATTGCAACCGAAGTATGTCTCTAAGCATGCACCTGTCTATGTGCTTGCTATTCTGTTATTTGTCATTTCCTGTAATAACTTGTTTCTTTCTGCTTCCCCAGGATGGCTTCACTCCACTTGCTATCGCCCTCCAGCAGGGCCACAACTCCATTGTCTCCCTCTTGCTGGAGCATGACACCAAGGGTAAGGTCCGCCTGCCGGCCTTGCACATCGCCGCCCGCAAAGATGACACCAAGTCGGCTGCACTGCTGCTCCAGAATGACCACAACGCTGACGTCCAGTCCAAGGTGAGGAAGGACAACAGGCACAAACTAAAAGAGTTAGTAAGAAGGAAGCGTGTGATCAAAGAGTATTAAGGAAAAACCAAGAAATATGTTGTATATCTGAAAGAATGGATAACCAGTCGTAGTAAAAGATTTATTTTCTTTGATGACTTGCATGTCCATTGAGGAATTAAACCTACAGAAGAGATTTAGTCTTAAAACCCATTTTTACCTTTGCCCTCGTCTTTGGTTTACCCTGTGTTTTATAATGAATGTTGTGATAAATCCTTTCCCTAACAATCCTGGACCTATCCTTCCCTCCTCTCTCTATGCATACTAACCAGATGATGGTCAATAGAACCACAGAGGTACACAGACTCCTCACCTCCTTATTTCAGTTCTTCGTTTCCCACTGCTGACCATCTCTTTCAGCTGTCTTGTCTTGAACCTTCCCTAATTTAATGGGGATTTTTCTGACATTGGAAAATGCATTTATGTCAGAATTATATACCATTAACATCAATGCATGTAGCTGACTACACTGCATGGCTGACAGGAAAGCACAGTGTGGTATATTAATAGTTCCCTGGGTATGCTAGATTTATGGGTTTAACGACAGATGATTTGTTTAAAGTGATGAATAATTCTTAATTAGGGATTGTTCGTGTTACAGATTTCTATACTTGACAAAAAGCGTGAGAGATTCAATATGTTTTACTTGTTTGTTTATGGCATCCATGGCATGTGTATTTTTAAGCATGATGATATTATTGTTTTTCCTCTCTGAAACATTTAAGTTAACTTTGTTTCTTAATCAAATTGCACCATGTCTATCAGAATGGGAAGGTAAGGAGTAAACCGACTTGCAATTGTGTACCGTAGATATTATTTATATTTATATATATGTATTTATATTTAGCTCATATATACATGTCCATTTGTTTGTCAAAGCAGATACACGTAGTTGCGAGCCTACATGTGCTCTGTGTATTTGAGTTTTGTTTGTTTATGTATTTTATTTTCACCTGACTTCACTATCAAATACCAAACATTTTTGATTTTCTTCTTCACAGTCTTTTAAGCAGGCATGGCAAAATTAGAAGCTTTTTGCATGCATTATATATTGCATGTGCTATTTTTGTCTTTAGTAATTTTTCATGCCTATTCGTACAACACTGTATTCCTCCAGCATGCTGCCTCACCAGTAGAGTCAGTGGTAGTCTTTCTTTCTTTCTTTCTTTCTTTCTTGTGTCCCTCCATGTCTATTTTCATTCCCTCTCACTGTGTTCTCGCCGTGTGCTCGTCTGTCTCAAACAGAGTGGTTTCACCCCGCTACACATCGCAGCTCACTACGGGAACGTGAATGTCTCCACCCTGTTGCTGAACAGAGGAGCTGCTGTTGACTTCACGGCCAGGGTAGAGCCTCATTTCTACCTCCCAACACGTCTAGAGACTTTATCTTTTTCATTCCTGTTCTAACAGCATGATTGAGATGGATTGACCTAACTTGCCATTCTGATCCCAAACCTTTAATAACATTGAAGCCAACCTATCAAACATTAGATATTGTTCTACATGTGTTTCCTGTTTTCTTTTTTAACTCTCATTTAAGTTCCTGTCATTGTCTTTTCTTAAGAGAAAAATTAAATGAATACCATAAAAAGCTTTTCAACTCCTTCTCGCATATTAATAAACAATATTGCCTAGTATTTTGGAGGATTTTCAACAGTATTTTTGATAAAGTGCAATTTGTTTTCTTTTTTATTCTCCTCAGAATGCAATAACACCTCTTCATGTGGCCTCCAAAAGGGGTAACACCAATATGGTGGCCCTGTTGTTGGACCGAGGAGCTCAAATAGATGCTAAAACAAGGGTGAGATGCATGTTTAAAACCTGAACACGAACTTTCAATAAATCATTCTAATGAGGTATTGATTCATCTGTCAAAATAGGCAAACCTCAAGTATAAATGTGTGTGTCTTTGTTGTTATATTTTCAATTGTTTCACAGGATGGCCTGACGCCTCTGCACTGCGCAGCCAGGAGTGGACACGACCCAGCCGTGGAGATCTTGCTGGAGAGAGGAGCCCCCATCTTAGCCAGAACCAAGGTATGGTATAATACATCTACAGTATACAGGCTAATTATTCTTTAGTTTAAATTTTGTACTTTCATTGCAAGTACCCAGTTATCCATAGTATTAATATGCTCCTGTGTTATTCCTCCCACACAGAATGGATTGTCCCCGCTGCACATGTCAGCTCAGGGTGACCACATTGAGTGTGTGAAATTCCTTTTGCAACACAAGGCGCCAGTTGATGATGTCACACTGGACTACCTCACAGCGCTTCATGTCGCAGCTCACTGTGGACATTACAGAGTCACCAAGCTCCTTCTGGACAAGAAGGCCAATCCCAATGCCAGGGCACTGGTACGGATTGTGATGAAAACCACAGAAGCACCAAAATAAGCATTTCCATAGATTTATACACACATACAGTGACAAGAAATATGTGCAAAATAAGTGATTTCTCCTATTCTTCATATCAGAATGGTTTCACCCCTCTCCACATCGCTTGTAAGAAGAACAGAGTGAAGGTGATGGAGCTGCTGGTTAAATATGGTGCATCCATACAAGCGATAACAGAGGTGACATTTTTTGTTGCAATATCACAGTGGTACATTTCTTCTGATTCACAGTGAATAAACACAACACGTGTGTATTTATGTATTTCTATTGTTCTTATTTCAGTCCGGTCTGACACCCATCCATGTAGCCGCTTTCATGGGTCACCTCAACATCGTTCTACTCCTGCTGCAGAATGGAGCCTCTCCGGATGTTCGCAACATTGTGAGTAGAGATTTGTTCTGCTCGCTAGTCATGCAGTTACAAAAAAACAAATAAAACTTGTGTAAATACCAGCATTTTTTATATCTAGTGCATTTACTTAATGCTAATGCTGAAGTCTTCTGTCTTTGTACGTCAGCGTGGCGAGAGTGCGCTGCATATGGCAGCACGAGCAGGTCAGATGGAAGTCGTCCGCTGCTTGCTGAGAAACGGAGCATTAGTGGATGCCATGGCCAGAGTGAGTCATATGTTGGAATTATTGCTGATATTCACTGTTACATGGCTCATGTCGCCTGCGTCAAGTCTGGTTACAGCACAGCTGTTTTCTTTTGTTTATTTATCTGTTTCAGTGCTTGAATTGTTTCACTCATTATTACTCTCTCTGTGAAAGTGTAACCATGCTTTCCGTATCTTCATCACAGGAAGACCAAACTCCCCTTCATATTTCATCCCGTTTGGGGAAGACCGATATTGTCCAGCTGCTGCTGCAGCACATGGCCCATCCAGATGCTGCCACCACCAATGGCTACACTCCTTTGCACATCTCAGCCAGAGAGGGCCAAGTAGAGACGGCTGCCGTGCTGCTCGAGGCCGGAGCCTCACACTCAATGGCCACCAAGGTGAGCAGCGGGGAGGAGGAGATAAAACTGAGGAAATGTGATCACACAAGTTGGGGCATGAAAATAAAAGTTTGGATTTCTTTTTCTTTGAATCCCTACAGAAAGGATTCACCCCACTTCATGTAGCAGCCAAATATGGAAGCCTTGATGTAGCAAAACTCCTCCTTCAACGTAAAGCTCTTCCTGATGATGCCGGCAAGGTGAACTGAAAGATATAAACAAAAAAGAAACAGATCGTCAAACAGGGTTTCCTCCGTTTATTAGTATATGGGAAGAATTCTGCAAGATTTATAAGGCAGACTCTTTGCAGAGTAAAATGATTCTTTATATCACAAGTATGTCACATACAAGTGACAATCAAATGAATAGTAGAACTGTATCAAACAACATATCCCAGGTTTTGATGTTTCATCATGAATATTCAGTCGCATCTTTCCTCTTACAGAATGGCCTAACTCCATTGCACGTGGCAGCTCATTATGACAACCAGGAGGTGGCTCTGCTGCTGCTGGATAAAGGAGCATCACCTCACGCCACTGCAAAGGTGAGACTTGAGCTTCTCTCACTGTCGTTTGAATGCAAGTTATTGTGCAATTTTATAGTTTCTCTCAAATTTCCTGTACAAAATAAGTGCTGAGAGCGGTCTTAATAAGCTCTTGCTGCTTGATTTAAGATTGCCATCACTGTATTTGAGTGTTTGCCTTCCTATCTCTCCAGAATGGCTACACCCCTCTACACATTGCAGCCAAAAAGAACCAGACCAGCATCGCGTTAGCGCTGCTACAGTATGAAGCAGAAACCAATGTTCTGACCAAGCAGGGAGTTAGCCCGCTACACTTGGCAGCCCAGGAGGGACACACTGAGATGACCAACCTGCTGCTGGGCAAAGGAGCGCATGTCAGCACTGCCACCAAAGTCAGAGAAACATTTTTTTGCCATTTAATTTCTTTAGTCGGTTTCTTTCTGCTTCCACATTAATTTGACTGCAGATCGTGTCGCAATGATTTAGTAACCTTGAATTAAAAAAAAGTTATGGTTGTGTTGTATAAACCCATACACACAAAGTTTAAGTTTCATGCAGATATTAGACATACTGGACCCACGGTCACAACGTAGTCACAGCAAACACACACTAATGCAGATGTGTTTTATATGTTACAGACCGGACTGACTCCACTGCATCTCGCTGCCCAAGAAGACAGAGTCAACACTGCAGAAGTACTGGCCAAACATGATGCCAACTTGGACCAGCAGACTAAAGTACAAGCAAATAGATACATATATACCATTAAACAAAGACATGAAGAAGCGAGTAACTAATACTAGAAAACCTTTGATGATAGAAAATAATCAGTGATGCTTTCTTTTAATTTATTAGCTCAATTTTGAATGTCAATCAGATATATTTTCAGTCTGATTCATCATATCTGCCTTTTTGGAAGCACAACATCATGATCATCTTTACATAATACTGTATATTGAGGTGATTTCTTGATTATTTTACCCTAAGAGGAAAGATATTCCTATAGGTTAAGACCTTAAGGTCAGTATAAAGATATATTATAAGACATATTATTGTACACCATTACACAGTGAGTACTACTGTCCAAAATAAGTATAAATAATGATTTCAAAATAAGCGATTTACAAATAAAAACTAAATATGTCCCACAATAGTTATTCGGTTTAATTTAAAAAAACAAATACCCACTGTGTGGTCATTACCTTTATGAAGTAACAATTTAGTTTATTTTGTTCATATCTCCTCTCTGTTTTTCTAGCTTGGGTATACCCCTCTGATCGTGGCCTGTCACTATGGAAATGTCAAGATGGTTAACTTCCTGTTACAACAAGGTGCCAGTGTTAATGCCAAAACCAAGGTAACAATTCAAATCAATTTAATTCAGTAGTTTAAATTGTAGAGTCTACAAAGCAAAAACACAAATACAGCTTAATAGATGGAAGAAAATATCAAATAAAAAAAATGTTTTTTGTTGTGCAGAATGGTTACACGCCACTTCACCAGGCGGCACAACAAGGGAATACACATATAATCAATGTTCTGCTGCAACATGGAGCCAAGCCAAATACTACTACAGTGGTAAGACAGAAAATAGCACTTGAGTTTACTCTAGCTTCTCTCTGAATATTTTTTAATGAAGAAATCTGAAAAGTTTTTTCGGGGGTGTTCAATTTTTTTGTCCTTCAATCTTTCAGAATGGAAACACTGCTCTGTCAATCGCCAAACGTCTGGGTTACATCTCTGTGGTGGACACTCTGAAGGTGGTCACTGAAGAGGTCATCACTACCACAACGGTAAACTTGTAATAAAAATAAAAATATTTTTACATTTGGAGCCAGTATGTTTATATTTATTATCACTTAAAGGCTCATTTAACCTGTCTCTCCGTTTTTTTTTTTTTTTACTGTTTTTTTTCATATGACTGTATCTGTGTGTCGTATCAGACGGTGACAGAGAAACACAAGCTCAATGTTCCAGAAACTATGACTGAGATCCTCGATGTGTCTGATGAAGAAGGTGAGTCACTTCAAACGCCAAAGACACAGACAGAAACAAACAAAACAAAAAAGAATGATTATGTTATGGACCTTGTGCCTGGCTCATTGTTTTACTTCCAAAAAAAGGAATATGTTTAGGCTACGCCAATCATCATACAATAGTGAACGCCTGCTATTATAGATGATAATTATGCTTTGTAACAATTGGTTTTAAAATTATATTTTTCATAGCTCTGAGGGTGGATGATGAGCCATTGTCTGAGATGTGTGTGCAGCTGGAAGGTACTGCATAGAGTCGACCATTCGCTCCCAGCTTCATGTCTAGTATTACCTTTGCTTTGGCAAAAAACACAAAAAGGGGGCCTTTTTGTGTCACTTATTGCTCTTAATTTGTAATAACTGCACAGTGAGATTAATAGATTTAATGTGGCTGTGTTTGGTTTGTGTGGACTCGATAGTATGTTTCATATAAGGGTCTTTTCTTTCTTCTAAAACCTTTTGATTTGAAAGGATATTTATAGGGTAATTTGTGTTTAGTGGAATGTTTGTTGATAACAGTAATGGGTGAAAACTAACTGCATGAAGTTTTTCCATGACATGGGATTGTTATGATAATTACGTTCAGTTGGAAGACTGCAATAGTTTGACGGTGCATCCATATAAAACTATAGTGCCACAATGCTATTAAATCTCAGTCCTAACAAAGGTTTGAAATGGTTTTATGATCTGATGGAAAAATAATAACAAAGTCAAGACTTTATTGAATATTTACAGAAATTAAGAATCCATCCTGTTAACGTATATTGGTATCTTGCTAAGCCATATTCACTGTTCCTGAGAACAGTATGAATCGTGTTACATTTTCTAAATTGTCACATGTGTCTCCAGGTGAGGACACTATGACCGGTGATGGAGGAGAGTATCTGAGAGCAGAGGACCTCCGAGAGCTGGGAGATGACTCTTTGCCGGGACACTATTTGGATGGTTTCAGCTATATGAGCCACAACTTGGACAGGTCTGAAGCAATAAACCCACATTCTCTTCTAACAGACTTATTTTATATACATGACAGAGCATGAGGCTGATTACACATCATGTATACCTCCATTTACGTCTGTTGATTATTCTGCCTTGATGTGGTTGAAACAAAACAAGTTTATAAACCACATTTCGGTTGTCCACCAGGCCGCAGCACACCCCCATTCACCAAAGTTTCCATCAGAGAGAAGGTGTTCTCATTGAAGATATGCTATCGAGCCATCAGGTATGGACAAAGCATTAAAAACCTTGTAACAAACAAAAGAAAGTAACAAACGTTTACTCAAAGTATTTGTACATTTGGTGGCCCTTACTGACCTGCTGTTGTTTATTGGGCCATAGGTGTCAGCGTTGTCGAGGGAGCATGACAAAGAGTCGTTTCGTCTGAGCTGGGGTGCTGAGCACCTTGATAATGTGGTGCTGTCTTCCAGTCTGCTGCACTCTGGGTACACAACCGCTCACATATACAGACACAAACACATTCAGTCTCTTTCCCTGTGGATCCAGTGCATCCAAATGCTTTAAATACCTTCACCTCAATATACACAAAAAAGTTGGGGAACTGTTCAGTGAAATGCTCTCATTTCAAATTCGGGCTTCATATAAAACATTGGTTCCCAACGTTCGGGCTCCCTCATCTGATAAAGTCTCCAGTTCCCCTCTCTGTACTCTGATTTGCCAAAACGTTACAGTGAAGACAAACAGTGGTGGACACACACACTACCAACATACAAAACACGAGCAATGAGTTGTTTGTCAAGTCAGCCCTAGATTCTCAAAAAAGTATCTTGATAAAGTTTTCTTTGACAAGTGCAGGTGTAATTTTGTCAACCCCAGGCAAAGACCAAGCCTCGCCTCCTTATCAAAATCCATGAGGACTTAAAGTCCTGCATTGTAGTGCATTTGGTTCTGTAATATTCCAGCACTTGGGCAGATTCGAGATCGAAGGTGAGCAATCCCGATTGTGAAAAGCTGTAGACCAAGAAGGTTTCACATTTCGCTCTTACGTTTATTGAATTGCAATGAGTGGCTCGTGATTTGGCTTTCTGCAGAGCTTCACAATGATACAGCCATTAAATTGAAATGTATAAAAGCAGGAAGACAATGACGACATATAGTGGTGTGGCCTGGATCAGAAGGACCCATTTCTGCTTTATGTTATTGTGGTATCAAATATCCTTCTTTAGAAGTCAACAAGGGACATTTGCAAATTTTGAGGGTGCACATCTTTTTTTCAGATCAGAGGCCCCATTTTTAGTGTTAAAAATTGTGCAACTTATGAGTCCAGACTATGTAACCATATTTAAATAGATTTACTATTTTGATTCAATCAATATAGCAATTATCCATTACTGTTGCAGATTTTACTTTGAGCACACGTTGGTTCATGATCAAATAGCAGTCAGTTGATATTGTGTCTGTGATAAAGTGAAGACACGTCTTTCAGTGGGCCTCCTGTATGTTTCTAGTTGATCTCCCGCCTTTTCAGTTTGTGCTCTGCATATAAAAAAAGCAAATTTCAGGGTTAGGAAATTACATATCAATCCTAGAATAACTCTTGTTGTCACGTGGCATCACCACTAAATGAAGCCCCAAAGTCGTTGTGTTTTTTTTTTTTTTTTTTTCCCAATACAATTGAAATATAAAGGTTTTAGATTTTTAGGGCTAAATTCTTCTTTCATATAATTTTTTTTACATCTTCAATTCTGGATTTTCTTCTCTTCTTTCTTTCTCTTTACTTCTGTGTGATCTGGTTTTTCTCACTTTACTCATTCTTTATTCTCTCTTTGTCTTTGTGTTGATTCTCTTGTTGCTTCTTTGTGCCTTTTGCCCGTGTTTGTGTTTGTGATTGTGTGCGTGTTTGTGTGTTTTGTTGTATTCTGCTTCTAGCCGTTCCTCTCCATGCCTAGACCATGACAACAGCAGGTGATTTTCTTTACTTTGGATACTTTCGTCCCCCCCTTTGTGATCTTATGTTTATTTTCAGCAATTATTAATCGGCCGACCCATTGCCTTCCTGTTTTGCCGCATGATTTCATAACGCATGACTTTACCCAAGTTAAAGTCTTCTTCCCTAGAAATGATCTAATCAAGATTTATTTTCTATTTTTGAGGCAGATCTGGCACATTAAATCTTGAGGATCTGATGATATGAATTCAGGATACCCTATGGTTCTATTCGCAGTGTACGTTCATGTAATAGCACTTTATGCTGAGGAGGAGTGCACTAAAGTGTAGTTAAGTACAATGTTTTTTTGGTAAAATGTTCACTTAATAGTAAAGTTTCTAAAATCGATTAGAAATCTGTTTTTGTCAGACTGGAATCATTTATCAATTTATGCTGCACTTCTCAGTGAACAAATACCTGTTTGGTGTGTCAGCACCAGAACAAAATATGAAACTGCCTAGAAATATATATGTAGCGTTTCACCTTCATCAAATTGTTTATTGCAAATATTTTATTCAGTGTCAGTTGATTTGTCTGAAAGCATAATTAATTTAAATTAAATGTCAGCTTTGATGCCATACGATTGTAGAGACATTTCAACATTAAATGTATAGAAAATGATTCTTTTTATATTCTTATCCTACCTGTAGTTTTTGATTCATAACCTCTTATCTTGATTAACAGGTTACATAATAATCATCATTTGCAGCAACACATTTCAGATCATAAAGAAAGAATCTTGCGTCCTGCTTTGTTTTCTTTGCCTGCCCTGGTGATGAACATTGGAAGAGGAATGAAGTGCAAAAAGCTAATATCAAACCAGATTTAATGTTTTTACCTACTTGCCATGAAAGTAACCCTTTGGTTTTGGCTTTGGTTGCTGCATGGAGGCTAAAATCAAGCTTAAAAGCTGCGTTGTAAATATCAGCATTCATTTTTTTTTTTTTTTCAGCAGCGACTTTTATCTTTTTTATTTTGCTCAATTTTTCCTATAGCTTTCTTGTAAGCTTCATGGTAGATGCCAGAGGTGGCGCCATGCGTGGGTGCCGCCACAATGGCCTTCGAATCATTGTGCCGCCAAGAAAGTGTTCTGCACCAACACGAGTGACCTGCAGGCTCGTGAAGAGGCATCGTTTGGCCTCCATGCCACCGATGGTGGAGGGTGAGGGTTTGGCTGGTCGTATCATAGAAGTTGGACCGACCGGAGCTCAGTTCCTGGGGTAAGTGTATGTCCATACCTGTGTGTATACTAATGCTGTGTGTATGGTTTTGTGTGTCGGTATGAGCTTGTGTGAGGGGGTTTACACTGTTGTGTGGTGTGTTCATACTTTCTTCTTCGCTCCCCCTCTGTGCTGCGTATGGATCAGTAAGCTCCATCTTCCTACAGCTCCACCCCCTCTGAATGAGGGTGAGAGCCTGGTCAGTCGCATCCTGCAGCTGGGTCCTCCGGGAACCAAGTTCCTCGGGTAGGACCATAAGAAAGGGTCACCCTACCAACCTGGAATCCTGGTCACATGCCCACCCATATATTCTTCACTTTCCATTATAGATAATCAACTTTTTGAGTTTTCCCTGGACACACTTTATATAGTTAATTTATTTTGGTGTTTTATCCCCTTTATTGTTTTTGTTAGTTTTTTTGTACAATGAAAGTCCCAATCTGAATGGGATTGACCTGTCACTGTATGCTGTTAAGTTTCCCCCATACTTTCCATGGTCCCTTGCACCCTTCTAAAGTTTGGTTTCATTTTGAAATTTGCTCTCCTAATGTATAATAATTATTTTCCACATTTTCAAGTACTTTTGAAGACATTTTCTTTCTGTTTGGCATGAAATTTTCTAATTTCAATCATGTGTTCTTCCTTGTTTCGCTTGCTTATAAGATGGTGCATATTTCAAGCCGAACACTCTCTGAAGTCAGCTGTGAAAAGTTTTATCTACAAATGCACTCCTAAGTTTAAAGTGCTTTTGAATTTACTTTGGCAGGCCTGTGATTGTGGAGATCCCCCACTTCGCTGCTCTGCGTGGGACAGAGAGAGAACTGGTAATCTTGCGGAGTGAAACAGGGGAGAGCTGGAAGGAACATCATTGTGACTTCACTGAAGAGGAACTAAATCAGATACTCAATGGCATGGATGAAAGTAAGAGATGCCAACTGTTCAGCGTCGCAAAACAATGATCGATGTTCACATCAAAACATAAAAGCGTCAGAGTTTTAACTGCGATTTTTACAATTGCCTTTTTGAATTTAAATTGTGAGGTCAATGGCCGAGAATAATTTTTACAAGAAATTTCATCTCTAATCTTCACAGAACTTGATTCCCCTGAAGAACTAGAGAAGAAAAGAATATGCCGCATCATCACCAGAGACTTCCCGCAGTATTTTGCTGTGGTGTCAAGGATAAAGCAGGACAGTCATTTGATTGGCCCAGAGGGTGGAGTCCTTAGTAGTACTCTTGTGCCACAGGTTCAGGCGGTCTTCCCAGAGGGAGCCCTCACTAAGAAAATTAGAGTTGGGCTACAGGTATGTAATGCACAGTGCATCATTCAACAGCTATTTATCAGCATACCTGAAGAATTTCCAAAAGTGGAACTTCCAAAACATTTTCATCCCTTTTGTGTCTCAGGCTCAGCCCATTGAAGTGGATGTGGTCAGAAAGATTCTTGGAAACAAAGCCACATTCAGTCCGATCGTCACTTTGGAACCAAGAAGGAGGAAATTCCACAAACCAATCACCATGACAATCCCTATTCCAAAGAGCTCCAACAGCGATGGACCAAGCACACTGTTCAGTGGGGAGACCCCCACTTTACGTTTGCTTTGCAGTATTACAGGTAAGTATTCAATCAGTGCAACAGCAAATAAAGAAATGAAGCCATGTCGGGCAACAATCAGCTCCCACTTGCTGTTTGACAACATATTAAGTTATCAGAATTACAGTATTATTGAATGTATGTTAGCTTTACTATTTGTATCATAAATTGTTTGCTCAATAGCTCGCCTTCAATCGAGTCTTTGAAATCCTCTGTCCTGAGCACTCTTGATGTGTTTAAATATAAAGTCAAAAACCTGTGTAAACTATCTTTATAAGGTTCCCACTAAGATGGGAGTTACTGTAGCAGGATGGGTCACCAATCATTGAGCTGTTTATTTTTTTGTTTGTTTGTTTTTTTCAGGAGGAACCACTCCTGCCCAATGGGAAGACATTACTGGTTCCACCCCTCTTACCTTTGTAAACCAATGTGTTTCCTTCACCACAAATGTTTCAGCAAGGTAAATGCATTGCTTTTGAATATGTACTCCTCAGAGATAAACACGGCGATCTTTTTTCAAGTGTGATATTCTTTTTGGTTCCATTTCCCAGCTACTTAATAAAAATGTTATTTATACCCACAGGTTCTGGCTGATTGACTGCAGACAGATACAGGAGTCTGTTAGTTTTGGGTCACAGCTGTACAGAGAAATCATTTGTGTCCCATACATGGCCAAGTTTGTGATTTTTGCCAAGACACTGGACCCCATTGAGGCTCGGCTGCGCTGTTTCTGCATGACCGATGACAAAATGGACAAAACTTTGGAGCAGCAGGAGAACTTCACTGAAGTGGCCCGCAGCCGAGATGTCGAGGTACAATATGATACATTTAATACACTGCGAGAAGTGGGATTTATCTGAATACAGTGATAAAAGTCAATGTCAATGTGGAGTAATGGTAAATAACTCTGTGGCTGCTGTGTGGAGGTATAAACAATTATAGGAGCAGAAAGATTATGAAGCAAATGTAATGCAATGAAAATAAAGCTTCAAGGCAATGTTAGAAACAGATTGAAGCTTGATTGTACCGTCTTGTTTAAAACCATAACAATTTTCACATAGGTGCTGGAGGGGAAGCCCATATTCGCTGACTGCTTTGGAAACCTGGTGCCTCTTACCAAGAGCGGACAACACCATGTGTTTAGTTTCTTTGCCTTCAAAGAGAACAGACTGGCCCTCTTCATTAAAGTATGTAGGAATATTTCTGCATGTTCTGAATTTTTATTCTGCGAAATTCATGACTGATTGATCTTAATGATTCATCGACAGATTAGGGACACTGCACAGGAGCCATGTGGTCGCCTATCCTTCACGAAGGAACCTCGGACCTATCGTAGTTTGAATCACAATGCCATCTGCAACCTTAACATCACCCTGCCAACATACTCCAAGGTTAGCTTCACTGTATCTTGGTTTGTACATATAAATGAACAATATAATCTTCGGATTTGCATCAATTGTATACCTGTTTTTATTTTTACTTTTCTTCTCCTTAGGAGTCTGATTCTGATCAGGATGCAGATGATGAGGTAAGTTAATGCAATTAGCGAGTTTAAAAAAGGTAGAATGATATCACCATTGTGGCTCACTATATCTTTTTGATCTTTTGCAGAGTGAGAAGAGTGACAAGAAATGTGAGTCATCGTTTCTATATATTTGTATCTTTTGATTGTTAGACATGACGTTATCCATTTAAGACCTTGAACAAAACATTCTCATCATCATATTTTGTTACAGTACAACAGAATATAAATTGAAGAGAGAGGGCATCATTATCTTCATAAAAATGATGGTCATAAAGGTTGTGAGAGAAATATAAGAACCAAAGAAATATGGCAAACAGAATGTGCTAAAATATACACTGCTACTATAGACTGATACATGCTATATTCCATTTCGACTAACCTTCCTCTATTATTTTTCCCTGCAAACACTTTCTGTAGTTGTGCTTTTGTTTCCGGCCGCCGTGCTATTGCTGAAGTTCATGTTCCTCCCACTCAAACCCATTAGTGCTTTCATTTAAACTAAATGCTAAGTTTATTATTTTCCCTTACAAATAAATATGATCAATATTAGCTTTTATTGAAATTCTTTCAAAAAATGTATCATAATTCCTCTGGTATACTGTATGTGCTTAAATTGTTAGCATTTTCTTGCTGGAAAATAATCACATTTTCTGTTTGTAACCTAGTAATCATTCTCAGTTTGCATCTTCTCCCATGGCATGCCAATGCTTTACTTATTCTGCAAGAAATATTTGCCAGTGTCATTGTTGTTTCTTCTTACAAGTTTCTACTTTTATTGCTGGTTTATCCTCATTAACATAATTTATTTTGACCATATGATTTTAGCAATCCTAAGTACACTTTTTTCACGAACAAAACTATTTATATATTATTTCCTTCATTGAGTGTAAATTAATTTAACAGTCTAACAGTTTTTTTGTGTGAGTGAGTTGAATATCTAAATGATCACAACAAATTTAAAATGTAACAATTATTCACATCACAGATTCATATTCACGCTTCTCATATGATGATTTGCTGATATTCATAACACTTTCCCAAGAGAGCTCAATAGTACACACACACACACACACACACACACACACACACACACACACACACACACACACACACATACACATACTAGAGAGGGAGAAATGAAGAAATCCTCTCTTTTATTGAAGATTATCAATAAAAATACTATTGTTTATCATGCTGTGTTTACATGAGAGATAGCTTTACATCACCATCGCATCATAATTATTGTCAACCTAGAAACAGACCACAAAAATTGTTTCAGACATTGACAGCTCACATCACTTCTCACTGAATGCTCTATTTTGTTTGGAACTTTATTGGTGTGCAGAAGTGCTTGTTAAGAACAGGAAGAATCTTGAGTTTTGTTTGTCTATCCTTCATTTTGTCCCTTTGTTTCATGTGTCAACTTTCTCTGTTCCATTCATTTGTATAGTTTGTTTTTTTTTTCTGCTGAGTTTCCCAATACATTGTCTGGCCAATTAGATTAGTTTTATTCTAAGCCTTATTTTTGCCCATTCTGTTACTTTTCCTGGCTTTGCTTATGCTCTTGCTGCTCTACTACCCCTCAAACTCTTCAAGATCATCTTTTTGGCCTTTTTTTCCAAGACTTCTTTCTTGTCAGTCTTCTTCTTGCTCTGTGAACTGAAGGTGGAATTTTGATGGAATTGTCTTGATGACCATTCTTCTGGTGTCTCTCTTCCCCACTTCATTTGTCCCTTATATTCTTTACCCTTTTTCTTTATGAAACTTTTTTTTAATCGAAGACGATGAATCTGAGTCAACTGAGACGTTCTCCCTGAGAATTAACCAACATATTGATCCTGCAACCCTTGCAAGCCCAGACCTCCTGTCAGACATATCAGACATTAAAATGTCTGCTGTTTATACAGCAGATATGTATGAAGAGAGACCTGTAATGAGACGGCTGGAAGATAAGGAGTCTTTTGCGATCATTGAACAGTTTAAGAACAGGCTTGCTAATTTAGGGGAAATTCCAAAAGATGGAACAAACAACAGTAGACAGAAGTCCCAGCATGATGATGCTGGATGTGAGGAATTTTTACTGTCTGAGGCAAACAATTTTGAAGAACCAGTTTTCAAGGGGATTTGCATGGAAACAAAGAGTTCAAGGAGATCTGTTACAGAAGTCGGAGACATGACAGGAGAAATCTCACATGATGACATGGATGAAAACCTGGAGCCGAGAGTTGTTGTGGTGTATAGTTCTCAAGAAGATCTTGTTCAAGACAGCGCAGACCAAGTTAGAGGAAAGGGTGATGGGAAACGGCATCCACCGGACATCAAGAAACCTATTAGGAAGAAACTTAGGGACAGACAACGCTCTGGGTGCAGCAGCTCTGAGGGAGAGTTGGAAAGAATGAGCTCAGAGGAGTCTTTAGATGGTGATGCTATACTACAGGAAAGTGGCCATGTTGAAACCTCAGTTACAGACCCACCAGCATCTCCCTTAGTGGTTGAGACACCTATTGGATCCATAAAGGACAAAGTTAAAGCTTTACAAAACAAAGTTCAAGAGGAGGACATGCAGAAAGGTACTCAAGTCCTTACATGTGATGCAAAATCTTCTATTGCCACAAAGGCATCAGAGGTGAACATGCCTGAACTTCCCAAAGTTCCCAAGTCCCCGAAATCTCCCAGATCCCAAACTGAGCGATTAGAGGAGACCATGTCTGTGAAAGAGCTGATGAAGGCGTTCCAAACTGGGAAAGACCCATCAAAAAGTAAATCTGGGCTTTTTGAACACAAAGCAGTTCCTTCATCTTGTTTTTCAAAATCGACATCTGAATCAGCAGATTCTCAAAAGACAGCAATGATGGAACACGGTCCTATACAGGATCCGGAGTTGTCAGACGACTCAGTATCTGTGAAAGAGTTGCTGAAAACATTTAATACTGAGCAGGAAAAACAAATACATGAATCGGAGACATTTGAACACAAAACCATTGATTCTTGCACTTCAACACTGATAAGAAAATCTACAGTTTCCTCTTCACAGGGCGATGCCAGCATAGATAACTCAAACTTGCAAGATTCTTTTGTAGGTATAATGAAAGATAACTCAGACAAATCACAGTTACATTCAGATGGTTCCCTTTTGGGAAAGACAGTAACATTTGCTGATACAATTCATTATGACTCTGAAAATGTAAGTGCATGTGAAGAGACGATGGAGTTGCCATCAAAAGAACCAGTTTCTGTCAAGGAACTGATGAAAACATTTCAGACGTTCAAAGATGACCCTAATAAACAAGCAGGACTTTTTGAAAGCAAAGCTGTTGCATCTTACAGTTCAACATTATTAGATTCTAAAGATTCTGAAGTGAGTGCGACTGCTGAACAAAGCCTCAACCAGGAGCTCCAATCACAAATCCAAGAATCTAACCCAGAGGACTCAGATGATGAAACTGTAAGCTTAGACAAAGAAAAATCTAAGTCTCTGTCAGCCAATTCTTGTGAAAAGACAGTAAGATCTGTGGATATACCTCAGTCTGATGAAAGAAGTACTACTGAAGTACAACAGTGTTCAGGAACGGACACTCTGTCTGTGAAGGACCTCGTCAAAACTTTCCAAACTGGGCAGGAACATTCAAAAACTTCAGCTGGACTTTCTGAATTCGTTGGTCCTGAGAAGATTCATGGCGTTGAGCACAGTCCTGTGAAGGAGGTGAAACATCAATCCCAAATACAAAAAATCACAATTTCGCAACCAGAGAGTAAAGGCAACACATGTGACACATTGAGTTTGGAGGCTCATTGGGTAAGCGCCACAAGTGATGAAAGTGACAGATCTTCAAAAGATTCATATGTTGCTTATCTGGGAGAGACCCTCAAAACAACTGACAGTATTCAGTTTGACCATGAAAGGGGTAGCCCTCAAAGAGATGACAGGATCAAATTAGAAGAACCAGTGATGAACAATTTTAGGAGTATATCTGATGATATGCAGATAAGTCCAGATCGTAGACCTTCTGAGGACTTCAGTGCTGAAATAAAAGCAGAGCTGGAGGAAAGCCCTGAATACCAGCTATTCAAGCAGACATCAGCAGCTAAAAATGTCAGTTATCACTTGGAGGTACCCGATGAAGAACCCATGACTGAGGGCTTTGATACAAATCAGCCATCCATTGGCAGTCCTTGCATGAAATATTTTTGTCAGGATAATGTAAGCTCCTTGAGTCCTGAAAGCCCCAAGCATGAAGGCATGGCGGAGGCCTCAGGTATTAGTGTTGCTATTAGGACCTCTGAATCAGGTCCTGAGGAGAATGACTCTTCTGAAAGACTCACAGTGCCCCTTCAAATAAACAATGAAATGCAAGCTCACTCTATAAGAAGAGAGGAAAATCCAATAATTTCTTCACAGGAGAAGAACTTGAACAAACCAGACAAAGACAATACATCTGATTATGACAAACTGCTTTTTACACAAACTATCAGCAAAGTCCCAGAGGCCAAAATCAAGGAACCCCTACTTCGAGAAATTAATGTTGAGAAGAAAGCATCTAACCAGACATCTGTGGAAAAAAATATATCAGGAATGTTATCTTTATTGAGCAGCAGCTTGGATCAGTGTATGCAAGCAATTCCTTTGGAAAGGAGGACATTAGAAGAGGATGTTGTTCAAGAGAGGTTTGAACAAACTATTCTAATTAAAGACACAGATGAAGACAAATTAATTTCTGTCACTGGTGAACCTAAAACAGCACAGATTTATGCAACTACACAGCAGATTACTCAGTCTCTGGAGAGACATACACCCATGAAGAGTGATGAGAAAGGACAAAGTGAACTTAAAATGTCAAAAGATAAATCACTGATGTTCTCATCAATAAACAGTGACTTGGATCAGCATGTAGAGGCTCGTTTTGGTCAACAACCAGAAGATTTTGAAGATAAAGGAGAATTTTTGAGTGACACAACACGAGACACAAATTATGGTGGACTGGCACACGAGGCCACAAGCGGGGGAAAAGAAGAGACCCAAGCAACATTTACTGAAGAGCTCAGAAAGAGGGAACAGTGGGAGGAAAATAAATCTTTGACTCCCCCATCCACAAAACCAGAGGACATGTCAGGCATGGTATCCTTATTAAAATCTGACTCAGACCTGCTCCTCGATGACAAACTGGACACTGTCCAAGAGAATGTTGAAGAAGGTATTTACTCTAAATCATGTACATTTTTCAGTACCGAAACAACAGATGAAGTAAATGTAGATACACCTGAAGAAGCACAGATTGATGTGGTTGAAGTCAAGGAAATAACACCAACTTTGGCACCTGAGATTTCTTTTCAAGAGGTCATCATCCAGCCAAAGGAACACAAGCATCAGCTTACAGAGAAAAACATATCAGGAATGTTGTCACTTCTTACAAGTGACTTAGGTCAGTATCTCAAGGAAAGGCCAGTGACAGAACAATGCAGGCCAGAGCAGGATCTTGTTCATGAGAGCTACCAAGAAATTATCCTGAAAAGAGATCATGTAGATGACAAGATTGAGGAAGAAGAAAATGAAGAACCGCAGATTGGAGTGAAAGAATTAACACCAAGTCCAGTATTGGAAACTCCATTCGAAGCAACTGTGGTTGCAAGAAAAACTCAAGAAAAGCAGTTTACTCCTGAGAGAAACATGTCAGGCATGCTGTCTCTTCTAAATAATGACCTAGATCAATATGTCAAAGAAAGCTTCGATGGAGAGGCAAAGGAAAGTGAAGTTGGATTTAAAACTACAAAACAAAGTTCTGAGTTAGAGACTACTTTCCATGAGGTTCACATTGAGAAACAGAAACAGCAAAGACAGCCAACAACTGAGAAGGACATGACAGGTATGTTGTCACTTCTGACATGTGACTTAGATCAATATGTCAAGGAAAGGCCAGTAACAGTAAAATGTCACTCAGAACAAGAAGTAGACCACGAAGACTACAAAGAATTTGTAAGGTCAACAGACAATAACAGACAGTCTGATACTTCATCACTTGATAACAATGTAATGTCCCCAGACCCTACCAAGTTTGGAACTGTGGACAACATTAAAGAAGGAACTTTGAAACCTGAGTGGCAGGCACATTCTGATGAAGATGGAGATCCCAAAATGTTCTTGAATGAGGATGGTGAGGCCAGCACCTCACAATGTTCAACAACACATTTCATTGGCTCTGCTCAAGAAGTGATGGATGAAACAAAGTCATATAAAACCATCTATGACAGTCACATTCATCATGAAAGTCCAGTGGCTTCGCATTCAGCTCTCAAAACACATGGATTTTTGCAGCAGCCAACTGGCATGCCACAACGGCCAACTGATTTGGAGAACCTAAATATAATGTTTGATGATCCACCCGAAGAGGTATGTCATCAAGATTCTCTTGAAGCAAGTCCTATCATGGAAGATAATTCTTCAAATAAATCCCCTGACTCAATTGAGCCAAGTCCTACTGAAGAATCTCCTTGTCCAGACTCTCTTGAGGGAAGTCCTACTCAATTGGAGGGCACAGAAAGTAAGATGCCAGCCAAGACAGCTGTGTATGAGGATTATGCTTCCCAGCTGGTAGCATGCTACACTTTTGACAAAAATATTTACACAGAAGATTATGGACATCAGGAGGAAGAGAACAATGCTGAGACCATTCAAAAAGAAAGTGAAATTACAGATGTAATTCATTCCAATGCAGCAACTTGTGAGAGTGAGAGTCATTGCATTCAGCAAGACTCACTGAGTGAAGACAATAAGGAGAGTGACACCATCAACAACCAATTCACACCAGAAGAGGAAATGTTCAAAATGGCTGCAAAGATTAAAACATTTGAGGAAATGGAAGAGGAGCTTAAAGTGAGGAAAGACAAACCTTTTGATGCCTTTCCGCTGACAGCGACTAGTGCTCATGACCATGATGAGCTCAATCAAAAATTGGAGGCAACAGAACTACCACTTGAAATTACTCAGCCAGGTGTTGAAACATTGTGTTTAACTATGACTCATAAAGAGCCACTTGATCAAGGAATTACCATGGGATTGTCGGAAAAAGAAGCAAAAGCACAGGAAAATGTCACTTCCTCTTTTACTGACACACCTATTTCCTGCGCTGTGACTGATGATCAACATTTAGGTAGTAACCAAGAAAATGGGTCCCCACTGATTGATGATTCAGGACCTGCCAACAGATTTCATGCTGTCATGTCTACTAAAGAAACAGAGTATGCCGCCGAATGTCCAGGTGATGCTGTGGATGATGGACAGAATGGTCTTTATTTTGCAATGGACAGAAAAACACCAGAGAAAGCAATTCTTCTAACACCAGGGAAAGAGCAATCACCTGATCCATTTCATTTTCAAGAGGGGAAGTTATTTGAGATGACCAGAGGTGGAGCAATTGACATGACAAGAAGGAGTTTTGAGGAAGAAATGGGAGGATATGCTTTTTTTCATATGGGAGAACATCCAGTTGATGAAGTTGTGGATGAAGAGACTAAAGAGGCTGAAACAAAATCACAGGAGATCAGTGATTCTGTTTCAGACACAAACTTTGAAGGCACCCCAGAAATGCGTGCGACTCACGATGTCAGCGGCAAAGTTTCTGATCACCAATCTGTTGATAAATGTGAGCATGGCAACTCCATAGAGGTTGAACTTGGTTCACCACCTGCTTTGGAGAGTTTCACAATCATCCAAACTGATACGAGCATTGTTGATAGTCTTGGCCTGCATTATCTTGACTCTACCATCGCTGACCTTCAATCAGACACATCCACTGTTGTCCATTCAGAGGAAAGCCATAATGTAACAGACTCTTCATCTGATGATGATGATGATGATGATGAGGTGGAGGAGGATGAAGAAGACCAATGTTCAGTGATAGAGATGAACTTTTCAACTGCGCGGTCTGGCATTCCACAATATGATCAGGATTCACTTCGACCTTTGGCAATCGAATCAGACTCTGCAATTACTGAGCCGATCTGCATGGAACTGGAAGTGACTTTAAAAGACTCACAAGTACCTGAGCTTAATCAGGCTCCAAGGAAATCCGAAAAAAGCTCAACATTGAATAAAAGGACTAAATCAGAGGAAATCGATGTGAGTAAAGCCCCAAATACCAAGAATAGGAGTTATTCTGACTGTAGTCAATCCACATCCAACATATTCCCCTCCAAGCTCTCTGTTGTCAAGCAACAGAAAGCTGGTGCAAATGTGATCACTTCCTCCAACCCCACAACGAAGGACAATGAGGTTTCCATGGCTCTTCATACACCTGTTAGGTCTTCTTTGGATGCTGATGGTATAAGCAGTGGTAGTCAGAAAAGTCCAGATTCTGTTATCTTTACATATGACCTTCCAGCCTCACATAGTTCTGATTCAGATGGCAACCAGTTGCCAGTTGTGCGTCCTTCTTGTGGAACAGAGGATGTATTTGAATCCAGGCCTGCCTGGGATGACAGAGTGGAAACTCAGATGCAGAGAATCATCGATGACAAAACTCCACAAAGTACGCCAGGTATGGCCAGACCGACAACAGGCTTTTGGTTTCATAAATCGTCTTTTCAGCAACAAGATGCTAATTTCCCTTCCTGAGATCAATGTCGTCATCATGTTGTGATTGTGGTGTCATGTGTCGTGCATTTGTCTTGTCTCGTCTTCCACATTCATCATGTTAAAATTTGTTTGTTAATTCTGGTGTGTGTGTGTGTGTGCGTGCGTGCGTGCGTGCGTGCGTGCGTGCGTGCGTGCGTGCGTGCGTGCGTGCGTGCGTGCGTGCGTGCTAAATTCCGCATGTTGGTAAGGTACTTTTGATGGTTGTGTGTACATGCAATCTCAAGATTGAATGGCCATGTTAGCTTAGAGAGGCAAATACTGACAAATTATGTATATTGTCTCTCCGAATTATGCAGCTTTATAAATATAACTTGCACATTACTAAATCGGAACATGAATAACATTGCATTGCTTGAGTATTCAAAGTATCCACTTCACACTAATCCAACCTTCATGTCATCATATATGCATCACATTTCCACTTTTAGTTGGGCATCATTGCATAAATCCTTAAGGACATACTATTTTATATCCGCATAAAAGTAGTGTGATTATAGATACAAGCAAAATCTTAGATTTTTGGATTTTCATTACCTAATCATTCAGTTTATGTATGTCGTTATAATCTTGATAGTGAAAAGTGGCATGCTGTTAACATTGTGGCTTTGGTGGCATGTTTTAGTTGATTGGCAGGATGATGCTGACAGGAAGGAGGAGACAATAGCTATCATTGCCGATCTGCTTGGCTTCAGCTGGACCGGTGAGCTCTCAAAAAATGCACTTTCAAGTTGTTGCACTGACTTTAATCTTTTTAGTTAAACATTTTCCTAGACGAGAAGCCTTGAGGATTAGTTAGAAATGTTTTAATTGACTGAATGTTTCATCTAACAAGCAGTAATACCCACAATATTTGCTCTTCATCACCCCAGAGCTGGCAAGAGAATTGGAGTTCAGTGAGGATGATATTCAGCAAGTGAGAACAGAAAATCCGAACTCTCTCCAAGAGCAAAGCCATGCCTTGCTCCAACGCTGGGTTGAAAGGGAAGGCAAACATGCTACAGGTACATAGTATGGTGGTCTCATGAATTTCACCATGCCTGGTGGTTGCTTTTGACATTATAGTTTTTTATTATTATTTACAGTTTATTATTTTCTTCCTATCCTTTAGAATGTACAGTTTTTTTATTACTTGGCTATACTATTGCAATTTAACTTGAATGCTCTCCAGTCTTAGTATCAATCTATTTTTCATTTGGCTTAATCATGAGTGGTGCATTCATTACACATTTGTGGTTTCAATTATTTATCAATTTGTTGTATTAAAAAATGTTTGGGAATATCTGACAATGATTATTAAATCTTTCAACAGAGGATTGTTTGGTTAAGAGATTAACAAAGATCAACCGCATGGACATTGTTCATCTAATTGAAACTCAGATGAACAAGTCTGTTCAAGAGCAAACTTCTAGGACTTATGCAGAGATAGAAAAGACACTGGATCACAGTGAAGGTAATACCATCCATAACCAATTAATTCTTTATTCAACACCATCAAGCACACAGTTTGTTCACCTTACCCCAATGTTATTCATTCACTGTGTGTTTTTTCAGTTTCAGTTGCCTTATCTTCAGTGCAAGAGGACGTAGACAGTCCCAGAATAGTGAGGAAGGTGGAGTGTGATCGCAGGCCACCTCCAGCTGTTTCGGAAGAAGACCTTTCAGTTGCTTCCCTGTTGGATATTCCTTCATGGGCAGAGCCTGTCGGACACACACCCTCAGAGAGCATGCATGGTGACCTACTGGAGGAGCTCGATATTCCACAGTAAATTGTTCATTTGAACTATTTGTTTATAATACAACATACATCAGCAGTGTAGCATAGTCATATTACTCATCACATTTTAGGGGAAACCCATGCCATATGCCAGAGAGAAACTAGGTAGAAAATAATACTCTTCTTGGAGGTCAGCATTATGAGCGTGAAGACCACGTTTTAACTCCAAATAATGTGCTGTTTTTTTGTTGTTTGTTTGTGTCATAGTGAATTAAATCCTAACCTGTGGACGTCTGAGGATGTAATTACACAAACACAGGAAGCAACTGGTCATGACACCTCCAATGAGCAAGTAAGTTTGCTTTTAACTTCAAAAGAAGCAGCATCGAAGAACCAAGCCCCTCACCTTTTTGACACCAAAGTGAAAGACCAGCAAGATTACAGCAGTGATGAAGCTCATGTGATGAGGTGTTTCCAAAATGATACTGAAGTTAAAGACGACAACATCCAATCTTTAATATTGAAGCACTGTGGTGAAGATGAGCAAAGCCATTCACATGAAATTGTGAAGTCACACTTATCTATATCCATTAGAGACTTTAGTTTGAGTCTTTCGGAATCTGACAAAGCTGAGACTGATTTCAGTCAGCTTTGTAATGAGATAAGTGGTACACCGCAGCTTGAAAAAACAGTCACTGCTAAAACCACTGTCGGAACATGCTGTGAGCCTCACATATCCCCTTTGGTACCGGAAGATCACCAACCAACCCTTGGCCTGACTGAAGGTGACATTGATGTAATTCAAACAACCAGGTTCTCTCAAGAGTGTACTGAGGAGGTCACAGCCCAATACAACAAAGTGCCGTATGACGATGGCAAGATTCGACAAGTGTCAAGTATTGACAAGGGATTAAAACCATTTATGCCAAGCATCGAAAATAACACAAAATCCCAAGGTCAATGGTATCAAGAAAACCTGCCCTTCATTGATGATGAAATAAATTCAGTTGGACCCAGGATATCTACAGCTAAGTACAGCATGATGGAATCATTTCAAATGAAAACACCAAACACTGTTTTGCTAAACAGTGGACCTGCTCACATGGCAATCAACTCATCTCATAGGCATGGTAATTTGTGTCCCATTAATCCAGAGAGTAAGAGTGCTAAAACTGAGGCAAAACAATCTTATATCACTGAAAGAAACACTTTCCCTTCCCACTCATTCTTCCATACCAATTGGACAATGGAATTTACAGAGAAAGAGTGCAGTACAGTGCAATATCCCTTGACCCATGATAAATTGGCATCTGATGACCATTATGGCTTATTTTCAGCTGTTCATGAAACCAATTCAATATCGGAAGACTCCATAACAAGAATGTCGTCCCCTGAATCTATGATGTCAATTAGTGATTACAGGGCAATGTCACCAGACTCTCCCCTGGGGCAAAAAAGAGCTTTACCTGCAGATTTTTGTAGTATACTGGATGACAGCCGAGCAATTTCTCCACTGTCAGATACATCTTCAGGAGAGGTTGCAAATAATTTCAATGGGACTATATTTAATCTTTTTCAGACACAGATGTATCACCAGAAGCCACAGTTTAAGTCAAAAGATGAAGTTCCTGCAACTTCCCTCCCACTTTTTTCACAGTCCTTTGGATCCCAGGGTATCCATAAGGAACACTGTAATGACTCTTCAGTAAATAAATGCAGTCAGTCTGTACTTGAGCATGGACATATAAAAAGTGAGTCCAAAGTATTTTCACTTTCAACTTCAACATTCAACATGTCCTCTGATAACAGCCCCTCTCCACCTGACTTGGTTAGATCACTTCAAAGGGATGGCTCTTCAGAGAGGGATTGCCGACCATCCTCCCCTGATTCTCAGGCCTCTCAGTGCAGTTTTTCATTTCTTGAACTCTTGCTCTCAGAACCAACCCGTGCCAAACTTAGGAGTCAATATTGCAATTATTACTTATGTTATTTAGGTGGGACTCAAACCTCACCACTTCCAGCCTCAATGGGCAAAAAGGAAGTGTGCCAAGGTGGCTCTTTGAAAGAAAACTTAAAAGCTTCTGATGCTATCACTCTATCATTTGAGGATCGAACATCTGAAACCATTAAATTAGATGAGGAAAATAGTCAGTCATACCTTTGTTACTGGTTGTCAAAACTCGAAACACACGCTCCTGAACACACATCATCACCAAGTTCAAATGCTGAATTAATGACAGACAGAGAAAAATTATGCGAAGAAAATGAAATTGAACAATCTTTACAATTTTCTCAAATGCAAGAAGTATTCCAAGAAAACTCCTGCTTTGATCAGAAGGATCACAAAAATCAGACTGAAAGTATTTTCAACTTGAAACACATCAACACACCAAAACCCATGGTTTTTAATATTGTAGCAAAACAAAGATATCCTTTGAATTTTCCAAATGAAAAAATATGTATGACAAATACAAAAAAATCTATGCTTGCGACTGTAAACTCTGATGCAGATGTTTTGCGGGGTATTACACCTAAAGAGAAAACTGAATGTTTCTCCAATCAGAATGCATTTGAGCGGAGCGTTGTGTGGTCTTGGATTACTCATTCAGAGGAAGAGGACACTGTCCCATCCTTTGACGATTGGGAACCGCAGTTAAGACTGGAGTCTCCCGAGTCAGTTGAGTCTCTTAGTGAATGTAGGCCACTGTCCCCCGACTCACCTTTACCTCAGTTCAGAATGAACTATCCCGATTGGACTGTAGGCTTTTCAGAGACTCGATCAATAAGTCCACAGTCAATAGCTTCAGATTGGGAAGGAACTGACTTGTTTTTGGACCGTCTTTTTGAAGAGACGAGACCATCATCCCCTGAGTCAGTTATGTCTAACTTTGAACTTGAGAGGCTATTCAGTAACAGGGCTTTGTCCCCAGAGTCTATCTCATCCGATTTTGACTTTTCACTGTTGCGTGACTGGTTGGCAGACTTTAGACCATCTTCCCCAGAATCTGTAGCGTCAGTGGATTTACACTCTTTAGATTTGCTCGATGCATTTGGCCATATTGATACTCAACATTGTAACTACTTTTTACAGTACTCGGATTACAGACCAATGTCACCTGTTTCAACAGTGTCAGATACTGAGTATTGTCTAGAGGATTTGTTTGATGAAAACAGAGCTGATTCACCAGATTCACTTCCTTCGAGCTTTGAAACCAAATACTCAAACCATACTCTGAGCAAAGTCCCGCTTCTACCTTCTGTCGCCCATCTTTCATATGCAGATGTTTTGCGGGGTATTACACCTAAAGAGAAAACTGAAAGTTTTTCCAATCAGAATGCATTTGAGAGGAGTGATGTATGGTCTTGGATTACTCGCTCAGAGGAAGAGGACACTGTCCCATTCTTTGACGATTGGGAACCGCAGTTAAGACTGGAGTCTCCCGAGTCAGCTGAGTCTCTTAGTGAATGTAGGCCACTGTCCCCCGACTCACCTTTACCTCAGTTCGGAATGAGCTATCCCGATTGGACTGTAGGCTTTTCAGAGACTAGATCAATAAGTCCACAGTCAATAGCTTCAGATTGGGAAGGAACTGACTTGTTTTTGGACTGTCTTTTTGAAGAGACGAGACCATCATCCCCTGAGTCAGTTATGTCTAACTTTGAACTGGAGAGGCTATTCAGTAACAGGGCTTTGTCCCCAGAGTCTATCTCATCCGATTTTGACTTTTCACTGTTGCGTGACTGGTTGGCAGACTTTAGACCATCTTCCCCAGAATCTGTAGTGTCAGTGGATTTACACTCTTTGGATTTGCTCAATGCATTTGGCCATATTGATACTCAACATTGTAACTACTTTTTACAGTACTCGGATTACAGACCAATGTCACCAGTTTCAACAGTGTCAGATACTGAGTATTGTCTAGAGGATTTGTTTGATGAAAACAGAGCTGATTCACCAGATTCACTTCCTTCGAGCTTTGAAACCAAATACTCAAACCATACTCTGAGCAAATTCCCGCTTCTGCCTTCTGTCGCCCACCTTTCATATGCAGATGTTTTGCGGGGTATTACACATAAAGAGAAAACTGAAGGTTTCTCCAATCAGAATGCATTTGAGAGGAGCGATGTGTGGTCTTGGATTACTCATTCAGAGGAAGAGGACACTGTCCCATCCTTTGACGATTGGGAACCGCAGTTAAGACTGGAGTCTCCCGAGTCAGTTGAGTCTCTTAGTGAATGTAGGCCACTGTCCCCCGACTCACCTTTACCTCAGTTCAGAATGAACTATCCCGATTGGACTGTAGGCTTTTCAGAGACTCGATCAATAAGTCCACAGTCAATAGCTTCAGATTGGGAAGGAACTGACTTGTTTTTGGACCGTCTTTTTGAAGAGACGAGACCATCATCCCCTGAGTCAGTTATGTCTAACTTTGAACTTGAGAGGCTATTCAGTAACAGGGCTTTGTCCCCAGAGTCTATCTCATCCGATTTTGACTTTTCACTGTTGCGTGACTGGTTGGCAGACTTTAGACCATCTTCCCCAGAATCTGTAGCGTCAGTGGATTTACACTCTTTAGATTTGCTCGATGCATTTGGCCATATTGATACTCAACATTGTAACTACTTTTTACAGTACTCGGATTACAGACCAATGTCACCTGTTTCAACAGTGTCAGATACTGAGTATTGTCTAGAGGATTTGTTTGATGAAAACAGAGCTGATTCACCAGATTCACTTCCTTCGAGCTTTGAAACCAAATACTCAAACCATACTCTGAGCAAAGTCCCGCTTCTACCTTCTGTCGCCCATCTTTCATATGCAGATGTTTTGCGGGGTATTACACCTAAAGAGAAAACTGAAAGTTTTTCCAATCAGAATGCATTTGAGAGGAGTGATGTATGGTCTTGGATTACTCGCTCAGAGGAAGAGGACACTGTCCCATTCTTTGACGATTGGGAACCGCAGTTAAGACTGGAGTCTCCCGAGTCAGCTGAGTCTCTTAGTGAATGTAGGCCACTGTCCCCCGACTCACCTTTACCTCAGTTCAGAATGAACTATCCCGATTGGACTTTAGGCTTTTCAGAGACTCGATCAATAAGTCCACAGTCAATAGCTTCAGATTGGGAAGGAACTGACTTGTTTTTGGACCGTCTTTTTGAAGAGACGAGACCATCATCCCCTGAGTCAGTTATGTCTAACTTTGAACTTGAGAGGCTATTCAGTAACAGGGCTTTGTCCCCAGAGTCTATCTCATCGGATTTTGACTTTTCACTGTTGCGTGACTGGTTGGCAGACTTTAGACCATCTTCCCCAGAATCTGGAGCATCAGTGGATTTACACTCTTTAGATTTGCTCAATGCTTTTGGCCATATTGATACTCAACATTGTAACTACTTTTTACAGTACTCGGATTACAGACCAATGTCGCCTGTTTCAACAGTGTCAGATACTGAGTATTGTCTAGAGGATTTGTTTGATGAAAACAGAGCTGATTCACCAGATTCACTTCCTTCGAGCTTTGAAACCAAATACTCAAACCATACTCTGAGCAAAGTCCCGCTTCTGCCTTCTGTCGCCCACCTTTCATATGCAGATGTTTTGCGGGGTATTACACCTCAAGAGAAAACTGAATGTTTCTCGAATCAGAATGCATTTGAGAGGAGCGATGTGTGGTCTTGGATTACTCATTCAGAGGAAGAGGAAGAGGACACTGTCCCATCCTTTGACGATTGGGAACCGCAGTTAAGACTGGAGTCTCCCGAGTCATTTGAGTCTCTTAGTGAATGTAGGCCACTATCCCCCGACTCACCTTTACCTCAGTTCAGAATGAACTATCCCGATTGGACTGTAGGCTTTTCAGAGGCTAGATCAATAAGTCCACAGTCAATAGCTTCAGATTGGGAAGGAACTGACTTGTTTTTGGACCGTCTTTTTGAAGAGACGAGACCATCATCCCCTGAGTCAGTTATGTCTAACTTTGAACTTGAGAGGCTATTCAGTAACAGGGCTTTGTCCCCAGAGTCTATCTCATCCGATTTTGACTTTTCACTGTTGCGTGACTGGTTGGCAGACTTTAGACCATCTTCCCCAGAATCTGTAGCGTCAGTGGATTTACACTCTTTAGATTTGCTCGATGCATTTGGCCATATTGATACTCAACATTGTAACTACTTTTTACAGTACTCGGATTACAGACCAATGTCACCTGTTTCAACAGTGTCAGATACTGAGTATTGTCTAGAGGATTTGTTTGATGAAAACAGAGCTGATTCACCAGATTCACTTCCTTCGAGCTTTGAAACCAAATACTCAAACCATACTCTGAGCAAAGTCCCGCTTCTACCTTCTGTCGCCCATCTTTCATATGCAGATGTTTTGCGGGGTATTACACCTAAAGAGAAAACTGAAAGTTTTTCCAATCAGAATGCATTTGAGAGGAGTGATGTATGGTCTTGGATTACTCGCTCAGAGGAAGAGGACACTGTCCCATTCTTTGACGATTGGGAACCGCAGTTAAGACTGGAGTCTCCCGAGTCAGCTGAGTCTCTTAGTGAATGTAGGCCACTGTCCCCCGACTCACCTTTACCTCAGTTCGGAATGAGCTATCCCGATTGGACTGTAGGCTTTTCAGAGACTAGATCAATAAGTCCACAGTCAATAGCTTCAGATTGGGAAGGAACTGACTTGTTTTTGGACCGTCTTTTTGAAGAGACGAGACCATCATCCCCTGAGTCAGTTATGTCTAACTTTGAACTGGAGAGGCTATTCAGTAACAGGGCTTTGTCCCCAGAGTCTATCTCATCCGATTTTGACTTTTCACTGTTGCGTGACTGGTTGGCAGACTTTAGACCATCTTCACCAGAATCTGTAGTGTCAGTGGATTTACACTCTTTGGATTTGCTCAATGCATTTGGCCATATTGATACTCAACATTGTAACTACTTTTTACAGTACTCGGATTACAGACCAATGTCACCAGTTTCAACAGTGTCAGATACTGAGTATTGTCTAGAGGATTTGTTTGATGAAAACAGAGCTGATTCACCAGATTCACTTCCTTCGAGCTTTGAAACCAAATACTCAAACCATACTCTGAGCAAATTCCCGCTTCTGCCTTCTGTCGCCCACCTTTCATATGCAGATGTTTTGCGGGGTATTACACATAAAGAGAAAACTGAAGGTTTCTCCAATCAGAATGCATTTGAGAGGAGCGATGTGTGGTCTTGGATTACTCATTCAGAGGAAGAGGACACTGTCCCATCCTTTGACGATTGGGAACCGCAGTTAAGACTGGAGTCTCCCGAGTCAGTTGAGTCTCTTAGTGAATGTAGGCCACTGTCCCCCGACTCACCTTTACCTCAGTTCAGAATGAACTATCCCGATTGGACTGTAGGCTTTTCAGAGACTCGATCAATAAGTCCACAGTCAATAGCTTCAGATTGGGAAGGAACTGACTTGTTTTTGGACCGTCTTTTTGAAGAGACGAGACCATCATCCCCTGAGTCAGTTATGTCTAACTTTGAACTTGAGAGGCTATTCAGTAACAGGGCTTTGTCCCCAGAGTCTATCTCATCCGATTTTGACTTTTCACTGTTGCGTGACTGGTTGGCAGACTTTAGACCATCTTCCCCAGAATCTGTAGCGTCAGTGGATTTACACTCTTTAGATTTGCTCGATGCATTTGGCCATATTGATACTCAACATTGTAACTACTTTTTACAGTACTCGGATTACAGACCAATGTCACCAGTTTCAACAGTGTCAGATACTGAGTATTGTCTAGAGGATTTGTTTGATGAAAACAGAGCTGATTCACCAGATTCACTTCCTTCGAGCTTTGAAACCAAATACTCAAACCATACTCTGAGCAAATTCCCGCTTCTGCCTTCTGTCGCCCACCTTTCATATGCAGATGTTTTGCGGGGTATTACACATAAAGAGAAAACTGAAGGTTTCTCCAATCAGAATGCATTTGAGAGGAGCGATGTGTGGTCTTGGATTACTCATTCAGAGGAAGAGGACACTGTCCCATCCTTTGACGATTGGGAACCGCAGTTAAGACTGGAGTCTCCCGAGTCAGTTGAGTCTCTTAGTGAATGTAGGCCACTGTCCCCCGACTCACCTTTACCTCAGTTCAGAATGAACTATCCCGATTGGACTGTAGGCTTTTCAGAGACTCGATCAATAAGTCCACAGTCAATAGCTTCAGATTGGGAAGGAACTGACTTGTTTTTGGACCGTCTTTTTGAAGAGACGAGACCATCATCCCCTGAGTCAGTTATGTCTAACTTTGAACTTGAGAGGCTATTCAGTAACAGGGCTTTGTCCCCAGAGTCTATCTCATCCGATTTTGACTTTTCACTGTTGCGTGACTGGTTGGCAGACTTTAGACCATCTTCCCCAGAATCTGTAGCGTCAGTGGATTTACACTCTTTAGATTTGCTCGATGCATTTGGCCATATTGATACTCAACATTGTAACTACTTTTTACAGTACTCGGATTACAGACCAATGTCACCTGTTTCAACAGTGTCAGATACTGAGTATTGTCTAGAGGATTTGTTTGATGAAAACAGAGCTGATTCACCAGATTCACTTCCTTCGAGCTTTGAAACCAAATACTCAAACCATACTCTGAGCAAAGTCCCGCTTCTACCTTCTGTCGCCCATCTTTCATATGCAGATGTTTTGCGGGGTATTACACCTAAAGAGAAAACTGAAAGTTTTTCCAATCAGAATGCATTTGAGAGGAGTGATGTATGGTCTTGGATTACTCGCTCAGAGGAAGAGGACACTGTCCCATTCTTTGACGATTGGGAACCGCAGTTAAGACTGGAGTCTCCCGAGTCATTTGAGTCTCTTAGTGAATGTAGGCCACTATCCCCCGACTCACCTTTACCTCAGTTCAGAATGAACTATCCCGATTGGACTGTAGGCTTTTCAGAGGCTAGATCAATAAGTCCACAGTCAATAGCTTCAGATTGGGAAGGAACTGACTTGTTTTTGGACCGTCTTTTTGAAGAGACGAGACCATCATCCCCTGAGTCAGTTATGTCTAACTTTGAACTTGAGAGGCTATTCAGTAACAGGGCTTTGTCCCCAGAGTCTATCTCATCCGATTTTGACTTTTCACTGTTGCGTGACTGGTTGGCAGACTTTAGACCATCTTCCCCAGAATCTGTAGCGTCAGTGGATTTACACTCTTTAGATTTGCTCGATGCATTTGGCCATATTGATACTCAACATTGTAACTACTTTTTACAGTACTCGGATTACAGACCAATGTCACCTGTTTCAACAGTGTCAGATACTGAGTATTGTCTAGAGGATTTGTTTGATGAAAACAGAGCTGATTCACCAAATTCACTTCCTTCGAGCTTTGAAACCAAATACTCAAACCATACTCTGAGCAAAGTCCCGCTTCTACCTTCTGTCGCCCATCTTTCATATGCAGATGTTTTGCGGGGTATTACACCTAAAGAGAAAACTGAAAGTTTTTCCAATCAGAATGCATTTGAGAGGAGTGATGTATGGTCTTGGATTACTCGCTCAGAGGAAGAGGACACTGTCCCATTCTTTGACGATTGGGAACCGCAGTTAAGACTGGAGTCTCCCGAGTCAGCTGAGTCTCTTAGTGAATGTAGGCCACTGTCCCCCGACTCACCTTTACCTCAGTTCGGAATGAGCTATCCCGATTGGACTGTAGGCTTTTCAGAGACTAGATCAATAAGTCCACAGTCAATAGCTTCAGATTGGGAAGGAACTGACTTGTTTTTGGACCGTCTTTTTGAAGAGACGAGACCATCATCCCCTGAGTCAGTTATGTCTAACTTTGAACTTGAGAGGCTATTCAGTAACAGGGCTTTGTCCCCAGAGTCTATCTCATCCGATTTTGACTTTTCACTGTTGCGTGACTGGTTGGCAGACTTTAGACCATCTTCCCCAGAATCTGTAGTGTCAGTGGATTTACACTCTTTGGATTTGCTCAATGCATTTGGCCATATTGATACTCAACATTGTAACTACTTTTTACAGTACTCGGATTACAGACCAATGTCACCTGTTTCAACAGTGTCAGATACTGAGTATTGTCTAGAGGATTTGTTTGATGAAAACAGAGCTGATTCACCAGATTCACTTCCTTCGAGCTTTGAAACCAAATACTCAAACCATACTCTGAGCAAAGTCCCGCTTCTACCTTCTGTCGCCCATCTTTCATATGCAGATGTTTTGCGGGGTATTACACCTAAAGAGAAAACTGAAAGTTTTTCCAATCAGAATGCATTTGAGAGGAGTGATGTATGGTCTTGGATTACTCGCTCAGAGGAAGAGGACACTGTCCCATTCTTTGACGATTGGGAACCGCAGTTAAGACTGGAGTCTCCCGAGTCAGCTGAGTCTCTTAGTGAATGTAGGCCACTGTCCCCCGACTCACCTTTACCTCAGTTCGGAATGAGCTATCCCGATTGGACTGTAGGCTTTTCAGAGACTAGATCAATAAGTCCACAGTCAATAGCTTCAGATTGGGAAGGAACTGACTTGTTTTTGGACCGTCTTTTTGAAGAGACGAGACCATCATCCCCTGAGTCAGTTATGTCTAACTTTGAACTTGAGAGGCTATTCAGTAACAGGGCTTTGTCCCCAGAGTCTATCTCATCCGATTTTGACTTTTCACTGTTGCGTGACTGGTTGGCAGACTTTAGACCATCTTCCCCAGAATCTGTAGTGTCAGTGGATTTACACTCTTTGGATTTGCTCAATGCATTTGGCCATATTGATACTCAACATTGTAACTACTTTTTACAGTACTCGGATTACAGACCAATGTCACCAGTTTCAACAGTGTCAGATACTGAGTATTGTCTAGAGGATTTGTTTGATGAAAACAGAGCTGATTCACCAGATTCACTTCCTTCGAGCTTTGAAACCAAATACTCAAACCATACTCTGAGCAAATTCCCGCTTCTGCCTTCTGTCGCCCACCTTTCATATGCAGATGTTTTGCGGGGTATTACACATAAAGAGAAAACTGAAGGTTTCTCCAATCAGAATGCATTTGAGAGGAGCGATGTGTGGTCTTGGATTACTCATTCAGAGGAAGAGGACACTGTCCCATCCTTTGACGATTGGGAACCGCAGTTAAGACTGGAGTCTCCCGAGTCAGTTGAGTCTCTTAGTGAATGTAGGCCACTGTCCCCCGACTCACCTTTACCTCAGTTCAGAATGAACTATCCCGATTGGACTTTAGGCTTTTCAGAGACTCGATCAATAAGTC
This sequence comes from Lipophrys pholis, assembly GCF_963383615.2. Classification (NCBI taxonomy): domain Eukaryota; kingdom Metazoa; phylum Chordata; class Actinopteri; order Blenniiformes; family Blenniidae; genus Lipophrys; species Lipophrys pholis. Next base: position 19,439,555 of record NC_137628.1, read on the forward strand.
CACAGTCAATAGCTTCAGATTGGGAAGGAACTGACTTGTTTTTGGACCGTCTTTTTGAAGAGACGAGACCATCATCCCCTGAGTCAGTTATGTCTAACTTTGAACTTGAGAGGCTATTCAGTAACAGGGCTTTGTCCCCAGAGTCTATCTCATCGGATTTTGACTTTTCACTGTTGCGTGACTGGTTGGCAGACTTTAGACCATCTTCCCCAGAATCTGTAGCGTCAGTGGATTTACACTCTTTAGATTTGCTCGATGCATTTGGCCATATTGATACTCAACATTGTAACTACTTTTTACAGTGCTCGGATTACAGACCAATGTCACCTGTTTCAACAGTGTCAGATACTGAGTATTGTCGAGAGGATTTGTTTGATGAAAACAGAGCTGATTCACCAGATTCACTTCCTTCAAGCTTTGAAACCAAATACTCAAACCATACTCTGAGCAAAGTCCCGCTTCTGCCTTCTGTCGCCCATCTTTCATATGCAGATGTTTTGCGGGGTATTACACAAAAAGAGAAAACTGAAAGTTTTTCCAATCAGAATGCATTTGAGAGGAGTGATGTATGGTCTTGGATTACTCGCTCAGAGGAAGAGGACACTGTCCCATTCTTTGACGATTGGGAACCGCAGTTAAGACTGGAGTCTCCCGAGTCAGCTGAGTCTCTTAGTGAATGTAGGCCACTGTCCCCCGACTCACCTTTACCTCTGTTCGGAATGAGCTATCCCGATTGGACTGTAGGCTTTTCAGAGACTCGATCAATAAGTCCACAGTCAATAGCTTCAGATTGGGAAGGAACTGACTTGTTTTTGGACCGTCTTTTTGAAGAGACGAGACCATCATCCCCTGAGTCAGTTATGTCTAACTTTGAACTTGAGAGGCTATTCAGTAACAGGGCTTTGTCCCCAGAGTCTATCTCATCCGATTTTGACTTTTCACTTTTGCGTGACTGGTTGGCAGACTTTAGACCATCTTCCCCAGAATCTGTAGCATCAGTGGATTTACACTCTTTAGATTTGCTCAATGCTTTTGGCCATATTGATACTCAACATTGTAGCTACTTTTTACAGTACTCAGATTACAGACCAATGTCGCCTGTTTCAACAGTGTCAGATACTGAGTATTGTCTAGAGGATTTGTTTGATGAAAACAGAGCTGATTCACCAGATTCACTTCCTTCGAGCTTTGAAACCAAATACTCAAACCATACTCTGAGCAAAGTCCCGCTTCTGCCTTCTGTCGCCCACCTTTCATATGCAGATGTTTTGCGGGGTATTACACCTAAAGAGAAAACTGAAAGTTTCTCCAATCAGAATGCATTTGAGAGGAGTGATGTGTGGTCTTGGATTACTCATTCAGAGGAAGAGGAAGAGGATACTGTCCCATCCTTTGACGATTGGGAACCGCAGTTAAGACTGGAGTCTCCCGAGTCATTTGAGTCTCTTAGTGAATGTAGGCCACTGTCCCCCGACTCACCTTTACCTCAATTCAGAATGAACTATCCCGATTGGACTGTAGGCTTTTCAGAGACTAGATCAATAAGTCCACAGTCAATAGCTTCAGATTGGGAAGGAACTGACTTGTTTTTGGACCGTCTTTTTGAAGAGACGAGACCTTCATCCCCTGAGTCAGTTATGTCTAACTTTGAACTGGAGAGGCTATTCAGTAACAGGGCTTTGTCCCCAGAGTCTATCTCATCCGATTTTGACTTTTCACTGTTGCGTGACTGGTTGGCAGACTTTAGACCATCTTCCCCAGAATCTGTAGCGTCAGTGGATTTACACTCTTTGGATTTGCTCAATGCTTTTGGCCATATTGATACTCAACATTGTAACTACCTCTTACAGTACTCGGATTACAGACCAATGTCACCTGTTTCAACAGTGTCAGATACTGAGTATTGTCTAGAGGATTTGTTTGATGAAAACAGAGCTGATTCACCAGATTCACTTCCTTCGAGCTTTGAAACCAAATACTCAAACCATACTCTGAGCAAAGTCCCGCTTCTGCTTCCTGTCGCCCATCTTTCATATGCAGATGTTTTGCGGGGTATTACACATAAAGAGAAAACTGAAGGTTTTTCCAATCAGAATGCATTTGAGAGGAGCGTTGTGTGGTCTTGGATTACTCATTCAGAGGAAGAGGACACTGTCCCATCCTTTGACGATTGGGAACCGCAGTTAAGACTGGAGTCTCCCGAGTCATTTGAGTCTCTTAGTGAATGTAGGCCACTGTCCCCCGACTCACCTTTACCTCAGTTCAGAATGAACTATCCCGATTGGACTGTAGGCTTTTCAGAGACTCGATCAATAAGTCCACAGTCAATAGCTTCAGATTGGGAAGGAACTGACTTGTTTTTGGACCGTCTTTTTGAAGAGACGAGACCTTCATCCCCTGAGTCAGTTATGTCTAACTTTGAACTGGAGAGGCTATTCAGTAACAGGGCTTTGTCCCCAGAGTCTATCTCATCCGATTTTGACTTTTCACTGTTGCGTGACTGGTTGGCAGACTTTAGACCATCTTCCCCAGAATCTGTAGCGTCAGTGGATTTACACTCTTTGGATTTGCTCAATGCTTTTGGCCATATTGATACTCAACATTGTAACTACCTTTTACAGTACTCGGATTACAGACCAATGTCACCTGTTTCAACAGTGTCAGATACTGAGTATTGTCTAGAGGATTTGTTTGATGAAAACAGAGCTGATTCACCAGATTCACTTCCTTCGAGCTTTGAAACCAAATACTCAAACCATACTCTGAGCAAAGTCCCGCTTCTGCTTCCTGTCGCCCATCTTTCATATGCAGATGTTTTGCGGGGTATTACACATAAAGAGAAAACTGAAGGTTTTTCCAATCAGAATGCATTTGAGAGGAGCGTTGTGTGGTCTTGGATTACTCATTCAGAGGAAGAGGACACTGTCCCATCCTTTGACGATTGGGAACCGCAGTTAAGACTGGAGTCTCCCGAGTCATTTGAGTCTCTTAGTGAATGTAGGCCACTGTCCCCCGACTCACCTTTACCTCAGTTCAGAATGAACTATCCCGATTGGACTGTAGGCTTTTCAGAGACTCGATCAATAAGTCCACAGTCAATAGCTTCAGATTGGGAAGGAACTGACTTGTTTTTGGACCGTCTTTTTGAAGAGACGAGACCTTCATCCCCTGAGTCAGTTATGTCTAACTTTGAACTGGAGAGGCTATTCAGTAACAGGGCTTTGTCCCCAGAGTCTATCTCATCCGATTTTGACTTTTCACTGTTGCGTGACTGGTTGGCAGACTTTAGACCATCTTCCCCAGAATCTGTAGCGTCAGTGGATTTACACTCTTTGGATTTGCTCAATGCTTTTGGCCATATTGATACTCAACATTGTAACTACCTTTTACAGTACTCGGATTACAGACCAATGTCACCTGTTTCAACAGTGTCAGATACTGAGTATTGTCTAGAGGATTTGTTTGATGAAAACAGAGCTGATTCACCAGATTCACTTCCTTCGAGCTTTGAAACCAAATACTCAAACCATACTCTGAGCAAAGTCCCGCTTCTGCTTCCTGTCGCCCATCTTTCATATGCAGATGTTTTGCGGGGTATTACACATAAAGAGAAAACTGAAGGTTTTTCCAATCAGAATGCATTTGAGAGGAGCGTTGTGTGGTCTTGGATTACTCATTCAGAGGAAGAGGAAGAGGACACTGTCCCATCCTTTGACGATTGGGAACCGCAGTTAAGACTGGAGTCTCCCGAGTCATTTGAGTCTCTTAGTGAATGTAGGCCACTGTCCCCCGACTCACCTTTACCTCAGTTCAGAATGAACTATCCCGATTGGACTGTAGGCTTTTCAGAGACTCGATCAATAAGTCCACAGTCAATAGCTTCAGATTGGGAAGGAACTGACTTGTTTTTGGACCGTCTTTTTGAAGAGACGAGACCATCATCCCCTGAGTCAGTTATGTCTAACTTTGAACTTGAGAGGCTATTCAGTAACAGGGCTTTGTCCCCAGAGTCTATCTCATCGGATTTTGACTTTTCACTGTTGCGTGACTGGTTGGCAGACTTTAGACCATCTTCCCCAGAATCTGTAGCGTCAGTGGATTTACACTCTTTAGATTTGCTCGATGCATTTGGCCATATTGATACTCAACATTGTAACTACTTTTTACAGTGCTCGGATTACAGACCAATGTCACCTGTTTCAACAGTGTCAGATACTGAGTATTGTCGAGAGGATTTGTTTGATGAAAACAGAGCTGATTCACCAGATTCACTTCCTTCAAGCTTTGAAACCAAATACTCAAACCATACTCTGAGCAATGTCCCGCTTCTGCCTTCTGTCGCCCACCTTTCATATGCAGATGTTTTGCGGGGTATTACACCTAAAGAGAAAACTGAAAGTTTCTCCAATCAGAATGCATTTGAGAGGAGTGATGTGTGGTCTTGGATTACTCATTCAGAGGAAGAGGACACTGTCCCATCCTTTGACGATTGGGAACCGCAGTTAAGACTGGAGTCTCCCGAGTCATTTGAGTCTCTTAGTGAATGTAGGCTACTGTCCCCCGACTCACCTTTACCTCAGTTCAGAATGAACTATCCCGATTGGACTGTAGGCTTTTCAGAGACTCGATCAATAAGTCCACAGTCAATAGCTTCAGATTGGGAAGGAACTGACTTGTTTTTGGACCGTCTTTTTGAAGAGACGAGACCATCATCCCCTGAGTCAGTTATGTCTAACTTTGAACTTGAGAGGCTATTCAGTAACAGGGCTTTGTCCCCAGAGTCTATCTCATCCGATTTTGACTTTTCACTGTTGCGTGACTGGTTGGCAGACTTTAGACCATCTTCCCCAGAATCTGTTGCGTCAGTGGATTTACACTCTTTAGATTTGCTCGATGCATTTGGCCATATTGATACTCAACATTGTAACTACTTTTTACAGTACTCGGATTACAGACCAATGTCACCTGTTTCAACAGTGTCAGATACTGAGTATTGTCTAGAGGATTTGTTTGATGAAAACAGAGCTGATTCACCAGATTCACTTCCTTCGAGCTTTGAAACCAAATACTCAAACCATACTCTGAGCAAAGTCCCGCTTCTGCCTTCTGTCGCCCACCTTTCATATGCAGATGTTTTGCGGGGTATTACACCTAAAGAGAAAACTGAAAGTTTCTCCAATCAGAATGCATTTGAGAGGAGTGATGTGTGGTCTTGGATTACTCATTCAGAGGAAGAGGAAGAGGACACTGTCCCATCCTTTGACGATTGGGAACCGCAGTTAAGACTGGAGTCTCCCGAGTCATTTGAGTCTCTTAGTGAATGTAGGCCACTGTCCCCCGACTCACCTTTACCTCAATTCAGAATGAACTATCCCGATTGGACTGTAGGCTTTTCAGAGACTAGATCAATAAGTCCACAGTCAATAGCTTCAGATTGGGAAGGAACTGACTTGTTTTTGGACCGTCTTTTTGAAGAGACGAGACCTTCATCCCCTGAGTCAGTTATGTCTAACTTTGAACTGGAGAGGCTATTCAGTAACAGGGCTTTGTCCCCAGAGTCTATCTCATCCGATTTTGACTTTTCACTGTTGCGTGACTGGTTGGCAGACTTTAGACCATCTTCCCCAGAATCTGTAGCGTCAGTGGATTTACACTCTTTGGATTATCTCAATGCTTTTGGCCAAATTGATACTCAACATTGTAACTACTTTTTACAGTACTCGGATTACAGACCAATGTCACCAGTTTCAACAGTGTCAGATACTGAGTATTGTCTAGAGGATTTATTTGATGAAAACAGAGCTGATTCACCAGATTCACTTCCTTCGAGCTTTGAAACCAAATACTCAAACCATACTCTGAGCAAAGTCCCGCTTTTGCTTCCTGTCGCCCATCTTTCATATGCAGATGTTTTGCAGGGTATTACACATAAAGAGAAAACTGAAGGTTTTTCCAATCAGAATGCATTTGAGAGGAGCGTTGTGTGGTCTTGGATTACTCATTCAGAGGAAGAGGACACTGTCCCATCCTTTGACGATTGGGAACCGCAGTTAAGACTGGAGTCTCCCGAGTCCGCTGAGTCTCTTAGTGAATGTAGGCCACTGTCCCCCGACTCACCTTTACCTCAGTTCGGAATGAGCTATCCCGATTGGACTGTAGGCTTTTCAGAGACTCGATCAATAAGTCCACAGTCAATAGCTTCAGATTGGGAAGGAACTGACTTGTTTTTGGACCGTCTTTTTGAAGAGACGAGACCATCATCCCCTGAGTCAGTTATGTCTAACTTTGAACTTGAGAGGCTATTCAGTAACAGGGCTTTGTCCCCAGAGTCTATCTCATCCGATTTTGACTTTTCACTGTTGCGTGACTGGTTGGCAGACTTTAGACCATCTTCCCCAGAATCTGTTGCGTCAGTGGATTTACACTCTTTAGATTTGCTCGATGCATTTGGCCATATTGATACTCAACATTGTAACTACTTTTTACAGTACTCGGATTACAGACCAATGTCACCTGTTTCAACAGTGTCAGATACTGAGTATTGTCTAGAGGATTTGTTTGATGAAAACAGAGCTGATTCACCAGATTCACTTCCTTCGAGCTTTGAAACCAAATACTCAAACCATACTCTGAGCAAAGTCCCGCTTCTGCCTTCTGTCGCCCACCTTTCATATGCAGATGTTTTGCGGGGTATTACACCTAAAGAGAAAACTGAAAGTTTCTCCAATCAGAATGCATTTCAGAGGAGTGATGTGTGGTCTTGGATTACTCATTCAGAGGAAGAGGAAGAGGACACTGTCCCATCCTTTGACGATTGGGAACCGCAGTTAAGACTGGAGTCTCCCGAGTCATTTGAGTCTCTTAGTGAATGTAGGCCACTGTCCCCCGACTCACCTTTACCTCAATTCAGAATGAACTATCCCGATTGGACTGTAGGCTTTTCAGAGACTAGATCAATAAGTCCACAGTCAATAGCTTCAGATTGGGAAGGAACTGACTTGTTTTTGGACCGTCTTTTTGAAGAGACGAGACCTTCATCCCCTGAGTCAGTTATGTCTAACTTTGAACTGGAGAGGCTATTCAGTAACAGGGCTTTGTCCCCAGAGTCTATCTCATCCGATTTTGACTTTTCACTGTTGCGTGACTGGTTGGCAGACTTTAGACCATCTTCCCCAGAATCTGTAGCGTCAGTGGATTTACACTCTTTGGATTATCTCAATGCTTTTGGCCAAATTGATACTCAACATTGTAACTACTTTTTACAGTACTCGGATTACAGACCAATGTCACCAGTTTCAACAGTGTCAGATACTGAGTATTGTCTAGAGGATTTATTTGATGAAAACAGAGCTGATTCACCAGATTCACTTCCTTCGAGCTTTGAAACCAAATACTCAAACCATACTCTGAGCAAAGTCCCGCTTTTGCTTCCTGTCGCCCATCTTTCATATGCAGATGTTTTGCAGGGTATTACACATAAAGAGAAAACTGAAGGTTTTTCCAATCAGAATGCATTTGAGAGGAGCGTTGTGTGGTCTTGGATTACTCATTCAGAGGAAGAGGACACTGTCCCATCCTTTGACGATTGGGAACCGCAGTTAAGACTGGAGTCTCCCGAGTCATTTGAGTCTCTTAGTGAATGTAGGCCACTGTCCCCCGACTCACCTTTACCTCAGTTCAGAATGAACTATCCCGATTGGACTGTAGGCTTTTCAGAGACTCGATCAATAAGTCCACAGTCAATAGCTTCAGATTGGGAAGGAACTGACTTGTTTTTGGACCGTCTTTTTGAAGAGACGAGACCTTCATCCCCTGAGTCAGTTATGTCTAACTTTGAACTGGAGAGGCTATTCAGTAACAGGGCTTTGTCCCCAGAGTCTATCTCATCCGATTTTGACTTTTCACTGTTGCGTGACTGGTTGGCAGACTTTAGACCATCTTCCCCAGAATCTGTAGCGTCAGTGGATTTACACTCTTTAGATTTGCTCGATGCATTTGGCCATATTGATACTCAACATTGTAACTACTTTTTACAGTACTCGGATTACAGACCAATGTCACCTGTTTCAACAGTGTCAGATACTGAGTATTGTCTAGAGGATTTGTTTGATGAAAACAGAGCTGATTCACCAGATTCACTTCCTTCGAGCTTTGAAACCAAATACTCAAACCATACTCTGAGCAAAGTCCCGCTTCTGCCTTCTGTTGCCCATCTTTCATATGCAGATGTTTTGCGGGGTATTACACAAAAAGAGAAAACTGAAAGTTTTTCCAATCAGAATGCATTTGAGAGGAGTGATGTATGGTCTTGGATTACTCGCTCAGAGGAAGAGGACACTGTCCCATTCTTTGACGATTGGGAACCGCAGTTAAGACTGGAGTCTCCCGAGTCATTTGAGTCTCTTAGTGAATGTAGGCCACTGTCCCCCGACTCACCTTTACCTCAATTCAGATCAACATATATTGAATCCGATGTTGACTTGTCAGACATGAGATCATTAAGTCCACTGTCAACATTATCAGACTGGGATGGAACTGATGTGTGTATGGACTGCCACTATGATGAGAAAAGACCATCATCCCCAGATTCATTCATGTTAGAGTTTGAGCCTAATCAACTTTTTACAAACAATACCTTTTCGTCAGAATCCATTTGTGGTGATTCTGCACTCTTTCTGTGCAAAAATGTTTTTGAGGAGTCAACTCCTGATTCTGCAGAGCCTTCAGCATCTGTTAAATTCTCTTTTCCCCCAGCGATTCCGCTTGGTATTTTTTGCAGTCAGCAATGTAATTATTATTTACTTTATCCTTCCTTTGACACCCCAATTTCACCTGTTTCTTCAAGGTTTGACGATGAAGGTTTGGGGTTCTGTCATGAGGATCATTTTGAGGAATGCAGACCACATTCGTCTAAACCAATTATAATGGGTGATTCTAACCATGTTAAAGTAATCATAAATCAATCCACGGTTTCTTTTGAATCCAATGATTCAACTGAAAAGGCAGGCAAAGGGAATATTGCAACTCCAAATCCTTTTTTGTCCGAAACAAGACCCCTAACTCACCAGACACATGACAATGTTTCTTCACTTCACAATTATTCAGCTACATACTTCTCATCATCCGCACTTGAAATACCAGTCTCACAAGAATGTAGAATCAAGCATCAATGCAAAACCCTCATATCACAGGTGTATGATCCAGTGTATCGTGGAAACTGTTCTTGTTGCTCATTTCATAGTATCAAACAAACGTTGTCAAGTGCTGTGAAAAGCAGTCCTCAGTAACTATTGAAATGAATTTGACAAAGCAACAGAACAGTTTTTTTTGTACCATTTTTTCCGGTCACCGAAAACAGGCAAGGTTTCCCACTTAAAATACATTGTTATGTTTTTCCTTGCCAGTTTGGAACGAGCATATCATTTTTTCAGATCCTTAGACCATAGGAATTATTAAAATATACACTAAAATTGATGTGGTCGATCAGGCCTTTCTGGCAGTTTGCATATTCTTGCTGTGATTTGATTTAATTGTACAATCCAACTGCAATTGTTTTAGATTAACTAATTGCGTTTGATTTTTATGCCTTCATTCACTGAATTATTAAATCCTGGCAAGTTTATTTTTTCAATTTATTCACCGAAGTACACTTTCTTCAAAATTATTTAATCAGCGAACACCTTGTGTCAGAATGCAAAACATAAAGTTATTTAGAATCTGTTTATTTTTTTCCTTGTCTTGTCTCTCTTTTTTAATATACCACATATTTTATACATGTTACACATATTCTACATACACTTAATGACACCTTTATTGTTACTGTCTAAAGGATTGACTTTCTGCCAGGAATAGGTTCTTCTGTAAACTTCAGACAGCGCTCTTCTTCAGTGAACATTTTTTTTTGTGATTGGTAATGTTGATATCCTTGCAAGTAGGTGGAATAGAAATAACATTTCTGAGGCTTTCATACTGCTTTGATGAGCCAAGTAACTGTAACGCCATTATCAGTTTTCACAGTCTGTTTAAAATCGTCATGCTAAACCTCAACAAGGAGAGTTCTGAGAAGTCTTTTATTAATCACCAGTTTGCACATGACAGCCACCAAGCTTACTCTTCTAATTTTAAAAGCCTTGTTTTAATAAGTCTTCTATCTTCTAATTGATTGTTGTTGAGTTATGGTTAGGGTTGGTTCAGGATTACATGGCCATTGTAAAGGTGGTTGGAAAACAACATTTTGACGAATGGCCTGGCATCTACAGAACAATATTACTTTGGCCATTAAATAACTGCCAAAGGATTATTTTACCATCTCAATCTAACAGATTTAGATGCCAATGAGTTGAACAGCTGAGAAATTTCCCACTGGTCATCTTTTTAAACAAAAATGACCTGGACTTTTTGTCTAGAGTCACAAGAGGGCACCACAGGATTGGAACAAAATACTTGTCTTCCAGCGTCACATGGGATTGAGTCAAATGCCATTGGGTTCATTTTCAAATGGTTGTCATCATACTGTCTGGCTGGGGAAGTCTTTCCATGACCAAGATCAAGCAAGAAAAGAATTCGCAAAATGACGAGCACGTGTGTGACCATAAACGGACCCACTCTGAATCACAATTAAAGATGACACAAGCCCAAGATTTGTTTTCCCAAGAACCTGACAAGAATACGAACAAGAGCGAAAGTTCCTTCTTGTTGGTAAGAAACCAAAAAGCCTTGCTTACCAATGAATGCACTGCTGATTTGAAAAGTATTGATTCTGGCCACGTAGTGTCCTTTGAGCTTCCACTAATACCAAATAAGGCTTTAATCGTTTGCTCTGGCATGTTTGCATTACAGCACTTTCAATAATTTGCTAGTAAAGCAAAACTAATCAAATCTACTGCAACCACTTTAAAATACAATATATCACTCTAGGAAAATACAGTTTCACACAAATATAGATGAAAATACATACAGTATCTTTAATATTATAACATATTTTAATTGTAACATCTAGCCAAGTGCGACTTAGATTTTTGCTCACTGCCCATAAAAGTCTGAACCAAGTGATGTTTTTGCCACAACTAAAGGCATGTAAATATACCACCTGGCATATGTTGTAACGCATCCACTGGCTATGCCTCAGTAGCAAGATATAAGATATGCTTCCATGGAATGGCACAATCAAATGTGAAGATATTTGATTGCATGTCCTTCGCAGGATATGCTTCCTTTTGCATCTTTAAAGGGTGTCCAAGACAGTTTGTGTTTTTTCTTGTTGTTTTTTTGTTTTGTGAGGTCGGAACTGCAGACTACAAATGCATTTCACTGTGGCAAATCTTCAAATCTAGTGGGTTTAGCTCTCTTATGGGAACCACAATGCATCTTGACTTTACAGCATCATTGACAGTACTTAAAATTATTTTGCCATAACACGTCCAACTTCATCTTTCACCAAATAGTTGTTGCATTAATTCATTTGAGCCCTCTCTGCTTTGTAAACAAATGATGTTGTCTATTATGACATAGAGATATGAAAAATATATCTTACAAATATCAGTATTTGCTTGTTCTTTTTTGGAGTTCTGTTTCAATTTGAAGTCAACTATAATAAGAATACTGCAATAATCTGATTATTGATGACCTCTACACATGTGGGCTGCAAATGAATTTCGTCATTATGAAAACTGTTTAAGGAAACTTTTCCTTGACAAATGCATGTTTTTGTTTGTGTGTTGCTTTTATCACCAAAGAAACCATTGACCATATTTGTAATTTGTTCTCCCATTCCATTGTATGATTTCTTTCAGGAACCAACTGCGTCTTCCAAGAAAGTTCATTCACAATCTTCAAATGTTGATTTAGAACAGAGTTGGGTCTTTCCAAATGAGACAACGTCCTTGGCAAATGATTTGAACACACAATCCACTGAAAGACTAGAATTACTATTTCCAGGTTCTCATGACTCAAGTGAAACACAATATGATATTGCAATAACCAAAGAACCTGACTTACCAAGCGATGAAAGCGAAAGGTTGTCACTCCCTGAACAAAATAAAGATTCTGACTTGGTGGAGTCTAGTTCAGTGGCCCCAGACTCACAATGTGAAGCATCTCATGAGAGTACATATGTTCTCACCAAGATGTCTCCAGGGTCTACACCAACTTCCCCAGAGTCTGGGTCACCTCAGCTCGACCAGCTCCTCTCAGATATGGAGGGAATGAAATTTGACTTAAGACAAGAGACAACTCCCCCATCATCACCAGAAATGACTGACAATGCTGAGGCTGAACAAAGTGGCAAGTTGAAAGCCCTGTCAGTAGATGAGCCAGAAAAAAGAGATTCTCCAGAAGACCCCATGTCGTATGTTGAACTGCTTGATGGAAATGACCACACAGATGCAGGATACACAGAGCCAGCATGTTGCCAGACATCGACGGGAGCTGAGGATGGGGTTGGCTCGGTTGCTATCAGTGTAACGAAAACTTCTGAAACTGCTTTACCATCAAGGTTTGGTATATATGAAGACAGTCCTGTATCCCCAACCAAATTCACTTCAATCCCTACATCTCCCCAAACACTTTGTGAAGATATGGAACCAACTCTATCCTCAAGTTTTCCTGAGGATATGTTCCAGGATGATGAAAACACTGGGAATGCTACTGACATGTTTCCTTCAGTAGCTACAGAAAACCAGCTTGACACGCTCTGGGAACACCAGCCCGATCTGTGTCGGGAAGATTGTACAGGTGGCATTGTTCAAACTGAAGAAGAACAGCCCCTTTCACTAATTAATGACTTTGAGGATACTGCAAAAGAAACTTCAATACAGCGTAACCAAGATCAGTATTTGCTGGAACCAAGTTCTACTGAAACTCATCGGAGTGAAGACTATTCCTCTCAATCTCTATCTGATTTGACTCCAGAGACCGTTACAACTGCAAGACATTTCAGCTTCGAGGAGCTGATGCAATATCCCTCCTCAAGGAACTCCACATCTTCAGATGAGGATAAGCCAAAGGACAGCGGACCGCTTTCAGAAGAAGCTCTGATCCCAGTAGATCTTGAATATTTTCAATCCACAACAGTCATAACCAAACCTGAGTTGACTTCATCCACTTCTGATGAGGAGTACAGCATCAATTCAGCTGCAGAGGTCTCCTCTATTTCGGCTGTCAATATGCACATCCCTCCCAGATACAGCGAGGTGGTTAACAGTGGTACCGACAGTCCAACCTTTGAATATTCTGACCCAGAGCCGTTCTTTGACTGTAAGCAAGCTGCGTCTGATTTCTCAGAGACTGAGCCTGAAGAACCTGATGCGAGAGCCAAGTCAGGAGGGATGAAGCCTCTGAATTGTTTCCGCCATCTTCGTGGGCCAGAAAACAATGACCGTAGAGTCTTATTGTCTTCTGGAAGTGAAGATTATGAAGATGCTCCTTTTGTCCATGAGCCTTTTCATCAAGCAGACAGTGAAGAATTACTGCACTACTCTGCATCAGATGAAGAATTCATCCCATGTGAGGCTTCACAACCGCCCCCAGTCTGTGAAATTGGCCCCTTTGATGATACTGATAAATCTGTGGCAATGGTAAGATGAGATTTGATAGAAACCTGCAAGTTTTTCCCGGAGCTGAGCTTGACAAAATACTATATTTGCTTCAAACGGATGACTGCTAACCACATGGCCCCATGAATGGGATTTCGATTCTCCTCATTTTGTTTTGATTTCAAAATTAATCACTTCTAACTTAGCATGTCATTTTGCTGCCCGTATCAATCAGTGATGATGTGATCTACATTTTTCTTTTTCATCAGCCATAACATTTTGTTTATCAAGTAAAAGCATGGACTCTTTTCCAAACGTTTTCTGACGTTCCAGACTGCCATGTTGTACTTTCCAGTGTGATGTGATCAAGGGGAGCCTTCAGCCCATTGAAAGTACAACATTCCACTCTGCCTTTGGCTTGCTTTGCTGCAAACACGACACTCACATATTGTCATTCAATACATTCTAAATGGAATTGTGTGCTTGGTCAGGAGATCAACGCAGAGCTTGGATCAAAGTCAGAAAGTTCAGATGAAGAATTTTTGACCACCAGAATAGTACGAAGGAGAGTTGTCATCCAGGTATCCGTTTCGGCATGACTGCTGGTATTTTTAAATTAGCATGGAGACTGTATTTTAACTGGGCTGGGTCTTCACTGGTGACGACCTTTATCATCTAACAACTTCAGGCTTTAAGTGAAAGGATGGAATTATGTGTATTAACATTCACTCTGTAACATGCCTCTTTATGAGCACAGATGGCTGGACCTCATGGGGACTTTTCTTCTGTTGTGTGCACCTATTTTTATTTAACAATGTAACCCTGAACATGCAAGTGTGTTTCCTGTTTCTGTTTGTCCCGCATTATACCAATGAATTAAAATCCTGTTTTATGCCAAACACGTCCTCAATAAATTTGAGAAACAAACGTGTGATTTGTTTGTCGTGTTTATCTTTCAGGCCGATGAATTTGCAGACCTCCCGGCTCAGTCAGTGACCGAAGAAAAGTACACAGATGAAAATGGACACATCGTTGTCAAGAAGGTAAACCACCATGGCACCCACGCGAGTATTATACAGCTATACCTTACAAACATGACATATTTATTATTTACAACATCATTGTTAAAATGTATAATGACATTATCAAATCTATTTGAGATTCATAATCATTTGTTGACATTTTACCTTTAATCAACTTCTCAAATTGGCTGTGCAATCGCATCCACTTTGGCAGAAAATGTACATAATTGTGAAGAAATCAGATTTTCCTAAATTGAAAATGTTTTCATGTAATTTAATCAACAGAGCGATGAGAGTGTTTGAGTTTGTGCGCCAGACCATAAAAAAGACTCACTGCCTATATGTACAGTACAGTTTGTAGATTGAGACTCCAAATTATGTGAAGAATCCAACATAACACTTCATGAAAGTAAAAAAGTCTGTTCATAAGGTAAAATTTAACTAGAACGAGCATTCTCTAGAGCGCATACCACAGTTGTCACCATGGAAACCAATGGATTACAAGGTTCTTTGATGCACCACACCACTCCTTCCATCATTTGTCATGGTCGTTTGAATTGCTTCATGTAAGTACTGTTTGACAGATGTACACACATTTTACAATATCTGCGTGACCCTCTTGATCTTTGACCCCAAATGCTGACCAGGGTAATGACGTCACTGCATTGTGACATATCAGAGGACAGGGATTTGAAAATGGAATATTCTGGTGTTGGTTTGACATCAATCGGATTAAAGCCGACCGTGCTATGGTGAAAATACATTTTTGACCTTTTTGGTGACTCAGACCTTGACCTTTTACCCAGTTGCTCTCAATATTTAATGGAACCATCCTTGGATAAAGGGAAATCATTCCTGAAAATTTCATGCAATTCTTGTCAATAATATTTAAAAATAAACTGGTAACATAAATACATACAAACCAATAAAAAAAAAAATACACGTGGACAAAAACATACACATAGCTTCCATTGGCGGAAGTAACTATGATAACTATTCATGTACTGTCTTGAGTTTACTGTTAAGTCATACAGTCGGAAACATTGTTATAGGCTAAATACTCCAAATAAGCTTGTTTTTCGATCTTTATTTTGGCATCAACCAGTAAATATCAAAAGAATAAATAAATGTTGCTGCATTGTTTTCTCAGAAAAAGCAGAATTACCTGTTGTAGCTTGTAAACAACAAACTACGTTGGAGGTTATATTTTCCATTACCTGAAGTCTTTTTGGTAATATCATCTCACTCAGGTTACACGCAAGATTATTCGCAAGTGTGTATCTGCGGATGGCGTGGAGCATGAAGAGACGTCATCAGAAGGAGCCGGGTATTCCAAGGTGGTGAAGCGGACTGTAGTAAAGAGTGTGGGAGACCACACGGAGGTGTGTTAAAAAAATACTACACGGTGTCAACATTTGCATTAATAGTAGTTCAAAGTAGTATGGGACGGCTGTGGCTTGGTTGGTACAGCAGGTCGTCACCAAATTCCCTTTAGCATTTGAAGTAAAATCAAAGAACCTATTCATTCTATATTCTGTTCTAGATAACGTTTGCTGAATGTGAGGGCTTTTCATCGACGAATCAGGAGATCCCCGATGGTCGTAAGCTCAGTCACTCAGAAAAGACAACAGTGGTGGAGGGTGAAAGGACATCAACACACCAGGGTGATCCATCATTGGCCTCTGACCTTCCATCAGCAAAAGATGACTTTAAACAGGTTCGTTAACTTTGTCCGTAATATTTCCTGACCAAGGCTCATCAGACCTGTCGTGTCAATATATGATAGGGCTGTATTTATTTAAGCAAAATATTTAAGAGCCAATATTTACTAACACCTTGTGGTTCTTTCTACCATGTAAATTACTCAATTTATTTATTTTTTTTCTCATTTTCTTGCCACCAGGCACTGAGTTATTTAAATGATTTTAGTGGATCAGAGCTCCCCCCTGTGGTAGAGAAAGAGACTGTCAGAGAGGATGGAACCGTGTTCAGGAGGTGTGTGTAGGCTGGTTGAACGCGTGATGTGTGAGCACAACACCACACTCTGTGTTTGGACTTTGTGTTTGAAGCTCAACTTTAAACTTACTACTATTTATTATCTCCCAATGTTGATGTTGCATGTCAAGACTAATATTCACTGCACTGAATCCAGAAAGGATGTCATAGGAAATGAATTGATCCTTCTTAAAGCTCGACAGGTTCTTATTTTGTAACATTTTCCACATCTAATGATTCATTCACTTATTTAAGTGTGAAGAATAAAACCACAATGCCCCATGCAATATCGAGTGGATTTAGTAACTCCATAGCTGTAACGTTGAATTTTATATGGAGGTGAACTGGAAAGTTGCAGCATGTAAACAATATCCACTAGTAGTCAGCTGTGGCACACGTTGTGGAGCAGGTTATTCCAGAAATCCAAAGGTTGGTTTTTCACTACCCCATCTCACCGTCAATATGTCCTTGAGCAAGACAAATAAAATCTCTGTATAGTGTACTATGGCAGCAGGCCCTGTTTGTGTGTGTGAGGGTGTGCATAGTTGTGTGTGGATGGATGAATGGGGAAGATCATATTAAAGTGTGCTGCATGAGTAGAATCCGTGTATTTTCATGTAAGGAGTGAGCTACAAAAGAGTGAAACACCTAACTCGTTTTTAGGATTAGAACTCAATAGGTGTTTCAGTTAAGAAACATCAAAATATGTTGATATATTTATAGGTCTGGGGAAACTCACCAATAAATAAAGCAATAAAGCTTCAACTATTACTTCTTTTTACTTGTGTCGAAGTACAATAGAGAATTATTTCGATAGTGCCCTCTAGTTTGCTTCTAAGAAAGGCTGCAGACTCCCTCTGTTATCTTATTTACCAAAAAGTATTACAGGACTAATATGCTGTCCTCGTCTTTAATACATTCTTTGCATCTCTGCTGCAAGAGCGTAGCCCTGAAGTCTTTGTGCATGTGAGTGCAGCTGAATGTTGGATTTACAAAGCATGATTTGAATTTGAGTTTTTACAGGTATAACGATGCTTTTTGCTATAATCCACAAGGTCAAATCAGATTATTATTTTTTTTAATATATAAACATCAAAACTGTCCATCGTTTTCACTCCCCACTCGCTTCATCTTCAGGGCCCACATGCGTAAAGGTCAAACCCAGAGACGAACTGTGGTGAAGGGACCTGGACAGAGCAAACAGGTCCTTACAGAGCAAGTGGACAGCTCCAGAAATGGGTCAAAGCCCCATGATCTCCAACAGCACCTCCACCGGCTCTTTCACCGCTACTACAACGAAGGAAAGGAGGAGGACAGTGACGACGAAGACGAGGGGGCAGAATAGAAGATTGATTGAAACTGTCCCCAACCCCTTGGTTCTGCCCACGCTAAAGTCTCCGCTGATCCTATGCATTAGCCACTCGCAATCCCAGTGTGCACCACAGCACTTCAGAGCTACCACAGTCTTCCCATTTAAGCCCTCATCGATGGCCTTTTGTTCCCAGTTCAGAAGTTTTTTCACGGGCTGCTATTGTGTCGTCAGTGATTTTCTTTTCATTGTTCCAATGTTGTTTTGCCTTTTTTGTGACCAAAGAAAGCTCTCAGTTGTTTTCCTGTTTCATTTTACTTTCCATGTCAGAGTTGTCTGATGTTATTTATCTTGATCCTGTGGTAGAGCAAACAAAATATTACATTTAAAAAAAAAAATAGGGAAAAAAACAAAACACTGAAGAATTCTATATTCACATCAATTAACACTCGAACCTCCTGAAGGTAAATTGCATTTTACCGACAAAATACCGGTATTGCGCTTATAGGTGCTTGGAAAGAAAGACAATATTTCACATTGCACTGCCTCTCACAAAGTAAAGTTTCTCAGATGTCTGGAAAACTTTCTCACTCACTACTAGCTGCTCTGCTTTTTTGATTCAGGTGTTCAAGGTATCACAAACAGAAAAACCAGACTGTATTGACACTGAACTTAACTGCTGCTGTTGTGTTTCGTGTAGACCGCGTGTAATCTGTCTTTGGGAATTATATATTACCTATGATATAAACATTGCTGACATCTGTAGCCTAGGAATTAATATTCACTCATGTGAAGTAGAACAGGCATGACTAATCAACATCTGTCAGTTTTATCCTCGCTTTGACCGCTTTGTCTATCGATTATCCTTCTGTCTTTCTTACTCTCCTGTGTGTGTCTGTCGTCTTTTCTTTGATTCTTCTTTTCTTTGTTACTTCTCCTTCAATTGTTGTTTTGGGCTTGTTTGTGTGTGTGTGTGTGTGTGTGTGTGTGTGTGTGTGTGTGTGTGTGTGTGTGTGTGTGTGTGTGTGTGTGTGTGTGTGTGTGTGTGTGTGTGTGTGTGTGTGCGACTTCATCCATGCATGTGTAGAGTTATAATCATGTCATGATTATTGTAGTGCTTTGGACTTATTTTTTATATTTAAGTTTATTTTTTGAATTAGTATTTTTCTTGGCGGGGGCGTCGCTTCACTTGTCAGTGTTGGCCTATTTAGTGTTTAATTTATTACTGAGTGCTTCAGAATTTGTCACTAGGGAACAAAATCTCCATCACTTGCTCTAGCGACATGTTTCTGATATGATGGTGATCAGGTGTTTAATGGTTTTATTTATTGTAAAGCTAGATTATTTTATCTTTTCAGTCAGAAAGGTGAGCCCGTGTATTGGCGGTTGAGTGACAGGTTAGTGATTGAATGAGTTTGCGTGTGACGTAAAAGACTGTGTGCCAGTTTCTGTCCGCACAGAAAACAAATTATTATTTTACACTCAATGCATTTGCACTCCTGAATGTCAGGAGGGACCGCCTCCATGCTTTCTGTACACAGGACCCGAGGTACAGCATATCTTAGCCACAGAAAGACAAGTGATGAATACCATTCAATGACACACAGGACACATGCGCAGTGAGGCAGGCTGAGGGCTTAAAATGATGATTATCCACAGCTATGGATCGCGACTGTATGTATCTCCAACATGTACTGTATTTATTTCACTATCACTCTTTACTTTTGTGTTTTAGAAACATGTAAAATGCAAATTAGTGAAAGTTCACTGTGACAGATATGCTTCTAATTTAAAAAAAAAAAAAAACTAAATCAGCATCCCCTTTTCTGTGATGATGCCAGTTATATACATATACGATGCATATATAGATATCTATAAGGGCATGTGTTACTGTATCAAAGTTCAAAAAGACAAAATACAAAAATGGCTGCAGTGCATCAATGGCTGATAGAGAATAAAAAACTACAAACATACAGTATTCCAACTTGTTTCATTTCGTGACCTAATCTTTACTTTGCACACAACCATGCTCTTGTGAATTTGAAACCACGTTTAAACCACAGAATTTTTAATTAATTAACGATCTGCTGGTCTGACAGCTGGAGGTAAGAGAAGCAAACCATGTGCTGCCCCCTGCTGGTAATAAAGGGTAACCCAGGAAGAACTCTTGCAGCAAATTCCACATAGAACTTGCTTTTTTTTCAGAACACACTATTAGAATATGAGCGGTGAGATAATGTAATTTAATAATCATACCTGTTTTATGCAGTTGCAGGGTTCTAAGTCTTCAAAAGAGTTTATTATTTCCCAAGGTAGATCAAGGTGGCTTGCAGGAATATTAATTATGGTACTCACATAAGATTGGGTGGAATATTCCTCCCTATGGGCGAAGTCCCTGATACATTAAATTGTTTTCTGGTATATCAAACACGAGAACCTAAATTGTATGGGTTTTAAAGTGCTGGAGCTGCTCTTCAATGAAAATATTTTTTAACAGGTCATTCAAGTACTCCACCCTGTAGATACTACAAATATCCACGAGATGTCCCCACTGATTTCAAAATCAAATACAGTACTCTAACTGGAAGAAGCACATCATTTGCTATCTTTGCGATGGATAATACATAATAGATCGTGTTCATTTTTGGAAAAACGTTTGTAAAGGATTGTGACCTGTAGATTTACGCGAGATGTAAAACCACTTCACTTTCAGCTCTACTAAGTGACATGTACTTTGGGTTGAAAGAAATATCCATGCCTCAGTTTATATCAGTGAGAATTCAGTCTTTGCTTTTAGTTTTTAATAATATCGAATAGCTAATTTCAATCTCTTTACCGTCTATCTTCATCCATCCATCTCTGGCAAAGTCAGCCTACACTTGAAAAGATGTGTAATGAAACCTGTGGACCCAGAAGGAAAGAAAAACACGTGTGCACAGCAAGAACGTGCAAACTCTGCAGACATGCTTCCAATACAGTGTGTTTCCCTCTGGGGATGCAATTTTGGTGGTTTCAAGTAAAGAGTTATATTTTCTTGACTGGGTTTTAGACTAATTTGTAAACTGTGAGAGAACAACTGTGTTTTGAAGAAATGTCTTCAATAATAAACTCCAAGCAGCAGCTGGGGTCCATGCCAGCACCAGAGAAATAAGAACTCACCAGCAACATTTAAAAAAAAAAAAAGAAGCTAGAACTCCTTCATTATCACACCTTTTAGCTGCTTTATTTATTTCTTAAACATGTTAAGCCATCTATTGCCATGCTGGCAAAAGGTACACACCGTATAAGGAGTGGTGCATTGCATTGACATCATACGTTTCGTCAAAAGAAAGATTTTTTTTTTTTTTTATTATCGTATTTTCCCCTTTTAAAAAAGAACAGACAGACCACAGACAGAGCAAACGGTGGGGATGAGAAAGACACTCTCTTTTGTCCTGCAGTGGTGAGACAACGAGCTGGCAGAAGCCCTGATCATCGACGAAGACGTCCCAGCAGTCTCTCTTTTGACTCCATCCCAGTTTCTTTCCCTTACATTCCTGTTCTAATCGTTGTTTCATCCAGAGTCTTCGCGATGCTTCCAGACCTCAAAGTTCGACCGTCAGGGTTGGCCTGACTGCCGGCAGAGCCTCTCATGGGTTTGCTCCATCTTCGTCATGTCCACCTTCTCTATGCAACTGGCAAAGTAACACACCGATGTGACGAGATTAAAATGACAACGGAAACCCTAAACACACAGTCATACAATACAAGTACAAACATTATGAAAAATGATCTCGTTTTCATCTAATTTTTATACAAAATGTAAGGGTTTTAAAATGTCCTCCACCGATATGAGAGTCTGATATTTGCGCTGGATGCTAACACTGTTATTGTTTTCACACCAGTTCCATGATACAGGAGGACATCAGAAACATCTGGGACAGGACTGATGCACAACATTAACAAATGCAAACATGTCAATGACTGACAAATTAAACAGAATATAATATAGTTTCATATCGTCTTACTCACAATAACACCCTCCCTCCCCCCCACCATGCACTACACAATAGTCTTAAATTTTCATATATTACATATATGCTACATTCTCTTATTTCTTATGTCACTGATATAAAGGCAAACATATCTCAATGCAAAGTGTAAGCTGCTCTGCTTTTCTTTACATTTAAATCAGTACTATAGATTGAAATCTGACAATTTAAACAGTATGACTTAGCTCATAGCAAACATAAATGTAGCTCATAAACTGGATTTTACGTAAACTCTTATTTCCTCTGATAGCAAGAATAGCAATTTCAATGTTGTTGGTTTTTTTTTCTTTATATCAACAATCACAATGTATATACATCACCAGAACTAAAGCAAGCTCAAATTTAACATTCTGATCTTCCAAATATTTTTGAATTGCACACACAGAAATACACATAAAAATACAGAACTAATTTTTGGGAGAGGTTACAGTAGTAGATTTTTAAACATCTCTATTTTATATTTAAAATGCATACCAAAACATCTTAAAAAACAAACAAACAAAAAAATGTTCTCAATATGCTTGTTTCATAATGTCCAAATACGGTGTGCAGCCACCCAGCGGTGGTTTCAAATGACGTCCATTAATAAAATGCCATAACAGTAAAATGTAATAATACTTGTGTCCTGTGCGATGTCACATCCTTTGAGAAGGGCCAAAGAGCAGTCACAAGTTGGCTAGTCGACTGCTTCACTAGATTTGCTGATGGGAGTTTCTTTTTATTAATTTTTTTTCCTTTTTTTTTCTGAACAACTGTTAGAATTCCATTAACTGCAAAGAGAGAGAGAGAGAGAGAGAATGCAAATAAATCAACAATGACTGGGTGCATAGTGCATCAAAACACAACCAACAAAACAAATTGACTTATTTCACGTTAAAGGAAAAGTCTGCAGTAAAATCCCTACAGTTTCCCATCTGGAGCGGTTAATAATGATTTCTATTTTACAAGATTTCTCACAGGATGACAAAAAATTTTTTTTATTCTGAGTCAAATACTAATGTGAATTAGAACTGCACTAATGCCCCAAAAAAGAGTAATAAGATCAAGTCAAATGCTGAGATGTATGTTGATGAAGGTAGATCACTAAAACAAGTGTGGAGATTGTGTTTGTCTCTAAAAACAGTAAGAAAGATAATCAATATTGGGTTTCTTTGCAAACGTTTTTTGTAATTTTGAAATAACCTGTTTTATTTCCCCATCCGAACAGGTTTTCAAATAAAGCATCTCTATCCATATCTGATCGTATGGACATTACCAGCTGTCACACATATAAAGTACATATATAGTATGACTTTTAAAAATGGCTGGAAGTGTTAAAAAAAGGTCATCCTGTGGAAGCCATTTTTAAGCTTTAAGTAGATGGCCGGCTTTTCAACAGACAGATGTAAACAAATGAAACAGGCTGAATACCTTTTTTAATAATCCAGTATTGGACTGAAACATGTGAACCAGAGCTTTTCAATGATCCCATTTCTGCAGTGCACTAAAACATTACTCCCTCCGATATTATAGTATAAATACATTGCTGTGATCATGCCTCTAGGCCATATGTCCCTTGAAAAAGAGACCTTGTCTCAATGGGACTTCCTGGTGAAATAAAAGTTAAATAAATGTGAACGGATGGTGACAAGGTGTGGTTTACTCTTCGTCTCTTACTGGGAGGGAATGCTGGGTGAGCCGGAGCGATGGAAATGAATGTTCTGCCACTTCCCATCCCGGCGGTGCCACACACGGGTCTCCTCCGACTGCATGGTGCGAGGCATGCCACCGGTATCCATGTACTGGGTGAGTCGGATGTAGGCGATACACGCGGCGTTTTCTCCAATAAGATGCACGTGTGGGTTCAAGAGGATGGTGTGCACTGGCTTGTTGCCTTTGGACAGGGCTGCAAATGAGAGGCAGACAATATAAAGAGCAAATACATCATAGTGGATGACTACTGTGGATGGTATTTTATCACTGTCAAGTGTGGTAATAATTGTTACATGTAATTTTCTTCTCTAATGGAGCCGCAAAGCTG
Organism: Lipophrys pholis; assembly: GCF_963383615.2. Lineage (NCBI taxonomy): Eukaryota > Metazoa > Chordata > Actinopteri > Blenniiformes > Blenniidae > Lipophrys > Lipophrys pholis. The sequence goes on from NC_137628.1 coordinate 19,463,464, forward strand.
TCCAAACACACACAACACAGATTTTTCATACGGAAACAGAAGTGAAGTCTCCATGTGTTGATGTTGGACAGTGGACAAGCACAGGCCTTCAACTCATTGAGGTTTCTGGGACATATCTGGTTTATCTGGACTATTTTTATGGAGACTGAGAGCGTTCATCCATTTTTAGCAACTATTAATTAGTGGATCTTTTTTCCTTGAAAGGTGGCGCATGCCCTTGTGCTATCACACCAAACATTAGATGGAGACCGATACAAAACACAACAAGCAATTTAGTCCATAATCATTACAGCTTCTTCATATTCTTTACACAAGCTTTCAGCAGGAAGGGTGCCTTCATGGATTTCCATATAGTTTTGACACATCTTTAGAAATGTTATTTTCCATTACTGTATTTTTTGATTAGGTTTTTTAATCGTGCTCCGAAATTACCTACAACCCCATATGGTTCGAATCCCTTCCTGCTCCAAACTAATTGTATAAGATAAACCGGTCATGGGTTGGGTTTCAGCTTGGTGATGACCTGAAAAGGATATTTTCGGACCATGGTTGAGAAACACTGCACCGCATCCCAGTAACTCCCTGCACACCTGCTTTCCATCGTCTGGATGTGAACGTGCTGCTGCATATGCAAGATATTTATATTCAAGTCATTACTCACACTGAGAAAACAGAGTACAGGTCACTGTCACTGAAAACAGAACAGAGAAGTCAATCCTTTTTTTCTCTCGTGCCGCGGGTTCTCAACCTGGGGCCTGGGAACCCCTGGTTCGTCTAGTAAGTAAACTAGTAAGTTTTCTTGTTTATAATATTGAAAGCTGCTGGAAAATTTTAACAAACTGATGTGAGCAATGCACTGGGTCTAATCAGAGTGATTCATAGTGCTAGTGCCAAATTCTCTTTTGCAATGTGTACTTTGGGTGCTCCTGCGCTGAGCCTGTATACATGTCGACTGCTCCAAAAAGCAGGAGCAATAATTTTATTCTATTTTTTCATTAATTGTAACAAATGCTCCCTCAACTTGACAAATCTGTTTCATACTCTAATTGGCAACTTCTATGTCTTGGTGGTGAAGCGTGAACACTTGAGCTTACTTCATCCAAACCCATAAATAGTGGAGTTGACCTCACCATTCTCAAAGTAAAAGCGATGAAAATCGTGTCCCTCCACAAGGTTGCCCAGAGCCTCAGGCTCAAAAGAGGTTAGACCAGGATCACAAATCTTCCTGTTAATTACATAAAAACAAAACAAAACAAGTGTTAGGGGCATAAAAGTCACTTTGTTTTATGATCGTAGACAAAAGGAAACCTACGCGTAGGCCTCGAAGTCTCCGTTGTTGATGGACTCGATCAGCTGCTCAGTCACTTTAATGATCTCTTGCTTGCGAGCTACAAACAGAATCACAGGATAATGTGAAATGAATGGATGTGAAACAGCACTGTGACTTTATTTCAGGCAAATGTTTATCGGTGTGCAGAAAATTCTGACATCAAATCAGCTTCAAATGAGTTCTAGTCTACGTATTAGCAGGGTTCAAAGTTATTAGAAATGGAAGGCGCTCACAACAAGGTTCACTCAGGTTTCATATTTGACATAACAATAATAACAATAGAAGAAGAACAAAGAAAGCCTTCCATAACTAATACTAACATCAGGCAGGAAAAAGCAGGATGACACAATTTCTTTCACCCAACAAAGCTCAAGATGAACAGAGACAAATCAAACCAATGCTGAGATGCAAGTATTTTCTACAAAAAAAAGTTTTTACCAAGTAATAGTGACAGTTACCTTTATTGTTATTGGTGCAGGCTGGGGGATATTGAAAACAATACTTAATTTGTGCAAAAAAAAAAAAACACATGTCAAATCATAAGTATATGTAAATCGGTGCTGTACAACATAAACTACAGTGTTTGTGTGCGTGTGTGCGTGTGTAAATATTGAGGGCATCGAACAGAGATTCTCAGGGCACTGTAGTACGAAGATCAAACAACTATTTCTATTAAACCAAGAAAGACAGAATGATAACATTGGAAGTGTGAAATTCACAGAAAGAGTTTACATTCCTACAGTGACGACTGTGTTTCATGGGGTTAATGAAACAGGGCATTTCACCCCATTGTGACGGGACTTACTCTGAATTGAGGAGGTGGGAGTCTGTCTTGAGTCAGACATCTGTGAGGAGCGGCTCTTAGAGCACAAGATACCGCTCACTAAGCTGCCCAAATGGCGGGCTGTCAGAGGTGGCATGGATGGGGGTGTGATGGGGTGTTGTGTATATGTGTGTTTAGGGTGCGTGGGGGAGGGTAACAAGGATTACAATGTTTTCCAGGACAGGAATTATGAGGGAGAAAAAAAAGATATTCAAAGAACACAAGGAGGAAAAAAGGGGGGGAAAAGCAGAAAAAAATGAAATATTCAATCACCCTGAAAACTAAACTAAAATAACAAAAAAGTCGGTCTTGTTCAATAATTTGAAGAGAAATTATTAGTCAGGGGTATAACAGAAAGAAAAAGAAAAAAAAGACTCAGGGGAAGAGGGGAGTCGAGCGCAAAGGGTGGTTGCAATAGTTAAATTGCTCCAGATTTAATGACAAAACAGAATAAGAAAATAAATAAATAACTGGCATGATTAGTAGTGTGAGAGATGACTTCCAAATGCATCCAGTGAAGATCAGGGTCATCAGCAGATCTTCCATAAAACATAAGAGTTCCCTACCTTTTACATCTTCGTCCTCAATGGTGGTGTTGGCACTCTCGATGGACTCCTGACAAACAATCACACAGATTCTGTGAATGTCATACAATCTTCTCTAACTGTATAGGGCATTTATATTCATCTATATCAAACATATAAATGTTTGATGCTCCTGAATATTCAAAATTGGCAAAATCCAAATGTGTTGGGGTTTTTTTTTCTGTCAACTGCTATACTGGCAGGATATGAAGCGGAGGCAGGGGATGAATGACATTCTGTAAGTTCACTGGCAGGCTTAAATGTGAAATGTTGTAATTACAAGGGCAGAGATTTCAACTCTGAAGCCTTCGGGATGCCCTGGTGAAAATTATGGTGCAGCAACCGGTAATAAAAACTACTGTGGTGGAGAAACAGTGTTCCCACTCTCACTAAAAAAATGGCACAGGAGTAAACAGTCTTGTTCATGCTGTCATTTTCAAAAGCGTAATTATTCAGGAAAATCTCGGTTTGAATTGTTACAGTACCTTGTTTCCGTCCACGGGGTTGTGGATCACAGTTGTCTGTGGTTCCTGAATAGAACAAATGAGGGGTAAGTTGTGGGAACCAATAAATTAAGAAGGATAGAAAAATGTGCTAAAAGAAATCATGTAAATGTGCTTGAAGGTCAAGAAGGTGTTCTCTGTTACTGATCTCACATACATGTCTGTATATACATATTGCCGTCTATCTGACAGCAAATATGTAACAAACCCTTTCTAGGCTCCTTGTGTCCATGTTTTGTTCTCATACTGCATTATTACATTGCGCTTCCTGCCTGCCACTGTAGTCTTTTTGTGTCTGCTTGACAATCATCAGTCCCTCGCCAGTGTCCTGCTTCTGTAATCAGATGTCTGGGCTTTTGTGGAATCGATCTTGATGACCAGCTCAGTCCCTCTAATCACTCACCCAGATTACACTAGATTATAACATCAAGAGCCTCGTGTGTGTGTGTGTGTGTGTGTGTGTGTGTGTGTGTGTGTGTGTGTGTGTGTGTGTGTGTGTGTGTGTGTGTGTGTGTGTGTGTGTGTGTGTGTGTGTGTGTGTGTGTGTGTGCGATGATGGAGAGAGCAAGGATGATAAAGCGAGAGAGAGAGAGAGAGAGAGAGAGAGAGAGAGAGAGAGAGAGGGAGACAGATGTCATGCGCCTGTGTTCATGCGTAATCGACTTGACAGCAAATGGGGGGGGACAGAAAGTCTTTGACATCATGCAGAGCAGCAAGTCATGTGGCCTGACGTCGACAGCCAGTCAGCAGACACGGTGCACAAGCCGACAACCAGAAATCCCCCCACACTCCTCAGAGCCATGCACAGACAAAAACTATGAAAGCAACAAATCCTACACGTTCCTGGCTTAACCACTAACATTAATATGCAGAATAAAAGACAAAGACACGAGAATTGAAACTCATCCAGCAATATGGAAAGTGTTCATGCATGGTATCAGTGTGTAAACAGGAGGGGGGGGGGGGGGGGTCTGGTAGAGGACAAAGGGACAGGAAGAGGGAGGGCGTAGAGGTCGTCCTAACCACAGATTTAGGACCAAACTAGTCAAGACCCAATCTTAAATGTGTGTAAAGGCTTATTGTTTCAGCCCAACAGTGCCCAGCTTTGCTCAAATCCAACTTGAATTCCTACTGACCGAGCTCCTTGTAGTCCATGCATGCACAGCTGATTCAGATGAATGAGTAAATGACATAATTCTGAATTGTGAATATATTTCATATCCATATCAAAAATTTTGAAGCTGGGACATGCTGCGCAGACACAATAGCTTTTACACACTATTTCATTCAGGGATAGCCTAATACTGAATAACACATCTTCTCTTCTTGTAGTGCTGCATTTCCTTTGTCCTACTTACTCGCCTTATTATCAATTTATAACATGAGTAAGATCAATGAAAACATGATCTGACCCTGTGGAAAGGGTGAACCTGTACCTCCTCCACAGGGGGATGTGAGCTAGAAAGGCATTGGTGTTTTGTGAATGAAGGTGCGGGTGTAAATGACATTGTGTGTGTATACCAGTGCAGGGGCAGGGCCAGTGTCTTTAGGACTGGTCACTGTGTTGGCTTTGTTGTTGACCTGCAGAGGGCAGTGTAGAGGGGACATGACACACATACACACTTTTCATACCCACGCATTCTCACTCTCTCACTCTCACTTCAGCTACAATCCATTTCAAAGTGATCCTTGCAACACGTGTGTCCCAGCGATCTGATGTTAATGATTTCTGTGCATCCTAGAGAGCAATATTGCATCGAAAATATGACTTCTGAGATACGGGGATTGTCTACAGTGAGGAAAACCCCACTGATGGAAACTTAATTAGATCAGAAACCAGTCTGGTTTGTGCTTGAAGTTAGAGGAAAATGTCAGTCGTTTTTTTAAATCATAGCTGCTGTATACTTTCTAAGATTCAACAGAATGTGAGTGTTTGAATGAACATCAAAACGTAGACATGTATGTTTGTCTTCGATCCTGTTAGAAAGGTCAGTAATACACTCATTCAGCCAAACAGAACATGTCATGTTCTTGTAACTTTTTAACTTCTTTTTTTTTTACAAGAATCGGTGATGACCTCCGACTTGTGTTTGGTGGGGATTCAAATCCCACCGCCAACAGATTAACCCTGTGGGTCCCTGCTCCTAGTATGTAGTTCAGATTAGAGGCTGTATGAAGTATCTAAAAAAGAAAAAAAAAACGGTGACCATCCAAAATATTTTAAAAAATAAGGTTCACAAAATATGAATGAATTAGAACCAACCCAACCAATTTGCAGAAGTATTAATATTTTTCAGAATCAGAAAACACAAAGGGGATTTGAATTTAATTATTACACATTTACTTTTCATCCTCGACAAAACTAATCTCCTCAAAACTTCACACAATTAACATGTTTTTTTTGTTTTCTTTTCATCAGATAGGGTCACACAAAGAGGAACAAACCCTCTGAAATGGATTTCATAGCACTACATTTTTTTTAAAGTAATCTCCAAACACAGTGACACTGATTCAACCAACGTGTGCAGAGGTCCAATCTCAAATCAACACATCATACAAAAAAAAACAGGCATAGATAATTCGCCACATCAAACCTTTCAAACATGTGCACATGGCTATTGTGCATTCAGTGTTAGATTTCAGGTTGGGCCCCAAACACAGAGAAACCAGGAGAGAGCACAACAGGGTCTCTTACGGTAAAGAGTTAATGATTATGGGAAATGTGAAATACTGTAAATTGATCAACTACAAACAGGAAGAGAAACTAGGGAGACCAGAATGACACTAACAATGCAACGATCACCCATAACATTATGACCTTCCTATTGCGTAAATTCACTTTTTGCTTCCCATTGGCGACATTGATGTTCTATTTATTCTTGCTCCATTCTATCAGAAACCAGCACAGATTCTGCAGCTGTTTCACCTGCAGTCAATTCTCAGTTTTCACTGCCTTCACGTTACACGTCCATCAATGAGCTTAGGCTATTAATGACAATGGTGCCCGTTTATGTTCGTTTATATCCATTATGCTCCTTGAGCCACTTTCAATAGATACTGGCTACTGTATACCAGGAAGACATCAGCAGAGCTACAATTTTAGATATGCTCTGACCAGGTCATGTCGCTGTAACAATCCTGGCTGTGGTCAAACTTGCTGAAATCCTGACACTATTTATTTTTACAGCTTCTGAACCATCAACTTTGCGGGCCAAAATCTGTTGCTGAATATGAGAGAATCAGTGCGGTCATACTGTTATGACTGATCGGTGTATATCTCACATGTAATCAATGTGGTTTGCTGTGCCACAAAACAATTGTGAGACCAGGCTAACAGGCTAACAACCACATCCCAGAGCTTGCGGTGACCGTCCCTGAATGATGATGCTGTTTAAGTGCACAGTGCAGAAAAATAATCAATAAGGCTCTTCTGGGGCTTATCGTTCCAACAAAATAATGCAAGGAACCAAGCACTTTCTTCATTGTTCAAGGCAGCTTACCTTAACGCCGTCTGCCTTCTTGTTGAGCAAACTTTTGGCTGCTGCAGAGGGGAAGAAAGACACATCAGTTTAGCACAAGAGTGAGCAGTCTAATGCCTCAGGCTACACTAACATGCAGCAAGCATATCAATCAACTGCGCGTATCTTCAAACTCCAGGTGCAAAAATTCCAACTGTGAGATCCATAATGCAATGCAAGAAATGCTTTGAACAACATCATTTACGCAAGGCCGCTGTTCATACTAATGCACATGTGAGGGGCTAAAGGGTGGGCGGTTAATCGGGCGTATATTTAGCAGGTGATGAAGAGGATAATCTAACAATCTCAAACAGACAATCACACAACATTCTTAGATTGACATTTGCACACATACACATGCACTTAATCAGGAGGGCCCACACATACAGTACATTCCTACCAGTCCTCTCTCACTTTATTTATAATGTCATGAATAATCAGAAGATCAAATTACATTTCGAAATGCATGCTGTGTCTATGCACAGATTTCATTCTGATCCTACGCTGGCACAGTGTGAGGTTTAACACTGTTTTTCTAAATCAGGGATGTCAAACTCGTTTCAAGTTCATGCCACATTCAGTCTGGCTTAATCTGAATGAGGCAGCAGGACAATAGCAAAATAACCTATAAATCACAACAGAGTCACATTTCAGTTTAGTTTTGGAGCATAGATGTCCCAAAACTATAATTAATGAATGCAATGTTACAAAACCTATGATGACCTCCCTGGAATTTCCTAAGTGCAAATTGAAATCCAACCAAACTTTCTTTTCAGAATACTAGTGGCAAAAGCCTGTCTGTTCCTTGGCTGCAGCCTTCAGTGTGCATGATTTCAGAAACTCACCATGCATAGCATTAATGTTACTAGCAACAAGGTAGCAACGTTTCACTGCTGCATAATGAAATCTGCAGTTCAATTGTGGGTCTCCACAGTCAGTGGAAAAATGGAAATGGTAGGCATCTTTACTGAACTATTGCACCCGACCGCCATCTTTTAGTTTTACAATTTGGAGGGTCATCCCGTGGGTTGAATTGGACCCTCTGATGGGCTGGATTTGATCTGCGGGATGAATGTTTGACACCCCTGGCCTAAATACAAAATCTTCATACATGTGTGATCAATTATTATACAAGAGAGAAAAACCTAAACTTATCAGTTTATCAGTTGAGCACAAAGCTCACATATTTCCCTGTCATTCCAAAAATCTTACCTCAAATGGATACCACAATCCAAACAAAAACGGAAAGAATATTGAAAAGAAGGAAGAAAATGATGAATAAAAGACACACAAATGCATTCTGCTGTAGAGTGAGTAAAGACAAGAAAGAGTAGAGAGGAAGAGAGCCTGAAAAAGTAGAGGTACGTCAAAGGAAATGCATGCAAAAATGTATGACACACTACAAAACAGAGAGAGTGGTAGAACAACAGCTAGAGAAAAAAGGAAGATGATTCTGTTTACAGTTACATTTTTGTTCCCAAATCATTTTTGTTTCATTAAAAAAACAGGCTGAAAGTTTTCCAAATCATATCCAATAAATGTACTTTTCAATGAGTACCAAAGAAAAGTAAGTACCTTTGGTATCAAAAGCCAAGAAATATGACCATTCTTTGAATTTCTGAAGATAAATTTGTCCGGTTCATAAAATATGTTTGGGAAACCAGGCTGTGAGAGACATACCTGAGAAGTTTCTTGTGACCAGCAAAGTGGTCAATATTGCTCCCTGCAGTGACAAGAAAAAAAAGAAAGAAGGAGGAAGTGATGACGAACAAAAGGAAGAGACAGAAAGGAAAACTGATTAAAAGGTTCCAGCTAGAAGGGAGAAACAACAGCAAAAGGGCAACTTGAAGGTTTTAAAGAACATGCAATCATTTCTATGTTCAACTGAGAATTCGTGAGTGTGGAAGACAAGAAGTGGAGGGGAGAAAGATGGCTGGATAAATCAATGTGTATAAATAGCAATGCAAACGCTTGCCAGAAGTCTCACCTTGAGTTTCCTCCTGGCATTGAATTTCTTCAGGCACTCCACAGTCTCTTGCCTGTGCATCATGGAGGCAACAGTGGACCGTTGCTGCAAGAAGATGAGAGGATTTGAGGATTAGGAATGACTATAAACAATGAGCAATACAAAGAAGTGAAAGTGATGGCAATGCAACATTGTTAGGTGTGAAAATTACAGGAGCATTAATGCAGTGTTACTCATGGTCGTTTAACAGAATCGATGCACGTGTCATGTTTTGCTGTCTAAATTTGTGTCAGTACTACAAGTGTTTCTGCATCTGTGTGTATGTGTGTGTGTATGTGTGCGTGCATGCGTCTGCATTTGTGTGCCACATACGCAGATCCAAGGATGTTTAAGGGCCTCTGCTGCAGTGATGCGTTTACTGGGGTTGATGGTAAGCATCTTGTTAATCAGATCTTTGGCCTCGGGAGTTACAGTGTCCCACTCTGGGGATGGGAACTGTCAAAAACAAGAGAGAGTCGGCTAATTATAAAGACAAAACCATCAGAGACGAATTACAGCTCATTCGATGCCCTCATTTATTCCAAGGCGAAGACGAAAACAACAAATAACACTGAAAAGTCACAATTGAACCAGCAGAAAAAATACTAGTAACAATAACAAGAAAATTACAATATAAGTCAATAAGAACAGGATCTGTAATGGTCCACCATGGATTAAACGTAACAAACAAATTACATATCATTCATAATAACTTTAAATTTGAAGTGAGTGGATTTTTGCACACTTACATCATAGGCCCCAGCCTTGATTTGCTGGTATAGTCGATGTTGGTCCTCATCCCAGAAAGGAGGGTAGCCCACCAGCAGGATGTACAAAATCACACCTGGAAGATTGCAGTGCTTCAAATTATTTTGGTACTGACCCCTGTAGAGCTGCACACACTCGAACCAACAAGAAGCTCGGTTCCTCACATTGGCCAGGTCACATGAGGCCATAGATCAAGTTTTTTGTTCTAGGATAAAAAACAGCATCAAGTATTTATAGAGATATAATTTATTGACATAATTTTGGAGTTATTTACCACAGGCCCACATGTCCACTGGTTTCCCATACGGGTCTTTCCTCAGTACTTCTGGAGACAAATAGCCTGGAGTGCCAGCAAAACCTAAAGAAATGGTATGGAGGGAAGGAGAAAATGTGGAATGGTAGGTGGGAGTGGGCAGTTCAGAGACTGGGCTTTTTGTCAGCTACCTAATTGAGTGTGTGACTAGCTGGTTGGTTGGTTTACCAACTTTTTGAGGGTTGAAAAGTTGCATGGATGAATACTCACCAAACCATGCCTGCTGGTCCCCCTGTACCTCGATAGCCAGCCCAAAGTCAGCCAACTTGACCGCCGCCCCCTTCAGCTTACTGGCCAATAGAAGGTTCTCAGGCTGGGGGGGGCGGAGTCAAACAGGTTAGAGGTGAGAGGTCACACGCTCTGGGAACAAGCTGCCCACAGACACAGATCTAAAATCAGATTAGCCAAACCAAATCCTAATCAAAAGAATTAGGGGTCAAAGTCACTAAACTGCTCCTAAATCAGTGTCTGAGGCAACTCCCTTTCTGCCACACAAATGACAGAGAAACACAAATGTGCACGGGACCAAATCTCTACATGACCACGGACAGTTTTCACACTGGAGCTGTGGACTTGGTCCCTCAGTCTCATGGATTTAAAGGGAGTGACTTGGCAGGCAGACACGATGTGCTCGTCCACCAATCCACAGTTGAAATCCATGAGTGGGAGCACAGTGCACACTGCAGGGAGAAGGATACAGGGGGAAGGTGTGGTGCAGGAGACGGAGACGTGGGTGTAGAAAACAAGTGGCTTATCCATACGCATAATGGAAATCACACACTGCACAATAACACGAGTTTAACAGTCACAAATAGGCCGCTGCATGCACAAACGCATACACACTCATAGGCACAAGCACACGCACATGCGCGCGCACACGCACACATGGTCACAGGTGCAGAAAGGTCTCTGCTAACCTAAGGCCAGTTAGACAGTGTGCTCTAATGAATAATACATTTCTTAACATTTAAAGAGACTAGACACAGACCTGCACCTGTGAGCAGGCAGTTTATGGCAGACGTGTGATTTAACAGGACACAGACCCAATCTGACAACTGGCCACATCTACATAATGATTTACATAATAATGAACAAACACTCTGGATCATGAAGCATGTGAAAACTTGAAATAACTCCAGCAAATGGACAACTTGCCCAATAGAAACCAAAACTTGTTTTTTTGTGAGTGTTTTCCTTCCTATTACAGTTGCGTGTTCACAATCCATTTGATCGAAGAAGGCTTTCTTGAATTCTGTTCTCTTATTCCTCCACATCACTACACTCATGGGACGCTATGAGGATACCGACTACCATTAGAATATTCATGACCTCAGAAAATCATTCACATCTCAACATAATTTTTACATAATTATGCAAATGGTGATCATTCCTGAGCCTCAGACTCATGATTGCTCCTCTTTCTATCACCACTGCAAAAGACTCAGAGCACAGGCACACACATACATACATGCGTGCGTGCACACACGTACACACACAAAAACACTACAATACTAGCTGCTGCATCACTTGCTTGGCAGGAAGATTACTGAACTGGGAATACTGACTAGCTCAACAAGGATCTGCAATAATGATGGAAAAGAAAAGCAGCAGGAAAGGAGTGGGTGTCTGCAATTTGGTAGCTTTGAATCATTTGAATTGTGCCCCTGCAAACTACAATTGCAGCATATTTCAAAGCTGAGGTCAAGGTCACATCTGCTTCATTAAATGTCCAAAGCTGTTATGAAGAAGGCGACAAAGAGGCTTTATAATGGTATGATGTTTCATCTCTAATGAGCAAGTGACAGGGAATTTAAATTTTGCCTTTATTTCATCAAATTATTATTAAAAAGAAGCAAAAAAGATGTTAAGATAGTGACAGTGGGTTAGTCTAAATCATTTGTTGTGCATGAATCAGAAATCTTCTTTTATTTTTGCAGCAATGACTGACTGTGGTCATACAAACCTTCAGGTCCCTGTGAACGATCCCATTAACATGGCAGTGATGGACACTCTCCAGGATCTGCTGTATGCAGTGGCTGAGGGCAGGACAGCAATGGACAAGTGCAAGATTGTGACGGTAAAGAGACAAAAGCAAGGAAAAAAAAGGTAGAGAAAGAGAGGAGGTGAAAGGAAATGGTGTTGGGGAAGAGAAGAAGAAGATTTATTGGAATGCTGTACAACATCTCTGATGAGACAACACACACAAACACACACACACACACACACACACACACACACACACCCACACACCCACACACCCACACACACACACACACACACACACACACACACACACACACACAGGTTTTCTCTCTCTGGGGATGCAGCAGTACGAAGCAGGCAGTGTAAGGTAGGCTGTGTATGATTGATATTGCAGGCTATATGTCATTAATCACCTTTATAAATAACTCTTAGAGAAGCCTCAGAGACATGGCAACTGTATTACACTTCAGAAACGAACATATGTGAAACACAAAAAACACGCAGGCACACACGCACACACACCAGCAGTATAAAGCGAGAGAGTTTCTCTCTACAGCAACAGACAGAGATGCATAATGGCTGCTGCGCTCAGCAGAGTGTGTGTGGGTGTGTGTTACCTGGCATCAGCCTCACTGTAGTACTCCCTGGCGACAATGTCCTCAAACAGCTCTCCTCCTGTCACCCTTAAGGGAGACAAAGACATTATTAGTTTGTGCTTTAGTCTACCTCCATAGAGGGAACAGAATGATTCATTGTTCTGTGAATGTTCTCAATCATGCAGCCATAAGTGTTTTCAGACATACTACACAACTAGAAAATTGGAAGATCTAGCTACGGCTGTGTAAAAAATATTGTTAGAATGTATTTACTTTTAAGAAGGCTTGCGTGTGTCCATATGCACACAAACGCTTTAGAGAGGATGGGTCATAGGCTATATGCTCTGAGTTCATATTAAAGGAATTTGTTAAATAAAATTTCATGAATCACTATATTGACATTAGCATCAGCAAACAAAATCTTTTTCGGAGAATAGAAAGCGTCTGAAAAAATGTGTTCATGTACGTGTATAATAGACTCACAGATCAAACACCAAATAGTGGAAACCCTCTTCTGATATGCTGTCATGGAGTCTTACTGTAGACGAGATTGAACCAAAATAATGTACAAGAGGGAAAAAGAACAGCGTTTAGAGAGAAAAAACGTTATTAATTCAGTCATTATTCCACTATGAAAACAATACTAGTTGCAGTTTATTAAATAGCAGTGATAGTAGGCAAAATACATGTGACGCTTTTCATGTAAAGATTTATAATGAATAATATAAATGATCATTTATACATTAATCTAAATATATATGGTAGTTTCACCATTTAAAAGTTTACCTAATTTAATTTCCCATTTACTTCGTAACTATTGAAATGCTGCAATAGTTAAGTGGCTGTTGTGATTTCTTACATAATGTTGGATGGTAAAAGTTTCATCCGCATGTAAAAATGACGGCATTTCAGATTCTAAAAAGAAGTAACTTTGAGACAACCAAGACTGAAACCATTCATATCAAATTCAAATTTTACAGGCCAAAATGATGAGGCAACATCTTAGTAAGCTCACAAACGATCCTTTTCTTACACAATCACACAAATGTTTATGACTGTTTTAAATTAAGGCTTTGACACCTGCTCTTTAATTTACCTCACTTTTGCTTTGACCTTTACAGAAAATCGTTGCTGATTGACTCATTAGAGAGTTTATTGACAGAAGAAAGTCAATGTTTGCAAAACTCATCGACATAGCAAATAATATTCCTATAAAATCGCCCTAGATACCATTTTCACTACGGTACTTTAAATAGTTTGCATGACTTCAAAGCTAAGCAGCGAAAAATTTCCATCACAGTGTTTTAACACTTAGAGAGAACAAGTTTACATGGGAAAACCTGAATATTGGATATTTGAGCAACAGCACGTCTTGATGAGTGTGAAAACAAAAGAGGAGAGACAGTTTTTATCACAGGTATAATGAGGAGGGAAGAGAGTAGGGTCAGTGGTTAGGAGGGAAGGTGTAGGGCTCCCGTGTCTTTTTGATGACTCAGCGGTGAAAGCACACAGGTACATCATCATTAGATACTTGTATACACACACACACACACACACACACACACACACACACACACACACACACACACACACACACACACACACACACACACACACACACACGGTTTCAGCCTCTCTTACTCCTATCTGTGTCATGAAGATGAAAAGCCACAGCAGAAATCACAAGAGACCTGAGCAAAATACGTGTGTATGTGTTTGCATTAGTATCAGTGAGTCTTTTGGTGTGTGTGTGCGTGTGTGTGTGTGTGTGTGCGTGCCTGCGTGCGTGCGTGCGTGCGTGCGTGCGTGCGGGTATTTTGGGATTGAGGACACTCACCAATGTTGGGGTGTTTCAGTAAACGACAAATCCTCGCCTCTCTCTCCAACTTTTGATGATCTGAGAGAAAACAAACCATGGACAAACACAGACAGGGGAAGACAGAGAGTGATGATTTTAATTATCTTCATTATTTCTCAATATGATTGTACTGTTTTTTAAACCATCAAACATTAAGTAGTTGGGGTTTCTTTTCCTGAGTGGATGACACATCGCAGTGTGTGTGGGCATCCTTGTTAGTGAGGGCCTGTATCTTGCTGGGTGTGTATGTGTCGGCTCTGCGTCAGCTTGCTCTTTTCCTTATCAGAACTGAAATGCTTGACAAAAATAATGCGACCTGATATGTGCTTGGTTATGTGCCACAAACAGACAGGCAACAGTGAACAACAAACAGAGCGAGCAGCCACACTGGATTCATATTGACCTCTGGTGATGGACTGAAAATAAGCTCCTGGCATGCACTTGCAGTGTCCTTACATTGAACTGGAGGCAAAATAAATGAATAGACATTAACTCAAATGAAATGGGATGCAGGTTTTTTTTTCTTGCTGATAACATGTGCATTACTTACTCTGTATATTTATAAAATTTTAATATAATTTAAAAAAAAATTACAATACAAATACACTATGAGTCCATTTTGATTTCTCAACTTCTAAAAACTAAATATTTGCATTTCTTTTTGGTATCAGTTTCAACTGGAATTATTCATCTGGACAGTGAATTATTCTGATCATATCTCTGTAATATGATGAATTATGTTTTGTGAGCCAGTCATGCATGACACAAAACACATTCAATATTTATTGGGGACAATCTGGTATAGCAGTACCCGAGGTTTCATTTCGATACATGTATAGAATTTAAAACCTTACAAAAATAAGATTTTTTTTTTCCCATTAATGTTATGGAGTGCATTAAAGCTTGGAAGGCTGTAATATGTATAATGTGAGAATATTACATGCAAAGCTGTTGCAATCCATGCATGGACAGAACATTTTATTTTACTGTTTATGTTCACATTTATTTACGAGGAATAGAACTGAAAAAGTGTCAATTCTATCTTCTAAGATTCACAAATCCAGCTCACAGTGTCTTCATGGCCAGACTGAAAGGACAGCAGGTGTTATGATCACAGTGCCCCTGCTGCCCCGCATCAACATCCCAGACAGTAAATATGGCAGCCAAGACAGCATCTTGTGTCCCTGCTCTGTGACACCGGGTCGATTTTAACTGACTTTGCAAACACGAAGCGACATTCACAAGTCCAGCGACTCAAATTCGGAAACAACTGAGTCAGAACAACAACAGTCATGATAATGAATAACACGGGACAGTGTTGAGGCGACCCATTTCAACTTTGCCTCGGGACAGAGAGAGACAGAGAGAGAGAGAGAGAGAGAGAGAGAGAGAGAGAGAGAGAGAGAGAGAGAAGAGGTGAAGAGAGAGAGGGGAGGAAAAACTGAGAGAGAAACAAGTGCAGTGGGTTTTGCTTTTTTTTTCCTCCAACAAAATAAGACGCCTATTTTTCACTTTCATCTGTGCCTTCCTCTGCTCTTCTTGATGCTATGGAAACTGTGGGCTATGGAAACTCGGTGCTGCAGCACAGACGCAAGACCAACAAAGAACACCAGACAACTCGTTCTTATTAAAGACCCACATATCTCTTGGTTTTCTGTTAATGTAGTGCATCTATAGGATGCAACAGGCACGCACGCAGACAAACTTAGCACTCGCTGCACTTCGAGCAAAATAGGCTCTGGAAAGCTTGCAAATGTGCAACAGAAAAGCTGGGACAATATGTTCACTTTGCCTAAAAGTCTGTACAGCTACACCTAAAGGAGAAGATTTTCTATTTCAGTAAGGGAGGTTGATCCGGAATAACGTCTAACAGTGAAACACATAATTAATTTATTGTTGCACTGTTGTTGAAGCTAAAAATGTCTGATTAAGAAGTAACAAATATGGTCTCCTCCAACGCAAGTTATTGATTTGTAATCCTCCTCACTCCTTCTGCCAGAGCAAATCCTCAAAATGAAACACTGAAAACAACTACATTTGTTATAAGTTTCTACTCGTAAATGTGACAAAAGCTGGAGGGATGACACAAAAAATGGTGTTTAGACTGCATGCATATCAGAACTATTGTATCTCTAATGTGTGGCTGCAAGCCTTCCATGTTGTCGATGAAAACATGGCAATTTGTATTTAGCTGAAGCACTGTGCCAGCTTTAGAGACGTGCACAGCGGCATAGAGGCACACAAGCATCCCAACAGGCACTGCCCGGAAACAAGGGCCATTATTGCATGATTAGCAGGACCCTGTGAGCAAGGTCACCTAATCTCTCCATCTCTGCCTCAGTCCCACAATGTTACTGACTGGTATTGGATCTCTTACCACCAACTCTGCCATTCACTTCATAACCTAATCAATTCACTGCATCAATGCCATAGTCCTGTTGTCTTAATCTGAAAGGTCTTTTTATTTCTTCACTTTTTGGCTTTTAGTTAGACTTAAATATGGATTTTTGGGTTCACATTACTTGTTAGATTATAAGTAGAAGGTTTTGCTTTTTATGTGTTTGTGAGTAGTTTTAAATACAATTTTTTGAATTTAATGTTATTCTATAGCCCAATATTGTTTCATATCCATCACAAAACTGATGTTTACTGATAGATAGATAGATAGATAGATAGATAGATAGATAGATAGATAGATAGATAGATAGATAGATAGATAGATAGATAGATAGATAGATAGATAGATAGATAGATAGATAGATAGATAGATAGATAGATAGATAGATAGATAGATAGATAGATAGATAGATAGATAGATAGATAGATAGATAGATTATAGTCCTCAACAGTGTTAAAAACACAACAGCATCGACAACATGGGCCTTCAGCTTGATTACATCCAACCCTGTAAGGTACGACTGTCTCATGCATGTGATTTGAGCCTGTTTGTTGAAGTCGTCATTGCTATTCTGTCACTTCAAAGGTGAAACAATCAGCCATGGTTCTGAGCATTTATTTGAGCAGTACAGTGGAGCAGTGTTAGAACTTTCGGTGTGGAGTTTTGTTGATTCGCCCTGTGCTACTGTAGATTGTCAGCAGGTAACTCTGCATTGTGGGTGACTCCAGATCGTGTGAACGTGTGCGGTGACTGTTTATTTTTAGCGCTGTAATGGATCTGCAACCTTAAGACGTGTCGCACCACCAGTTCAAGGACAAATCCTAATCCGGTCAAATATAGGATATGGATCAATGTCTGTTTGTACGTAAAAAGCTTGTGTGACCATTGATGGGAAACTTATTTTCTTTTGGAGAAGGTTTAGTCATTGCATTTATTTACAGGAGGAAAGATATTCGGACGATATGTCTTCTGAATGTGATGCTGTAGGCAGCTGTGTCCATGTCAAAACTCCCCAATCTGGTCG